>NC_087553.1:28753194-29378194 GCF_036250125.1 Pseudopipra pipra
AGACACCTTAGATTATTAGATCGAAGTTACTCTGCAAAGTTTTAAAAGAATAGTGTTTGATTTTACTGACATCACCTGGGATATTTGCGCAACATCAGCAAACGAAGACGATCTTTAGCCTCCTCAATGTTAAGTGGTGACCTTTGTGAAAGCGTCAAGTCATGTTCTAATCTACTACAGAGATTCTGAAGTTTTATTAGGAGCCCTGCTTTGTCTTGTTTTCCAACAGAGATCCAGTGAACTCCTCCTGGAAAGTAATCTAACAAGAAAAGCAATATTAATTGCGCTATACATTTAACATCAGAAATATTTAATAGCAGTTTACAATAGCAATCGAGAACTCAACATTAATTAAAATATAAACCTCTAAAGTCTATTGCAAGCCATCCTTGCAACTCTAGTATTAACACCAAAGGATGATTCTACAAGAAGACTATTGTTTATTTTTAAAGGAACAGGCTCTGTAGGGCAAATTCCCACAGAAATTTCACACCACCACCGATACTGCTGTCCCTCCTTTGTACATGTCTTCCTGCCTGTCCCTCAACAACCCCTTCTGTAGTCTAACTTAGTATTTATATTTTTAGCCCTGTATTACTGCAGAAGTTCAGAGTTTGGGATGTAAAAATGATCCCAAAACAGTCATCAGAAGACATCTAGAAGAGTCAGCTGTAGCAGCAGATGCTGTGGTATCTATCCCTACATCATGTTTTTTTAATGTCCAAGTCCTACTTTCTCCTCCTAGTGTACTATGCAGGGAAAAATAAATAAAATAAGAAAAATACCATTAAATAGTTTCATTTATGATCTGCTTTAAGCTAAGGTGATACTACTGTAAGCATTCCACAAATGCCTGCCATTGTTAAAATTTATGCAAAAGTCAGAGCAAGATTTTTTAAAAGAGGAGTCTAAGGACTTTATCAGCAATGCCCCAAAGGAATATAACTACATATATTATTTTTCATTAACAGAAATAACAATTTCAAGTTAATTAAGGATGCATTAATATCATAAACCAAAGCAGATTCTAAGGTGAAAAGCTATTCGAAACCTTTTGCCATAAACTAGTAAAACACTTAGTGGTCCCAGAGCACTAACCGGTCATGAAACTTGTATGTTGTAAGCAAATATTCCAGAAGCAACTAAGGAATTTAGAAACCTGAATCATGTTCAAGATGACATACGATATTGCACCATATATGTCCAAAACGTGTATACCTGCAGTAATTTTTATTAAAATATAGATGTTTTTCTAAAAGTACCTTCCAAGAGCTGATGATCCCTTAAAGCTTCTGCTGTTAAAACAGTCTTCCCACAGCCTGCCATTCCATAAACTGTGACCCAGCCTGGATCACTTCCCAAGCAGTACAGCTTCTTTTTAATAGCATCTACCAGTTTCGGCCGAGTGACAAACACAACTGGTCTCTGTGGTACGCCTCCTTCGCAGAGAACTGTCTTCACTAAAGTTAGAAACAAGAAACATGAAAATAAAAAGTGAATTCTAAATGCGATGCTTCTTCAAACCCAACCAAACAACTGCTCGCCCAAAATAACTAGTGGGCTCCCTCCCCACCTCATGTCCCATAAAAACGCTCTAAAAACTGCTGGACTCACAACATGAAAGACTGAAAAAATATTGCTTTTTAGAAATAAATTACTTAAAAGCCCCCCACCTACAACAGTATTCCAATTAACGACCACATGAGGCAAGCTAGTTACATCAATCCCTAGAAGTTAAAAGATAATTAACAGCTCCAGTGGAAACTGTGGCCAACACAGGAGCTCAACACTACTATACCAACAACCAAGTCACTTTCTCAGCAAAAAATTACCACCCTATGGATGCAGCAGAAAAAAAAGGATGCTGTGTAAGGCTTTTACTTGGCACTTAACAGCACAGCACCGTGGTCCAAGCAAGACTTCCACTGATTTAAGCTGAGATAGCATAGCGGGAAAGAAAATGTACACTTTATCTGTCCACTTTGTGGCCATATGGAGTAGCATATTACACTGGTAAACTTTTATTATCTGAGTAAGATTTCCAAAACTCCACAAGGCAACTTGTCTTTACATTCAAGCACAGGGATCGCTGTAGTTACACTGACCATATGAAGTCATTCCATCCATTGAACTCTTTCTGTTACCAGATGAGACAGCAGGGATGCCATCCTGAAGAAGTGCAGCAAGATCTCTGTACCCTTCATGAAGCAGTGCATTATAAAAGGATCTATATGAATTATTATCTTTTGTAAGAATAATGTTTATTAGCATGGCTGCTCGCTCCTTCTGTGTATTCTAGAAAAAAATCCAAACATTAAAAGATGTATTATACAAAACTAAGAGACCTTAGAAGTCATTTAATCTATCACTCTGTCAAACGCTGTCAATTATAGATTATTTCCAGTTAGAGAAACAGCCTTTAACTTGACCAAGCCCTTAACTTGACCTTATGAAGTGCAACAAAAACTGTGTGCTGGATTCATTTGATGAATCCAGGAATCGGATAGACAGAAATTACTATTTTTAAGAAGGATGGTAAAGCATGTGACTACACTAGGAAGATAAAGAACAGTGAAAGATGACTCTACCTGCTGTTTCACTCTCTCTTCCTCCTGTAACGTTAGCACTTCGTCAGAAATCATACGATCCATAATATAAGAAGTCTTGATGTCTTTTTCCAATGCTTGGCGATTCATAAGCAAATAATTTCTACTCTTGACATCCATGTTCCTTCCGTGTGAAAAAGGGAGAGGGGGGAGAAGTCAAGTAAGAACAGGAACATAATTTACAAGTATAAGGAAAGAAGTTTTAAAATAGCTTAGGAACTTTGGTTTTAAAGTCAGAAAGAGTAGTGAAGCAGCTGCATTAGTGGAAAATATGTACAGTACCTGATATGTACTGTTAATTCTGAAAATAAAAAGTCTGAGTCCTTTCCCCCATTTCTATGAATTTATGTTTATGAACATTTGGGAGCTACAAAACCACAGACTTTGCAAGCTTCTCATATACTAGAAACTTGCTAAATGTCTCTATGAAAAGGTTTTCTCAGCACCCACTACATCTCTCAATTTTTTCAAGTCCTTGGATCATGCGACTGGGACAACAGGATGAGACAGAGGACTGGTCTCATCACACAAGATAAACTAATTGTTGTCTCCAAGTTCAAGACGCCATACAAGCACACAAATAGTGACACATGATGGAAGATGGAGCGCCCAACACTACCAATGACTTCGCTATATTGATATATATACTGATCTGACACCCAACGGTATAAACTTTCATTCTTCCTCTATGTCATAAAAAACCCCACATGTCCGAAGACAACGGAAGGTGAAAACTATTGTCTATAACGTAAAGGTTTTCCACTACCCATCAGCTGCCCCTGAGAGTCCCCAGTGACCAAAATTATCTCTCCGATCACACTCCTGACAGAAAGCTCCGCAAGCAAGTTCAAACCCCTCCATGGAGCAACTACGCAGGTGTCGGCAGAAGCATTCACCTTTTCCGATTGCTCCCTCCTTCAGGAGCTGGGTAGAACATCTGCCTTTGGATAAGCCCGTGCTGGAGCGCCTCTTCCGCCGTACCGACAGAATTTCCTACTTTCACTGAAAATTACGCGATCGGGAAAGCCTTCCCCCCACCTTTATCCCACCGCACCGCTGAGGTAACGGGGACGCGAAAGCTCCCCAGCCGAAAAACGTCCAGGTCAAACAAAAAAACAAACAAACAAAATAATAATAACAATACCAATAACAACAATAATGAAGCCACACGTGAAGCGAATACAAAAGAAATCGCCGCGCAAACACCCAAAACAAAAGCTCACACCCGAGCCGCCGTTATCAGCCGCCCGGAGAGGGAAACAGAAAGGGGAGCGCTCAGACCGCCCGCCCGCCGCCGCTGTCCCCCACCCCGCCCAGGCAAACCCCGGTCTGGCCCGGCCCGGTCCGTCCCTCCCACCCTCTCCGCTACGCCGCTCACCTGGCGGGCAGCGCGGACCCCGGCAGCGAGTCCCCGCCTGGCCCCGCGGAGACGCCACCGCCCCGCGACCACTGCGGAGGCAGCGCCGCGACGCTTCCTCCTTCCGGGACCGGGGGCGGGGAAGGGCCGGGCCGGGCCGCTGCTGCCCAGCCCCGCGTCCAGCAAAGCCCGGCGCTGCGCGGAGCCCAGCTGTGTGTGCCCAGCTGTGTGTGCCCAGATCGCTCCCCTGCCCGCGGCGGCGGGCGCCGGACGTGGCGTACCGGGAGGCGATGCGCCGGCCCCGGCCAGGGGAGGGGCTCCGCGGCCTGTAAACGTGGTGCCTGCGGGGCAGCGCGGCCGTCCCCGCCCCTCCGCCCTGCAGCTGAGGCCGGAGGAGCGCTGGGGTAACGGAGGAGCGCTGGGGTAACGGAGGGGCGCGGCGGCGGCCGGAGGGAGCGGGGAAGGTGGCGCGGGGTGCTGGGGGTCGCCAGGGCGGGGTGGTGTCTGGCAGGGCTGCCCCGGGGGCGGACGGGTGCTCGGGTTTGCGGGGAGGGACGTGGGGGCTCCGGAGGGGAGGGGGCGGGCGGTCGCGCTCAGTGTCCCTGACCCAGCGCGGGCAGGGCTGGGGCGACCGGAGCCGAAGGGAGGCACGGGAGGGTCTCTGGGAAGCTGCGGTTCATCTCTCCGTACCGCACCGCTCTGCGATCTGAAGCCGTCCTTTAAAAGCAGGGCTTTTTGGGTTTTTTTTCTATATTAAACCATTTCCCTAACTACCATTCAGATCTCTTTTTTTTTTTTTTTACTTTAACTTCGTAATGCTCTCAATCTCAAGGTGTCTTAAAAGTTACAAAATAGCGTTTTTCTGTTTTTGGGGGTTTTTTTGAGATTAAGAGGTGTTTTTTCCTACCTACTTCAAACTCAGAGCATGCTGCCTTGTGTTTGTGATTCTAACAGCCCTAAGCTACCTGCTCTTATGACAGATTAGATTTTAAACAATATTTTTTATGCTTGTATGTGACTACGCAAGTGTCTATAAATATTTATATTTTGATATGTGACTAAGCGGCAATACTGCAAAGTGATCCAAAAAGCAGCACAACAGTTTTGTCTCAAAATGTGCTAAACCGAATCCACCAAGGATCAAGTCTATTTTGAGCAGTACTGTGGAAGATTTTAGGCTTAAAAATTCCACTCTGTACTTCCACTTGGTTGGTAAAATATGAGGCTGAAGATCACTTGTTTCTATTCAGACCTTTATTTTATTTAGAACAAGTTGTAGCTTTTCTTTGATCTAGATGCATAGTTTAATTAATCTTCTGAATTTTTCTGTTATTGACCTTTTATTAACTGATGTTTATGATTTTACAGATGATATGAAATCATTACAATAGAACTATTTCTAAATTAAAGCTTGACTTGCAATTTCATTTTTTAAAATAAAAAGATAACTTTCCCCTTTTAATGTAGTATAGGTAATAATTATTTTTTAAAAAAAATCTACAAGTAAAACACAAGTCCATTAGTGAAATTCCTGATGATCTTGTGACAGTCATCAACTACAAAAAGAAATGTGCTTTTAGTCTTTGTGATTTTCAGTATATCTTTAAAATTTCTTATTCTACTCCAGATGAAATATTTCTGGAAAGGTGAAATTAGCTAAAGCTTGAAGAGTTTGGTTTTAGAAAATATGAAAGGTGGGCTCTATGCTATAGGAGGCAAAATGAAAGTCTTGTGACGTTTTACAGAAGTGCACATAACTAAGAAACATAGTAAACACCGAAGGAAACATTTTTAGGGGTGTATTTGTGTACTTTAAGGGTGAAAGTTTACGTTTGAGAATGATTAGAAGTTAAGTAGTCCTTTTTGGGTTTGTTTTTTATCCTAGCTTTCTCTTTTGCTTCTGCTTTTTAAAACCACAAAATGTCTGAAGTTAAGCAAAGGAAAAAAGGTATTTCTTCGTCTAAGACCAATGAAGGTTCACAAAACATTGAGAAGCAAAGTAGTTATGGGAAGCTGACAAATCCCAGGACGAGCTATAATCAGAGTTCCTTTTGGATGGACTCACGGACAAGCTTGACCATAATTTCCCTTGCTGTTTGCCTGGTGGTGACCTGGTAGGTAACCCTCTAAAGCGGGTTTTAATATTTTCTTTTGTATTCTGTATGGTATTCAGTCACAGACTGTATGATATATATTTGAATGCAATGCTTGAGTTAAGTGACTACATAAACTTGTTAAAGCCAGAAAGATCAAGAAAAGAATAGCAGTATTCACAAGCATGGAAATATGGATGTACAGTAAGTTATAATAGAAGCTCAATTTATTATATCATGTTGAAAGTTTAAAAGGTGCCTTCATGAATTTTAAGTACCTGCTTTGGAGACTACATCTAACTGAAGAGCAGCTTAATCTGCCAATAAGTACAACAAGGCTCATTTGGCAGGTCATAAATAGACAGTAGAAATGAAACAGAGTTTTCTGTAAATAAATTGCTCAGCAGTGTGGTAATTGTTCCTCAGGTGGAGTCTTCAAGTAAAGGTTAAATACCTTCGTTAAAGATGTTTTAGAATATCTTATCAGCATCAGTACCTTAGTTCCATCAGAAACTGAGCTTCATGCAAAAATAATATGATGAAATTCTTAGAAATCTAGTGCCAGAAATTAGCTTAGGTTATTCACTCTAGACATCAATCCGAAAATTAAGATAAATTTTTTATGTTGATGTCACCTAGATTTCATTATCTAAATTTTTGTGAAACAGAACAATGTAGAATAAAATTATTACTTATGCTTCTTACTGTTTTATGTATGTCTGTTTATGTCTCTTTTGCATATATCTGTCTATAGCTTTTATTGCCTAACTTAATCTTACAGAACATTTTATGTATTTTGAAACTTCTAATTGTAAATAATAATTAATTTACCATAAATTATAAATATAAATATATGAAAGCACAAGCATTTGAAGTAAGCTCTGTTGTTCTAGATAAAATTGTTCTAATACAGAGAGGACCCTTGCATAGTCTTCAGAAGACCTTGTTTGGGGATTAATAAGCATCCAGCAAAATTCAGGGGTTTTTGCTTGGTTGTCTCATTGCCTTTTTAATTAGACAAAGTTCAGAAAGCATCCAAGTTCACAGTAAATGAATCTAGAATATGTATAAAGTACAGGATTGAGATCTTCACTGCCTGTTCAAAGCTGGCATCGTCATTACAGTAGCTGTACAAGCTTTGCCACCATGTGTTCTTGGGTGGTTACAATTAAACGGAAACTAGCCTTTCTAAATTCAAAGACTTCTATGCATGCTTTTGTGATGTTTTGTAAGAAAGTCCAAATTTCTGTGCGTGTGATTTATTTCCACCAGTTAAATAATACTTCATCAATAAAATATATTGCAAGGCAGTGCATCATGAGTGTGTGACAGTCTTCTTGTGCCAGTACTCTGGACATTTTTTCTGTTTGAATGGCAGTACAGTGTAAAAAATGAAGTAAAAATGAAGACATCTATAGATGTTTCCTTCTTTTCCTGCCTCTTTTGGAAGATAACTCCAGTATGTAGACAGATCAACTTCATTAAATCCTGATTTTTATTTTTTTTTTCCTCTTACGTGTTGATCTAGCAGATTCTGTGAATAGGAATCCCTCCAGTAACAAATTGCTGTGAATCAGGTCCTGGAACACTTATTATCTGCTAATTATGTAGTTATGTTTTCTGTTTATTTACTTGCAATTTGCAGGTTTCTGTTTCAGCAGTCAGTTCAATTTACTGATATGGAAAGAAAGTACAATTTCCTACAGCAAGAAGCTGAAAAAATCCTGGATGTGGAAAATAAAGTAAATTTAATTTCTGAAAAGGTAATAGTCATTAACATCTTAATTGGAAAATCTCTCATGAACATTTATCATCATTTTACATTGTTGTTGTTAATTTTTCTGTTTTAAAATAAATTTTCATAATGTGTTCTACTTGCCTGTGAATAGGCCTTTAGAGAATATTTCATGTGACAAAACAAGTCTATCCATGCCATTGTTCAAGTATGTAGATGCAGTGGTTTTATCTCAGTATTATTTTTTAAACTATTTTTAAAAACTTACATTGATGCACGTACTTCAGTCTACCAGTACTTTTTTGTGTACAATTTCAACATGTGTTGATTTGAAGAAAATTTATAGGCATTTTTATGCAGTAGACCTGTTCTAATAACATGAAAACTTAATGAAGTGATAGATAAGAAAATAAAACAATGAAAAAATATTATGATGTGTGACATTATCAAGTAGAAAACTTGTGCTGACTGCCAAATTATCCCCACTACCTTACAGATAATGATGGGATCACAGCATGGCTTATGCCAGTTATTTTGTTTTAGCACTGATCTCAGAATGATGTCACTTATACATGATGTAATTTGGATATTTATATGTTACACTTAAGATTGCAAAATGTTGCATGGCATTTACTGTATTCTACACGCAAAAAACAAACATGGAGACAAGGGATTGACAACAAAGAAAATGGCATATATTCTATAGAAATGCAACAATAGACATACCTTTTTACTTGAGCTTTTCGTGATAGGTTAATCAACAATATTTTAAAGATGAAATATGAAAAAAATCATATAGGTCCTTTGTAACAAGTACAGTGGCTTTTAAGGGACTTTATTCTCTCTTAAATAAATGGAAATTGTTTTCTATTCTTACTTTTGTTAAGTAGACACGGACATTGTTTTGTGTTATAAATGCAGCTTGCATCTTCTGAAAGTGTCCTGCAAGAAGCTGCTTCATCCATCTCTGTGATGACTGATTTTGAGCAGGAAATATCTTCTCTTCATAACATCATAAATGATATTCAGAACAATGAACAGACTCTTTCTCTAAAGATGCAGAGCATTAATAAGAAGTTCCAAAATGTTACAAATTCCTGGAGAAGAAGCTTGGATGAAATGAATACAAACACTAGTGGTTTAAAATCTGAAGCAAAGTTCATACATACAGAAGTTACTTCCCAAATTAATGAAGTCGACCAAAGAATTAAATCCCTTTCAGAAAGAGTAAAAGATTTGGAAGACAGTACAGCCAGAAATATTAGAACAGTAAAAACGCAAGAAGATGATGAATTCTCTAGAGTTGAACACAAGTTGGACTTGCATGCAAAGGAAGTTGAAAAGCTAGAAGAAGAACAGAATAGTCTGGTAGCCAAGGACACGGACCTGAATCAGAAACTTGCAAACTATGAACCTAAAATTGAGGAGTGCAAGACTCATTTGCCAACAATTGAAAATGCTATTCATTCTATTCTTAGATTGTCGAGTGAATTGCTAGGTATGGAGAAAAAGATACAGGACTTGACAACACAGCTGTTCACTGTGGAAAATAATATGTTGAAAACGGTTTCTGATACAATGGCGATGCAAAAGGTTCTCGAAGGCATACAGTACAATGGCAGCTTGTTGGAAGTGCAACATGAAATAGCAGCTTTAGAAACAGTAGTGCCCGACATAACAGTATCTTCAAAAGCAAAAGGAGTAACTTTAGAAAGCTATAACTTAGGAGATGACCAGAAGGGGGATAAGTAAATTTGGACTTAGGTTTTTCATTGATGAAAAAGCACTTTATTTTAAATAATGTGATTTCAGTGTATGTTAAGGATATGTCATTAATTTAAACAGACATTGGATTAGCCTGAAAGGCAAACTTATAATAAAGAGGCTAGAGAGCAAGCCATACTGTGTTGAAAAAGGAAAGAAATATTTTCTTAACTTAAGGATTATATTCAGCTTATTTATTAAAAGATCCTTTTCATTTAAGGAATTTGAAGCAAAGTGTTTAGATTTAAGGAAAAAAAAACTAATATTTTTAGTTTTCACTGCTTAAGTTTCTGTTGTTATTACTTTTTGTATTATTTTCCATGGACTTGTAACACAATGAACAATTAATCACGTATTTCTCAGTAGAGAAACATGTACCTTCCTATAATGTATTGTATACCATAACGGTTTGGGGCTTATGGCACAGGCTTCTCAATGTGAGAATTGCTATTGGGATCTATGTATTTTATTATGTGCAGGAAAGCACTGAGTACATTTTTAACAGCTGAAGCTTAGCTACTACAGCATTACAGAAAACACTAGTGAAGAATCCCCTACTGAGAACGTTGTCTTGTATTTATAGGCAGATGGTATTTACATAGCAGCTGGTGCTATCATTTATTTCTTTGACCCCATGAAAATATTAGACCTCATTTCCAGCCTTTTCAAATGTCCTAAAATCACTGGCATTGCTTTGTTCTGCCATTGAAGTCACTGAACTACATATAGACTAAAGTTCTTATTAACAGATATTCCTGTTAGATTCTTCTTCCATCATTTAATTTACAAGTTTGGTGTGATCAGTCACTGGATTAGTTTGGGGGTTGTTTGTTTGTTTTGGTGCTGTTAGAAACAAATTTTAACCTTTTATTCTGTAGAATGTTCTCTGTTAGGCATTACATTATATGTCTGGTATTGCTTTGCATTTCAAAGGGAAAAAAAATTAACAGTGCCACTGACACTGTTTCCCAAAGTTTGCTGAACCAAGAGCTGCAAAAGTAATTCATGAAATCCACGGAGTTAAGTACTTGGGATCAGGGAATATGCAGTTTATCCATAGATCTACTTACACATATTATCTAATAGGCCTGATAGCCGTTCATTGAAATGTGGATCTCAGGGATAATATCATTTTTTTGTCTACAGATTTATATCTTGCTAATTTTGTATTTCGGAACTCAGGAAAGTAGTTTGCTTAGTTGAAACAGTGTGAACCTACAATATTTATGACTTAATCAGACTTAAATTAAATTATTCTGGTTTTGTACATTTGTTTCTCTAGAACTCCACTGAAATCTTCACTAAAGAGGTAAAAGTGCCCATTCAAGAGACTATGAAACCAGCATTTCTCAATGTTATAAAGCTGTATCAGTTTCATATATTTATTGCTTATGTATAAATTTGTGTCTTTTTACAGTCATATTCAAAATAAAAATACATTGTAGTGAATTGTTCTGTCCTAGTACACAATCTAATTCAAAATAAACTGCTCCTTTGGAAAGGGTACAGAGTAAATACTTTAGTGTTCCATGTCCCATTAAGAAAAACTATTCTGTAAAGAAATGTTTTTTAAATACCTTTCTGAAGTGTGTTCTAGTTATAGTGTTTCTACTTCATATCTTTTTGGGGAAGGGTGGCTAGATTATCAACCTTAACATTATTGAAACCTGAATGTACAGGAATTTGAACAGGAAATCTTCATCCTTAGAGGGCATTAGCTAGGAAACAAGCACAACTTTCCACAATTTTGGTCTTTTGCTTTTGAGCAGACAGTTCTGAGCTAGTGAGGAATGACCAACACTATTGAAGAGCTAAAAGTATTTGGTTCTTTGGTGGTATTTTTACTGCTAGCGTCCAGAAAAGGATTAATATGAAACTAATGATAGCCTCTTAGAATGTGTTTCAACTTGCCCATTTGGTGTTTTTTTTCTCTCCAAGTTCTACCCTGACTTTTTGGGGATTGAACCGGATAGTATCACTCACATATTTTCCTTTCTGCCTCTCAAATTTGAAAACCAAGAACCAGTCATTTAAAAAAAAAAAGTGAACTAGCAAATCCAGGCAAAAATCCAACAATAGCATGAGTGTTCTCTCATTAAAGTAGCTTTTAGGGAGACTTACTACAAAAATTCCTATAAATGGAAAAAGATTGCATTTGATGACTTGTGTTTTCAGAGGTCATGTGGGAAAGTCATATAGCACCTTCCTGTAATTTTTTGTTGTAATAGAAAAAGTAGTAACATTTTTTATGTATACTGTCAGGAAAAAAAAATTTTGGTTGTGTTGCAACAGAAGCTGATTTCCTAGAGACAGGATTTGCACTCAATTTGAATATCAGAATAGTGAGATATTTCATTCGAGTATAGCTTGAATTATGATGTGAGTTGTTAAGCTAGATATATTTTTGTATCCCTCTAGTGTGAAAAGACTTGGAACTTAATGGAACAGCTGGAAGATCTTGAAATAATTTCTCACATAAAGCATCTGCAAGAAGATATTTATACAATGAAAACATGGTCTAGCAGCATAATTAGAAAACAAGAAGAACTGCAGAAGAATTTAACAAGCCTTTATCATGCAGTTTCAAGCATTGAACAGAATGCAGCTTCTGTAGCAAAAAACATAACGTTGACAATCGTGACAGTAAAAACTGACATAAGGCGCATTTCAGGCCTAGTCTCAGAAATGACTGCACTGACAGATTCTTTGCAAGCACTGGAAGATAAAGTAGAAAAAGGTGAAAAGACGACAGTAAAAAATATAGGTGACCTCCTTACCAGTAGCATTGACCGAAGTACAAAAATACAAAGCTTGGCATCCAGTAATGCAAGAAAAATCGAGCAAATGAAGATGGCATTGTCTGAGTTAAGGAGTGATTTTAACAAGCACTCAGATAGACTTTTGAATCTTGAAGGTGACAGAGCAAAAGTTCTGAAGACGGTTACATTTGCAAATGATTTAAAACCCAAGATGTACAAAGTTAAAAAGGAGTTTGCTGTCTTGGAGCCATTAATAAATGACCTAACGCTGAGAATAGGAAGATTAGTGGAGGAGGTACTACGACGGGAGAAGGAAATTGCTTTACTAAATGAGAAACTGGCCAATCTAACAAGAGTTCAAACCGAGATCAAGGATGTGAAAGATGAAATAACCAAGATCTCAGACTTGAACTGATCACTGAAAGGCCACTGCCTAAAGAATAGTGTTTGAGGAGTTGTTAACTTCATCACATGCAGTACTAAGAAGACAGACAATATTTAAAGGCTTCATTTAGAAGCACACTCAAACTTGAGGTTTGTCCTATTCCTTTGAAAAGGACAGGAAAAAGTCATACTGATTTCAAGGGAGAAATTATAAAGTGAGCAAAAACCATGTCTCTCTGCATGTATTTGTCTTTCTGAAGAATGACAAATGCTACATTTAATAAATTGCTTGTTTTGTACAATAAAGCAGTGTTAAAACACAAAATTATGTTCTTAGCTTTGGAGTTTGCTTTCATGAAGAAAGCGGGACACAAGACTGACAGATCTTCAGTTTTCCTTTCCTGCTCCAAAGGAGGAAATAAAATTGTGGCTTCCAGCAAAACAAGAGTTAGTCAAACAGCAATAGCAATTTGTCTCAATATATTCAGTCTATAATTTTTGTAAACTAAAGTGGTTTCTTTTTTAATAATATTTAATGAGGTAAATGCAGTGAAGCAAGCAATGCCCAGAAACATTGCTGATGCCTTGCAAAGAGTTTGTCACGCAATTAGAGTAAATTGTATAAGTTTTCCTGTGAGGCTTTATAGTTGTAAATCGTAATTACTGTGCAGCACCATTCATCTTTAAAACACAGAATTTCTATAGGGACAATGCTCTGAAAGACCTACTAACCCTGCTGATGGCTTTATCACCAGTGTCACGGTGTCTGTTCAGGAATCCTAACAGTTACTCGTTCATTATTTCTTAGTCTACAAGATACTATAGTGAGTAGCAGAATTGCAAAGAGAAGCTACTTACATCCCAAAAGGCTACACTGATATGAGCCACTGGCAGTATTTCTGTGCTGAAGAACAGGAGATCTGGGATGTTTGAAAATGCAGTAGGTAGTAGACTGAAGTAATAACATAGTGAGAATGGGTTTAGCAGACGAAGGGCGGGGGGAAAGTACATTAAATAGGAATAAAAATTACTATAAAAACCTATTAGGAGCAATACAGCAACTCAAAAAATCCCTGTAAATGGAATTATATCAAGAAGTGTCAGTATATGGTAAGGCCTTTATAACTTCTCAATTGTTTAGTTGGTCATACCTGAACATCTTGCAGCTACTAGACTCTTGATTGAATGGAAAGTATAACCATTCCTCTCCCTCACCATTCTCATCCTCATTCAGCATTCCATATCTTTTGGTCAGCTTCATGTTGCTGGTCTTCCATACCCCTTAATTGCCCTCAGTCAACCTCAAATACTTCGTTTAAAATCTTCCTCTTTTTGGTAAACGTCTATTGCTACCTCCCAATTTTTTTTACCCCTTTCCAGTCCACCTGACAGACCACAAAAATAAACCTGTCAAAAGACAAATGTTTCTAAAAAGCATCCACAGACACCCTTTACCAACTCCTGACCCTTTGCTCTTTCACAAAATTCTTAAGTGAGCCCCTAAAAATAACCAAATGGCATTTAAAGGAGACAGAAAAATCAACAGCCAGAACGGTCAGCCATGCTAAAGCATGTGGTGTATATACCTCAAAAAATAGATATGCACATACACCATGAGAGTTTGAGGATTACATAATAAATATATCTCATCTGTATATTAAAGCCTGCTCTTCAGTGAATCCACCAACTCCATTTTGGCTATTTTAGTGTGCAAGCTCATGTTGCATCAAGGAGAGCACTTGGCACAACAGACAAGGTTACAAAAGGAACACAGATACAGCGGAGTGAGAAATGCACTCTGCACGTCTTTCACTGTGACCCATACGATGCAGTTCACAGTTACCAGTGGATTAACAGCATCATGGGCTACAGTAATTTAATTTATTTTGTTTTCAACGTTATGAATGCACCATTTGTCGTCAGTAGCCAGCAAAAACCTGGAGAGGCAGAACTGGACAACCAGCAGAGTGCTATCTACACAAGTGATGTGGAAAATACGCTCCAGCCACACAGTTAATCAGAGCACTCTTGACACAACAGAGGTCTGTCTGCATGAAAAGAGCACTCTCTCCTTGGAACATTAACCAGAAAATAAGCCAGGATAAACAACCGTGGATTTCAACCCCCAGATGAATAACCTCCAAATTCTAGAACACATCTACCAGGAAAAAGCAGAGTAGACAGCCCTGTGCATGGTCTCTACGGCAAGTTCAGGACCATTAATTTCCCTTTCCCTTCAGATGGATGCAGACCACCCACCCTTCCTTCCCAGGAAGTGCAGGTCTAAAGCATTATGATCCTTTCAGAAACCTTTCCTGCTGCAAGCAAGAGAAAAAATTTAAGTCATAAAGATTACTTGGAAAAAATATTTTTAAAAAAACTCGATCTAACGTTGACACATCCACATGTTGTCCTCATACATAAGGAGAGCAATCAGTAATTCTGCCAAAATCTGCACAAGTATTACAAATCTCCATTTGCCCTTCAAGCACACACCTCCACTGTACCAAAAAAACTGAAGAGTAGTTTTGCAATTACACTGCCCTAAGGACAAAGGCAAAGCTCTTTCTACAGCAGAAAATGTGAGGCAGAGAGTGAAGTATTTTTCAAAAATTTAAAGCAGTCTGCTACTCACCTTATTTTAGTACTGTCAGTGATGGGGAGAGTTATCAGCTCGGGAAAACTACAACCCCTTACTAAGTTCGTTTCTAGGGTCACTTAAAGATACTCTCTCCAATTTTACCAAGTGATTGAGAGATTCAGATAATAATGAAAATTACAGCTATGGTACTTAAAACAGGTCATCCCATGGAGCCCAACCTGTGGTGACACTCAGGAGATCTTTGCTTTTAATTTAGTTTGTAGGCACAAAACTGGTCAATTAATATTCTTGTCAGCAACTTGCAAGGAAAAAAACAACTCAAAAGCCAGCAACAGCATCAAGTAATCAACAATGAAAAATTACATGAGCAAAGCAATCCCAAAACATTAAAATCTACTTTTAGACAGCAGAACACCTGCTCAGCCAAGAATTTCCTGCTAGCAACATCTTTCTCCCCATCATCTGGAGTTACAAAAATTGTATTCTGTAACAAAGCCACATAGCTACTAAGCTCATCTCCCCAAGGTACTCATATTTGCTATAAAAAAGCAGGATGTTTATTGTTTTCACTGTGAACTACATCATTTCTATATAGAAATGTAAATTAATTACAACTATTTGTATTATTACAGCCCATTTTAAAATGATATGCAACAAACATTTCAGCAAGTATCAGCACATTTGATCTGTGGTACAACCTCATACAAATACTGTGTGTGAATGGAGTTGTTATTCCAAATTTATGTAACTATACGCTTTAAACCAGAAAACTCAGCTCCAAAACCAGCAAGAAAGGATGTTTTGTCATTCATAAAATATACACAAGCAGCATATATATAATCCATGTTTTACAAAGCACTTTGGGGTTTAGTGATGGGTCTGGAGTTATCCAAGTTCAAAATGGAGTGCTCCTTTTCGATACAGGACTTGCCCTGCAATGGAAGAGTGAGTCCATCAAAAGCACCACTGCTCCCACGCCCCAGCTTCCCAGACTTCAGAAAACGTACCAGGCATTATGCACAAAGCAGTTATCAATGACAAAGTTGACCTTTTAAATGCATTTTAATACTACATTTTTCCCACTGAAGCTTATTTAAAATACCAGCAGGTATTTTAAGAAACTTTAAGAAACAACATTTTATATGTCAAACCCTTTCCGAACAAGCATCCAAACAAGCCTATGGCTGAATGTCAATGAAGCCAGCACCTGCAAGACAATTCTCTCCCCCTCTTGAGTTTTCCACTGAAACACAACACTGCAATGATCGCTATGTATATTTTCCCTTTCTCAGTTACAGAAGAGGAACTGCTGGCTGCTTTTTGTAGTCTCAGATCTACTTTGATAAATCTGAGCATCTTTACAAGGACAGTTTCAGGTCTACCCTTGAGCAATGAGAAAACAGACTTAAGATTCTCCTATTGCTGCACAAAACAACTGTGCAATGTTGACCCTATTCTAGGGAAAAATTGTGCGATTTTGCTCAACACATAGAACAAGAAGCAGTCTTGTGAAATTTAGCTCAGCATTGGATTGTCAGACAATCAGGCTACCTCACTGCATGAGCCAAGCTTGTCTCACTCTTCTGCTAGCCTTAAAATTTGACAGAAGTGCTTCACTTCCCCCAGAATTAGAAGGAACTTGAGATGTTTTACAGCAAAGAAAGAAATATCTACTGAGTTAAAATATGCTTTTAAAGAAACTGATATTCGGTACACAAAAGTGATACTGTTTTTTTCTAACAAGTTGTACCACACATGTAAGTTAACTTCAAAAGTTGATTTAACATCTATGGTCTTGATACAAGATCAAGTCATACTAAAGGTTCTTCCCCAAGAAAGCTCTTAGAAGCATTTAATGACTCATTAAATAACTTCAAAGCTTCGCACTCACTACGAGGAAACAAGATTTACATACTTTTCTCATTAAATAATTCTAATTCAACACCAAAGTACTTGCACAAATGTTTTGTTTAGACTTAGGGTATTTGACTTTGCTGTGTAACGCAGTTGAGATACCAGCCACTCTAAAAGTGCCTTTATTAGTGTCCTGGTGACAGGGAAATGGAGAAGTTTTGGATTTTATTCCACATTCTGAAAGGCAGCAATTCAAAATAAGGCCCAGCTTTCTTGTTCAGTATAATCATCAAAATCTTGGAAGTAGGAGGGTTTTCCCAAGGGGTGAGAAGCTTGATGCTAAGCAAACCAATAGCAGGCACATGAGACTCCAGCAAGAAGCAGCAGTCAGTATATTTATTTATGCTATTCCAATGGCACCTGCCTTAATTGTCCTTTTAGCTCTGAAGGAACCAAGTAAAGAGGAAGGAACAGTACAACATACGTGAGTGCCAATGTAAGTTCAGTATCATCAGCTCACGTGCTGTAAGGCAGATAATATCCACAGTTTTGCACAAAAGAAATTTCAGCTCCAGCTCTACTATGTGAACAAAGTAGTACTGGAGAGTGTGATTATCTACTGTGGGTTACTGAACAAGTGAAATGCAGAGGGCAGCGTTATCATCCTTCAGTAAAAGACTGCATGACTGTCTCCTCTTGCATGTCTAGGAACCTAGATTTCTTCACATCAGTGTCCAAAAAAAAAAAAAAAATGGTTATGACTCCTTGCCCTGCAGAAGTGCATGGTTCAACCAAAGCTCAGCATTAAACTGATTCATAAAAAAAAAAAAAATAAAAACTACAGCCATAGCAAACATAGGGAAAAGCTGGCAAGTTTTTCTAACTCTCAAATAAAAGACAAACCATTTTTATTTTATTGGAAAGCTGAACTAAGTTTTTAGTGGTTAGATATATTTGAAAATCTTTATTAACATCAGCATTTTTTTAGTTAAAGAGGTTTAATTCCACAGGACAACCAGAAGGACCAAGTTCTTTGGTGTGGTTCAAAGCCAAGAGAAGCAAAAATTAGTCAAGTAATCATAAGTTAGTTAAGTTGGGATGACCATCCAAAGGCAGAAACAGCTTTAGGATGTATAAGATTCTTTTTATCTCTGTGGGGAACACCAGTATTATGACCAGGATGCCCTATCGGACTGCAGACTCATCTCAGCTACTCAGGAGTTCAGGTATTCTACAGTAACAGCTTATTATAGGCAAATGATCAGTGGACTCAAAGTGCACAAGACTGCAGTTTGTTTCTGCAGTTCTACAAGGACACGTTTTGGCACTTCTCTGGAAACAGTGAAAGCCTAGTTTAGTTACAAGTGGAAGAGTAACACTTCTCTGATCCCTAATCTGTAGAAGAGAGTAATTTTTTAAACTTTTTTTTGTGGGGGAGAGGAAAGCAGGGAGAGTATTTGACATATTTGCTGCTATGAAACAAAGCTTACATATGCAGTAGTAAACAGACACTAAGCACTCTGTTTCTCATTTATTTCAGGCAATGACAGTGGTTGAATTTAAACCCTCATGTGAGATGAGGGCACAGCCAATAATGACATCATATAGAGTTTGTTTTCTACATAGTCAAATATATAAAAGTTTCATGAAACTCATCACTGGGACAGCCAGCAGTCAGTCCATGAGTTGTCTATTCAGTTAGACCAAGCTTCTTCTTCAGAGATTCTGGCATTTCAGGTGGAGGTGGGCGAGGAAGTCTGAAATAAACCTTGACAGAATCATAGATGAACCACTGTAGTGCAGTCAGGGTACCAATCATAATGATACGAGCAAACAGACCTTTCCATACACCTGCAGAGCAAAACATTTAAGCATGAGTAGCATAAAATGACAGGAAAAATAGAAATCCTCCCCAAAACACCACAAACACTTGATCCAAAATACACGAAAGTAAGGATGTACCTTTGAATCCAAGCCTCATAAGAACCTGTGAAGCAGAGCTGCCCTTTTCTTTGTTCAACACAGACACCACGGAGTCAGCAGGATGGGAAACAATTGCACAGAACACGCCAGCTGAAAGAATAATTTGACATTAGTTCTGTGGTGTTTTAACTGTACCATTACTGTGTACACTAATTACAACCAGCTGAAACCACATCTAATGAATTGCACAGACATCATGTTCTGGTATCCTAAAAGGACTTTGATGAAGATCTACAGGTCTCATGAGGAGCAACTGAGGGAGCTGGGACTATTTAGCCTGAAGAAAAGAAGGCTCAGAAGGGACCTTATCACTCTCTACAACCACCTGAAAGGAGGCTGTAACCAGGTGGGCATCCATCTCTTCTCCCAAGTAACAAGCAACAGGACAAGAGGAAACAGCCTCAGGTTGCAAAGGGGATGTTTAGATAGGATATTAGGAAAAAATTCTTCACCATAAGGGTTGCCAAGCACTGGAACAGGTTGCCGAAGGAAGCATTAGAGGTACCATCCCTGGAGGTATCCCTGGAGGTACTTAAAACAGGTGTGTGGATGTGGCACTTGGGGACATGGTTCACTAGTAGAGTTGGCAGTGCTGGAGTAATGGTTGGTCTTAATGATCGTAAAGGTCTTTTACAACCTAAATGATCCTATGATTCTGTGATAACGTGATGTGAATAGAAAATACCTCAGTTCTGCTATCGCAGTAACTCTTTTGCTAAAAAAATCCTTCTGAGTCTTTGGATATTGAAAAGCCTTGTTCCATGCAAATTTCTCTTACCTTCCTTTCAACCTTCCCGACACTAACAAAGATGCAAGTTTTTCACTTAAATCAGCTGCAGTTCCTAAACCTGGGCATCAACATTGGTAATATACAGGAACAATTAAGAGTATTGTCCTATTACAGACTCATTTTTCACTAACAGACCGAACACAGTTTTTTCCCCTGCATATATTTAAGTTCCAAGTAATTTCTCCCATGCTAGTGACGTTTATTTAATATTCTGAGAAGAGAGAGGACTCTAGAGTTGCAGTAGTCCATTAATGAATTGTAGGACTTAAAGATTCCTTACCAATATAGCCTGCAACAAATGTGACTACCAGCTGTTCTCCTTTTGTACATTCACTTCGTGGCTTGGGAACAACATACTTGTAGAGAGCTTCTACAGTACGTTCAAAGCAGGCAAATTTCATCATTGTGTATGGAATCTGTCTCATCCATAGTGGAGCAACACCTTTATAGAAACTTAATCAGAGAACAGACAAACTTAGTTTCGTTTTCTTCAATATTTAAGGTACATTTCCAACTTGAAATAAATTAGCTTATTGTTATTATCAAGAATAAAGCTTCTAAATACTGATATTGTAAGGCTGTCAATACCTACAGAACAGAAATTTAAGCTGTATTAGTTCCTGAGTACTACCTTAAAATAGCAACACAAATTAGACTTTTCCTGATACCCAGGCTGCACAGCAGTTTCTGTAGTCACTTTTCAGATTACAATGCACTGCAGTAATGTAGTACTGATACTACCAGTGCAGTAAGGCTAATGTCTGCATACCAGCCAAGTCCTGATAGTGAGAAATGACTGGTATATCTACAGCCAATTCTATCAGAACAGAAAGCTAACATGCAGTTATGTTACTCTCACATGCCAATGACTCAAGCATCTTTGACTGTACAACCAGAAAGTTGCTGAATATCTCTGACTGGAACTGCTAGAAACTGAAGTTATCCAGCAGAACTCAGCACAAAGATACTCACAAAGATGGATCTAAGGAGCATGTGGAATTAACAGCCAGTTCAACACAGATTTCCTGAAGTATGTTATCTTAAAATACAAAGACCAAAACGTATTATAAGCTAAAGCCAGAATTAAAGCAACAGTTCTTAAGGAAAAATATTCAACATCAAGAACCTGAATAAAAATTAAAACTGAGAGATACTTACGCCCAGATGCCTTCTTCTCCAAACATTTTAGGCAAAGCCTGACGCAGAGTGTTTGCATATCCAGGCTGTGTCTGAATACGAACTTTAGCAGCTTCCATTGGAGCCAGAGCAATGTCAGCAAAAAACTCTGCACTGGCAGATGCAGCTAAATATAGCGAAGTACGCCACAAATAGGCATTTTCCTGAAGTGAACGTGAACACACGTTTTTATTAATGAATCATGCTTCTGTGATTACTCCACATTACTATTATATTGTAAATATACAATATCTACAATACTTACAAAAACTACTTAAGGCTTACCTCTCCCAGCATGTTGCCATACAGGATTTTGAAAACTTCATAGAAACCAAATTTACAAAGCCCTTGCATGGAATATCCAATAAAGGTTGGAGCCCATCCCTTAGCCAAGCCACGAACGCCATCTTCATTGATTGTCACTGAAAATCCATTGAAGATGCTCTTGTATTTTTGTGGATCAACCTAAACAGAATAGGCAGTTAAATACTTGATATAGCTTACCATTTCCCTTCTCACACCCCCATCAAAAATTTAAAATTTTTAAATTCCTCAGACAGCTGGCTTCCTAAAATTCCCTGGACAGATGATATACTCACCACAAGGTTACAGTAATGTAACTTAATGGTTACTTGCTGGTCTCAAACCCTGACTTATTGTCTGAATTTTGTTTTATGCTTATTCTCCAAATCAACAATACAACTATAACTAACAGATTTACTGAAATCACTATTCTAACACTGTCAGAGGTAATATGGTGCAGTTATGTATAGATCAGATTCTTTAAAAATTTGATAGCTCCTGTGAGCAATCTCATCCACTCTACATGTCACACCTACAAACACTCAAGTGTTGCCACAAACCAAACCTGATGATTCACCTGATTCCTAATCAGAAAAGGTTCTCTGCCCACCTTCAGTTTGATCCCCCCCCCCAGTCAAAGACAGATGGAGCAATGGGGAACAAAGAGTATTCGACAACTTCTACACTTTACTGTGAAGTCAAAGTACAAGGCTACATACAAATTGTTTTCTGCCCACAAAACTTTGGAATTTCATTAACTTTTCAGAAATTAAAAAAAGATTGACTTGAATAGTTTTGTTTCACGTGAAAGGAAATAATTTAACAGAAATTCTTAAAGAGGTAATTAAGTCACATCACACTTTTACTTTTCATATTTGACATCATCCAGCAGTTCCTCAGAGCATTAGGAAGGGAGGTATCAAACCGAAAGCCAATCAAAGGTTTCAGAAAAAGCTATGGGACACACATGCCAACCTGCATGTGTCTTGCAGTCTGGCAGCAACCTACTCAAGAACTACTTCACCTAAACATGTCAATTTTGAAAAGAGACATTATTTCAGAAAACTGGATATATCATCGGGCACTCTGTAAAAGGAGGCTACGTTCAAGTCAGAACCATGCTTAGTTATTAGCTATGTAACAGGTGTCCTGGTTTCAGTTAAACCATAGCAAAGGTGACCTCTTCTTAAAAAGACATGGGAGGGCAGGCAACAGGTTTCTTCCTGGAGAACTTAGGAAGGATTAGTAACATGCTTTGTACTGGATCTGTAAAGAGAAATGCTGACAGGTTTTACAAGATCATACCTGGAATTCACATGGAACCCGCCCTCCTGAACATCCCCTTAAGTGCTGGAGAGGGAAGTATCACCACCCTTACCATGTAAGAAACCCAGGACTGGTAAGCCCAAGCCAAGCATGTCTGATGTGTTACAGAATTTCTAGTTTGAGACCAGAATTTCAAGTGCTTAAGTATGTGAAAAAACATCTCTGGTAAACAATGCTAAATAAAGGCCATCCAGAAGAACACAACTTTAAAGAGTATCACCCAGTACTCCTAGTGTGACCAGTAGGTCTGACTAATTCATAGTTCCCTCCTAATTTCAAGAGTTTCATAATTACAAAATTGGTAATTTTTTTAAATCAGTGTCAGCCTAGGCTACAAGGAAGTCATTAACTACTGTATTTCCAGAAATTTAGAAGTGTGCTTTAATTTGCTTCATTCTTGTAGATTTGCCTGAGAAAATCTATTTGTATGCTTTTAGCCATGGCTGTTCACTAAATGATTTTAATGCAAAGCTGGTATCACAAATTAAGTGCGATGCAATGACACTCCTTTCAGGTCAATCAAGAAGCACTTCAAGGAAACCAGCTGCAAGCACCAATGGCCCTACTGATACCAAATCAAGTTTTAGCCATTCTGCTCAAAGTGGCATTGTTAGAAAATATCCAATCCGTAAGCCATGCATTGATATCCACAGTGTTAATGGATAAAATTACACATGCATGTCACTCCAGGCTAAAATCCAGATCTGCAGAACACCAAAGATACTATTTTCCTACTCCAAAAGCACTGGAATAGTGCTAGACAGCAACCAGCCAGCCAAGAGTAACACTGTGTTGGGTTCCTTTTAGCAAATATAGTCAGTTAAAAGTGCCTTAAAATGTCATCAAAAATAATTCATCCAGATTATCCTAAATACCTTTGCTTCTCTCAAAAGTGGTATTTTGCTAGTCTCACAGCAGCAGATTTGATAAAGTAGCGTTCAAGTTTACTCACTTCCTGTCATCCAGAAAAGAGTGCATCCCTACTGCAAACTGTTAATATTCTGTCTATATAGAAGAAAAAGTTCAAGAAACACTGAAGTTTATACAAACCTGCATACGACATTTCACTAAATCCAGGGGGACAACACCAGTGTGTGTCAGGCCACAACTTAGGACCCCACCAACGCCACAGAGAGCATAAAACTTGAGCGAGCCATATTCACAACTGTATTCTGCAGCAAAAAATAAAGACACACCATGCTTTTATATAAACTCCATGCACTGTTGGACAATGATGTCCAAGGTATAGTTTATGCCTCCAATTCATTAGTAGATTAAATATACCACACTAAACATGCTTTTTCAATGCCATCACATACTGACATGCAGAACAAACCTGCATTCTGCATTTAACCAGGTCTAGGGGAACCAGTGCCGTATGTGTTGTTCCACAGCTAATAATCCCACCAAGGCCACAAAGCATAAAGAATCTGTTTGAGCCATAGGCACAGCTGTATTCTAGTTAATTGGAAAAAATTACATACATATGATCAATCACAAATGGTAACAAAGATAAACAAACCCAAAATTGACTGAGTGCTACTTTCTCAGAAGTATTAAACTGAAATAAACTCCCATTTAAGTTTGTGGGAGTATAAATGTACTGTTATACACAGAAATAATTCCCTTGCTTTAAATTACCAAGTTTTAGACTGGCAAGATTTGATTCCAAGCCTTCCAAATTGAATTTGTTCCTTTAAACAAGCAACGGAAGAAAGTGACGTTTTAGTTCACAACACACTTAAACCACAGAAATTAACCCCAGAAGCTGCTGGTAGAAATTATGACTCAAAGTTGCAATGTCCAACAATTCCCTCTAGTACTCAGGAGACAAAGCTTCTTTGGTTAAATATTCTATGACAGTGTAACTTCCGTATTTAAGTAGAGACTTATAATGATCTACAAGATCAGTGTTGGAATTTTGTTTATGCAGCTGTATTTTCAGGTATTTTTCAGATTATACAGGTTTTATTTTCTTTCAAATACAGAATCTCAAATTTATATACAGCTTGTTCATTCAAGTTTAAATTTAACAGTACAAAATAAGGATAAAGTAGCAGCACAGTTCTGCAACCATGCTTAACATTTTAATTATATAAGTAACACCAAAACTAATATACTTAATAAGCATCCAGAAAACAATACACTACATAGAAAATATTTCCCCGAGTAAAAGGGCATAATCTTTTGCTATTACATCCATTGCTGTTACTTGAATATAATGGAAGTCATTAAAGTTACACCAACTTAGTAAGAACTATCTCCACAGAAACACTAATGAAAACCAAAAGACAGCGAAAATCTATCTCATGCAAAGCTTCTTCACTCTTTTTGATTCTGAAATAAATTCCTTTACGAACATCAACAAAAATTTACAATTATGTTTAACAGTATCAATAGAGCAGCAGTTAACACTAGCAGGCTTATTCAGCTCATAACTTTGCTATTTTAAGGGAACTTCTTCCTCCATATCTTCCAGATATATTACATTTTAAATTCACATTTCTCACTTAACTCTTAAAAATTAATTACCAAGTCAATACAATATCATTTTTTCTTTATTCTAAAATAACCAATACCAAATCACAGACAGCATATTAAGCCTAAACTTAAAGCTAGACATCAGTTAACAGTCAATTGAGATACTGCTCAAGACTGCAAATATGCCGATCTGGGACTTACACAAACCTCCAAAATAGCTTGGCTAAGCTGGCAGATTTGCAGACAGCAGTAGTCTGTTTACAACTCTCCAGAATGACAGGTTACACCAGGCATTCTGTGCAGGTGTAATCAGGGAACAGACTCTAGACCTGTATGGGGCAGTTCTGTCCAGCTATCCTTCGCCTGCAGCACAACAGCACTTCACTAGTTACCATACTGCCCAGACACCAGAAGTGTTTGTTCGCAGTCCCTTTTTCACAGTAATTTACTGCTAGAAGTCACACTCCTGAACTAACAGAGACAGACCTTTGTAGTAGCCACAGAAAAGTAGAGCTTTAGGTATGTGCTGTATGACTATTCAGGCTAATCTGTCAGCTCAGTGTTCAAAAACAGCAATTAAGAAAAGCAAGCCAGTATCAATCAGGCTGGAGCTCTTTAGAGGTATCTAAGTTTGTGGTGGCACATCTCAGACTTTCTATTTTAGAGGTAGAGTCAAATGTCCTAAAAACCATTACCTGTGAAGAGACCTCTAAACACGTAGTACAGAGAGCAAGAAAGTCATTCTAACGTACCCAGGCACTGACTTAGCACAAACACCACAAAGCTACTCAAATATAAACACACAGCATAAAAATATGCCTACTGTTGGGACAGCTACATCATAACTACTTTTTATCTCTGCTGCTGATCTGACATGTTAAGGACAAATTCCAAGAGCTGATCATAGAACATTTTGCCTCTGAGCTGGGTTATAGCTGATGCCCTGAGCTGAACTCTTTAAAAGGTCTTGTGGTTTGTACTGACTTTGTGTGACCTTGTGCAAGCTCAGATATCTTCCGCAACACGTTCTTCTTCCAACACAAAGGCCAGAGAAGCAACTGGTATGTGAAATAATGAACCCAGCAGAATAGACTACAAAGATTAAAAACTACTGGCCACCTTTGACCACAACTGCCTACAAACAGGATGAAGATTAAGCATAATGCTTTTAAGAAATAAGTGCACCTACTGAATATATTTAGCTTACCAACAAGCGATTTAGGGCTTTAGTTAGCTGGCAAAAGGATTACTACACTAAAAGCCAGAAGTAATTTCTTGAAAATTTATTAAGTAACATCCAACACTGAGTTGTCTTTCACATATTATGTGAATGTCCATCTAAGTGCTCTAAAACACTTCAATAATCACAGTACTTGAAAAGGTGGCTTGCTGAAACCATTTAGTTCTTTTATGAAAAGATGTTTTTAAGCTTTTAACAGCTTAAAAGAATTTTAATATACACCTCCACTATTGTGCAGCCCTTCAGAAGCACCTCGACAGGCTGGAGAGATGGGCAGAGAAGAACTGTCTGAAGTTCGACAAAGGCAAATGCAAGGTCCTGCACCCGGGAAGGAATAACCCCAGGCACCAGCACAGGCTGGGGGCTGACCTACTGGAAAGCAGCTCTGTGGAGAAGGATCTGGAAGTTCAGGTGGACAATAACCTGTCCATGACCAAAACTGTGCCCTTGGGGCCAAAGAATGCCAATGGTATCCTGGGCTGCATCAGGAAGAGCACTGCCAGCAGGTCAAGGGAGGCAATCCTGTCCCTCTATTCAGTCCTAGTGAGGTGCATCTGAAGTGCTGTGTCCAGTTCTCAGCTCCTCTGGACTAGAGAGACTTGGAGCTCCTGGAGTGGGTCCAGCAGAGGGCAACAAAGATGATTAAGGGATTGGAGCATGTCTCTTGTAAGGAAAGGCTAAAAGAGTTGGGCCTGTTCAGCATCAAGAAGAGATGACCGAGATGGGATCTTATCAATGTCTGTAACTATCTGAAGGGAAGGTGTCAAGAGGATGGGGCCAGGCTCTTCTCTGTGGTGCCAAGTGATAGGACAAGAGGCAGTGGGCAGAAACCGATGCACAGAAAGTTCCACCTGAATATGAGGAAGAACTTCTTTACTGTGCAGGCGACCACACACTGGAACAAACTGTCCAGAGACACTGTGGAAGTCTACCTCGCAAGAGATATCTAAGAACCATTTGGATGCAATTCTGTGCCATGTGCTCTAGGATGACCCCACCTCATCAGGGAGCTTGGACCAGATGACCCACTGTGGGCTCATCCAACCTTACCCAGCTTGTGATACTAGAAGTATTATCACGGTATGACCTTTAGAAGTCACAAAAGTGATCGGGAAACATATGGGAAACACTTGACTCTAATGTGCATCTTAAACAGCAGTTATCTGGTGTATATTCTACAAATGCTAGGCACAAAAAAAAAGGAGGAAACAAAAGCCCAAAAACATCTGCAGGCACATCTGGATGTTCAGATGTGAATAAACGGGAAAAAAATAAGAGGAAAAGGAAAAGAGGATGGGAGATATGGTCTTTTGAATCCACAAATTCATACTCTGCTCTTCCTCAGGGATGAAAAAGTACGGGCCTATAATCTCAGTGACCGAGGCTGCAGGCCCTACAGAGACAGAAAAAGCGCTCTCTGCTCCCCAAGACAGACTCCGCGGGGGTCTCTGTGATTAGTCTGCACAAGAACCTTCCCGCGTCCTTTCCCAGTAACTCCGAATCTTCTTGCCCCTCGGCACACCCCGCAGGGAGAGCGGAAGCGCCTGCCAGCGCCTCCCCCGCCTGTGCCCTTCCTCGTCCTCCAAGAGGACGCACAGGCCCAGCGCCAGCCCCTCCCGGCCGCTCACCCTCCCTGCGCCGCCCCGGCGGACACAGGCGTGGGCCGGCGGGGGCAGCGCGGGCACCGGCGGGGGCAGCGCGGGCACCGCCGCCCCGGGGCCTCACCCCCGCCGCGGCCCCTCCGTCCCGCTCTCACCTTCGGCGGCCGATGCGGCCGCCAAGCCCCGGCGCGCGGCAGGCGCCTCCGCGGGCTCCGCTGGGCGCTTCCTCACGCCGTCCTGGACCAGCTGGAAGTGCGGCGCGTAGAACGGGTTGTGCCGCGCGAGCGGCGCGATGGACGAGAACATGGCGACCTGAGGCGGGCGACAAGAGCAGAATGGCGTGGGACCGGGAAACCCCGCCACGGCGCAACTGCCGGGCCCCACCCCGCACCTGCGAGGCAGCCCCGCCAGCCCAGGGCGAGCGCGGTACCGGGCGGGAGGGCCCGCCGCGCCGCCCCGACTCACCTCGCAAGATGGAGCCGCTGCGGCAGAGGCTGAAGGCGGGCCCCGCGCCGTCACCTTGTCCTTCGTGGGCCGGGGGCGGGGCCGCCGCGCAACGTCCCGCGCCGCGATTGGCGGAGGCGCCTATAACGGCCGCGCACGCGCAGCCGCGGCCGACGCCCTCCCGCCCCGCGCCTGCGCCTCGCGCTCCACGCGGCGGCGGGGCCGCGCCCGGCCAGAGGCGGGGAGCGGGGCCAGTGTCAGTGTGAGTGAGTAAGTGCGGGCCGGGGCTGCGGCACCGCCCCGAGTAACGCGGGGACTGATGGCCGAGGCTCCGCCGGCAGGGACACGCTTCTCTTCGGGTAGTTACGGGTGTTTGAGCGCACCTCCAGCGCTAAACCCTGCGCCTCAACTTCTGATCCTTCCCCATCGCCGCCCGGCTCTGGGAGCTTGCCAACTACCCCACGTGCTTCCCGCAGCCCTGCCCTAGGCAATGTCAAACCGGAGACATTCCGAACGCCAGCTCTCCCCGTGCAGCGGCAGCCTGCTGCTGGCACCAGCAGGCTGGCCTTGACCCGTGCTCTGCAGCACTTTGCACTGAACCATAGAATCACAAGGCTGGAAGAGACCTTTAACATCACCAAGCCCAGTACTATCACGATAACCCCTAGCATCACATCCGTTTTTTAAAATAAAGAAGTCCTCAGTATTGCCCCAGATTCCAGTTCTGCAAATCGCACCTAGTAATACTTTCTAATCACAGCCTGCTAAAGCCATAGGATGCAACTCCCTTAGCAAAGGGAGGCTCTGGCCACAGCTTGCTGTAAGACCAAGCACAGTCAGATCTGCCACCACACTCTGCATGCTCCATGGCCAAATTCCACCTTTGGAGGGTAAGCTTGCAGGGCATGTTGATGTGGCCTATGCTGTGACAGCTGCAGCTGCTCACAGAATTACTTGTCACTGGTTCGTGAAAAGCAGAATGTTACTGAACACAGGACCCATGATTGGCCTTACCTACCTTAAACTATGCCTTTTCTAACATAGGGTGATTTCACTCATTTTAGTGGTTTACATGGTATAAAACTGGCACAGCACAGTTCAGCTCTCCAGTTAGCAAAGAGGCAAGAACTCCATTTTTTCACCATCTTGATCATATACCTTTCATTATAGTGCTCCATGACAACATAAGTGCAGAAGCCAGCTAAGCAAGAGACATGCACTGAACATCCCAGCTATTACTTATGGGCAGAGAGACATAATGCAAATAACAGCACACCTGCACCACCACACTGAAGAAACACCCTCCTTTGGTCAGCTCAGTGGCTCCTATCAAACTTCCAAGGAGAGCCTTTAGACCTTGGCTCTACTCACTGTGTTTCACAACAAAGTTGATCGAGGCACACTGTCAACACAGGCAAAAGTGACACACCTAATAGCACTGCCACAGAAATCAAGGTTGGTCAGGTCCCTCTAGAATAAACTAGACTCCAGCTGCCTTCTAGGAAAAGGTCAAATTAAACTTGCAATTCTTTAAATACCTTCATTTAGCAACCAGCAGAGAGCCTCAAGTGTTCACTTCACTGCCAGTGGCTGCAATGAAGACGAGCCAGAATCGTTCATTTTGCCATTACTTGCAATGTAAGCAATTGTTAGCAATGTTTTATCTAAAAACCACTGATATTTATTTTCCATTAATAATCTCTAAATGTGATAAAGACAGACTCTTATCTTGAAATTGGATATAAGTGATTTCAATTCTCGCAGACTTTTGATTAACATATAGAAAACCTCTGCTCCTTCCAATTATAAAGGGTGAACAGAAGACTATTTATTTACAGACACCTAATGGCAATTTATGTGCTCAACTAGTACTGATACTTCTGAGTTACAGTCTGTGAACAGGGTTTTTTTTGTTTTAGCTGACAACTAACAACTGTGCTATTAACAAGAACTAATAAACAGCAGTCTAACATAGCCCCATGAAAATACAGGGATAATACATGTTCCTGCTGAATGCATACCATTTTACAGATAAATATCTTCAACCTTTCCCAGATGTGAAAAAAAAGTAGCAAGAGCCTGTAATTCAAATCACCTCAATCTGAATTCTGACACACATTGAAGGTAGTGACAGATGAAGACTTTAAAGATGCTACCTTTTGGTGTCCACCTGTCAGATTCACAGTAAAAAGGGCTATTGCAAATTAAATACATCTTTTTAATCAGTAGCTCTTTAAGCTTTATCCGTTTAGGAAAATGCCAGTTTGGCAACACCAAACTTTCTTAATTTCATCTATCCTTCTGTATTAACACCCACCATGACCCCCCCTCCATTTCCTGTCCCCCTAAAGAGCATACAATCAGAACATTGTAGCCTACTTCCTATCTTACAATAACTTTTACAGTTCTAAAATTTTGGTGAAGCCTGCAAACGAAATCAAAGCTCTTATAAGCTAATATTCCAGGTGACATTCTTTTCAAAAATATACGGTGAGATAGTGAAACCACCATCCACACCTTTGATAACCTGGTTAGCACAGCACCATCTGCTCCTGTTGTGCATATATTTTATGTGCACTTTCCTGGTTTCAACACCAGAACTACTAGACTTAAGAGTCAGTAATGGATCAGGTTTCACAGCCCAAGGGAAGTCTTAACACTGCAGCATCTCCTTCAGCAATATCCAAGCTTGCTACATTGAACAACAGGAGTTCGCATCCTCTGAATGCAGAAAGTAGTGAAACCTCCCCTCTTCTTATTAGTTGGTGTCATGAGTATCCTCATCTAGTAATCTTTTTTAAAATCTAAATCCTTCTCAGATATTACATGTTTTTCCTCCATGAAACATAACATTTTTTACCTAAATAATAAATAAATAAGGCAATGGTAAAAAAGTTACTATTTTTTAACCACAGACTACCAATGCTAAAAAAGAACTTCAAAGTGAGGTGGGACAGAAAATTTGTGGGATTTTTTTTAATATCAATACATACATAGTAGAGGTGTCTATGCCACCTCAGGACTGCTTTACAAGTTGAATTAACTTGTAGACCCTGAGCTGTATGAACACATGCATGTACTATACATCTGTTGTAGCTTGCTGTTGCACTGGTGCAAAGCAGCCTGGTACACACCCTCAGGAGAAAGAAAAGCCAAGGTCACAGGACAGTTTTAGACAAAGACAGGCAGACTTACCACACACACACTAAAAGCCATATTAAAACACCTATGTTTGTAAACACAAAATTAAAAATTATACATCACAACCCACCCCTGTATCTATTGCAATCAGTCAGATGAAGTTTTAAATATTTCTTAAAGCGTTTCAGCCCAATATGTAACTTTAGCCATATCAAAGCAAGACATGCTGCACAACTTTAATTATATTTTTTTTACTGCTGAACAGTCTATTATTTAAAGGCATTCTTTTTGTACTCAGCTTCTCTGCTTTAACTCTGTATAAACTAGTTAACACTTTTTTAAAAAGATATTTTGTCCACAAAACCATCTAAGAAGGTAATTAGCAGGAAATTTTAATACCATGAAGGGTGTTGTAAGTTGTGCCACAAGAAACAAATCAAAACACACATAGACTAAGCCTAGGAGGGACATGAAATCATTCTGTAGGCAGTACTGAGCATGCTGTTATAGAAAGTAAACTTGGAGAAGACGTTCCTTCACACTGTTTCCTATATAAATACAAATCAAGGTTTCAAAACACACACAGAACTTAAATTCAAGATCCTCGAGAGTTTCTTGCCTCAGACACTACTCATCTAGTCTCACCATGGATCACATGCCATAAAATTCTCAAACTGCAGGTGAAAATCCTCTAGTGATTTGCAGCCTGATACCAAGCTCCTGAGACCGTATACATGTTAAAAGATAAGCACACAATTTAAAGGGAAAAAACACAAGCTCTGTAATAGCTCTAATTCAGACAGTTAAATCAAGACCTGTCATATTTTCAGCACAGCATTCTGAGCAGTATGACCAATCATGAGAACAAACCCCATGAAGTCAAAACAACACTGTTATGCCCATTAACTTTCACAGGCCTTTTCCAGGCTTTTTGTAGCCCTTGCCCCAAAAAGGACTTAATCTATACTTACTACATCAGAACTCCATTAAGTTTTGCTACTGGATTTTGGATACTGCTCCATAAAATTACTCTATTTTGTGATTGGTTCTGAAAGGTTAACCTGCCTTTGTCTAGGAGACAAGATGAACTAATGGAACAAAAGTGAAAGTGTGTAAAAGGAAAAAAAAAACCACCGGCTCCTATTGCTTCAGCACTTTGATACAAAGACTACAGTATACTTGTATACTTCAGCATAACTTACACAGCAGTATTTAGGCTTTAAGCAGATACAACTATTCAGCTAATACTACATGTGTTACTCTTAGAATAATATGAATAGCTTTAGGTACGCTGAAAAATCCGTATGTGGGGCCAGGGGAGGAAGGAAGAGAAAGGTATCAGTCTCAGGGCTATTTCACACCATTAAATGCCTCAAGTATAAAAAGCCCATTAATTTCCTGAAGATGCACTGCCTTCCAACTACAACTGACCTACATGTAGTTACTTTAAGGACTTATGTAGAAAACTCCTTACCATCTGTGAAGTAACACTGAAGTTGAGAGGATTCTCCAAACCAGTGCAAAATGAAAGAATGATGAAATTAGTTGCATCGCAGTTCAGTTTGTGGTTTGTTTTTATTTAAATGATGCTAACAGTATCCCTGAAGGAGATCAACTGAAAGTATTTCATGTAGCTAGAAGAGAAAGATGTATTTCATGTTAAAACATGCAGCAAAGTTGTGCGAGAGAGAATTTAAAGTGAGAAGGAAGTTCCCTAAGCATTGAAAAGCAAATGAAGGCTAGCTTCTCCTCCCATCCAAATTAAAGGTCTAACATAGGCTTAAGGAATACGGTGCAAAACTCTTTTTGTGCAAGAATGCTGAATATTCCTCCCGCCAAGTGACATGAACTGATCTTACTATCAGATTTTTAACTTTTTTTTTCAGTATGGAAGACTGTAGCAGCACAAAATGACACCACTGATCAGTTGTCTTGCTTTTCCTGCCTTTCAGCAATGCATTTATTTTGATAAGGAAAATCCACACACATTAAAATCATTTTTATTTTTCTGCATTTTTGACACCAAAAGTGAATGTCTTATGTTACAATTTTCTATAGGATGGACACAAGTTTAGCTATTTAGATTACTCAAAAAAGCAGTTTAGAAGGAAAAAAAACATTAAACAGGAAAAAAACCCCAAAACTATTGCTTTGCTACAAATTACCATGTTTGTCCCAAAGTTCACAGAAAGTAAAGCTTCCCCATTGCTATAGTCTACACAATAATTGTACCTAGAGTAAAAAGATATTGACTATTAACTAATGTTCTCAGCGTTTTATAAGTAGCACTTTAAGAATAAGTAGTATGATTTATTGCAATTTTGTACCAAGCAATAAGACTTAACATCTGTATGCTGCAGATTTAAGCACACCAAAAATGTATACATTCACTTTAAAAAAATTGTTGCTTATCACTCTTCATTGGTAGTAGTGAAGTCAGCTGCCTGCTCAACCAAGTTACACAATAGAGAGTGTTTCAGCATGCTTCCACTGAGAAAAATAGTCAACTGCATGAAAGTAGTAAATCTCACCTTAGAAGATGAAACTGTAGCAGAAAATGCAGCAATGCCCTCTTCATACAAGAATAAAACTTCATATGGAATTTTCACACTTTGAGAATACTTCTCTACATGAATACTCAAAGATAATCACATAAAGCTGTGTTGGAAAGACCTCGCTTTTTTAAAAAAGAAAAAAGACCACTGCTTAAATTGGAATTTAGACTACTTCAGATAACCTTGACCCAAAAAAGTATTTTAGTAGCAAATTATATTGATGCAATTTTTATTTTCCACACATTACTAATAAATAAGTTCCTCTAAGACATCTCTTGCCAATTAGTTTTGTATTCAGTTCCTACAACACTGTAAGCACTAAAATGAAGGGATACATTTAAATGAAGTTACACTTAAACAGAGTTACTAATATGATACTAAGACTTTTACAGAAATGCAAACAGGTTTACAGTTACATTTACTAAAAAGTTACAGTAATCTACAGAAAAGGTTGTTGTTGTACTCTCTCTACACCCTAAGAGATCAAATTCAAATTGTTACTGAAAAAATGCATACAGAAATGCATTTCCCTTTATCCCATGTTAAAATCCTTCTCCACTATAATCTAGAGATAGAAGTACAACTTCTTTTCTGTACAAAGGAAAAGCTTTAAAAACACAGCTTCACATTTTACTAAATTTTTGCCCTTCTCAGCTTCCAAGTTCTTGCAAAAACAAATATACATTTTCTCAAAAGTGAATTTAAATGATGTCCACATTAAAAAAATAAAGCCTACAAAAAGTTCAAAGATTTAAAAAAATGTTACTCCTATGGCAGTGATCTCCTACTAGTCCAAAGTCCAGAAAGTTACCGATGTCCATTTAATATTATCTTTCTTCATTTATCCAATTTATCAAGTTCCAATCACATTATTTGTAAGAAGTCCTTGAGCCGATGAGAGGGCAGAAGAGTTCTCTACAATTAAAAATAGGAGATCAAATCGGGTGTGCCTTTCAGAAAGATACTCATTTGGCACTGCCCGGAGAGACAATATTCAGGTATTTAGAGAAAGGATTTCCTTGATTAGTTTCCATTGACTGATAAACCAAAAACAGGAAGACTGAAACAACAACAAAGAGAAGAACTTTTATCCACAGGGGAATGGACCGTTCTTTTTTTGTTGGTAGTTTCTCCGACTTGATGTCAGCCGAGGTACCATATTTTTCAACATACTTAGAGAAACTTTCATCCATTCTGAAGTCACTGTGCTCTATAGGCCTGCTAGCAGCTCCTTTGATTGGTCTACGGCAGCTAGCACTGTTAATTAAAAAAAAAACAAATTGAAATATTGCATATTTAAAAGAGCAATCTAAAGTACACAGGAAAATTTTAGTATAATTAAAGAACTAAATTATTTCTGGTGAATTCAGTACCTGAAATATCCATCAAACTCCCAAAACAGTAATCGTAGATATGTTAATCATTCAGTGTTCAAACAAACACCCCTTAAAAAACTCTCAAATGCCACTTTACCCTATCCACATAAAAGGATCATAACTGGCAATAAAACTCTAGGAAGTGTCTCTATTTGCTTCTTTGATGATCACTTATGCAGCCTTGCTGGAATTTCTAAACATAAGATTATCTCTGGCCAATAAAATATCTTCTAATGGCTAAGCCAATACACAGAGCCAGAAGACAAAGCAGTAAGGATTAAAAAAACCACATACATTGCCAAGTCCTTATAGACAAGAAGTATACATGCATAATTTTTATTTTAAAAGTGGTATAGATTTAACTAGACCTCAAAACCAAGAGAAAGCAAACCTGAGTGGTCAGCAATACACCACAGTAGCAGTAACTGGTACTGTATATTTTCCTTATCGTTCAGACTTTATGCAATTGCAGTTTAAATTGAAGCTAAAATTAATAGTTGGAAACACAGAAGATGATTTCACATCTTAACACAAGGAAACTGTCTCATTCTCTAAACAGGGCAGAGTTTTTTGAATTGCCTAATTAAGCATAGGGTTGCTTCAATTTTTGTTTAAATATAAAGTTGCACACAAAAATGTAATAGCCCTTCCTAGATGCCATCTTATTCATACTAAGAGTAATCTTTGACTACAACAGGACTGCTACTTAAAGAAAAAGGTAGGGTATGTGAAAATTCTTTTTGGCTTTGCAAAAGAAAACTCAAATATACTTTTTACATTAATTTAACAGCAGGCCTAATGGAGTTGCATCTAGCCAAAAACTTAAATACTGCAAGTCATTACCACAAAAAAGCCCTTTCCCTTTAACTTCCAGCACCCAGAAGTTCCAATAATAATTCCTATTATAGTACTACTCTGTTTTCCCTCCCCCAATTTAAATAAAGAACGAGCTGTTTTGGCTAACAAAACTTGTATATAGAACAGAAGAACTAGGTGGCCATCAAAAATGTCATTGAGCTAAAGCGCAAAAGCTGTTCCTCAGAAATCTATCAATATAATCAAAAGATTATATTGATATAATTCAGCTTAAACTGGTTTAAGAGAACTGACAAACAAGCCCCCATAAACCTTAGAAATACCTAATTCCTGTAGGTGTTGATGCTTCATATGGGAACATTTCTTTCAGAATATCCCTTTCTACTCTTTCTTCTGTAGCAGTTCTCTCCAGCACCTAGGAAGCCAAAAACAGTTAGAGGCCAAGCAGACCAAGCAGAAAGAAAAACAAAAAGCGTCTGCATAGCTATCTCAGTGACCACAACCGTGTGCAATTTGTAAGAATGAATGAGTCACCCAGTGATACCCAAGAAGTTTAATTCTTGGGTTTAAGAATTTCATTTAACCTTAATTATTGGCAGACGTCTGGTCACTCTTGGTATCTTAAAGCATTCAGAGATCTCCTCAGTTTCCTTTAAGATAAAGAATATATTGTATACATACTATACACCTGTCAGCCAATGATGTAGATGACCAAAACCAAAAAAACCAAAAACTTAACCATCACCTCTATCATGGCTGTGTTGAGCAGATCACAACATTGGTTGTAGTGAACATGACTAAAAAGGCACTGCTGTGGGTAATCTGTCTCTTCATGCTGTAATAGCACAGTAAAATACTGATAGAAAAAAACATCAGCAGCTTGGAATAGAACATCAAGTTTTCCCACAACCTTCTATTTGATAAATAAGTCTACGTTCCAGTCATATTGTAAATGAAGTGTTAATAGAAGTTTTATCTACAGTAACTACACAAAGCAATGAACTCCATTTAAATTCAGACAAGCATTATCTTGCAATGTAAAATTCCACAATATTACAGTATTACATTAACAGAATTACATATACTTGCAGGTGCTTTAGACAGTTCTCCAAGAGATATAGTTTTGACAGCTTGAATAGGTTAACAGTAAAAGAATTATTTTCTGTCTTGATAACTGACAGGAATCTACAGATGCTTTTTTAATTCACGTGTTTGGTCTAAAGTAATCCTACTGCTTGATTCCCTAAATTAAAGCACATTGTGTTTTTTCAGGATAGGCTGATCTACAAGATCAAAGGTAGATGGCTCAATTCTGCTCTATTTTGAGCTATTCAAAGAATTTAAAAGAAAAACAAAATCTTTATTTTGTTCAGAAAAAGAGCAGCAAACAGAGAAATAACACATCAAAACATATTTGTCTGAGGAAAAAGAAAAAAGATTTTCACACACACCCCCCACAAATCTGAAAGAGGAAGATAAAAATAAGTTTATACTCTCTCATGTCATGTGACAACACTAATTTATATTGACTGTCACCTGGGCAATGACATCCTCCACCCCCCTCTGTACTCAGAAGTAAGCACATACACACAAGAATTTTGTTCACAAAGAGTAAGCAAGAGCAATCTAAGTTTTAATTTATTTACTTCAGCTGTCATCAGTGGTTTCTTTGGTGTTCTTCTGGGCATGTCTGAGAGTTCACTGATTGACAGCGTAGGAGCTGCATGCTTGAAATTTCCAGGCACCCTATTGACAACCTGCCGAGATTCAAAATTGTTCAAACTCAGAGACAGCCAAGATACAAAATGAAAGGGGGCAAGGTGGCAGAACCAAACAACAAAACCTTTATGTGCATTGAATATACGCATGTTAGGAGTTAACTCAAGAAGGTTATGTAACAGATACTCCGAAATAAGCACAGGAAACATACAGCTTATCATTCCAAGCAGTTTCTTTTAAGCCATTGAGAAACATAAAAGCTATTTAGTTCACGAGAAAAGCCAAACCTAAAAGCAAATATTCTGCATGTACTTAAATAAATTAAGAAAAATATCTAAGCTTTTAAATTGGTTCTTTTCAACCCTCCCCCCAAGAAGACATCAGATGGGACCTAGGTGTCTACCTAGTCCCATTTCAAAGTGAACAGCGTTAGGTACTAAACCAGATACTGAATATGTAGTTTCAAGACTACTGAATAGTCTTACTGTCCTTAAAACAGTCTTTCATCTGTCCAAAACAGAATGATTCTGTCAGTAAAGACACATTACAGAAGAATGTCACTTGCACCATTGATTAAACATATTTACTAAGCATATTTACTAGGGTCTCGTTGCTTGAAGTCAATATAGTTTCAGCTATGGGAGTACTCTCTGATATTACAGCATCATCTATAGGCAACTGTGCTGTAGCTTCCACCTGTTTGTTTAAAACAAACAAAAGAAAACAAACAAAAGAAAACAATTGAATAAAACAGCCACTGGGACCCTAACAGTGAGAAGAAGAAAAAAAAAAAGCTTGTCTTAAAATAAGCCTCTCATCACCCTTTTTCTTGGTGTTCTTCTTGACACTCTTGTAGACTCCCTAGAAAATGCCTGGAGAGGTCCACTTTTTGAAGATCCACTTGTCCAGACAGTCTCAGTAACTTCATCTTGAGAATAGGTCTATTCAAGCATCAAACACATGATCACATACATGAAAACCAGCTGCCAACATTGGATACTCACAACCAAAAGCTAAAATAGCATGCATACTCCAAAAGAAACATGTCTACGATCAAAAAAAATGGATCCTAATACATTCAGTAATGAATAGCCTGCTAGATTAGTAGAGTTGACCACAATACTTACAACATTAGAGCACATTACTGTTTAAATACAGAACTGAGTAGATAATGCCCAACAGTAAGAACTGCTAATTTGCTCACTGCAATAGAGTGAGCTAACTAATACTGTGAGTAGTCATATGAAGTCATAGGCAGACAACATGAAGCTTTCAGGCCCATTACATTACCTGCCTACACACGCACACACCAAAAAAAAAATAAAAATCTATGAGCATAAGCAGAAAGCATCCCCTTCTTCTCTACACAGATGGGGCTCTATTCTCTCAAGCAGAGATAGGAATGGTTTATGCACAGCCACCTACATTTCAACAGGAACTAATCTCCAGGGGTCTCCACAGGGGTCATGCAGTGATACTTTATAATCTTAAAAGGTTCCACATAGAGAGGTGAAACTAAAAATCCTCACATAACAATAGCCTTAAAAGATCAAGCCTGACACAAATATTTACAAATCTAAGTAACAACAGAAAGCACCAAACTCTTATAGCCATTAACAAACACAGATCACTCTCTATGCTTTCTTTCAAGTTTTATGCTCAAGGAAAATATCCTCCTCAAAACTAATCCCAGGAGGGAAAGGGAGATGAGGGCCTGCTTCTTCCAGATTACATATAAGATTTTCCTTTTTATTTGGTTAAGTTTAGAAATAAAAATTGTTACTTTGTTGTAACTGAAATCTTTGCAAATTAACACCTCATACAGTGATGTATTACCAAGTTTTTGGAAGTCACACAGTTCTGATCAAAGTTACATACACTGGTGCAACTGTCAGTGACAGGTCCAACAGCAGAAATAACTTCACTAGAACACCATCAGCCCCAGAACAATGTGTTGAGAGAACAGGCTGAAAAGTATTTATTTATTGAGAGGGGACAGTGAAACTAGAAGCTGAGCAGTTTTATGATTCTGTGACGAGTTCTATATTATAGCAACTACATACCCAGCAGAGGGAGCACAAGTGTTTCACTTTATTCCAAAGTCACTGAAGTACTTTAAAAAAACAAATGCACAGACCTCAGGTCCAAACAGATTCGGGTATTTTATACAGAATTGTAGATTTTGGCCTAATTCTCAAAATTTCTTTACCATTTAAGCAGACTTCTGATGAAACATCTTATAACCCCTCTTTAAATGTTTCTTAAGGAAGAGAGGACAGTGTCTGGTGAATATTTAATCTGCAACCTACAATAATGGCTCCCCAGCTCAACCTCATACACTTTTTATTTGAGAGGTGTTCTTTAGAAGCTTTGGTAACAATACTAATTTCAGAGTGGTTTTACTCAAACACAATCCACTAAAGAAGGCAGTAAGACGATTCTCTCATCCTAATAGTGGAGAGCTCCCCCTTCCAGACTGTTTGACTAGGAATTACTTATCTTCTAATGAAAAGTTAAAAGTACTTCACTAATAACTGCCTCTGTGTTCTCCAGATGCTTCAGTCATATGTTTTAAGTACCAAGTTTCAATTTTTTTCTTGCATGAAGAGTCTAGGAAAAAACAAGAATCTACTGCTTATGACCCAACCATACTTCAGCAGAGCATAGTCAACAAACAAAATAATAAAAAAAAAAAGAAAGAAAGAAAAATTGTTGTCTATAGTTATGGTTATCCTCACTGTCAACTGAGCAGGCCTCTAGTCCTATAAGAATGTAACACTTGTTTAGGTACACCGACACCTACATAACCAGAGAAGCTACAATGGTGTGGTATGCAAGCACTATTCAGCATGTGCTTTTAACTGTCATACTACTCACGAGCAGCAAAGCTACAGATTATGACTTCACCTCAGTTATCATTTACAAAGCTTTTTATTGGGTGTATGCCACATAAAATTTGTATGTCAGCAGCTGCAATGCTGCATGTTTTATTTTTAATAAACCAACAATCCAGGTAGTCAAAAAAAAAAATTCAGGAAGGAGGAGGGGAACATAGCACATGCAGAATGTCACTTTACAATGTCTCAAGGAGAGAGAGTAGTTTTACATTACTCTTTAAAATTTATTGTTTAGCCTGCCTCTTTCTGTCCACTGCCATTTACTGAGGCCTGAGAGTATATATGTAGAGAGAGAGTTTGAATTCTATATTCACCTACCAGATTAGAAGGGGAAATTCAAATTAGGGTTTTCTGCCAACTTTTCCAGTTCACTATGAGGAGCTAATTAAACATAATTAAAGACAAACAGCTGAGCTAAAGTTCATCCAGCCCTCCACTACTAACTAACTGGTAAGGCCCATAAGCCTGCTCAACCTCCCGACCCAATTTCTCTTGCAGCAGTCTGCTTAGCGACTATCTATTTGCACTCTCTTCTCAAGAGAAAAGCAACACCTATCCTTGCCAAAGGACAGACAATCTTGTCAGCTGTCTATGTCTGGGCTAAAACTAGGGCTGCACAGGACCTAGAAGTAACTAGGAAATCTGCTCACACCACACTGCCCACACCACACTGCCCACCACTCTTAAGAGCCTCATAATCTTTAAGCCAATGCCACACAGTGCATGACAACTGCAATAATTCTGCAAAACAAGTATAGTCCCTTGACATACTAGCTGAAAACCTAAGATCCGATTCCACAGAAGAAGGAAAAAACCTCCAAACTTCTCCATCTTCAGGTTTGATTTTCATCAAATATATAACTGCACACATTTGCTAGCCAAAATCATTGAGCTGTTTTTGGTTTCAAGAAAATTTTTGTGGGGGTTGGTGGGGGGTGTTTGTTAGGGGTTTTTCAGATGTTGCTTTTTGTTGGTTTTTTTTTAACACAGAGATCAGGAGTTGAAAGGTAAAAGATTTAACAAAATAGAGTTACATTTTCTGAGGAATTAGACATAATTCTGAAATTAGATCAATTTTTGATTAATCAAGTGCTATTCCTTTGATTAACTACTGGTAATTAAAATATGTAAGTTGCAAAATATTGCATCTAGACTGCACATGTAAGATTGCAAGACAAAACGGGTAATAACATAATATTAATACAGTGAAATAGAATGACCAAAAATTTAGTAAACAATCATCACTTGAAAATGTCACAAAAATACCTCACTATATATCTCTTGCCTTTTATTCTGTAAGTGGGTTCCTGAAGACCAGAATTTTTGTTTGTTCATAGCAGAATTAAATATCTCTATTACACTGAATCTGACAAGGATTTCTGGCTGAATAGCAATTTAGAAAAAAAGTAATTCTTAAAATACAAGAATCTAAAGACTCAGATGTCCATTATGAAGACCATCACGAGCAGAAGTTGCCTGGATAAAGTAAGGAACATTTGGTGCGTTGAATTACGTGTGTATTTTGATTTGTAGAAGTGAAATCTGTTCAGCTTATACTCTAAAAATCCAATTTAAAAAAGCAGAACTACTTATAAATCTCCATAACTCTACTGTATTACTCAGGATCACACAGAAAATAATAAGGTAAAGCATATTACCTGCTTTAAGAGACATTCATAGTAAAAGCATGTTTATATACACACACTATCTAAATTGCAAGTATCTAGCATTTACCACGAAGTACTGAGAAAAGTCACTGTGATCTGCTAAAATACACCAAGCAATTAACAAGTCAGATTCTGAATTACTGGATGTTTTCTATACAAGTCCTTTACTGTAGCAAAACCTCTCTATTATTGGTCAGATGAAAATATAAAGACCCCCTAACCTAAGCTGAGGAACAGTGTATTTCGTGACACTGTCACATCACAAGGACAGATCAGCCACCAACTACCAAATCCAGAATTAAGCAGTTTGAAAATCTAAAGCGCTTCTGTAAAATCCCTCTTTTGTCAAGACAACAGAACTAATATTATTGATAAGTAAAGGACAAGTGGTACATACAGACAGATCTAAACTTGGTATTTATTATTTTTCTTCTTAGGACCAGCTTTTAAACAAATTCATGTCTATCTAGTACTGCTACTACAAACATAGTTGAAGAAAAAATATTATATAGATAGCTACTGTATGTGTATACAAACACACACCTAGGCATATACTGAAATACATTACTTCATGTATTATATTTAAATGAGTCATTAAACAGATTTATTTAAAATGCAGACATATATCCACAGATATACACCACATATATATATGGTTTGATATGTATGTATTTAAAAAAATTTTTTAAAAATAAAAAACCCACCCCTTTTTCCAAACTTTTTTTCTTGAGAAACTGCTGCTTTTATTAAATTGAGTTGATCACAAACATCCCACAGGATGACATCAGCCCATGTGACTTAAAAACCTGTCAGGTTTCCAAAACTAAACATGTTAAGGTTGCCCACTATTCTTCTCTAGGAGGTGCTATAGCAGCTGGCAAGTCAGACTAGAACATTAAAGTCAAACTTTGAACGTTATTAGACAGGCTAAAAATGGCACCTATAGTTAATTCACAAGATTTTCATGCTGTATTAGAACAGGCTTTCTGAAAGAACTTTTAAAAAAACTGCAGAGCTCACTTAGTCAAATGTGATTATGTTAAAAGTAGTAAGGTGTTTAGTGAGCACATCACCTGCAGTTAGTAGCTATTCCACGTGCCACTAAATTAAACATACCTGATTGTGTTCAACAACTCTTTTTTGTTTGAGTGTTACTGGTGTCTTCGTCCGGGCTTTCAGTGGTTCTCTCTTCTCAAGCCTCAGCTCAGTCTTCGGATCTGCAACCAGGTTTAATATAACTAGTTTCTATAATACTACTGGTTGTTGTACTAGTTGAAACCTACTGTATTTTAATAAAAATTCATTTTAAGAGGCAACAAAGTCTGAGTTAACATTTCCTTAAAAAGTTGTGAGAAACAGGTATGTTTCTCCATTAAATGCAGAAGAACAAAGACTTCTGAATAACTTTAAAATTATTTTAAAACACTGACCCAAGTATTTACATTTTGTCCTACAAATTCTACATTTCAGATAAGCTTTGACCAATCCAGCAGTTCCATTTAGAAACTGGTATCAAATTGCAATTCCTTTAACCGAAGTACCATTCTACGATTGATTGTAGTATGGGTATTGAAGCTTTTCAACATCATTTGATGTTGTCAGCTTTGTCCTTTTATATAAAACTCTGGTTTTGATGCCATAGAAAGGCAAGTGGTTAGCAGTCATCAATAAGAGAATGTATTATTTCCACTGCTTTTCTGAAATTCTAATAGCATTACACCAACCTATTTAGGTTTATTTATAGAAATCTTTTTTTTTGGTGGGTGTGGAAGGGGAGTGTTTGGGTTTGAGGTTTTTCCCCAGCATTTGAACAGTTCAGTAATTAGATGAAGCATATGTAACTATAAGGGGGTAGCCATCACTTGTGACTGGGCTCTTGGCTGTCCCAAAAATAAATAAATCAATCTCTAACATCCCTTCCCCCTTGCAAGTGCAAGAGAGAAAAGTTGAAAAACAAGTCCAAACATGCAAGGGAGATCAATCAAATTACTAACTGTAATTCAACCCTTTCTATCCTACCTCCATAGAAATTCCTGTAAAAACAACAAGAACAACCCCACCCCCAAAACCAAACACTATAAATAAGCATCTAACATTCCATTCATGTCACTCTTTAAAGCCTACACTTCTACTTTTTGTAAGATGTACAATGGTGTGATTTAGGTTCCACTTCCCCCACTACACTTTTTTGATACAAACTTGATATTAAAACCACAAAGAAAACACACACAGGACCAACCAATCAACCCACCCCAAACTAAATCTATAAGGAACAGACCATAAAAGGGATTGAGTCATAAGTGAGACATTATAAAAAGTACAAAAGTTTAATAAACACACATTCATTTGATATCCCATAGTAAATAATTGCTGTGAGCACAGTACGACAAAACTGCACTGGTACTTCAGTATGAAGTGCAAAGAACACCTTAGCACCTAATACACAGTTCTCTATCTCTCAGATTTACAGGCTCCAGTCTGGGGCAAACGGATAAAAGCTCAGTAGCAAACAGTTTACTTTCCCAGAACAGGGACCTGGATCACTGTGCTAGTAGTCTGTGATGAAGCACATGACTCACAGGGTTCACAGCAGTACCTTACAGCCTCACCTAACAGCAAGGCCATACCCTCTTTAGGTATTTCTACTGCAAAAATTATTGATATATAATTTGAATCATTCCCATGCAAGTTTCACTTTAGTCCTACCTTCTTCATTGTCACTGTACTGGTCAGAATCACTGTTTCCATTCTGTCTGGTGTTCTCAGTAGTTGTAATTGCTGGGAGAGGCACAGGCTCCTTCAGTTCAGGACCTTGCTCCATCAGTTTCAACAGCTTTTTCTCATAAAGTTTCCTAGTAGTAGCTATGACAAAGGAAGGATACATGCTAAAGATACAGTTTTCATCTTTCCTGACTTGATTGATAGAACTTGGCTGATACATATTCCTTGGGAATATTATTTATTTTTAATCAGTTTGTATGGCCCACAATGCATACCTCTAGGTACATAACTCTGCCTCTAAGGCTTCTAACTTTTTGGCTTAAGAGAATTTTTAGATAAACTATAGGCCTCTCTGTACACTGAAAGTTATGAAAATGAAATCGATGGAAAGGGAATTTACCTGTTTCTTACATGTTTTGTTTCATATGCTGCAATACATAAGTTGTTATGCCCTCACAAAAAATTTAGTGAGTCTGACATTTCAAAGGCACAGTTTCCATGCAGATTGCACTACTATTCTCTTAATTCCTTTACCCTGGAATTAATGCCCCTTCAACTTTAGCCTGTGCCTTGTTGGCAAATTGAGTCCAATAAGCATCAGAGATGGTGCAAGCAAGCAGCAACAGAACTTTGTTTGCTGGATCTAGCCATTAGGTTGGCTCCCTTGATCTTTGAGGACAGATCTTTAAAAGGTATCAAGTCTAGCACACACTTCCATGTCAGGACTGTGCTGGCAAAAGTCTGTAGAGGTGACTGGTGCCTGAACTGCAGAAAAAAAAATTCTAACCTTAGAATTTTTCAGATAAGAGGAAACCACCCTTAAAAAGAAGTGGCAGACTCAAGAAACAGAATCCATACCCTCTAAGAACTAAAGGCTTTTAATTAGACCAAATTTGAACATCTTTCTAGTGGACTGCATAGGTTCTTGAGTTTTGCAGATTTGAATACCATCCAAGAGGAACAGGTTGCATGGGAAAGCATACAGAATCAGCTAACTGAAAATACTGTGCATAAGACTTTGAATACATACAGGACTGCAGTCTCCACCACTGACATTTCCATCCCCCTAGGATTTCAAGGACATTCCACAGAAGGCTCAGCATGCTACAGACAACAATCTTTTTTTGAAGAGTTGTGAAATCAAATCCCCTTGCCATTAGGCTAGTGCACAATCTGAAAAGCAAGGCACTTGGATCCCACATCACAGAGGAGTGCTCAGGGCAGGAGATTAGGCTGGGGTCAGGACTACTCCTGATGTAGGCCAGCACAAAGAACAGAATGCTGGGCTCAAAGGGCCAGAAAAAAACATTAGCAAAGCAAAACATTACTGCAAAATGCAGTGAGTAGGAAATGCTCTAGGGAAAGGGAAGTTCCCTGTTCTCATTCTGCTCTCAATGCTATTAGGTTATTATGTAAGATGTATTTTCTATTTACGTGGGCCCAGATCTCAACCTCTGTATCAGAAGACCTAATTACCCCAGCACTGAACTTTAACTAATAGTTACACAGCTTCAGAACAGAAGTTGGAACATCTCCAGCTGGCCTAGAGCACAAGAGGAGCAAACTGCAGACTTGTCTGCACTGCAATGCTTCAAGTCTTAATGTAAATAGTTCAATGAAAACATCCTAAGTAGGAAGTAGTATTGAAACAGCACTGGTATTAATAAGTAACTGTATCAGAGGAGCTTAGAGCACTCACAAGTGAGGTTTAGTGAGAAATATGTTAAACAGATGAGTATTTGCTAGTTCAGTTGACCTACCTACAATTGGGCCAGGATTTATTCCGTACTTCACAAGTTGCTCTTGAAGGTCTTCATTACTCATCTCTGTTATATCTAGATCATCTTTCTCCTCTGGTCTGGGTTTGTCAGTTTTCTTCGTAGCTTTCTGTGAGTGCGTGAGGGAGAAACGAGACAGGGTGTTTACAGTTCATACAGAACACATCTTTTTCTTCTAAGGGAAAAAGAAGTCGTAAGAGTACTAAACATATAAACCCAGAAAAAAGTTATTATATTCTCCCTCCCCCCACACTACTAAAGCTTATGTGAAACAGTACAAACATTTACACCTACTAAACAAATATGCACAAGTTTCCTACTTAGGAAGGAAATACCCATTACAGACCTCCTCTATAGTAAAAAAAACAAAACAAAACAAACCACCTCTTACTCATTATTCTGGTCATGTGTTTTAATTTGAAGTTCAAGTATACAATGGGAGGGGATTGCTTTCATATGATTGAAAAAGTAAGTTTCTAGCTGTTTCACCATCTCTACACTAAACTACAAATATTTATGTTCCATTGGTACTTCTTCACATCATTTTTCTACCTAGTTGGTTAACATTTCCTCCTCTAATGATATGGAACAAGTTCTTCATTATCTACATCCTCTCAACTAACTTTTCAAAACCCCTCTTCCTACTTGTCCTAGCACTCTCTCTAAGATTATATGATATTACAAAGCAGGTGCCAGAAAGGCAAAAATCAGAAACAATCTCAAATTTTCAAAATCCTGCCTGTCTGTTTAGGCCTCTGCTACTGTAGCTCTTACAAATTTTAAACCCAACTCTGGCAACAGTATTTCAAACAGCTGGCAATCCACCACCACCACCACATATAGATGGTTATCAAAATAATCTGTGGAGATGCTACTCCTAAATTAACAGTTTCCGTTAAACCCAAAGAGAGTGATCATAACATTTCTTCAACTTGGGAAGCCCCTACTACTATAACAGACATTTCAAGCTCCAAAATTTGGAAGAAAGTAAAGAGGTAAGACATAAAAAAGCATGCTCTCAACTAAGAAAGATCTTGATACTGCTTTGAAATAAGTTGTATTTGTATTTCAAAGTTGTAGGATATAAACAGAAACAATTTCTACACTTATAACTCAGCTTGGCTGCCCAGAGGCAAACCTACCTGGGTTTTCTGGTACTAACCAAAGACTAAAATTCCAAATACAAACAATCTATAACACTCGGTCACAATTAACATGTCTTTTTCTTGTTGCATTTTGTAAGATAGAACCAAAACACTAAGATGACTGACATGAGTCAACAGTATCTGGCTAGGCCTTAATGCCAGTTCAATATTTGTTTGCATGTAAGCTTGGTCTTGCCTCAAGTATCTTAGTATTTTAAAGTTAAGCAGGGATTGCATGAGGATTTCCCAAACATAACTGACTCCAGATTTTCCTCTAACTCCTGGATTGTGACTATCCCAGCATGATGAACTTAAAATCAGCTGCTGAAAAGCAGTATTATCATGAACTCTTGGAATAGACTGCAAGCAGTCTGAAGAAAGTACAGGGTCATTAAAGCGATAGATTTGACTAAAGACAGATTTACAATTCACTTTATCAATCATTCCATTCCGAATTACTTTTTGAAGCAACAGAGCCTACTTACATAGCACACAAAAAACAACCAACCTGGAGCTATATGAGACTTTTATTCACTTCTGAATGTGCCGGTCATAACACTATTTCAAGTATCACATTAACTTAAATTTCATATTCAGTGCATTTTTTCTGGACTACTGAACTGCCTAAACAGTAAGGAAGAAAAAAAGGAGTTCCAAAACAAATGCTGGGTTTTCTTGTTGAGATCTGTTTAGACTATTAACAGCTCCGGTGTTTGCACACATCATCAAGCAGATTAACCAAGATGCTATTCTGTATTTCAGAAGAAAATTAGCATAGTGCAGGAAATCAACTTTTCAATGACACACTGAAGAAACTGGAAACCTAATTTTACCTATCTCTACCTTTATATCACTTAGAGACCACAGAAAATGCTATGACAATATACAGCAGAAGCACTATTCAGCATTCTGCTGGATGCTTTACAGAAATATTAACTATCAAAAATCTAACTGCAAGTAATGAGTACTATGGTATTTTAACACAAGTAAACTCACATATCTCATAGTATCTTTGAGTTTGGTTTTTCCTTCCAAATACTATTTCACTTTTTCCTGCACTACTGTCACACACAGACCATCAGAATAATCAGTTTCAGCAGAGAAAAAGAGCAGGGAAGGGATGAAAAAAGTTGAAAGTAATCCATGCTCTTCAATAATTGGGCCAGATGTATTGATTATCTTGTGCCTTTCAAGGTCACAACTTTTACTTTTGAACACCTGTTCTCCTAAGTGCAGAAGCAAATGACTTCACTGGTACAAGTACAAAGTTGCCATTTAATCATTCACTGGACCACAAGATCAGCCCCTAGTGTAAGGCAGGATAGAAGAACTTCTCTCATATCTTGGCTGTGGTATGAAAGCATTAACCTCAGCAACAACATTAGCTCTAATTACCACTACTATTATAGTATAAAGCACCACTACACTTCTGTGCATCAGGACAACTTGTCCATTGGACTATGCCATGAGACAGATCAAAAGAGCTAGCTTTAAAATTTATCACTGCAAGTTAAAAAGCAACCAAACAACAACAACAAACAAACAAACACACACACACACACACACACACACACACACACACACACACACACACACACACACATTTTCCTGTTCTGGTGACCACTGGTAAAATTTGTCTTACTGTGGTGCAGAGGTGAAGTGCTTAAAATGAGATTGTGGCAATACCCAGGATTGGCCACAGTAAGGTGGTGCCACTGATCACTTTGCACATATTAGGTGCGGTATATTTTGCAGCAATATACCCAGACCTATAAATACTTATCTCAAGATCATCTAATTCCATCCAGAGCTAGCAGCATTAAAAACATATTTCCATATTTCTATTTTATAGAAAACCGAAGATGGAAAAGGATCTGCACACTTCACTTGAGAGAGATTTGTTCATACCAAAGAGATGGCAATTTGGTAGTATTATCTGTCAGGCTCAGTTTCAGATTACCCAGGAACCAAGTCTTCAAACAAGTACTGTAGTGAATTATAACCATGGGGCTGCCACACAGCATTCTCAGTACTAGGGCGACAGAAGAACAAGAGCACAAGAGAAGTTCATCTTCTCTCAGTATCATCTCTTGACTGCACAAAGCTTTCCCATTCTTCCATTAACAAGAGCAGAAAACACAAGTGATCAGAATTCAGACTTGGAAGCTACCTACCTCACCTTTGCCATTCCTGATGAATAGCAATTAACAGCCACAGACCAGTTTATCAGGCAAACTTCACAAGCACCTGTACTAGTCCCAGCACTATTCCAAAGACACGCATAAGTAACATCTTGAAGAAGCTATTAAATAATATAAACAACTGTGAGACATCATCAAAAGCAGCATTTTCAAATCCCAAGGTAAACAGCACCTACATCAGGATACACAATGATTTTAATCCCAAACAGGTGCAGCTTCATCACTAGAAGCAGAAAGAGTCAGGGCCTATTTACTGTTTCTCTGAATGAGGTTAAGATAGGCTAAAGAAAGGCCAAATCACACCAATAGAATGCTCTTTAATTCTCCAGTTTGCACAGAGTTCTCTCTGATAACAAATAAATATTTCTTAGGAGAGGTGAAGATAAGGAACTGCATATGTGAAGTGTTAATAATAGACTTACACTATGAAATAGAGAGGTCTCTGTACCATACACAAACATTTCCTGCAGCAGAATTTTCTTTTTTTAAACCAAATCCTACTGAACTTTTTAACCTCAAAGGCCTGGAGACAACATTTACCAAGAGCTACAGGACAGACAAAATAAACAACAGAAAGGAAATTATGCAGCAGCAATTCAAAGATCCTGAAACACACAACTTGAAAAAACTCACTACCTTTTAACCAGCTAGTAAGTGCCAGACTTAGAATTTTCAAGTTTAAGTACAGTAACAGTCCTAAATAAAGGTAAACAGTAAAAGTCCTAAGTAAAATCTTAAATATAAGATTAGGGACTACTCAACTCTTTCAACCCCTTCTCCCTTCAGATGCTGGGTTCCAGTGAAGGGAATGTAGCCACTTTGAAAGCAGATGAATGCTACATAATGAAGAGTTGTTTCCAGAAACAACTCTCTTTCACTTAGGCGAAAAGTAAAAATTCACACCAAAAAACCAAATCGAGAAACCAAACTGGTGGGTCTCATAGCTCAATCAACTGAATGCTGACCAGGAGACCTGGCTGGTGTACAACTGACATGCACTGCTAGACAAAAATTACTTCAGTGGGATTCTTATTACCCCAGCACTCTAACAAGCTTATCTCCTTAGCTCATGAGTCTAGAATTGCAGAAAATCTGAAGGTGCAGAGCAGCATGGCAGGACTTCTCGCTGTAGTGGGAATTACTTTGGTCATCTCTCCCCTACTGCCCACAGGTGTCACTCAGCCAGCAGATGACTGCCATTTAAAAGGGCCACAAAGGTTTTAAATCCGTATTCTGGGTCACATTTGTATGGCACATCATCATCAAGACATACAGCCACACACAGGGAACACCAAATAGATTCTCTTTCTTCACTAGGTAAGCATATATGCTTTACATTAACTCACCTATCTGAGTACAGTTTCACTTTCCACACACCTAATCTTCATAAATTACCAGTTTTACTTACCTTCTCTTTTCCAATAGGGAAGGAGTTGAAGCCACAGTTACCTCAGGTACAGATATTATCACTACCACACCATTCTCACTATAAAGGATTGAAGCTAGCTCTGAACTTACTTGGCTACTTAATTAGCACAAAAAACTCCCAAAGAAACAAAACCAAAAAAAACAACAAACCAACCCAAACATCTTTACCTGATATGTCTCCCTTACAAACTTTCATCACACAGGTCCATATGATTTCATCATACCTTCACTGACAGATCTGAGGAAGAGACATCTGACTGATCTTCTTCAAATCATCACTTTAAAGGTCAAAAATTTCACTCAATATATTTTAGAAAAGATTCTTCCAGGACATGATATACACCAAATAGCTAAGTCATAATAACCTACACATTCTGAGCTCTGAACAGTTCCTGTTTGGCAATGGTGTCAAGACAATATTTTCAGCATGTGTTTTAAAACAATGGTCCTAAAGAGGCAAAAATGCAATTTCATAGTTACTTTTGAGCTCTGTCCTGATATTCAGCCCATAACTAATCAAGACCAGGGGCATCCAGATGCAGATGGTTTCCCCTGCAGGAAACAGGTGTCTCACATACCCAAACACTGTCCTCACATACCACTATGCTAAACAAGCTTAGGGAAAAAAGTTGCTCAAAGACATTAGTAGAGCTAGAGAAGCTGACTCTTCCAGACAATATTATCAGACTGAGGCAAGAACAGGCATGGTTTTAAAAGCTTTTCCTCTCCTGGTAAGAGTATAGCTAAAGTGAGATATATATCCTTAGGTTGAATTTAGTATTCAAAGAGCTGTGCTGGAAAGACTGGTGGATTGAAAAGGCATCATTTGTAGCACAATTAAAACTATAGGGTTTTGTCTCTGCACAACTTTTATCAATAGAAAATGTCCACCCAAATGCATCCTCGAATGCCCAGAACTTAGGAAAGAAGAACACTAAAATGACAGTGCACACAGGTTAAAATGACTAATGACTACAGCAATGTCAAAACACTATCTTCCACTATCAAGAGACCTGTTTTAGCCTTCAGTGACTGGAGCATAGATATTCAGAGTACTCCTTTGAACTTGTCCATTTCACAAGCAGCAGTGCCTTCCCCTCCTGAGGATCCGCAGGTCAGCCGACCGGTCCCGCAAGGTGCCGATCCCGCTCCAACAGGAGCAGCCGCGGCCTCGCTCCCGCACACGCGGCTCCTCCGCGCGCCGCCGGCCCCGCAGCGCCCCCTGCCGCCCACGGCCGCACCCGCTCTGCCCTCCGACCGCTCTACAGACACGGGCACTGAACTCCAGCGGGCTGCGGGACCAGAGGGGGTACAGCTACTGGCTCCTAACAAAGGGAACTGTGAAACGGCCCAGAGCGGGAGAGGAGAAATCCCAATGACCAGTAAACCCATCCAGTGAACACCACCAAGCCGGGACCACCCTTACTCAGGCCAACACAGTATCCTCATTACAATACTTTTTTTCCACACCAAAAGCCATATTAAGGAATATATTTTGTAGATCTTTGACAGCCTATGCCATAAAGTAAGGACAGACTGCTTTTTAACTGTAATCCCAACCCTTTCAAAGAAGCTAAACAAGAGAGAATTGCTGTCAAGACTGCTGGCCTTCAGCAGGCAGCACACAGTTAAGCATTGACAACTGTTGTGTTGGTATTACTACTGAAAAAGCACAAACTTCAAAAAAACGAGGTTACGTCTCTCACTTGTGTTGCTCCTCTGCTCCATTCAAAATAACACATTCCTCTGCTCCAAGAGTGATTCTGACCCTTTACTGCTTCTCCCTCTAAGCATCCAGCATTCATTCATTCCAACAGCGAGAGTGAGTCTTCACTCCCAAATCAGTTTGTTAGGGGTTTTTGTTAACCGTTTATTATTGCTTGGTTTGGGTGGGGTTTAAGGTTTGTAGAATATTAAGCTAGAGCCAGAGAAATACCAAGTAAGGAGTAAGAGAAAGCACAGTGGGACAGAACCCTCCAAAATGCAAGTCTATGTAAACGCTTTTTCAAACATTTTTACAAGTTAATACTAGCATTGACTGAGTCATCTGAATCGAAGAAACTTTTGTAACTTTCAAGCTAAGCAACAGTAAATTTTTAGAGTGGTACAGGAAACAGTCCACTTTTTTAATCCCATGGAAGATATACTTGTAATGCAGTCAAGTATTTTGGTGTTCTAGAAACATATTTAGTTGACTGCCTAAAAGTTTGAAACAAATGGTTTAAAACTCCCCCAAGGTACACAAGCCAATACTACCATTTCTAAGACCTGTAACATACATAAATATGGAGCTATTAAAACACTGCAATTTTGTTATTCAGATCTCAACCTAACAACATGTCATTATAGCAGTACATGTTATAAAGTACTTTTAATTTCCTTGTGCACCCAGTAAAAACCGTTTTCTAGCCCTTTTAAATGTAAAACATAAAAGCAATGCCCAGTATAGAACAATGAATTTACACAGAGGAGTTTAGAGACAGAGGTTTGTTTCCAGAGCCTACCAAGTGACCTACAGGTAATATGGAATTCCTTTATTTTATTCCTCCTTTCCATAAATCCTTGCAGTTCCCGCTTCCTCTTTTTGCCCCTTATTTCTAGTTTCTTCTTTTTCAGAGGTCTGTGTGCTTCCCCTTCCACCTTCTCCTAATCTTATCAAGATATTTTGCTTTGTTTCCTCACCAGAACCCCAGTCCTCTGGAACGTCAGACTTACTTTTGCTCTACCTCTCCGTTCCAAGTGTTCTGAGGACATGTAGATTACTCTTCTTGAAGGAGAGCTGATCAGAAAAGCACTCTTGTGCCAGAAGGCATTAACAGGGACAACAGGTAATCAAGCTACAAGCAATTTCAGAACTGCTTAAGCTGCACAAAGCAGGCAACAAACATACATCCTCCAAGTTTGTTTGTTTTGCTTGGCGGGTATTATCTGGGATTTTTCTGTGTGTTTTGGTTTGGGGTTGGATTTTTTGGCAGGGGGAAACAACACAACACAGGGCACAACGGACCCAAATCTGAACAACTATCACTAGAATATTCGCTGAAGTCCTGGAAGTTATGATGATACAGTGTTCTGATATTAATACACAAGATAAGCATAAATAGCACACAGCCTTCCAGACATTGTTAACAGCAGTGTAGGAGTACCACCCATTCTGTAAACATCAAAAAAGTCACCCTTAATTGTTTAAACTTAAGCACTGTGGAAAGGAAAAATCGGATCTAGGATAGAAACTTCAGCAGTTTCAAGACCTTCCTCCTCCAACAAGTGTGAAACAAGTCAGATCCGAGCTCATCCTATTTTACTCAAAAGCACCTTATGAGCGCTACCAGCAGATCACTGTAAGCCAGCAAAGTGTCTAGTTCACTGTAAAGTTACTTCAGTGAATGCCAGTTAACCGTTTGAATTAGACAGATGTTAAAAAGCGCTAAATAACTTGGTTAGAAATCTCTTCCTCTTGAAGTTGCAGTTTTCAATTTCTTAACTCAAGAACTGTTTTTTGGAGGCTAAAGCATGAGAGACCTTAAAAGGATTCAATTTCTCTGCACGCTCTTTACTAAGGAGCTTTGAAAGATAGTATCTCAGATACAATTAAATACTTGTAATATCACACACACCACAACTCCAGAAACTGGCAATCAGTATCCAAGCCCTTACTCGAGACTAGACTGTTTAGAATTATCAATTACACGATTGCTTTCTCAATATATGCAAGTTTACAGACCACTTATTAAAAGTTAAGAAGGAAATCACATTTTCCCAAAGAGAAAAATTCCAAATAGCTTCAGCTCCCCCTCTTCCTTTACATGATAAAGTCTAAGAAAGCAAATACATTGGACAAACTGAGCATACAGCAGAGGCCCTTTGCTATAGAACACATGCTTAGAGGTACGAGCGAGACATCTACATTATGCAGATCCTCTTTACACTAAACAGTCCACTTCATTAAGTGAAAGCTGTTCCCTCACAGATTCCTCCTTTCATCTAGAGGTATTTACACCGCGTAGCATTGCTGCAGTACAACTGAGACAGCTGACGGGAATCCTCTCCCACAGTAAGTTGCAACCTCGCGCGGTTCTCTCGCTTCGTTCCTCCAACACCGAAATTTTCTACTTAGGAGACCGCCCGCCAAACCACAGTAAAGGCTTCCCAATTTACAACCGGGGGGCTGTCGCACCCTCCCACGCGCGGTCGCGCGGCCCTGACGGCTGGAGGGGCCCCCCCGCACGGGCCAGTCGCTCCAAGGTGGGACGCGATCCGGAGGCGCAGTCAGCGGCCACCCGGCACCGACCCGCGGTCCCAGCTCCCCCCTCGACGCGGCGGCCGCTGCCGCTCTGCCCCGGGTGGTGGGACCGTCCCCGCTGGGCACGATCGCGCGCTCAGCCGAGCCGGAGGGTGCCCCGGTCCCACGCGGGAGGCCGTGCGGGGCGCCCCGGTGCCTCACCGCGGTCCCCGCGTCGCGGCCGGCGGGCGAGAGCGGCCGCCCCGTTCGGGCGGGAAAGCGGGCCCGAGGCTGCCGGGAAGCCGCCGCGGCGCGGGCGGGAGGCGGCTGTACTCACCCGCCCGGCGGCGGCAGCGCCGCGGCTCCGGGCGCCGAGAGGTGTGGGCTCCCGCTCCTCGTCGCTGGAGAAGTCGGGCTGCGCGACAGCAGGCGGGTTGCGGGCGGTGAGGTGCTGCAGGTAGAGCTGCACGTACACGTCCTTGCGCTGCTCGCCGCCCGGCAGGCTCACATTGTTAGCGATCAGCTCGCTCTTCAGCTTCTCCTTGGTCAGCACCGACGGGTCCGCCAGGAACTCGGGCATCGCCGCCGGCCACCGCCGCCACCGCTCTCCCAGGAGAGGCAGCAACAAAGCGCGGGGAGAAGGGGCGGGGGAGCAGCAGGAGGAGGAGGAGAAGAAGGAGGACTCGCCTGCCCCGCGCCAGGGACCAGCTCCACAGCGGGCGGGCGCACGCAACGAGCGCTCCTTCCCAGCCGGCAATAAACCGCGCCCCGATTGGCGGGGAGGAGAAGGAAGCGGCTCCGCTATTGGCTGCCGGGCGGCAAAGGGGCAAGGCGCGCGGGCCCCGGCAGCGTTGGTGCTTTGCGCGAGGGACAGTCACGCAGTTTAAATTCGGCTCGGGCGGGAGAGGCGTGTGGGGCGGTGCTCGCGCGCGGGGCTGGGTAGGGCGGGGGGAGCTGTCCCTCACGGCGGCACCGCCCCCCCCCCCACCTCCCAGCGCCGCCCGGCGCTCTCCCGGGTCTCCCCACCGCCCTCTCGGGTCACAGGCTACGTTCTCCCCGCCAGGAAGGGAATGAGAAGCGCAGCGGGCGGTTAAGGAGATCCTAGTAACCTGCAGTGATCCCGGTCACCTGCCGCCGGTTCTGCCCGCGCCGCCGCCCCCCAAGGCTGTCCCCTCGGCAGAGCGATGGCCTGGCGGAGCCCTCCCTCCTTCCCGCCGGCTGCAGCGCGGGCCGGGCGGACACAGGAGCTCGCTCTCCCCCGGGATAACTGCGCTGGCCGCCGCCCGAGCGCGCGGCTGTGCCTGACCCGTTAGCTGTGGGCTCCAGAAGAAATCCAGCCGGGAAACCGGTAGCTAATCTGTTACTGCGACTGCTGCCGTTGCGTGACTTAAATGTTAAAAAAAAATAAAATTAAAAATCGCATCTATAGTTTCTCAGAGTTTGAAAGGCACGTAGTTGTTTTATTTATTTATTTACTTACTTATAAAGCTGACTTCAAAAATTTCTCAAGTGTGTCCCTGCTGGGGAAGTAGAACTGAGTTTTAAGATAGTCTTGCAGTCTCTAAACAAGTGGGTTAAATCTTTCTATGCTTACATGCTGCTTACTGGGAACATGTACTGCTTGTGTTTTATGATGGGAAGGGTTTAGTATTTAGAACTGACTATATATCCTATGCTTTTGAGAACTGCCTTCCAGTATCAGAGATAAGAATTTAAATGTGAATATTTTAATTTGCCCATCAGTCATGGACCTAAAACAGGATTGTTAGTGTTTGCACCCACTCCTCTTTATGTTCCAGAAAGAGTTCTAAATTGCTGTTGAGGAGAGGGATTTCCACTGTTCGAGTGTGCTCCACCATGGAGCTGTCGTGGTGCCTGTTGTTCCTGTTGATCTCACCATAGCTGCAGTATCAGCTAGATGAAGGCGATGAGGGTTATCTTTGTGGAAAGTAATTTCGAGGCAAATCAAGGACCCACTCCCAGGAAGCCTGATGCTTCCCACTGAAGAATTGGTGTGGTGTAAAAAAGTAATTAATACAAGTTAGAAGTTTAGCTTGAGGAATTAATTTAGTGCAAGTAGTTCAATGAGGTGGCAATCATCTGAAGTTCATTATAACTTCTATCTGAAAGTGCTTGGTTCTTGGTGTTGTATATACTTCACCTATTCAGTTTGTTATACAACAAGGCTGAGCAGTGGGCAGAAACATCTTCCATTAACAGCATACACAGCAAATATGTATCAATGTGGATTGACTAGTATCACTTACTTTTAAGCCTGAATAGAACAAATGAGATGGTTCTATATATTTTTCAGCATATCTTACCCAAAATTTTTCCTGGAACGTGGATATTAAATGATAGGTGTTTTGGAAATAGTTAAAGGAAATTTAATTCCTCTCCAAATTTGATAGTACTAAAGTGTAGATAGTATTTTTCACCTTAAAAAGCTCTTAGGTGCCTTGAAAAATAGACTTTCCCCTACCTTTAAGAATTCGCTTCTCATTCAGATATGAAACCAGTTGCACAGTATGCTTCAGAGAGATTCTTCAGCTATCATGTTAATGTAAAAAATAACCATGTCAACTCATACCAAGTCTAAAATGTTTTAAAGCAGTGTAAGGGGAAATGGGGTCTGGGGAATTTTAGCCAAAATTAACAGTGAAAATACAAGCTAAAACGTTGGTGCACCAACACCAGGGACAATAATGGTACAATAGGCCTGAATTGTGCTTCTTACAACAATGCAGCCACCATTTGCAATTCATCATACTGTTCATAATGTGCAATACAGGTGGTGCTGACTTTTCTTGTGAGTGACCCATTAGGAGTGGAAGGAATTAAAACTCTTGAGCTTGAAGTCTATGTTGATGGTAAGTCTGGTTTTAATGCATTGAGTGTAGCACAAAAAACCCCAACAGGAACATGGTTATGAAGTAGTAAATCACTACAGTTCAGCTTTGATCATAACAAATGGATGGGTTGACTGGCCTTATCTTGGATCTGTGTTTTTCGCCTTTTTGCTGTCAGGCAGAACTGGGATACAGGCATAAAGACAGCAGAAACTTGACATCTTATGTTTTGGCTATTTGTTCAAACTCCAATACAGAGGCTGTGGAGCCACTGAGGTTGTGGCTCAGATTAACATTAATTAAAGTACATATTTACAGTCCATTTAAGTTTTGGAAGTAATTTCCCCAACTATAGAAGGATGTATTATCTTTTCTTTTTTGTTAATTATTTACTCTGTTACATTGCTAAACTGATGTAACTCCCTTGCACAGATACTGAACTCTTTTATTGCCTTAACTTTAGCTGCTTCCAAAGCAGCAAAAGCTAAAAAGCACCATACAATAATTTAGTGTCACCTTTCTTCAGAGCAATAGACTTCTCTGGGAAGCCAAGTCCCTAAACAATCCTTGGCACAAGCTGTCTCCTACTGGTTCTACACTTTTTACGGGTTCTACTCTTTATTGGTGCACCTTGGGATCAACAGGTGTTCTCCAGGCAAAGCAAAGATGGGAAAGTAATATAAGAAAGCACCAAAATGTACACATGCATGACGATTAACACTGGAACCTGCAACTTGTAGACCTTTATACAGCCGAGGATCCACACACCTTTATTGTTTGTTTTGTTTGAAGGAAAGTAAGTCACATTTTGTAGCATTAGGCAGCAGTCAAGGGGCCTAAGGGAATGAGTCCATTATGAACGAGCTCAAAAGATCTTTCTAACGTTGTTACAGTGGGGAACAAACCCCACAAATGCGAGGTGGTCCGTATGCCTATCCAAGGATTTGTTTTGTCATTGTTTAGAACAGGGAACTGTTGTTTTACTGTGCCTTCTGTGAAGCATTCCAGTATTTCAATGTTTATCCCTAGCAGCAAGTTCTGGTTTTCAAAGACCAGAATACCTGCCTCTACCTGAGAAACAGGTAGTCACACTTTACCTCTTGTCAGTATAAATGCTGACAAAAGGGAAGCTTAGGAAAAAAAATGCAAATGTTGTGAGACTATGGCCATTTTTAGTGGTTAAAAAAACTGTTGTAAGCTTGCCTAAAAATGTGAAATATGCTGAAAGGAGAAGCCAAAAATCTTTCCTTTGTAGGACCCTCCCAAATGTCTGGAATTTAGTCTTCCTGAGAGTGAGAAAGAGATTTTTCAGTCATACATTCGTCTTTGACATGAAAACATTGAATGTCTCTTAAACTGTCTCAGATTTCTAGCTCTGAGTTTCCCCAAGTGTGCAATTCCTAATCTCTAAGGCCACCCATAAAAATGAGATAGATAGTTTATGTTGTGATACACTGAAAAAATATATTTTCTATATCTGTGTGTTCAAAAAAGTAACCTAAGTTCAGTGGAGGACTTGGAAAACAATTCATAATGAAGTATAGATGTATAATTGGCATTCGTGTGTAACATTTGCCTCAACACATAACATTGTGAAGACTATAAATTTGTTTATAGCCAAGGCATTTAAGTAAGTGTTACAGACATGCCTTTGCCTCAGACTGAGCTGATAAGGAAATGTAAAAAAGCTATATATGAAGTATTAATTCAGTCTTGGTGCACAGCAGGTTTCACTATGAAAATGATATTCCATCTGAGTAAGGCAATAGAAACTGGAAAGCATTACTATAAATAAAATAAGCAGTTGCCTAATCATTATAGCACAGTGTAACTATACTTTTTAGAATCAATAATTTCTTTTCCACATTCTTGATTAATTTAGAAAAATTAGGTGGCTTCCTAATGACTCTAGCTTTTTTATTAGAAACATCTGAAGTAGAAATGGCAGTGATAAGGAAAAAAAGCGTGCCTTACTATAATGGAGCACATTGCTTCTGGAGCAATTCTAGAGCTGGCAGCCACTGGGGAATGCTGCTCTGTGGTGTTGCCTGACCTGGTGCACAGACAGGTGAATACAGGGGTGTCTAGCACTGTACAGCTGCTCCCAGGCAGGGAAAGAAAAGTGTATGACTGCTTTAAAACTTCTTACTGCTGACACTGTGATAGTCAAAGGCCTGTACCAACAAAGACTGGAAACAGAAGTATCAGCTCTTACTTAAGTACACTGACAAATTAAATGAAAAGGACAATTTTCAGGGTAGTTTCTTATACTGAATCATTTCCAAACTATAATTATTTATATATCAATTTCTATCAGACAGAGATAATGCCAAAGCTATGTTTACCATGTGTAAGCTATTACCTCAGCACCACAATTTTTTGAAGCTTATATGATTTTAAGTCATTGTCTATATTTAGCTAGGAACAATTTCATAAGAAAAAACATCTGCATAAAGAGATCAGTTGGGTTAAAAACAAAGTATTTAGAAGTTAGAAGGAGACAAAAAGCACAGAAGCACATGTGCTGTTGAAATGCTGGTAAGAGACAAATACCCATCAGAATATTTAAGTGTCCCAGAATTAATGGAGTCAACTTGATAAAACAGCTGTGAGATTAAAGAGAACTACTATCCCCACTTCACTGGTAGGAAACTGAGAGGGAGAGTTTGCATATAGCTAAGGCACATTTAATTTTTTCATTTAGTTTTGAGATATAACTAGATAATTTTGATTTAGGGACAATGGGCTCTCTCTCCAAACAGCTGACAAAAACCTTAACTAAGCCATTAGTATTTATGGTTGTTGCTGAAGGGGATGATCCTGCTCTCTATCCTGTCCCACGCACTCCTGGTGCTTTTCTTGTGTTGGATCTAGGAGTTGTGCCGCTGGATCTGCACGCTGAGCCAGCAGCTGCTGCTGTGCCATTGCAAGATGTGATCCAAGGGGAAGGAGGGGAATGCGCAGGCAGGAATGGACAGAGCAGAGGGAGATGGACTGTTTTGTGACAACCTGCACTCATATTAGTGTGAAATATATTAGTGTGAAATCACGCCCAGAAAACTTCGACTCCTATAAGCAGATCTTCTGTACTGTCACTAGTTGAACTCCTTACTGCAAGCCAGAGGTATTGCCTGGCAACAAACTGGAATGTTTAGAGCAGAGCACCTGCTTTGGCAGAGGTACAGGAATGCAAGCAGATTGCCACCACTTCTTATATCCAGCTCTCTGGATGGTGAGGCAGAGAGACGAGATACTTTGTGGGATCACAGAAATATATAACAGATTATGCATCCCATACAAAATGCATCCATCTCACAGATTACACATAAAAGAAAAAAAAAAGAAAGAAAAAAAAGGACTAACCGCATAAATGGAAATCCCGTCAGCATAGCATTGTGAGGCAGTCCTCCATGTCCATTCAGATCTGGTAAAATCTGAGTCAGCTGAAATACTGTGAGCAGTTTTGAGCATTTAAAAATGCAACTTGTTTGGAAAGACTCCAGAGGGAAAGTGATACAAACAATCAGAGCCCCAGTAAACACAGTTTGTTACTCTAGAACAGCTATAGAAAGGCATAACAAATTTCAGATATGTAAGAAGTATCTATAAAAAGGAAGGGAATAACCTGTTCTCCAGCACAATGACACAAAGGCTGGATTTAAGTTACAGCAAAAGAGACATCAGGGTTAAACTACACGTAGTCCCTTTGTAATAGTAAGAATAGGAAAGCACTTGAACAGATTGCTTAAGGAAGATATAGAACTTCTGTATTTGAAAGGTTTTAAGCATATATGGAACAAATATTAGCATGTGAACCCCAAATTACTTGGCTTAAAAAAAACCACATAATTTGATGACCGCTGAGCCTGGTTTCTAGGACTTCTGTATTCTTTCTTCTAAGTTTACAATATTAATCATCAGTTCTTACAAAGTGAGAATTGTATCTGTGGCATTCTGTCTGTTCCTCAAATTCAGGCCCTTGACAAACTATTATTTCTCTTCTAATTCAATTTCATCAAGTGTCAAATTTTACGGTTTCTCCAAATCACTAAAGTACTACTTCTAGGACTCGCTATCTCATGTGTAGATCAAAGTTAAGTACTCTTTGTGCCTTTCTGCCTCTGGCACCTCAGCGTGTGGAAATGTCTACTCTGAGAAAACTCTTGTGTTCTTCAGCCTAACCCTCTGAGGTGCCCCCCACGGGCACCCTGCTCCCCTCTCCCTCCCTGTCAGGGTTTCATTCTTCTTCGGGGTTCTTAAGACAAGCATATGTCTGAGCTCTTGACTACATAAGACCACTTGCTGCCTCTGCTTTTACTTCCTCTCCTTGTTATGTGAATTTTTGTACTGAAAACAATGGTACCCCTGCAATTTTGGGGAGCTCTGTCCCCATTAAAATTTATACATCTGTTATATATCTATACATCTATTTATAAATCTATACAACTTCCTGACTTTTTCCTCATCATTTCCGCACAGTGGGTTGTCTTTATAAAAGTCAATCTCTAGACAGGTTCTTGCCTTTTGTGTTTAAGCGTGGTATTAGACAGTCCTATATACACAAAGACCATAAACAAAGACATACCAATTTTCCAACGGGATCTTTATGATTACATTGCTACAGCAGCAATCCTATGCCATGACCCCCACTAAGCCCTCCACACCGTGCTGCCCTCTCGGCCTCAAGCGAAAAGAGTAGACTCCAGGCTGTAGGGGGAAAGAAAAGAACAAAAATGAGATTCCTCGGTTTCCCCTGCGAGGAAGGGAAGGAAAAGTAAGTGACCCCGACGTGATTCGAACACGCAGCCTTCTGATCTGGAGTCAGACGCGCTACCGTTGCGCCACGAGGTCCTGCTGGGAACGGGCCGTCTCAGAGTTAGAAGTGGCCCATTCCGGGCCGTCGGCTGCGCGACTCTCGGGGCTCGAGGATCGGGGCGGGTGAGGCGAGTTCGGGCCGCCGCGGGGGTGCGGTTGCCGCGCCTGATCGGCCAGGTCCTCTCCCGCTCCGGCTCTTCTCCTCCGCCACTATTTCGCCTCCCGCTTTCCCGAGCAAGTGCGTTACATGTCCCCACCCACATCCCCGATACCGGCCCCCAGCAGCAAAAGCCTCCCGCCCCCGCCCCCTGGTGGTGCCGAGCTCGCCTCCCGCGCCGTTGCCGCCGTACGCAAGCTCGCGGGCCTCTACTCCCGCTCCCTGGAGGTCATTCCCGTCGTTCCTCTGCCGAAAGCCCTCCGTTCCTACCTCCCACCGCCGCGGAGTGTTTGTTTGGATTTGTATAAAGGCACTCCCACAGAATACGCGATCAAGGCAATTCCTCGTTAGTATAGTGGTAAGTATCCCCGCCTGTCACGCGGGAGACCGGGGTTCGATTCCCCGACGGGGAGGCCGAACGGCAATTTTTTTTCTCCTCCCGCCGCGGGGGGGCGCAGAGGCGGTGCCAGCGCGCGGAGCATTTTTCGCGCGGAGTTGAACGGCCGGCCGAGAGCGGCGCGCGGCAACAAAAAACGCCCGCGCGAGCCAGCGCGGCCCTCCCCGTCGGGGAATCGAACCCCGGTCTCCCGCGTGACAGGCGGGGATACTCACCACTATACTAACGAGGAGCCGCGGGCCCCGGCGGCCCCCGCGCCCCCGCTCCCTGCGGGGGAGGGGCCGGCCCTGCTCCGCCCGCGTCCGGGCTCGTGTTTTCCTGGATCCTGCGGGACCTGGCGTGGGCGGGGAGAGGCGTGGTGCTCCCACCGCGGCCCTTGGCTGCCCTCCCACCCCATCGTCCGCGAACCTGCGGGCACGGAACCCTGGAAACGGCAGGGCAAGGGAGCTGCCGGACTGGAGGTGGGGCGGGGGGATCGGAGCAGCACCAGGGGCTCGGGTGTCTTTGCGTTTCTAGTTTTGCATCTCGTTCACGCAGAGTTTCTTTTTACGGGAACCTGAGAAGCCCTGGAGTCAGCAGTCCTTGAGGTGAAAGGACCCGAGCACCTGCTTCTTACCTACCTAAAAAAGGAACGAGGGAAATGGAAACCAGCTACTTTGAGATTTGAGAGTAAAAGGCAGGACACAGACTGACCATCTGTCTTGATGCTGACCCGGTCAGCAGAAACATGGTTGTAAGTTTGTATGGCAGTGACATTAGACAGGAAACTATATTTAATTTGCTGGCTTCTTAGATGAAGAATTAACACCACATAATAAACAAGTGCTTGGAACAAATGGTGTTCTCTTTTGATGGGCTCCACTACTGCTAATATTTCTTTGGATACAAGGACCACAGCTTAGCTTTTTCAGGTAATCATAGCTAAAGACCAAACAGCTACCGATACGTAGACTTCCAAATATAAGTGTCCTGTAAACAAAGCATTTCTGAGAATTGGCCCTCTAATTTAAATGTTTGAATATGAACATGTGTTTCTCAGTGCATGCAACAGATTCAAATTTTGCCCTGACAAGTGAAAAATATAACAGCAGTCTCATAATAATTTCATTATTTTAAATGTAGTGTAATGAGATGTATTGGAGGGCTGTGGTCAGGTGATAGGCTTTAAACCTCCAAGAGCAGGATCAAAATCGGTGTTGCCAGGCAGGTCTACGCTTACTGTGCATGCTCAAATTTTATTTAAAAGATGTGAGTGGTTCACTTGAAGCTGGGAGACTTTCTGGTAGATCAAACATTTCATGTTTGAATTTTATAGGACCACTCACACTTAGTTTAGATCTTTTTGCCAGTCACTTCTCAGTTGCTTCTCTTCATTAATCCCTGTGGTTGGGGAGCTGAGCTGTGACCCCTTGTGTAAGTTGTGGCACTTGCGGCAGCCAGACCTTCCCTTACTGCTGCTCTTTGCCTCAGGCTCCTGCACGGATGTCTTCTTGGGCTGTCCTCTCTTGGAACAGGACTTCTGCTGTCTCCATAACAACTCTTGCAAATTTTTGGCATCTGCTAAGCGCTTCCATAATACCAGAGCCGGGCTTACAGCAAGGCATTTTATTGTCTTCTTAATTTTGTCCGTGAGGGCCAAAGCAGATCGGGCTGGGAGTTCTGGACCTGCTGGAGACCTGGGGAAAGCCTATGGTGTGACAGGCTCTTGAAGCACCATTTTCAATAGCTCAGTAGATTGGCCTTGAGGTTATCAGTTGCTCCCTTCAATTTGATGTCATCCACCTCTGTCACCTGGTGATGCCTATTTGCCTTGACAAGTAACATATATTATTACTGACATGTTGAGGTTCAGCACAGCTGATGTCATCATGGCAATATGACCTGTGATGGAGCCTTCTGTAGCTGCAGAATTTATTCTTCTAAATCAATGTAAAAACACAAACCTTAGATGAGAAGTGAAGCCCTTCTCTAGGTGTGGTCTTTAGGATGCTCTAGTCCCAAACAGCTGCTGCAAATTGAATATACTTGGTTCTGATTAATCCTCATAGCTATTTTGTATGCTCTTATTTCTGCCCATTCACACATATCCAACACTTCATCTACTATTTGTGTTTTCTTTTTAATTTTCCTTTATTTTCCTTTTAATTTTTGTCTGTACCCGCACCCTGTAAAGTTCACAGCACAGGATTTAATGAGCTTTTCAGTAAGAATGTATGAGTTATCAAATGACATATTAAGTTACAAGACTTCTTTCTGTGTAGTTTTTGGCCTTGTACCATTTCTGTCTAGTGTAATGGATTTGTCATATAGTCTGTACGACTCAGTGATCTCTTTATGTGGTAATGTATTTTGATCAAGCTAAAATGAAGTTTTAGAAGTTATTAGAAAAATCAATTTACATCACTTAAGGGAATGAGCGATCAGACATCCTGTGTGAATTAACAGCTGAAGAGCTGAAGAAATTTAAGGTAAAGAGGACTGTGACATTGTACGTCAGTGCCTGGTGGATTAGTGGGAGGAGGAACTTAAGGGGCTTTCCCCTATTAGCATACCTAGTATAGTTTATGCAGTATTAAATGCAGCCACAGAGCTGGGCAGTTTCCCCTCTGTCTTGAATCATGTGGATTGTCTAATAAATGGAGCCTTTTAAAAACTTGTTGGAGGAATCTCAGGGCTTGAAAATTTATGTCTCAAGAACTGTGAAATAAAATAGACAAGAAGTGCCCATGCAGAATTGCATTTTCTGTTTTGGGTAAAAACTACTCCAAAGGAACAGTTGAACAGTTGAATCTGGCCACTTTTATTCCTATAGCATGATTTAAATCCAATGGATAATTCCAATAAGAATAACTTCTTCTCAGCGGCAATCTGCATTCTCATCACTTTTGCCCTCAAAAGGGATTGTCAAGGAAATGTACTGAAGAGGTATCATGAAACTGGGAAACTTCAAGCCAGGAAAGGTGGAGGTTGGCTGGTCTTAATGAATAATTTAAAATTTAGAATCACAAAAACTGAGAGGTGCCCTGCTTAGAAATAGGATGATAGGACTTAGTAATTAAAAGAAAGAAGGTTTATCAAGTTCATGTGCAGAATACACCTCTTTTTGTGTACAAGATGTATTGTTTCAGAGTAATCCTAAAATCCTAAAAGAGTGTTTATGCAGCAAAGCCTTTAGACACATATCAAGATACTCCAAAATCCAAATAGATTGTGTACTAATGTAAGTATTCCTGTGTAATGCAGTTCTGGATACTAGAATATGTCTACCGTATGACTACAAGAATAGTCATAATTTTCTGGCTGTGAGGAAAGACTGCAGTGGACCCAAACAATTTCACCATTGGTCTGACTTGGTCTGAAATAGCATTGGCATTTCTTAGAATCTCGAGATTGTCAATAATTAGCTTCAAAATAGACCTATCATTTAGTGCCTAAGAAGGAAAGTTCTAGGGTCAAATGTGAAAAAAAATCGAATATTCTAGTATAAAGCTACAATATAACATTCAGGACTGACTGTCACATCATATCAGTTCTAGGAGTAAACAAATGTTATTCAAAAAAAAAGGAATCATGAACCTAATAAAGCTAAATAAAGTGTAGAAGCAGCAAAAACATGGGATAGTAAAACCCACAGAAAGTAACACAGGAAAAAACATCATTGTCTGAAGTTAGGTAACCCAAACAAAGTTGTCATGAGATAATGGCATACATAAAGAAATTAATTCTACTCTAAACAGCATGGGGAGGTATTTAAAGGTATTGGTTTTACAAAACTATAAATGCAATATGCATATGCAATGAATTTAACTTAGAAAGCCAGTCATCACACTTCTGTGCATTCCAGTGCTTGCTCAGTACAGACATGGACAAGTGCAGGCCAAATAATTGCAATGGGGAAACAGAAGATCGAAATCAAAGATGAGCATTGGGAGCAGGTGCTATTGAAACTAAAACCTCTATGCTTGGCTAAGGTACAAAATCAGAAATATACAAAAGACCCTGCAGAGGACGGGGGAAAAGAAGCATGCTGCCGCTTCAGAATGCAATAATACCCCAGACCTTGAATAGTGCTTGCTGTTCTCTAAGTTGGACAGATTGCACTGCTGCAGTACTGAAAAATCAGGGGGTAAAAAAAGAGTCAGTATGCTGAGCAAAGAATGAATAGAAATCAGTTTGGGTTTTATCTAGTAGGGATACTGACCTCCCTGACAAGGGAAACTCACCTCACCTTGAAAACACGGTCGGAATGTGTAGTAGAAGTGAAGAAGGATATTTACATGTTTTGCTGCTTTTGTGAAGGTTTTGAGAAGTTTTAGTATGATAGAAAGATATGCATCACTGAAAAATGTATTAATGACTCAAAAAACACGGTTTAGAAAACACTGTAGCTGAGACACAAAGCAGCATTGTGAGCAGATACCGAAACATTCTAGTGCATCATCAAGGTACATTTTGCCTGTAAAAGCATTTGACACTAAGTAGAAAGCAAACCAAATGAATGTTTGGAATCTTTTAAATGATGTATGAGTTAATGGAGCTTATATGAAGAATATATGTATATGTCTATTTGTATGAAGAATATATATATATATGAAGAATATATATGTCTGCTAGCAATCTTGCTTTAAGAGTTCAATTAGAGAAGACCTTCAGAGCTTGAAGAATGTTTTGAAAATAAATGAAGAGATGAATATTAAAAAACCCAGAAATGCTAAGAACAGTCTCAGCAAAAGACAAAGTTGACAACTCATTTATTTTAACTACCAAACACTGGATCAAAGCTACCAGCACTCTATAATTTGTTGTAGTGCTGGCTTCACTGTGCATTTCTGGTCCTCCAATTGTCACCATTTGCTACTTCATTGTGTTGTGGATGTGGAACAGAAGAATAACTCCCTTTCTAGGCAAAACTATGGCTTCGTGGGGTAATAGTTTCCTCCCTTCTCCTTTTCTTATGATGCAAGGACCATATGGCATGGAAACCACATTATTTTCCTTACTTAGGGGTATATTCCAATGATTGCAGTAATCCATGTGCATAGGGAAACCTGGAGAAACCTGAAGTGGTCCTCATAACTAGCAAAAACCCATAAGGCTTAAATCTCATTTCAATAGTTGATTTTTATCCTTGCCATGTGTTGTACTATTACTTCTATTTCTAACTTCTCCACTTGGCAGGTTTTTTGTCTTCCTTTTCACTGTTCTTCCTCCCCTCACCCCACTTTTTTTTTTTTTTGTTTCACTATTTCCTTTAGAAAAAATAGGATGCCCCATGACTTGGAAGTCATGGGAGTGCAAAAGAGCGATCTGAAGGCTGGAAGAAACTGCTCGTCCTGTTAAGTCATGCCAGTCCTGGGACTGGCTTCTTTGGCTATTGACGCAATTTTCGATGGGTGAACAAGTAGTAGAAGGGAAGTGGATAGATTTTTCGATAAAAATAAAATAAAACATTAAAAAGCCCTTACAGAAATTAATTGCCATTTCCAATGTTATTCATGATAGAGAAAAGCAAATGTGCACATTCACCAGAGATTGCTCAGGATGTGATGGATGGTTAACCATCTTGCTCAGCTGTGAAACTCTGACACTGAAAGATGCAGAAATTAATCAAATTGCACTTTAAATCTGAAACAAGAGATGAATATTTAAAGTCAGTTGAATAGCCAAAACAACAAATGAGGAACTGTTGGGAATTATGTGCTTAGAGCACAGCTAATTGAAGTAAGAGCTTAACACTACTATGTATCTGGAATATGTTGCTCAACAATCACCAAATTACTCTTAGTTCTAGCAAAATCAAAGAAATAGCATTAAGAGGAAAGGTATCAGGTGCATTGCTAGGTGGAGTCACAAGACATTTTACAGCTTTCTCACAGCTAATAGGCATGGGAGATGGTGATCTACAACCAGCTCCCCTGTTTTGGAGATGTCAGTTTTAAGAGATGAGAAAAAGGCTGAGGAATTCTTGTGGGGCAAAATATGAAGAAAGACATTGTCAAGGTGACAATAAAAGTAATAATAATACAATAATTAATTTAATGCAATGCCATGCAGAATAATGCATCTATTCCTAGGGAAAAAATATAAGCAAGGTTGTTTTTCATTTACATTATCGTTCCCGAATATGAGTAATTTTGAATGTGAGGATTTTTGCCTCAGGAGGCACAAATGCCATGCTTCGGAACAATAGTCTTTATTTCTTTGCTGTTTGCCATTTTGCAGGATAATGATCTTTCCCTACGTGTTTGTTTTTGTTGGGTTTTTTTTAACTTAGAATTTCAAGTTTGCAATTGCACTGGCACCCTCTGGTGGCATTCTGAAGTGCTCTACTTTACAGTTCAGTAAAATTAGATTTGCATTTGCTTTGGTAGAGGAAACGTGAAGTTACTATTTTATAGAATTGTTATATTAAAATAGGAGAAACAAAGAAACAAAGAATAATATATCATAACTCCAATTCAGCTTACACAAAACGAGCTCATAAAATGAAATTCTAGCAATCTGGGTCAAAATGTCTGGAGAAAACATCTTTCATTTCCCCTCCCTCACAGTCTCTTAACTGAATTCGTGGACAGCATTTTGCTAGTATGGGTTTGGAAAGGAAAGGAGTTACAAAAATGTCCTAACTATGGGACTGGCCTGTTTCACTTGGCAGCAAATATCAATCAGTCTCTTACAGAAAGTGTTCCTAGGAGTATTTCCGTTTTGAAATTAAGACACTTGGCAGCTGTTGCTACTTGCATCCTGAGAGTTCTTGCCAGATCTGAACCAGATGTGCAGTCTATTTGTCCATTTGTTAATAATGAATATAGAAAAGAGTAAAGAAAAGATAAAGAGGAGCAGGAAATGCGGAAATAGTTAGACTATTTCCCCCGTTTATGCATGTGGGAAGGACTCACATTTTTGGGGATTTTGCAAAAAATGAAACTAAGCCTTTCACCTAGAGTTGGGTAACTGTGCAGCTGCCCTTCCTCAGTGTAGCAAGACTGACTGAGAGGAAAAAAATTATTAAGATTGCATTATCACTCTGTCCCAGTCCCCTGTCTCTGCAGTGTAAGTCCTTGTTACTGAACATGGTAAGTTTCCCAAATGAATGTATGTTCCTGCCCCTTCTTTTCCTTAAGAGCAACTGAGAGTTCAAGAAATATTGCCTGGAGCATGAGAAGGGGAGTACTTTTTTGTCACTTTGACTCTGCTGTATAAACATTCTTAGGCTGACACATTGACATACTTTTAATTATAGCTCTTTAGAAGCTTTGAAAAAAAGAAGACAGGGAAGTCAAGTTTTTCTGTAGATTAACCTGCTCATATTGGAAGAAATTGTGTAGGCTCTTCGTTTACATGAATGACGAGGCCACAGTCTTTTTTGACATAGTTTAAGTAAAGTAAAAAGGGAAATACTGAAGATATTTTTAGAACCATTGTTCTCTAAGGGGCATGGAGACTAAGCTGTTTGAAAGGACTTCAGTGCTATATACCAATAATATTTTGCTCTTTTGACAAAATTCATCTGAAGATATCAAATTTTTTGCTCAGTCTGACGTTGGCAAAATCCGCATCCTACCTACTCTTCTGTTTAAAGAAAAGAATTTAAACAAACTCATTAGATAACATTTTTTCATGAACTTATTGGTCTAATGACTCTGAAATTTCAGCTTTTCAAAATTTTTTCAGATGGTTATTTCAGGGTTTCACAAAAACTTCACAACCAACAGTACTATGAATAAGAGCTGTACATCTGACTAGTGTTTTTATATATATATATATATATACACACATATATATATATATATACTCATAATTTGTCTACCACAGAATGATTCTATGATTCATTTACGGTTATATTTAAACATAATAGCTTGGCATTCGTCAGGCCTATTTGCACAATTCTGCACACCTGAAAGTTCTTGGAACATCTCTTTAACCTGTAAGACACACACCACCAGATGAGCAATATATTGTATGTGCCAGCATGTTACTCTAAAACATTTAATTTGAACTTTAGTATTGTTAAATCTGGTTTCTTCATATGTGGAAGTCCTGTATTATTCAGCAAGTTCTTTACCTGAAATTTCCACAATGTGTGTTTGCTTTACATCTACAAACCCCACTAGTTTTGGATAATGCCTTTTCACTTTTAAAATCAATTGAACAAGTAACAAGTTACCAATTTTTAAATAAAGCTAGCTTCTGAGCCAAGAAAGTATATTAGAAATTTCAGCCATGTTTAAAGGGCAAAAATGATTGCAACTGTGCATTAAGAATGGAAAGTCATTTATAACATATGATTAAAAGCTAACTTGATTATTTACAGCTAAGCACTGTCAAGAGCAATATGTGCTGATGGGAGAACCTGACTGTTACTATATTCCTATGTTAGGTGCATGTTAAGGAGACCTGTACAGTGCAAGAAAAGGAATAAAGAATGAAGACAATATTTAGAAGCCAGAAAGCGTGTTTAAATTGCTTAGATATACAAAATTATGAAATTGGAGGCAAAAAGAGCTAAAATAGGTCAAATTTTCAGCCACTGTTTGTAAAGCAACTCTGCTTCCTATAAAGACTTAAAATGTAAACTCCTAATGCTTTAAAATTTACTTCTAACAAATAATTACATTAGTATTTTTAATAGTAGTTAATTACTACTAATAAATACACTCCCCTCTCCATTAAATAAATAAGGATTAATGAATTTAGAATGTATGTTTTCCTGAAGGCATTTTTTTAAAATAACGGAGAGAAAGCAAACACTTTGTATAGGGGCTCAATTCCAATACCATGCTGAATCCAAGCTTTTTAATTTTTGTTCTGTATTAGTCTGGGTTATATTAAGGATAATCTTAGGATAATTGGCAAGCATGAAGGCAAGCACAAAGGTATTTAACTCTTAGGGGTGTGTCAATCCTTAAACCCAGCATCACTTTTAGTGTCCATCATCTGGTACAACTCCCTAGAACATTTCAAAATTTAAGGGATGCAACTTTGTGAGACTATTTAGATCAGTCTAGGAATCTGACCAGAAGATGTATATTTGTAGCAGAAGTTGTATCAGAAGATAGATCAATGGATTAATCAATCAATCTTCTGGTCATCACTCTTACTCAGAAAAAAGTCCTTCTTATGCATAGGAGAGAGTTCCTAAAGTTTGACTGTCTTATTGAGTAGCATTATGTTTGTATTTGATGAAAGGTTAAAATACAGAATACTGCAGGGGGTTTTTGTGGTTCTTTTAGGTAAATGAATTGTGGACACTCTATTACAACATTCATTCTTATCATATATCACCTTCTGTAACTGCAGTGTAGCAATCTGTTTTCCCTGTATTTGGAAGTGAAAGAACAACTGTACTTTCAAAAATGGGCACTACAGGGCCCACAATATTCCTGTTCCCTTAACAAGAGACATGCTTGTGTGTAAAGTTTAGACCTAGATCTGAGTTTGCCACAATTTAGGGAGGAACAGAAGAGCACTGCAGTTCTGCAAACCGGATGCAGAACTTCAGCTGAGATATTTGGGAGAAGGATGTTGTGGATAGATACGTATCTCAGATTCTAATACCTTTGTGTTTCAGGATGCATTCAGAATTTGGGTGTTGCCTTGTGCTAGTTCCATATTTAAACTTCCTCTGTGGTAAAACAATTATTTCATTTGAGATTTTGTTGAGTGAAATAAAAAGAATTCATGGCTGTTGAAAAGACAAAGTAATGAAAGCTGTAGAGAGGAAAATATGCACAGAACTCATGGAAAGAGGATATGAAATTTGGAAGGCTGCAACTACAGTTTCTGCAGCCCATAAACCATATTTCCTTCTTGTGTTCAAATGATACAGCCAAGAAACAGTTGTTGTGCAGTGTGCTCTCTCCCTTTGCCAGGTCGCTTTCTGAAAGGGAAGACAGCATGAAGTTATGCATGAAGAATGACAGTTTCATGGCTAGTCCTGAGTGGCTGGATACGGTACAAAGAAAGGATGAGGGTGTGTGATGGTATCAGGGCAGTCCAACAACAGGAGGTGTAACATGTACACTGTTGAAAGGTCAGAGATCTCAGCAGGTGTTTGTGCCTACATTCATCTTCTCTGTGCATACACGTAATGTTGATGCCAAAATTGTGATCGCTTATCTCCTAGCTCACAGCTGCAATGCTTAATGAGAACGCTGTGAACACTTCCACCTTATTTAGTAAGTTGTACTGGTTTTGCATGGGGTAGAGTTAATATTCTTCATAGCAGCTGGTATGGGTCAGTGTTTTGGATTTGTGCTAAAAACAGTGTTGAACATGTGGGGATGTTTTTGTTACTGCTGAGCAGTGCTTGTGCAGCATCAAAGCCTTTTCTGCTTCTTACACTGCCCCACCAGCAAGGAGGCTGGGGATGCACAAGGAGCTGGGAGGGGACAGCTGGTACAGCTGACCCCACTGACCGAGAGGATATTCCATACCATATGCTGCCATGCTTACATATAAAGCTGGGTAAAGAATAAGGAAGTGGCGGATGTTTGAAGTAATGGTGTTTGTCTTCCCAAGTAATCCTTGTGCGTAATGAAGCCCTGCTCTCCTGGAGAGGGCTGAATATCTGCCTGCCCATGGAAAGCAGTGAATGAATTCCTTGTTTTGCTTTGCTTTTGTGTGTGGCTTTTGCTCTACCTATTAAATTGTTTTTATCTCAACCCATGAGTTTTCTCACTTTTACTCTTCCAATTCTGTCCCCCATCCCACTGTGAGGGATTGAGTGAACAGCTGCATGGTGCTTAGTTGCTGGCTGTGGTTAAACCACAACACAGTAGAGAGATAGAGGCAACATTTCAGTGTGAGGCTAGCAGGGTGTTATTTTGGGCTGCCTGCAGTGTCTGAAGTCAGAAGGGATAAAGACGAGCTTGTTTGACAAGGAAACTGTTATTGCTGCTTGTTTCATATCTCCCTCCTTGTCCCAAGAATTTCGTTTCTAAAGTTTTTCATTATTTCACAACACAAAAATATTATCTACCTTGACCCTTTTTTTTTCCATTGAGTTGTCTACAGAAAGATTGTCATACACAAAAGCCGTAATTTATATTCTTGTTATATTATTACAAAAGAGATGGTTACACTGGGAATGAAGACTGTTTTATATTGAAATACCTTTCATTAGGTAATTTAATTGATGCATTTTGTGTTACCACAAGGCAACTTCCAAGAAAAGGGAAGCTTAATATTCTATGTATAAACACCTTCCAAGCCTGTATGGTAATTGCTCATCATTATGTCTGAAGCAGTGGTCTTTTGGCAGAAGCTTAATGACTGTTATTCCATTGGGCAAGCTAAAGCTCTGTTATTCACTTAGAAAGTTATTGTCTTAATTCTTTGTGCCTGGATGATCACAGAGAATGTTATTAATAATAGATTGGAAATGAAAGAGAAGAGGGTCTATTCATCAGAGACTTTATCCGAAGGACATATGAACTCTAGCTGACTGGACTGATTGTTTTTATGCAAGTGATTGTGGCATTTGTACAGCAGATGCCTAATAGCAGCCACTGAAGAGCCACTGAACTGCATTGTTCTCAGAAAGATGGTAAGCATCTTACCATCTTTGCAAATTACAAAAATACATTTTCATAGATGAGACTGCTTTTCATAGATGAGACTGCTTTCAAGGGACTAAAGATGTCATATGACTTAATTTCCTTACATGACTAATGCAAATGCAGATAAATGGCAAGAAAAAGTTTGTAGAAGAAGGTAGCATGAGACTAAAGGGTCTTGGAAGTATTTGTATTATGAAGAGTTCTATCATGCATCTGGCTATGGTTCCTAGATTCGTCTGAAGGGGAGACATTTTTTGTCATATTTTGAAGTGCTTTAAAATAGTTAACCTTTTATATACCCACTGTTTGCTTTTCTACAGCTTGCTGTGGGAAAGGATGTTTTTGTTGTTTTGTTGTTTTGTTGTTTTGCTAACAGCATAATTTTCTCCTATACACAGCCATTTATGATAAACTCAGAGGAGTACCTCCTAGAGGAGGAGGGGTTCGGGGAAGGCATGAGTCACACAGCTGGTGTGCTGCAAGAAAAGCCCATTTATAACATTTCTTTAAGCAGTCCCATAAACCAGTTCTTATTTTCCTGGAGGCCCAGTGTGTTAAATTATGTTAGTGTGGCTCAGGATACAGAAGGTGATATGTAACGGAGAGCTCAGGGATGCAAACACGTGATGGGGCATGTGTCGGCTATATTGGTCATTTTACAGGGGAAGAGCTGAGATGCTGCATTTGCATGTCAGGGCCTAATTTCAATGCAGGGACAAGAGCTGCAGTGCAATACTGTTGCATCTTTTTCTTTCCAAGACCCCAGTTCCTGTGGAGCTCACCAAGGAACTGCATTTACTTACATGAGGGCCAAACGTGAGAGAGGTTGTAGCACTGTGTGGACAGTGAAATTCAGGCACTAAGGTAAGATCTACCAAATAAGCAAACCTCACAGTAATATTTAACAGTTCTATAGTTCAATTTTTAGAGTCTTTATTTTTAAGGGCTCCTCATGTTACTAACTTGCACAGAGTGCATCCACCCCTGGGATTGAACTTAGTTTTGTGAAAGCAGCAGCTAGAAAGAGAACTGTAAAGCAGTATTTGCTAACAGCAAAGTAGAGCAGTGTGGTGGGACTGAGATCACCAGCAGTGTTGGATTTACAGCAGCATGTGGCATGAGCAGCAGTTGACTTTGCACTTGTACATGGTCATGGAGAATTAAGATGAAGAGATGGCAGTAAATACATTTTACTGCCATTCATGGTATTTGCAGTGGCTGAGTGTACATATGCTTGCGTTCAATCTGAAACTTCCAATAAATGTGAAATTCGTATCCAAAGACTTGATTGCAGAAGAACAGGACTCAATCATTCAATCAGATGGATTGTGGATTCCAAGTAAAACCATACCTGCAGTATAGATCATCAGCTCTATTTGACTGGATATAAATATATAGATAATACAGATAAGCTGTATTTGAGTGGGTATTGTCCCTGCTCCACAAGGACAGGTGGCTTCCTGGGGCTGGGGTGCTGGGGTCTCTCCACAGGGGTTGAGGATGTGGCAGGACAGGGAGCAGGGCAGCTGATGGGCACCGAGGCAGCCTCAGCCTCACACACTGGGCACTGTCTGTGGGGATGGGCCAAGGCTGTGCTGGTCTATCAGCCACTGGATGTGGGATCAGTCCTGGTGAAGAGCTCTGGGTCAGACACCTGGGATGGCTTGTCAGGTCCTCTCTGTGGCACTGTCTTTCAGGAAGTGCCTGCACTGACTACCTTGGCCCTGAGCCCCATTGCCAGATCCCTGGTTGGGAGGGAGGGTGCACTCAGGATCCTTAGAAATATATTCAGTAAAGGCACTACAAAATAAGCGGGGAAACAGAGAGTTGGTGGGAAACACAGAGTCTATCACAGGATTTATAATAATTGTCATTTAGGGGCCATACCCTACATTAGGGTCATGAAGATTGTTGTGTGAGAGCTGCAGAGCAGTGAAGAAAGATTTTCAGCAGGGCCATTGTCTAACACAAGGTAAAGACATGTTTCCAGGTCATGAACTTGTATCTCTAACTCGTCCCTCCCTCTCTGCAGCTAAGACATCTGAAATGGAGAGTGTTAGCCCTGCTTAACCCGGAAGGAGGAAACACCAAGACTGAAAAGAAACAGCATCATTATGTCTGCTGAAACTAGCACAGGGTTAGTCAACAGCTAATAGTGGGCAAAAAGTTCAGAGAAACCAAGGATGTCAGGAGAGGGGTCTGGCAGACACAGCTAGTCAAACTATCCAGCCATTCTGCTTGGGTGAATAGTGCTGGATCTGAATGATAATGTGGTTTTCTGATGTAGATTCCTGGTCTTCAAATATAAGTGATGATATTGTCTTTATAGGAGAGAGAAAGATTAAGAGAGGAGTGATTTAAGAACATCATGGTAAGCTTCAATTATTTCTAAGCAGCAATATTGCAGAATATTAACTTGATACAGAGACTGAGAATACCTGAGGTCTGAGTGTCAGCAGTCAAAGATGTGAATGAAATGCACTCACCTTGTCATTAAATATGAATTTCTCCATGAGATGATAACAGAGGTTTTCTGCCAACTTGATTTCAGACCAAGAGAAAGGCTTATATTGTCTGAAAATATCTCATTTTTTTCCAGCTATATGGATTGCAAAAATAAAAGATGTTTCCTCTCATTACAAACCACGATGACTTGAGGCTTCATAAGAAATATTTCATGACTGAAATATTGGTTATGTACATTTTGTGAAACTTATTCTGTTGCCAGCCATTGATTTTTAATTATATTGCTACAGTAGTTCTGAAATTAAAGCATTAGAGAGACAGTTCTCTGCAAATAGGAATTTCAGCTACCCAAATCCTCTGCATCATCTTCCTGACATACTTAGGAGAGGTAAAGCTGATGATTAATGAGAAGAAAATGGTACATAGACCAGAGTATTGACAAAAATCATTGACAAATGGCCTCTAGTCAGAGCTTCTGAGGGTACATGACAAAGCTGAAGTGTATACAATGATGAAAGTGTTTACTATATTGAAATAACTGAAGTGATCAGAAAATGCAGAGTCTTGCTTTTTTCCACAAGAACAGTGAGCTCAGTTTTTTCTCAAGAGATTTTACTGATTTCTTGAGACAAAGCAGTTCTTGGTGCAGAACTCTTCCTACTTACAATGCTATAAATCTGCAGAAAAACATAGAAAAATATATCAATCCCCAGAAAAAACAGCTGCATCATCCTACTGTCCCCTTGTACATTTAGCTCTTAGTAATCACAAACTTGATAATTAGGTATTAGCCAAGTCTAAAATCTTCTTTCAGTCCCACCGCTTTTCTTCTCACCTTTTCCCAGCAGCATCTTTCCCTACTCATTTCCTGCCACGTCCTCAGATTACATTTCTAGAGTTGTAGAGGGGACAGACTACATCTCTTATCAAGTTTGCAGACCACATCAGATCGAGGGGGCTGTTCAATTCTCTTGAGTGCTGGGCTGCTGCTGACAGATGGGAGGGATGGACCAACAGGAACTTTATGAAACTCAACAAGGACAAGAGCAAAGTCCTACAGTTGGGAAGTGTATTGCCAGTACTACTGGCAATGATACAAGCTGGGGACTGACAGGCTGTAAAGAGCTCTGTGCAGAAGGACCTGAATCTACTGGCAGTCAGAAATCTGAACATGAGCCAATGGTATGCCCTAGCACAGCAGAGAAAGCATTCTGAACTGTATTACCAGCAGCACAGCTTGTAGACTGAAGAAAGCATTTATCTTCTTCTACCAGCATTTCTTAGAAAACAAAAGACAGTGATAAAATCAAGCAAGTTCAGCAAAATGTCTGCACAGCAGTCAGGCTGGAGGACCTGCCCTGTGAGTGGAACCTGAAGTAAAGGGCCTTGTTCAGCCTGGAGAAGAGATGGCTTCAGGGAACTTAACTGCGGTCTTCCATATCTACAAGGAAGTGATTGAGGAGGTGGAGCCAGGATCTTCATGGCAGTGGGTGGTGGGAAGCCAGGAGACAATGGATATCAATTGAAACAAGAGAAGTTCAGACTGGATGTAAGAAAAGCCATTTTCCCCATGAAGACAGCCAAAAGGTGGGATAGGAGCCCAGAGAGTCTGTGCAATCTTCCTTCAAGGTTTACAACATCTGCCTGAATAAACCCTTGAGCAACATGGTCTGATCTCATAGCTGACCCTTATTTGGTCATGATGTTTGACTAGAGAACTTCTGTAGATCCCTTCCAACTTGCATTATCCTCTGACCCTATGAAATTATTTCTGAAAACTTTCTTCTCCCCTCCTGTGGTGACTTGAAGAGGATTTAAGGAGGAGGAGAAGAAAGGTATGACATAGGAAGAAACTAATTCTTTATTTCAGTTAATTACATTAAAATCTTATATTTAGGAAAAGGGAGGTGAAAGTGGCAGAAACCTTAGGAAAAGAGAGCGTGGGGCAAAGTGTTTTGGAACAGAGTCTGTAAACAGCTACTCATGTGAGCAAGGACTGATAGACAGCCCTGATTAGTGTACGAATGTAATGGGATTTCATGCTCTAGGAGATCAAAATAGCAAAGTGTCCCATTATGGCAATTATCTATCAACTGGTGAAAGCACAATAGATGAAGTTGCTAAAATACTTCTGTGTTCATTAGCCTCATTATGTGGCAAATGTGTTATAAGGCACTACATGCTGATGCTTTACCTGACAAACAGAAAATGTTAATAGAAATGATAAAAAGACAAATTATATGGAAGCCAACCCATGTCCAGCCATCACAAATCCAGCTACATGTTCAGCATACAAATATTGGTGAGTCTGTGGTCATCATCCAAAATCCTTTCATCTGATCCAAGTTATGAGGGGTTTGAGGTCAGGCAACATCTTGCTTGAAACGTGATGAATCAATAATATTCTACTCAGAGCCAAGACTGAATCATTTTGTATTTTAACTTAGGGAAACAGATAGCTCTTCATTTGGCCTTGAGGAATATAGGAAGGCAAATAAATGATCAAGTATTATCCAGCATTCTTCAGGGTAAAGCTACTTTGTAAAGATTTGCAAAATGAGAGACCCAAGTTCAACTTAGATTGAACTAAACTCTAGCTTTTTAACATGAAAACATAATAATTTCACCTATATACATGTGGGTTCCTGCCTTCTATCATAAATATGTCTTATGGTTTTTCATTTAAGTATTTTACATATATTATGTTTTTAATATAACATTTTATTAAAGTAATTACTTTTCGTTCTGCTCAGAAAAAATCCTTTAGCTCATCAGGTACCAGGAGATTCAGACATGTTTTAAGGATTTCACCATTCCTCTGTGTGGCTGAGTCAGGAGTTTAATATTCACTCAAATGTCCGGGGAAAACAGAAAGTGTGTATAGATCTTTACCAATACAAAATACATTCCCTCCATCATGGTACTAGTTAACAAGCTATAGGGAGGAAGGACTGTTCTCCAGATCTTTCTTAAATTCTTCCAAGCAACTCCTTCCAGAGCTCTAAAGAGTCCTTCAGCACTTACATTCATAAGATCTAAGAGTTCTAATTATAACCAGTTCTTCAACACCGACACAGATGAGGAGGAGGGAAAATGAGATCTTAGTGTGTTCCTTCTGTTTTTTATTAACCTTTTTTTATTAACCTACAGTGAATGTCAGAGAGACAACTGGCTTCTATTGATTGCATATGCCACCACAGGATACTATCATACTCAGGATACAAGAAAATAATTATATAAACAGCTGATTTGTATAACTGATTTGATCCAAATTTGGTGCTCATTTCTAGTTTAAGGCCTTAGAACACAGATGTACCTGCCCGAACTCTTCGGAGTTATTACATTTATCTCAAGATTCAAGCTGTATGTAATGCTGGTGCTCAGGAAAGTAGCTCCTCAGTAGCTGGAGAGGAATAAAAATACAACAGGATAAAAGAGCATAATAACAGGAAAAAAATGAAGATATAAAAAGGAATGGGTTGTTTTTGAGGTTAGTGGAATGGGGCTCTGTGGCTAAACCCGGGTTTCCTGGAGGAAGAGAAAAATAGGATAAACAAAAGTATCTAAGTAAGAAGCATGCCAATTAAATTTTAATATGATTTGGGCAAGAAACTCGCAATGATTAATAACAATCTAATTAAACTTGAGTGTATTAACTGCCAGGAACAAAGATATGTAAGCGGGGAGTTCTTAAATAACCAGCACATATATTTGCTATTAACCATGTATTTCCTCCAAGGAGAATTTCAAAATATGACACCATAATTTCAACAGTCTTCCCACTTTCTGGACCAGATTTTCTTCCCTTTTTTTGCATCTCTACATGCTTTAATAGCTTCAAAAATGTTGCAGAGGGATAGTAAACTTGTTTGGTAGTTAACACTTGCAGATAGTAGAGATTTCTGAAATAAATTTCTGAATAGAGCAGTAACAGAGATCAAAGTATGCTTTGGGGCAAGCTGTACTTTATGATTGCAGCAGGTGCAGCAAGTGATGTAGCTTTGCTGTGCAATGAGGATAAGGTAGGCTACTGTGCAGAGTCTTAAAGGGCCTTGGCATACGAGTGTCACCTAAGCAGCATATACTGCTTTGCTGTAGCTCACAGTAATTAGAAGAAGATAGTCTTCTGACAGCCTTGAGGATAATGGGGACCAGAGAGGCTTATCAAATTTCTTGTAGGTTTTTTTTTTTTTAATAAACAATGTCACAAAAATGACTACTGCAGCCTTTAGACCAGCACAGCTCCTCTGAGTAGGCTGAACTACAGGATGGAACTGAGAATTTCTCCTTCTGTCCTTTACCTAGTGTTCAGCTGAGAAATTGTTCATTTGTGAGTACTAACACTGGCTTAAGCTCCCAGACTTCTCATGATTCATATCCTCTGCCCAGAATGTCCAAATGTGACTTTAGAACCTTGAGCAACTCATGAGCTGTTGAAGTTGCTCTGCTGTTTCTGTGTCACGTGATGAGTTATGGAGTAGCAGAGGCACTGAGTCTGGGCAGTGATCTGAACCCTCAGCCACTGGAGCAATGTAGTGGAACAGACGGTTCTGTGCCACAGAAGGATTCAACTGTCCATTTAACCCAGCCTCAACTGGGAGAAGGAGGTGGTGGGACCTTGTGGATCTAGTGTAACCACCTGTCTGTGGACCAGTGCTGATGTCCCCTCTCTTCAGATGTGATGTTGCTCTTTGCAACATGGAGGTTTTGATATACTGCTTGTAGGCTCTGAAAGATTATGTACATTGGATAATGTGTGTAATAGATGTCGCATATGATTAAGGAAACCTCATACAATATTGCCAAATTAAATTTTAATTGCATTTATTAAGAAATTAAAACCATTTTAAAATTTTGAATTATTAGGATACGCTTTGTAGAGTAGACTTTTTCATATTATCCAAAGAGAAAATGCCAGTAATTAGACATGTAGCCAATGAGCTGCACAACTGCAGTTATGGGATCAGAGCAGTTGACAGAAATATTTCATAGTTTTTAAATCTATGTTCAAACCACTGCCCTAGCAGCACTCCCTCTATGTTCACAGTCACAGGACCACATATGCCTAATCTACACTTTTGAGTCATTGTGAAGCCAGTGCATTTTCACATACTTTCAGCAGTGCTGTATGTTAGAGCCAAGGGCTGGAGTGCCTTTGACTGTGCTCCCTCTTCTGTGCAGGGCTGCATAAAACCAAGGGGAACCAGGGTCAGATATTCAGCTGCTTTTCATACATTTTCCCTACCCTAAATTCATGATGTTAAGAATATAATCCACATGGTGGCTGGATGGCATGAACTTTAAATCTTCCAGGTGCTGCCTTTAACTTTTTTTAAGACAAATAGCTTGTCACTGTTTGCCATAGAAAGGTATAAAAAGAAACCATTTTAGTTGAAATAGGAGAGGAAGATAGCTATGAATTTTAGAGTTCACTTTTAGGCGTCAATATAGTGTGATAAAAACATCTAGAATGTAATTTATGAAGTGAACCCAAGTGGAAGCACATTCTTTGTAAAAAGACATAACATTGCTCTAGCTTTTTACTCAGGACAGATTGCAAAATGTTTTTAATGTGACTGTAACAGGTTCTTTGCCATAAGCAGACACGTGCAGAGTACAAATACCTCAGTCTAGGACATAATTAACAGGAACAGAAAACAACATGACCAAAAGCTGGTCCCTCTCCGCTGTATTATGTCATCCCTTCTGGGAGTCATAGGATGTACTATCAACCAGTATTAAGCTAGGGTTTAATTTCAAGCCTCAGGCTCTTCCAGCTTCTGCATTGCCCTCTAAGTCATCCTTTCTTCTTAGCAGAGCTTGGTTGGGTATTAAGGAGATGTTTATATCTAAGCTTCAAAGTCAGTACTTGCAGATACAATTATCTAATCTACAGCTCTCAAAGCTAAAGTTAGATGTTTATTTTTAGGTAGAACTATTTTTCATCTGAAAGTGCTGATCTATCAAAGTTGAAGTGTTTTGTGGGAAGATGTTTTAGCAAAAATTGAATAGAACAACTGTCTGCTGAGAGGGCATGAAGAGAATCTGCCAGTTTGACTGAGCAAGGGGCAACGGCAAGTTGAGAGCACACAGCTCTGGAGCCGGGCATGTGGCTCCTTGCAAACTTGTCTTCTGTTCTCAGTTTTTACAAATGCCACCTGAGGACTACCAGGAGCCAGCAATGGGGAAATCCTCAGTGTTCAGTCCTGAGGTACCCAGCCACCCCAAACATTAGTCTAGCAAGACTTGGGGAACATGAAGGAAATTTTTGGAAAGGTAAAAAACCAAACAGATCTGGACTTTTGAAAACTGATTTTGAATTTTTTTGCTGTGACAATTTGAGTTTTTAGTCTGAAAGAGAAGAGGCTTTTCTATATTCTCTCAGCAGAAGAATTCCTGTCTCTAGACAATAATATCTGCAAATGTATGTATAGAGCATTATCTTCCCATTTCCTAAGCTGTCTCCACAGGGCTTGTTAAACTCTACCTGTTTCCAACATGAGAATAGATGTTATGAGAAACACAGCAGCAGTCACCAAGGGAAAATGCTGACAGCAGCATGGTATGAACTAACGAAATAGAAATCCCACATTGCAGTTACACAACTTTATGAAAGGAGTCTAAGAAAGCATGCATTAGTAAATGCAAGGAACTTTGGAGTACATACTTGCTTTCTCCATCTCTGGATTGCTGCATTTAAGACTTGTAGTTTCACCTTGTTGTATTATCTCTGGAAGAAGCACAGAGCACCTGGTTTGTTCCTCTGAACAGTGACTCTAAAGATCTAGGGTCATAAGCTGTGAAATAACTACTCTCAAGTCCCTGAACGAGCTTGCTATTGAACCGTCTCCTTTGTTCATACCCAGGGAGAGTGTGCATCTCTCTGATTTGCTTGGCAGCTGAACCACAACCTCCTACTATTCAACATATTCTGAAACTAAAAGCATTGGTTTGAATACTGTTTTATAGTGAGTAGTTATATAAGAGAAAAGAGTCACTCACAAACGCAACCTAAATAGTTGTCTACACAATTGGACTAGTATAATTACACTGCTAAGATAATACTTATATAACGTACCCAGGATGAGTGTCTTTTTTTTTTTCCTCTGAAGCTCTGTATCTCTTTAAAAGAGACATTATGATGTAAGTCTTGGCTAGTCTCCAGCAGTGTGTTTACTAGGACTTGAAACTTTCAGTATTTAGGTACTCTGAGCAGTAAAGAATGAAAATTTGATTGACACAGGATGCATCTTTTCAGACTTGGCCTTTTGTCTCTACAAGCACTTTCTATAATGTTCAGAGCAGTCTACTGTTTTGGTGTCTGTATTCAAGATACTTCAGGACCTGGCCTCAGCTTATCTAAAACATCCTATACAGTCCCAGGAGGAAGACAGCAGCGGGTAATCTCAGGAGAGGAGCAACAATTATCAAAAGAGGGATGCTCGTTTTCTTGTGGGCATTTGTCATTGGTTTATTCTAACCTCATATTGCTTTCCCAGTCATCACACAGTCATCCTGAAAAGTCTGCTGTGACTACAAACCAATTCCTTGAAGTATGCTGGGAAATAACATAAGAATTTTCATTCTTGATTGGCCAAAATATGCTGGTTTGTACAGTGGGAAATTGGGAAGGAACGTGAGAAAAGTGCATGTGAAGAATTATAGCTCCCAGTACATGCTCCTGGCTTCTGATAATATGAAGTTTATGAATGTCTAAAGACAGAGTGATATTAGCATTTAAAATGAGCGGTATTCCTATATAGAAGCCTTTTTGGAGAAGTAGAAGAGTATATAGGAGTTCTTCACTTTTGATCTAGATTTTGCTTTTTTCATAGGGCACAAAATTTCCATAGTCTCTGTCAGTCTATGAGGTTCTTCTCTCAACCAGGATTTTAGAAAGTACTTATTCAGGAAATATCTTACAGTCCTTAAGGGTTAATTATATGTGGAATTTAATACTGGCATACCAGGAACTAGAATGAACCACTTTTAAGTCTAAAAGTGAATTTTATAACTTTATAAATTTTATAACTTCCCCTTCCATCTTTCTAGTAATTAAATGGTTCATTTTCATATTGCCCAAAATACTCTTACATCTCTGTAAGTGTTGTTACTGATGGGCTTTTACATCTAAAATAGTCTGAGTTGTATTCAAAGTTTAGTTAAATTTGGGATAATTAAACCGGATGTTTCTGCATTTTCCTCAATAGTGAAAGATATTTGACTCTCAAATTATAAGACATTTGGACATATTTTACTATTTTAATATCACATATATTCCCTTTTCTATCCTTGAATGCAAATAACTTTTTTAAAGAAAGACAACCCTGTGAATATTTTGAGAGCTAAGTAGAATGTAGTGGCATTTCCACAGCTGTGGGAAAATCATCTGGAGAGATTAGGTAGGACTACCTTTTTTTTTGTTTGAATGCATAGAATTGATCAGTTCACAGTCAGTGGAGGTCACCCATTTTGGGCTTGGGCTCTCTGAATCATATCCAAAAACAACTGATGTACTTTCCTCCACCTACTTGTATCTGCCTGCAGGGACAGAAAAGTCTGGTTGCTGAGTACAGAGGCCAAGCAGTGTTAACTTAAAACTAGAATTTAAAACAGATGGTGTCCCATGCTGACACTGACCTCTCATTGCTTCTCTTGTCACCCCTGTGCTCTGGCTGTGATATGACCTCATATACAGAACAGTTGCATTTCTTTGTTTTGTTTTGTACCCCCTGACTGTCACATGTTGCCCCTGGTTTTACACAAGGGCAGCGTGGAGGAACGGGAAGGGAGATGGCGCCTGCCATCATCATCAAAATCTGGGAATTAACGGAAATCAGAGTCAATAATACGATAAACATTTTGCCAAATACGCTATTTTCTCTCTACCTGTTTATTATTTTTAGTATAAAGTCTTTTATCTCATTAGATGTCCAAAGCCATGCAGCAGGATTCAGGAGAGAGACGGCACCAGGGGTACTCCGGGAGACGTGCAGATCGGGGCCACCCCTGCGACCGGAGTCTGCGCGTGCTTCAGCACACGGGAACCCAAATTGGACCACGCTGGGGAAAAGGGATCATCATAAATATTGAATTTAGGAGTTAATCTGGCTCCATGCCTCTGCATAAAGCCGCTCTCAGGCTGGCGCTGCAGGGCTTGTGTTGGTGCAGGGAGGACATCTCGTGGGCAGCGTGGGAAGCTCGCCCGCTCCCAGCCGCTGGCAGCCCGCACCGCCTCCCGCAGCCAGGCACCCGCGCGGAAGCTTGGGACCCCCAAATGTGCCCAGCCTCAACTGGAGAGAAAAGAGCGGCCTCCCTGTTCCCTGCTGAGGTGGGGGAGCTGCCGGAGCCCAGGGTTTATGAAAAAATCGCGTTTCTGCAATGGGTGTGCATCGACGGAGTTTCTCCTTGATTTACACCTGGGAACCACAGCCCTCAGCCTGAACAAAGTTCAGGCATGAAGCTGACTCAAGGGAGGTTTGGGTTAGATATCAGGAAAAGGTTTTTCACCCAGAGGGTGGCTGAGCACAGGAACAGGCTCCTCAGGGAAGTGGTCACAGCACCAAGCCTGTCTGAGTTCAAGAAGTGTTTGGAAAACGTTCTCAGGCACATGGTGTGATTCTTGGGGTGTCCTGCACAGGGCCAGGAGCTGGACTTGATTCTGATAGGTTCTTTCCAACCCAGCATATTCTATGATCCTATGATTCTACGAAAGTTGCTCCATGTGGAGGGCGTTTTGTGTCAGCAGGGAAGTGAACAGTCCTCTAGCTTGCATCAGGACACAGGGATAAAAACCTGCCTTGGAAATGTAACTGTGGCAGGGGAATGCAAAAAAGCCCCTGAAGCTGGATGCTGTTATCATTCAGTGATTTGAATGCTGCACATCACATACCATGTTCAGTTTTGGGCTCCTCACAGCACTTCAAGACAGACATTGAAGTGCTGAAGTGTGTCCAGAAAAAGGGCAATGAAACTGGTGAAGAGTCTGGAGCAAAAGTCTGATGAGGACCATCTGGGGGAGCTAGGGTTTTTTAGCCTGGAGAAAAGGAGGTTCAGGGGGACCTTATCACTCCTTACAAACACCTGAAAGGACGCTGTAGCCAGGTGGGAGTCCGTCTCTTCTTCCAAGTTACAAGTGATAAGAAAAGAGGAAATGGCCCCAAGTTGCACAGGGGAGGTTTAGGTTGGACATTAGGAAAAAATTCTTCTCTGAAAAGGTAGTCAGAAAAGGCTACCCTGGAAGTGTTCAAAAAACATATAAATGTGGCACTTGGGGACATGGTTTAGTGGTGAACATGGCAGTGCTGAGTTAAGGGTTGGACTTGATGACCTTAAGAGTTTTTTCCAACCTTAATGGTTTTGTGATTCTATGAATATGACTGTGAACCCAGAGTGGGGCCTGCAGTGTGGTCACACAGACCTTACCCAAGCTGGCCTTGTAGGCCATCAAGCTGAATGGGGCCAGGCTGAAAAGAGACCAAGGCTGAACGAGCTGGCTGCTTCACATGCTGCAGGAATAACCAGGGACAGAAGGCAGCTGGGATGCACTGGAAGCAGTGCTGTGTGGTGGCCAGGCTAAGGAGGGCTGAGCAGCAAGAGCTCAAGCAAGAGGCTGCAAAGGCCGATCAGAGCTAATGGTGTCACTGGTTGGCTGCATCTGTCCTGCTGTCCTCACACTGACATGCATCAGGCACTTGGCAGCAACAGGCACAGGAACAAAAAAGCAGTAATTTGTCAGGGATGGGACTGTTGTGTGCCTGCCTGGGATGTCCTCTGCAGAGTTTGCCAAGTACTGTTGCTACTCATGTCTCACCCACTGAAGCACAGACATTGCACAGGGACTGACATGGTAGACTCATACTAGGGATTTCTAATCACACACAAGTACAGTGTGCCACCAGTTCTGTCTACCAGACATATGGAAATTCCAAACAAACACAGACAATCCTCAAAATCTACCAGGGAAATGTATCCAAGGGGAAAAGAGAATCTGGGAAAACACAGGTGTTTTAGTTGGAGCTACAGAAGGATGGAGGAAAAGAGCAAAATGAGTAGTGAAAAGCATGCTGGGCTTTTCTGAGAGCTGGTGGTAGAAAGCCCTGTTCTGCACTTTAAAAGATATTAGCTAAACTGCACTTAGCTTTCTGTGCGCTTTCTCCCCATTCTTCATCTGCCCTTTTGGGTCAAGGAGTATCTGCATTGTGTCTGTGGAAAGTCTACCACAATAAGGCTGATTGGTTTAAATTTTATATCTATTTCTAAAAATAGATAAGTACGGTCAGCTGCCACATTTGGCACTCTCCTGTAGAAAGATGAAATCAGTCACATGAAAGACATGCTGAATGAACTTGGTAAAGTCTGCTTTTTATGGATCTGACAAAAACAAACATGGAAAAAGTGTAGACCCTTGTGTTTTATCTCAATTTAATTCTGTAGATGGAGCAAACAGCTGCACACTTGACTGTTTTAATCACTGCAATTAAACATTTATTTTGATAAATCAGCTCACAATAATAGATAAATCTTTTGCTACATTAGGTCATTTGTTATCCAAAGGTATTTTCTTTAAACTTCTACCCCACAATCCTGTCTTAAGTTCTTTGCTGCAAATCTCAAGATCAGGATGACATCCGCTGTTCTGTGCACACCTTTTATTTCAGTGAGTACTGTCATCCAACCATTTCCTTGCACCCTATGCCACCGCCTCTATTAACATGATGTAAACACCTGACCATCCAATTTTCATCTTCTTATACAATGCCTAATGTAATGAGGTCCTGTGGCTACAGGCATTACCACAGTAGGGCAGAAGTAATTACAGTAACACAGTAATTAACACAGTAACACAATCATTAGTGGCTGTGAATTTTCCTGACATGATATATCCTTACCAGCATGACCAGCTGCTGTGGCATTGTGCAGCAGAGAACTGTGGACAGAAACTGTAAGACAGTTTTCTGATGGAGATTGCTGCTGCCTAAGAGACCACCTTGAAATCTTCATCCTTGCAGCTTAAAATAACTTGAACTTTTCTTCACGTTTCTGTACAGCTGTAGCTAGGCTGCTGAAGAAGTAGCAGCTGTTATTAATCTGTCTGGAGAAATATACACAACAATACCAATGAAAAAAATTCTGCTCCATCTAGAATTCATTTTCCTCTGATACTGGTATGGATACAGGAACATGGGCAATTTTGTTTTATGACTGCATTTTCTTCTATTTCCTGTTTCCTTTATTTAACATGTATTTTACCCTTTTTCTACTGTTAGAAATCTTCATATGACACTGAGATAAAACATTTTCATGGTTTGTCTTTCATCTTTGAATGTTAATTTTTGAGTTGGGTTTTTAAAATTAGAATTTTTCGTTTTATTTTGCAGGTGGAAAGACTATCCCACTAACAAGCTCTTGTTTACTGTCCTCTACATTTATTATTGAGTAGTCTCCCCAAAACCATATATGTTTTTCTCCGTGATCAGAAACAATTTAAATTCCAAGACTGCTTATACTTTCTTCTTCTGGTTGACTGTATTTTAAACCATTTTCTTTCAATCTGCACGGTTTGCTTCTAGAGCAAGTTGTATACATTTCTCTCCTCAGAATGAGATACTGTATATTTCATAATGAGACAAAAAAAGAGCAATCTGCAGATGATCTTTTGCCAAAGCAAGGAAGGCAACCATAGAAGCTAGAAAAGCAAATGTGAAACCAGACAAACCACAATGAAAGAAAAGTTCTTTCAATTGCAGAGAATAGTAGATTCTCTGCTAGTCTGTTATGGCCCGACTTATTAACATACAGAGCATATCTAACAATATACACATATTTAACACATATCTAATCATATTTGCAACAGAAAATAGACTTATTTTTCACAGTCACAGCCGAAATGTATCTTTAGGTTTATCTCATATTCCAGTAAGTTTGGGAATGGGTTTGTGTCTCGCACATTTACACCAAAAGGAATGTGTGAAATTTGACGGTTCTGTCTCAGGTTTTGTGTGACAGATTCAGTGTATTATGTAATATATTTGACCAATGAATCAAAACTAGATAGCGTTCAAATGTCTGCAGTGCATAATTGTAGGTAGTTTGAGTCTATACGCTTTCACAGAAAAAACAGTGTTTCACACTAAACTGCTGATCTCTACAGGTAGGAAATAACTACACTGGTTTAGCTCACCTTGAACCTGACTTCTGTTACATCTATCCTGTAGCCTTTTTTACCTCTTACCACCATAACAGCACAAGAATCTAAATCATGAAGTGGTATCGGTGCTACAGTGGACAAAGTTGTTGATATTGTTTCAGGAGCATTGCCTGGGGCAGTCTGCCTTGCTTGTCTGATATGGGAGCTGCTGTAGCCATTGCATTGTTGGGCACAGTGTAGCTCAGGATATGGTACGTTATGGCTTCCCAGTTGACGTGGTTTATAGCCCAATACATTAGTTTGCACAGTTTTAGTGAAATGGTAGTAATTTAAGCTACTGTACCAGACTCTGAAGTGCAACGGCTGAAAGCTGTTTCCGTTGGCTCACCTATGGGCAAAAATTTCCAAGCAAGTTATGAGACACAGATCTGTGAGAATGAAACTCCCCATGTATTGCAAATCAGAGCCCTTTGGCACATTTGAACCTGCACAGTAATTTTTCAGGAAGTGTTTGCCACGGCTACTGGTCCCAGAGTACTGACTAAATGGGTACTGACGGCTGGAGAAGACCACTGACCAGGCTCTTCTTGTCCGTTGGTGGTCTTAATGACATGTCATCAGAATTGTTTGAGAGTGTTTTTTAATAAGCCACTGCATCCTAATACATTTGTTTTATTTCTCTGTATTAAAAAAAATATTGATTTTTGAAATCATAACCTGCAGCCTATTCTCCCTTAAAACAAATGAATCACTTTGGTATTCCTTTTTAGATTAATCCAGCAGTTGTGATAATGACATTTTGAAAGTGGCTGCTGCCTAATGCTGTGTAATTATTTTTAGTAACAATTGATCCATAAAATAAAATTCATACCATTCTTAATACACATTCTAACCAGAAGCAGTGGTGATGTGTGTGCAGAGCATGCATATGAAGAAGTATTTGAGTTCTTGTTCCATGGGGCATATTAAGGCCCTGACTGGGGCAAAAGTACTTGTTCTCCTTTGACTAGACTGGAATTTCAGTTGCTATTGGCTGCTGAGTTCAGTCTATGATCCAAACAAGAGTCTGACCCCAAAGCACGCTATAGAAAATTAAAAGTAGAACAGTATTATGTGGGAATACTCTCTATCCTAGACAGTGAATGAAAAGAAGTCAAGAGAAACAGAGATAGTGTGGGAAATCCTCTGCCTATGCCAGGGGTGTTCTCTGTGATCAAGTAAAATGCAGTTCTGGATAGTTTTTCACTAGTAGGATCTTAGGCCAGTATAACACAGTTCAAAAAACAGAATTGTGGCACATTTTATAAATTAAGAGAAACATTTACATAACTTTTTCTTTATAAACTGTCTTGATAAGATGAATACCCACTTGGTCAAACACACTTGGCTCAAGTTCTTATATACAAAATATGCTTGAAGGGAGCTGTTATTAAAGAAATTATAACGAGGTTAGGATGAGTCATAAGAGAAAAAAAGCTTGTCTTTAGTCTCAAGTGAGCGTACTCCAAATGTATTAAGTACTTTAGCAAGCAATGTCTTTTCTTTTGCTGTGGGGTGGAGAAACAGAACATTCCTTTCAGCACTGTGAAATACTTGTGTCATCTGCTATGACATGGTATCTGTGCAGGCATTTTACTAGCAGCACCACTTGGCCACTGGGACAGCAATTTAGGCCGATTCCTGCCTATTACAATAATATTATTATTTGACTTATGTCTTTTCAAAAAGTTGAGGAATATCTTTTCTCTGTTGTTGCTCTGTGCATTATTTTTTAGGTATGCATCTGCTGGTTTATATACTTTTAAAAGTCATTGCACATTAGCTCTAATTTGCTATCTACAGGTCTTAACAACAGTTGCATTTTAAAAGCAAGCTGTTCCACTCAGTACAATTAAGTATGCTTTCAAGAGCTCGTAGGTCCATCGAGTTACAAAGACTTTCCCGGACTATGACATTCTCTCCCATTAGTGTGTAAACTGCTTTCAGAATGCAGCCAGTTAAAAGGGATCAGTTCAGCTGAGGCCTGCTGAGTGTGCATGGGACCCAGTCTTTTGTTTGTGGGCAGATACTAATATCTGAAAGACCAAAGCATTTGAGGGATGTTACCAGCAGAATAATGAAGGTGGGGTTTTTCTTTTTTTTTTTTTAATCTTAGAGTTGTAGCAAAAGAAAACTAATACAGTGATAGCAAGTGTTGCATGTCTAACGTTACTGCTATTCCTCGTCTACATGCTCCTGAGGGGCCTTCCTTAATGAGGAACCCCAATCCTGGAGAGCTCCACTCCAGCCTTGGTTCTGCTTTGCTGGGACACTTGCTGAGCAGCAGAATCTCTACAGGTAAAAACAGTGCCTGCAAATGTAATTGTTGGATTTGTACCAAATGCAGAACCAGCCTGAATGGAGAAACTGAGGATCTAAAGTCAACAAAGTGAAGTTTAGTAGAAGTAAGTGCAGATGATGATAATAAGACAAAATCAAGCACAAAATGGCCAATGCCTGGCAAGGTAGCAGAGCTGCAGAACAGGGCTTGGAGATTATACTGGGTCACAAACTGAAAAAACATGCAGTCAGTGAGGTACTGTGGCATAGAAAATCAATCTCCCTCTGGGATGTATTAGCAAGAGTGTCACTGAACTGAGCAAAATTTACTCTTTATAGCACTGGTGTGACATCATTTGGAGAGGTCAAAGCACCAGACATTAAAAGGAAGACATTCCCAAAAAGAGCAATAAGAATAGTCAGAGGCATTTAAAAAGCATTATCTGTGAGAAATGAAAGAGGAAAGGATTTGTTACTTTTGGAAAAGAGATGACTGTGACTGGGGAGAGGTAATGCTGATAACCTTTCAAAATGGTAAAATGTAAAAGATTACTATAAGGAAAGGGGACAGTGATCAATTCTTATCTCTGCTCATCACAACAAACCAAGGGAAATTGCAGCTGAAGTTTCAGCAAATACTACTTTGGTTAAATATTAGGAAAAAAAATCAAGCTATAAATGTGTTAATGTTCTGGAACAGTCTATCAAGGAATGTCATGTATTCTACCAAAAGTTTTCACAGTAGACTATAAAAATGCATGCGTCTTCATGACAGGAGGCTGTACTGAATGTCATCAGATCCCTTCCAAGCTTTCAGCAGGAATGCCAGTAAGATCTGTAGTGCTGCCTCTGCAACAAAAGCCTCTTCAAACTGTGAAGCTGCATCTGTGTGTGGTGTTACCAGGTCCTCATCTGGTCACTGTACTGTGTGCAGGATTACCTTCATGTTAGGAAGCTTTCAAATCCTTGGGGCTTGTGAAGGTTTTTTAAGCTATCAGGTCAGTTCCCATGATAAAACCAGCTTACAAAGAACTGCTTCCATGACATCCCACTTCTCCCTGAGACACAGCAATACTCCCCAGTATACTCTTGCACGGGATCAGAACATGGACTTGTGGCATCTGGATCAAATCTGTGAAAACTGGGACTGCCAGTGAATGTAACCATTGTTTCCCCAGTTTGTCTGCTGCCTGACTTCTTATTGAAAGCCTGCATCTTTTTTCTATATCCTGGGCTGTCTGAAGTAAATAGAGATGAGCTGAAGGACTTAATGTTGGCAACCTGGAAGGCAAATAATTCTGTGCCTGGGACTGTAACCAGGCAGCTTAGTCAATATCAACTTTAGTAAATCAGTAACGCTCACTGCTCTCAGGAAAAGTCTCTTCTTTCTCTAAAAGAGCACATTCTTGGAAATCCACTCAAAACCCCACTTAGAAACATTCCAGAGAATTAATTTGCATCTCTCTGGCTTTTAACCCCCTCCCCCCACTCCAATAAGTTACAAAATTTGGGCTACTCGAAAAATCACTGTAGCACTTGAAGGAGCAAAAATCAACATTACTAGAAATCTATGTGTAGTTCTTTTTGAATTAATAAACTCTTTTTTTTTTTTTTTTTGAGCTGGGGACAGAGGAACATGCAGTACTGTTTTGATGGGGCATAATATATATGAGAATAATTTGTGTGTAATGAAAAATGAGCTCTCAAATCCGTTAATACTCCAGTTTCTTTGACAGGCATAAAAGCATTTGGAGTGCTGTGCTACCGAGGAAGAGGTTCAGATGCATATTCTAAATGGTGTGTTGGAAATGGTGGGAAAGTCTTGGTGCTGCTGGGATCTGTGCAGGTGAAACATGACTTTTTACAAGCTATTGCCCACACTTCTCCTGTCACCTGGGGATCCCAGGGCAAGTTAACTTTATAATCTTTGACTGACTCTTTAAAAGATATTGCTAGAAACTGAAACACACTATTTCATGCAAGAAAGGTTTCCTACATTTTGGATTTAGAGAGTCTGACTGCTGAAATGCTGCTTTCATACAGCCCTCTCTTCTAAAAATTGGTTTTCCCAAAATGATCCCAAACTTTCTGAAATAACCTGACAAATCCCAATTCCTGCAGAACTTTTTTTCTCATTTTTGGTGTTATCACTGGTAAACATACCTCTAGGCTGGTATTAAGTGGCAAACTTTTGATGTACTTCTAATAACTTAAACATCTGCCTCTTTTTTTTTTCACAGCAGAATAAATCCCACAGAAAAATATTTATAGCAATCATCATTTCCGATGCCTTTACAATAAGCCTAGAGGACTTAAGAAAAAGTGTTGATCTTTTCTGTGGACCTCCATAACTGCAGCAAGTCTGACTGCAGTAAGTCACAGGCTCCCAAAGGGACTTTATGATTATATAGAGTCAAATGCAGAGAGAGCAATGATAACGCGCTAAAAAGCACTGAATCCTGCCTCAAAATTAACAATCACAAAAGCTGTATCTATTTAAAGCTTTGATTTGACTAAGTCGCTCAAAGCACAGATCAATCATAGGCACAATAATGAAGCCAATCACCATAATGTCTAAGTGAGAATGATTATCCCAGTCTTATTCTTCCCTGCATTAGCCTAGACATACGGTGGGATCAAGCTCTCTTGTTAGACACTCAGCCATTCCTCCCTTTGTATCTACAAATGACAGACAAGGGACAGAAACAGATATGTCTTGCAGTCCACAACAGCATATCAATATCCCAATCTGCATAGCACACAACAGGGGTCACCTTGCAGATGGATTAGTGTGCCAGCTGCCTGTTGCAGCTTGGTGATACAATGAGTAACATAAAAGTTAATTAGCAAAGCAAAGAAAGCAGAGAGCCTGAAAGGCTCTGATGTTTTGTTTGAATACTATAATCCTCTGCTGATATTCTGCAGATTTACAGCAAGACTTATGGATTCCTTTTCATTAGGGGAGGGGATGGGTTACTGCTTGGTGTGTTTGACTCTTTAGATGCATAGATGAATAATCTACAAGGCATAGCTATAAAACAGGGTAATGCTTGATGAATCAGTCCCAGAGCTGCATGTTATATAGTGTCCTTTTGATTTATTCCATTAAGATAGCATTGAATAGGATTGCTGGACTTCTCTTGAGTTTCGCTAGCCAGGGCCAGATTTCCAAAAGGTAAAATTTGAAATAGTTTGGAAGTACAGGGCTTCTAATTTCTTTGTTTTACTTGCCTGAGTGTTGCAATTCTATAGTTACTTTTATTTTTAACAAAATAAACTAAATTTTTGTGCTAACCCTCTTGTCTTTGCAATAAATTGGACCGCTAACTTAGCTGCCATATACGGTCCAGCCTGCTCCACAGACAGAGCAAATATTTACCCTCAAATCTTTTATGTCCTTTTGTAGCAACCTGTCTGAATGCTGCAACTCTATAGAGCTGAAGAACAAGCTCTAATCTTATGCTACAAGGACTGCTTTTCATCTTGATGAGATGATGGTTATACTTGTGGGCATCAGTTTTCTTTAATGGGGATCAGGACTTCACCGTCATGGGATTCCAGACCTAGCAACAGGCACAGGATGACAAAACAGATCTACACAACCTAGTAGAGATCAGATGAATGTGATGATAAGAAGAAAGTGGTTTATGGACCTTGAACAGCAGAGCTTCTTAATTTCCACCCAATATGGGCTATGACTCAAACAAACTGAGTCATAGCAATAACTAATACAGCTATTCTCAATCTCATTTCCTTTGGGTTTGCACTCCCTTTGCAAAAATATGACTACTGCTGCAGATGCTTTTATTAATAACCAGCAGTGTTCTCCACAGAAATTAGACCTTTGGCTGAATTTCTGCAGCTGTGCCTCGCTCTGGCCATCTGAACATCCCAGGGTACCTCCACAGAGGGACGGAGGAATTAACAGAGGCAAAGACCAAATATGTTCCCTCCAGATCAGTGCTGAGTGTGGGTGACAAGGTAGCAGAAGGAAACTCACTATCTGCCTATGTTTGAGCTGTCCTTTGGTAAAGCAGAAGAGTTAGTTCACAGGGGTAGCATGTGGAGTTTTCAAAAATTTCAAACCCCTATAAGAGGAAAAAATCAACAGTGGATCTTTCAGGAAGGATGAAACACTGGGACACCCAAGGCACAGGATGGCATACAGGGCAGTGAGCAATGACATTCAGCTAGAAAAGTTATGTTTTATTGTGATTTCAGGATTTGGGCTGCATGGCCTTTGACTAGTCATTTCACTCCTTTGGGCTTTCACCCCACAGTTGCAAACTCCTCTTTTGAGGGATACACTGTAGATGCAGTAGTGAAATTTTTCTGAGAGACATAAATGTCGATACGATGCATTGCTATAAGAAATAAATGTTTACTTGAAAAATTGAAAGAACTTCAGAGCATCACTATTTGAACTTTCTGTCTAGAATTGTGGTGCTAATGCAGAGACCACTGTGGTTTCATAAAAGACAAGAGGAATGACATAATCTGCAACATTTTTCTCTTTCACAAATGTTTTTGTGGCAGGTTGGAAATGGTACAAACAGCCACTGGATGGCAATGTTTCACACACAATTTCAGCCTCAACGGTTTAATAAGACTTGGAGTGCAGGTGCTCTTCTGATTAAAACTTTCATCCAAATCCTAGTCTAACACTTATTTCAATTCCATGTTTATATCGCTGACAGAAATTGAACTGACAGTTGTATTATGGAGAGGCTACTGGCTCTGCATAGCTAAGGTCGAAACTTGTTTTTCATTATAAACTCAATCTTGGCCTCATCTCTCAAATTCTCTGTAAAGACCATTCCTCTTTCACATATTGGGACCACAATGAATAACAAAGAGAGACATTTTGTTCACACTTCAGATAAGCTAAGCAGAGTGTCCATTTGGCTCAAGTCTGTAGACTCTCTGGTGTTAAAATGGGTTTTAACTTTTTTTTGCTACACTTGGCAGTGCCTCCTCTGTGAAACTTCCTATGAAATTCAAGATCCCCAGGACATCACATGCTGGGACTGAAAGACTCACTAGGTAAAATGGGAAGCGAAGTTCCTCCAGCTGAATTCACTCTTTTTTCTCTATATTTACCTGCAGTGGAAATTCACCTAACATTTCTGAATGTTTTCAGAAAATTAAAATCTAGTGACAAGTAACACAGTGACAGGTGCAGGTGTTCTCAGGAAGCAATTTTTTACACTCATCTATCAGTATTCGTGCTGGGAGCACTCACACCTGGATTCAGCTAGGAAACGAGCACAGCACAAATCGAGTGACTTGGCTGGCAAATTCAAGCTGATCGACGTGGCTCAAAAAGAAAATGCTGAATGCTTAGAGAAATAAGGTGGCATATCCATCCACCTTCTTTTTTTTTTTTAACTCTTAAAAAAAAAGGGTCACTGGACAACAATCTGATATAAGAAAGTTGAAGAATCCCGATCAGTAGAAGTATTTACTGTGAAAAAGCAAAACACTGAAATTCACTGATGATATTATTTACTTTGCTTCACTTACCACGTTGCAAAAGTCTCCTTTCTTTTCATACACCTGCTCTTGTTATCTATTGCTGGCCAGCACATACCCTGACAGGTATGCCATATACCAAGCCAGCAAACAGAAAATCACTGTGCAAAAGAAATTATCCACAAATTTTTGTTTCTTGTTTCAGTGCAGGTTTCAGCAGTAATTGTAATTATAGGAATCATATTTACAGTACATTCCTTCCTGTCTGGGTCAATTTAGCATGGTGTTTACTGGCTCCTTTGGAAGAGGATTGTCTCTTGAGATGTTTCTTGATGCTGAAATCATCCAGGAATGGATACACTTTCTATTCTGCCACTGGTTTTGAGCAACAAGCTTTTCATACCTGCCCTCAGAGAACTCAGAATAGCTATATATGGGAAAAATCCAATCTCATTCCTATATTGGCACAACCTTTGAATTCTCTCCTTTACTTCTACAGATCATAGAGAATGCTCCTAGCAGTTTTTGTGTAACAGATAAAAAGGTACACAGAGAGGAGGACTGAAAGCCTGGTATTGCTGTGGATGGGAGCCAAGATTAGAACTACACCTGAAGATCATTTCTACTTTCAAGCATTCTCAGTTTAGTCTTACAATGTGTTCCCTAACATTTTAATGTCTCTCTTGAAGAACTAAAGTGCTCTTATATTTTACTTCTCTGATACTGACAGGCAATCTCACACTGTACACAGGCTTCTGTTTGGGAAGTACAACACTTTTTTTTCTTTGCTCCTCTGTACAGCTAAATTCAGAAGGTGAATCTTTATTTGATCAAACCATTTCAAAATTGGCACTTCCACATTTTTTGATCATCAGCAGTGACATGCCACAAAAGTACATAAACTGTTATAACACATGAATGAGGTATGGTCGGGCAGTAAGGCAGAAAATAAATTACTTACATTGCCTAGACTGTTGTGAGAAAATGATGCAACCTAGTCCTAGCAGTAGCATGGTGATACCATTTGTGTCACTGAAATTCATTAATAAGGTCACCATTTCTCTAAGGAACTATTGCTTCGTGTGTTAGTAAACTGAGTGTGAATATTTGTTTTGACAGGGCTCTCATCAGTTTGGATATATTTAAGTCAACTATTTTAAAAGGGAAATACTTCAAAAATAGGTACTTCCTCATGCAATTAGAGCAGATTGTTAAAACCCTGAACACTTTACCAAAATATGTTTTACAGGGTGTATCATAAAGAAGTTTTTGATAACAAGCATCTGTTGATGGCCTAGGAGCTCAAGTTCTTGGCTGATGCAGTAGGTCAATCATACAGAAAGGGTAAGTCTCAACAGCACTCAACAACCACTTTCATAACCTGCTCAAAATACCCAGGGCCTGACTTTTTAAGTTAATGATTTTATTGAAATGAATGAGTTCAAGCCATAGGTCTAATAGACAGATGCAGCTATGCATGCAAATCTGGCTCCAGGAATTCCCATTGCACATTTTCTATATGTGGAACAGGCAAATAGTGATCATTTAGAAGCATGTCAGTCTAAATGCCCTGCCCAATATCAGATAGGACCCTTTTGGCAGGGACATGGGAATTCTCCGTGCAACTAAAATAACAAAAGATTCAAGTAACTTTTTTTTTTCTCTTTCAAAAACATGAAAGTTTTCTTCTCTGAATCGAAATGGAGTATTTTATTTTGGGATCTTGACACATATTGAAATATGTGGATGCAACTTGAAGCTAATCATGCAGATATAAGTCTTCAGCATCAAGCTTATATGTTAAGCATGTTGTGGTAAGCTCAGATCAGGCAGACTTCCAGAATATGGTACCTTTAATTTAATGTTTTAGCAAACCTCTTACAGAAGTCATCAGGCATTTTCCTGAATAAAAAGTGTAAAATTTTCCCCAATATCCTCTTTAATGTAGGACTAGAGATTCTCCTCCAGGCTGTTTTTGGGAAAATGGTGCTTCTCTCCTTGAAGTGTGACACCCCAGAGAGGTGTCAGGAATGTTGACATGATCTTCTACAAAAAAATTAGTAATTTACACCTGTCACCAAAGAAGATGGTTCTAAAATACCCTCCCCACAGAAGCGCATAGCTTTCAGAAAGTAAATGTAATTAAGGAAATACAGAAAACACTGAAGAATAGTGCTTCCACAAGTAAAACTTGGAGTTGACTTTAGGACAGAAAGAAGGAGGGCACTTAAAGCTTATGAGAAGCTTCTGGATATGAGCACTATATTTCCTGTGGAATTAAAAAAATTGAAATGGCTTTGAGATATTAATGTCCCAGTATAAATATTCTAAGAGGCAGTAGGCAGATTTTCTTAGAGGGAAACCCTCTGTAGTGCATCATCACCAAACACAGAAGTGGTCCAGAGACATGGTGAAACAGTATGTAAAATGAGACAGGAATTTTTCAGTGTGGTAACTTTGATTGTACTGTGAAGTCAACTTGATGTGAGGGACATAGACTGACTTGAAAATGCATCCTAAAAATTTTCATTGTTAACATTTTTTGCCAGTATTAATGACATCAAAGAGACTTGAGAAATTTTATTTATTTCGCTTTGAATATGACAATATCGTGATACTTTCTCCACATCAGATCTGTGTGTGTACTGACGTCTGTTTAGGGATAATAGTTGTCAAACCCAAGAGCTCATTAAGTAGTGGGAAAAGGCAAAACAAGAACCAGGCTGCATGGGAGGACACATAAGATCTAGGATACTGTTAGTGATGTGTGTTTGTAGGAGCTGAGTGGACAGAAGGACTGCCAGGATGGAGATTCCAGGAACTGACAGCTACTCGGTGCCTGAGGCTTTGAGGCAAGCTTCAGGAAATGTGATAATCAGGGAACGACTGAACTTTTAGACAAATGTCTTCCTTTGCTTCATCAGCTGTTGGCTCGTCAGCTCTGCACAAAGAATGTGATTAGAAGACAGTTATCCTCTTTAATGCAGGACAAGTGTTTCCCCTCCAGGCTGCTTTAGGAAAATGGTGCTTCTCTCCTCAAAGCGTGACACCCGAGAGGGGTGTCAGGGATGTTGACACTCTCTTCTACAAAGATCTTTTAATGGAAGAGGTGCATGAAAGGAAGGGTCACTAGTGAATGCCAGCCCAGCCCCCTGGCTTTGAGGCTGAGCAGGGGAAGGTGCCAGCAGGATGCCAGACCTATGGTCCTTCCAAGTTGCGCAACAGTGGCTCCTGGCCATTGGCCTCCCTGGCCTGCCTCACACCTTCATCCCACGTGCAATGCTGCCCACCACAAGGCACTGTCTCCTATCCACCACTCAGTTTCAAACAGATGCAAGGAGACAAGTGTTGCTGCAGCTTTTCTTTGCTGTGACCAGAAAGGGAGGCTGTGGGCAGTCAGGGCATTTCAGAAATATGTCCCTTCCCTGCCTTGTGACAGACAGTGGTAAGAGGAATAAGAACACCTCACAAACAGGTAGTGAGTACAAAAATCCTTGTGCATAGAGGAGCAAAGGAGGTGGAATGTGAAACCTTGTGACCACAGAGGTCAGAGGCAAGTTTCCCAGGAAATCCCATGAGACTACTCCTGCATCACGACTGGGAGGCAGAGAGAGCCAGAAAACTGGAAGTGTTCACAAAGAAGCTGGCTTTTTGTTTTGTTACACTGCAAATTAAATGTGGAAAATATAAATATTTCATGCCTTGGCAGAACTTTGTTTTTCCTCATGGGAAAGAAAATAGAGAAGAATTTCTCAGAAAACTTGTAAAACGGAGGGGATTTTTTGGGTTTTGTAAGCTAAAGACCAAATGTTTTGAAGACTGAAAGGGAATATTTTTGGATTTTGTTATTTTGTCAGCAGCAACTGTGTGTTTTACTAGAAAAGAAAAGCCTTCAACAACTATTTTATGTACCTTCATTTCCTAGTAAAATGTTTTCATCCATTTCTTTTCAGATCCTTGCAACAGTCTGCATTAAACTCTGCTTTATTTTGCCTTTTCCTGCTTTCATTATTCTGGTTTGCACCCAGTTTTGCAAAATGGGCTACAGAAATGGTTATTTTTTTTTGGCAGAGAGTCTCTTTCAGGTTTATAAAGAAAAGTTGGAAGCAGTTTCTTTCTCAAGTTTCAGAGAATCAAACACTAACTGGTTGTAATCCTTCTCTCACTGCTGCTCTCCTGCCTACAGCTGTGATTTTGGATTCACATCCAGTTTTCACAGTAGACAAGATTTCTTGTTGCATATTGCTATGGTATATCAATCTGAAGCTGTGATACCACTTAGCAGTTCATACTTTTTAAAATAATCCCTTCAATTTTAATCCAATAAATGGCTTCTTGTAAACACCCAGTGGAATTGTACTGGTTTTTAGCTTTGTTTGACAACATCTTGAAAAAAACCTTTAGCTGTAAATCTATAAAGAAGGCTTAATTTCCACCTTAATTTCAGACACAAGACAATAAAGAGAAGACTATATACCTGTTTACTGGTATATGGGAAAGACTTGAAGAAGGAAACCATTGCAGAGACTGATTCTGCAAGTTTGAGAGTAAGTAGGAGGTTCAAAATCACCAGCTTCAGCATTTTCAGAATCTAAAAAATAGGGAAAGTGCAAAACGTCTTTCAGTTTGGAGCTACAGAGAACAGCATCTGTTACATTATGACTTATGAATAAGCAAAGAAAGAATAACCAAAGACATTCATATATTTAGGAAGGTTTTATTTTGGATCTGAGGAACTATTTCTTGTATGAAAGAAAGGAAAATTACTATATCATGTCCAAGAAATTTGTTTGCTATAACATGCCTAGTTATTTTCATAATAGAGTAGTCAGTATTTTTTTTCCTTAAACAGAAGAGGATGCAGTCTTTGGAGAACCTAGTGTTAGACATACTTAGTGTACAGAATCACAGCCTGGTTTTGGATGTTTAAGTGGCAATGTAATTTGAATTAATGTCCTGGGAGAGCCGGAGTGCTCCAGTGATTCCTGAAACCTTCAGCAGCAGGAATCTTGATCTTTTGATTACATTTTTCTTTTTTGTGAGGTACCAGGTCCTTGTCGTGCTTCATAAACAAACAAAACACCTTCACTGAACAGGACAGTGAGAGGTAAAAATGCATGTTGATAACATTGAAATGGTAGAATGAGTTTTCTTCCGCATTGCTAACATTAGCCTGTCTGAAGAATGGTTGGAAGCAAAGCAAAGCAACAAGAGGCAAAATCTTTTATTGATAAGTCCTACTCTGTGTGAGGAGATTGCATCTTGGCTCTTGGTAGCAATTCAAACTTTTTGTACAAAATGATGCTGATGATAGATTTGTCAAGAGGTCTGTTGAAGACACTGGTGAGTGCCTGGATAATTCTCTAGGGCAGCTCTGGTAATCATACTTGTGGAGTTATGGAATTGTGAGAGAAATACAACAAAAAAAATATAATTAAAAAAATAAAAAACGAGATTATTCTATGCTGGAACATGACAATCTTCTTCAGTGAGTCCATACCTCTCCTACATCTTGCTTTTCCTTTTCTTATGATTCTGAGTTTTCCATTCAAACTACATTTATTCTCACCATTACTTTTAGTATTTGCTTAATTTGTTTGCTGCAATCTGCGAAGGGGTTATTATTGTTGCCTTCAACTTGTCTGGAGTCTAGTGGGTCTAGGGAAGGTTGATAATCACACATTTGCTCTTCTTGTTAACAGTTTTGTAAGAGCCTTATGGGAGAGAGAAATGGTTTTAAAGTATTTCTCACCAGAAAATTAACAGACACTGTGACTATAGTCAAAGCTAAGGCTCTCCAAAGACAGTTCACTCCTCAGACCAGCATGTGGTCCATGCTGGCTTTGCAGGACAATCCTTTGATGCCTGTAATTAATAACTCCCTTTTCCAGGAAAAGGTTGGAGAGATATTCACGTGTCAATGCTGAAGAGAGGATGGGTGAAAAGTACTTCTACACAACACCTTATCCTTTCAGCAACTTTTTGTTTTCATTCAAAGCTACTAGCTGAAATACAGCTATACACTCCAGAGCGTGGTGGATTGCTTTGCCAGGGGACCCTCTTGTTTGCATAATGGTCATGGCAGGTTATGTGATACTGGTAGCTGTCTCTTTTCAAGCAGCTTTAGTGGCTCCCAGTGCTTGCCAATTGCAAGGTTGAGACACAGAGTCCTTTGGGAGTTGAGACACAGAGTCCTTTGGGAGCTCAGTCTTTATGAAACAACGTGGAGAAACTCTGTTGTTTTAGAAATTTGAAGCACATTAGAAGGGTGATTGACTACTTCATGGTTAGCTCTACCAGCAATTGTGTTAATCCAGAGAGAGATCAGCAAATAAAAGGGAGTAAAGTGGGGTCTACTTTTCATATGTTTTTAATGGTTAAGAATTTCTTCCCAGATGTGTTTTCACCATTGGACTAGCTCACAAAGAGGTGTCACAAACACTTACTACTTCCCAGCCTGGTGTTAATTATGTAAGTCTCATGCATTGTTTCTGCTCTGTGGTTGAATGACTTAGATAACCACCCATCTCAAATAAAATTATAACAATCAAACTTAAATGTGTTTTTTAGTTTGTTTTCTGAATATCTCAGAATTCAAATGTAAAAATCAATGTTTTGAACATCAGTGGAAGTGAAGCTTGACTGCATGAATATTTACTGACAGCAAAGATGTCAGATTGGCAAATCATATGAATCAAATTTGGGTTTGCTTGTTACTGTTGTTAATAATAACTGATTATGCAACAGTATTACTTAATAGGCTTTCAGTGTTCACAATATAGTGAAAGCATACAACTAAGAGAGTCTCAGAACTTCAAAGAAGTTACATTGTAAACATGAAACACAGCGGGGTTACTGGTTTTGGAAAATGTTTGCAAAATTTCTCTCTTTCCTCCCTGTCTCTTCTCTCTCACACACACACAAATACACTCTTTCCCAATTATAAGAGCCACTGTGAAAAAATGATTTAAAGTTACCACTTTATAATCCTCAAATAGGATTGCATAAAGCTTTTAGTTTGTCCGACTTCTTTAAGTGCTTTGTTTTAGGGAGAGGAATCAGATCACACGGATCACATTTCTGTGATGTCAAAAGATTCAGTTATATTTCTGATGCTCTTTTATAATTCCTTCTGCAGAGGGATCTGCTACAAAAAGTCTTCTTTTAAGGTCAGCATAGAAATCCATCATCTCTGATAGTGGTATGGGTGCTTTATATGAGGAAGAGGGTCGGATAAATATCCCTTAAACTTTCCTATGTGTATTAGTAATCTTATCATTTAACTCTTTAGGCTCTGCTTAAAAACTTCCAGCCAGAATAATTATTCAGAATTGAAACTCTGGCCACTGAACCTTTTGTCAAGATTGCTTATTGAAAGCTCATATCTTAAGTAAATTTTCATAAACTGACTAGTAAATTCATAAGGAAAAAAACCCAAACAACTGGATTTAAAAAAAAAGTGAGCTTTTAAAATAGAAATACTAGTCTGAAAGTTATGAGGTATAATCAGAGCATAGAAACATGCCAAGAAACTATATGCTCAGTCCAAAGAGTTAGAATGTGACATTTCAAACAGTGAATACCTTCTATGGATTACTCAAGCATAAAATGCAGAGGGAATTATTTTAGAATAAGCAGTCAGTATAGTGTTTGAAACAATGCATACATTCAAGAAATTCATAGTCAAATAATAACAGGGGAAAAAAATAAACAATCATCTCCTCTTGCAAGAATAGTTTGTCACTCAGAGGCAGAATCAGCTTCAGAATTACCAGCAAAGTGAAAGAAAGCTTCAGCAGCCTTTGCTAGTAGTGGCTGGCAAAATGCGCTCCTACATTACCTGATGTGGTTACAATACCCTCCATTTAAACCAGAGGTGTTTCCATCCATTCAAAGATCAGTTTAAATTTTATTTATTTATTTATTTTTACCAGGTAGTTGAAGACCCTTATAACAGAGGCATGCACTAACTACAATGTTAGAAAAGAGTGAAGTTCATAACCCCTAGCAAGATTACAGTAATGCACTGTATGAAATCAGAGTGAGAAGAGACAGATGATACAGAACCTGGTCAAAAGTCAAAGGAAATCAATGACAGATCATCTGCAGGCTTCAGTGGGGTGGGATTGAAACCAGGGCATCTAATCTCAAGTCTGATCCTCACTTTGTCTGTAAATTTGGACAAGCTATTTCTACTTTATAGCCTTCATTTCTTTCTGGAATGGTTGTGAGGCTTCAGATAGTGTTTCAGAAGAGTGTCAAAGCCTTAAATGAAAATATGAACAATTCCAGAAATATGAACCAATATCAACAAAACAAAAATATGGGCTCTTTATCTTAATTGAAAGCAAGTAGCAGCAAGATGATGATATGTATAAAGTGTTCTCTAAATGCACTTAAACTTCCAACTTACAAATTCAATTAGAGAGATATTGCAGGAGTATAGATGAAATATATAGAAGTACTGAAGAAAAGCAATAAAACATCCAAACCACCCAAATCTCTGTCATATGAGATCTTTCTCCCACATGCACAGAAAACCCACAGGTACTGAATATATTGGTAAAACAAAGGGAGAAGCGTATTTCAAAGCAAGCAGGTGCTTGCAAAAATAAAACCATTCAGGGAATCTAGATGAATAATAATATGACTACTTATCACTTACAAAATGAAGGAAATATTTTTGCCAAGGGCTCGGTACTAGCACAATTTAGCAAAATTGTGGGTGAAGAAAAAAGAGTATTGTCAACATACATATCAAAAGGTTATTTGATTTCATATTAGGATATTAAAAACTTCCCTTTCTGAGTCTGAATCACCCATATTTCTGGCTCCACAGGAGTGTTCTACTAACAGCTAATTAATCCTTTCAGTTGTTCAAATATGTATACATATATAAATGCACCTTTTTGCATAAGTTTAGATTGACCATTTTTGCTAATTAGAAATAATTTACTCAGACAGTTTAAGCCAAAAGGACATTTTAATTGAATTGAGTTGATTCTTGCAATTGTATTTTACAGTCGTATTGATCTTGGGCAAATCATTACTCTTCACTTAGAGAAAATTCTGTGTTATCCAGCACTGATTTCATATCCTGAAATTACAGTTTTCTATAAATTTTGCTGTATTCCTGAGCCATCTCTTTTCAGGCACATTTTTAAGTGCTCTCACAAAGGTTTTTAGGTGCTACACACAAAATATTCTTGGGCCAATAAGCAGTTTTTTCATAAATGTATTTTTGCCAAATATTTTCATGCAGGCAAAAGGACATGTCCTTTTGTCCCCTAACTGCAGTACTGTAAAAATTCAGAGCTATTTTTATACAGATCAATTCTCCCTATATATTAATAATAGATATTTTAAAAATGAATTCAAAAAGATAACTTAAAAATATAGGTTTAATATGTATAAAGAGTTATAATGCGAGATAGGTCTACAAAGCTACCCTGAAAGCCACTGTGGTTCTTTCCTAACATTCTCTGACAGCTATGTAATGGAAAGTATGTATGACAATAACATTGAATTTTTTAACAGGGTTAAATTCTCTCTATATTAATGAAATCCTGAAAAATATGACTGATGTATTTGAATTTCAGATGAAGAGAGACTGGTTTATCCATGATAATGTTGTATAACCCAAAAGGATGCCATCCGACAGCTGTTGGATAGCATATGTGAAAGATGGGCTGTGGGAGCAGTCATGTCCATTATAACCTATATTGATGCCCCCCTTTGGCAATTTTACTATAGAAATCAAGAATTAGTGTGCCTGAAAATAATTACGTTCTCCTCACTAGAGATAGTCCTTCTGTACTGGGACAATGCTATGTGGACAATGGCTGCGGGACTGCTTTTGTCGTGCTCCTCATGCAATCTGTATTTGACTGACAAACAAAGAATTTCAAGGGCAAAAGTTCAGGTTTTTACAAGTCCTAGTTGTAAACCCACAAGGTAAAATCCTCTTCTCATAAGTGTCAAGATCCTCTGTTCTCCCTCATGTATGAGCCATCTCAGAAGGTGGGTAGCAGAGAATAATGACTACAAGAGCACTGATGTAGCTTTGAGATGAGGCTTTTGCTGTGAGAACACTCAGTTCATTTAAACAGAAAAGGACTCATTATCCTGCCTTCTGTGAGAAAACTTTAAAGGCTAATTTCATTTCAGTCCTTTTGTCTGCTTGTGGAAAACTAACCATTCTAATTCCTGTTTGCTCTTATTTGGCTGAACAGGGTAATTTCAGGATCTCTGTTTCCTGATTTTAACAACAATTAGACTTTTGGGCATTGCTGAAGCAGCTTGGATTTTTAGAGCTAAACCGTCATACTTCAAGGAGTGGGGAAGACTACAAAAATGAAAACTATCCAGCATTTTCCCCCATGTGGGGGATTGCTTATCTCACTGCAGTTACAACACTCCCTGTCCTGATGCATATGTTCTAGACCTGCTTTTTTTTATTCTGAAAGGCCAGGGTGTGAGAGGGAGATTTGTAAGGAAAACGTAGGACCCAAAAGCCCAGTGCAGGTTCAGAAGTTGCCTACAGGCACACACAACCCGGGCTCTTTGCCTTGCCTGGGCTCCATAAACATTCTCCAATATTCTATAGCAAACTTCAGTAGAAAGAGCAGAAGGCTCTGAAGCTGCTCCTTGCACTAGGAAGGGAGCAGACACATCGGCACTGCCTTGCATTTTTACAAACCCAAGGAGTTTGTCAGTTGAGAATGTCTCAGTGGTTCCGAAAGAGGTCTGTCCCCCCAGGTACCAAGGGAAGTAAAAAATAAAATATGTCATGTTTTATGTCTGTGCCACTTTGTCTCTCCCTAACTTCAGACTGACACACTCCCCTGATCTTTTCAAATGTTGAAATATTTTGTTAATCTCTTGGTCTCCCAATAGACACAATAACTGTGTGTCTTAGCAGGCAGACTCCAGATTGAGCAACCGAAGACGGTGAACAAAGCTCTCACTGGGGAGAAGTGCAGGCATTGAAGCTGCTGTCAGATTCTTGCTGGGGTGTGGGAGAGAGATGAGGTACAAGTTATGCTAGCTTAGACTCTTTCTGGCCTCAAGTCCTATTCACTTGGATCATTTTTGGAAATGCTTAGCAGCTGTCCCTGGGCTCTGGTTTTTAAACGTGCTTTCAGTTGAGCACTGAAATAAGCAGGTGGATTTAAAAAAGGCTCAAACTCCTGGACTGGATTCTTCTGAAATTCTGTCTGCATTTGTGGGTGATGAGTGTTTGCAGATCTTGCTCTGAGAGCCTCTGAAAAATGACTCTGACTCTTTCAGTAGAATAAGAATTACAGCTGTGTTTCATTTTTGCATATATAAGGAACAGTACAGGCAGGTGCTGCCTGAAATCTTTACTTTCTCATCCTTTCAATGTCTTGACTCTAAAGTAATTTGAAAGTTGGTCTATCTGTGGCTTATTTCATCCCGTAAAGCAAGCCAGATCTAAGATGGTCTGCCCAGATAGGATCTGAGCTGTTAGCTCAAAGCCTCTTGGGAACTTAAGTGCCATTTTTTTTCTGTTCTGTAAACACATGCATGAGAAAGCTCCTGGAGGACTAACTTGTTGACTATCCATGAATTGTCATTTTGGTCTTGTCTGGGTCAATAAAAAAACTTCTGAGAGATCTTCTAATGTGCTGCAAAACCTGTTAGTTGAAGATAGTAATTCTAGAGTGTCCCCTCTGGGTACTCTTCTGGTTCTTTGAAAGAAGGAAATCATTCACACAGGAAGATATTAACAAAAATGAGAGACCAATAAATGCACCTGTCAGTATCCGGCAACAGCTAAAATTAATTCACAAATCCAAACAATCTGTAGAAAACTGAACACAATTACATAAGAAATTAAGTTATACAGTTGCCATGACCTTTAATCAATCATTCCAGCTGTTAATGTTAATTTTGTGATCTGAAAATCATAGTTCTATTTGCATTTTAATGGCCGTTAAATGAGAGTCATCAGGAAGAAATAGTGACAGCTTGGCCTTTTGATACCAAGTTCTTCCTTCCTAATGTTATTTGGAAGATTTGGAATTTCTGTTCAGAAGGGGTTTTGTTTGAAGCTGCAGCAGGCACAGGGAGCCAATTTTGCAGAGAAAAACAGGCAATTCAGAGCTAAATCCCTTTTTAATCCATCTGTAGCTACGAAAAGATAATAAAAAAACAGGTGAAAAAGCTGTAATGGCAACTTCATTACCCTCATACTAACAAAACCCCTAGTGTCTTTTAAAGCCCTTTTCACAGATATATGCTGGTTTAATATTTTTTTCCATCAGTGGAGATCTTTTTACTTGACTAACAGAAATTTTTGTCAAGTAGTCAATGCAGTAAAATGCAGCAATACAATAAAACTACTAAATAACCATGAATTTGAGGATTAGTTCAATTAATGCACTTTGCATTTCCTGACCAAAGTGTTATATACAGGACTGTCTTGCAACATAAATACCACTCACTGGCTTATTTTGCTGGTAATGATGTTAGTGGTATCACATTAGATCAAAACTCTATTTAAATCAGATTCCCATTCTGGAATAACTGTGAACTTGTTGATTGCTTTAATTTTTAATAAGATCTAAATGTCTGCCAGCTTCTTGTGCTAGTATGTTCTATTTTAACATTAATATGTTTTCTTATTAATAGGAAGACCACTGTTACATGACAATTTATTTGTATGCGAAGTGCACAATTCTGATTAAAATGTGATGTTCTTCTTAAATCTTCATCTAAATCTCCTAGGAGACAGTTCCCAGGTGAATCTTCTTTGGTTAAAAAAGGAGGTCTTGGAACTACACGTTCAGAAAGGGAAGCAGTGAGCTGCAGACAGATTTCAGAAATTGGAAAGCAAAGTCAGTATTAACAATGGAAGAAGAAAATGCTTTAGCTCTATCCAAAGTCCTTTTTATTTAAAGCAGGTAAATTGTAAGAGGAAGAGAGTTTCAGCAGATGTTTTCAGGATGAGTTTCATAAAGGATTGAATAGCAGTAGGGAAGAGGAACATTGATATATGCCCTGCCTTTTATCACACAAGTAGGACTTTGGTCCATAAAGGCAGTCTAATTTGAATGCATTGAACAGCACACCCTCTTCTTTCCCCAAGCAGAGAACCTATGCATTTTCTGCTTCTACATTACTTCTACAAATAAAACATGTATAGGTGGTATGCATACTAATGGGGCTGATCTCTGAAGTCAGAACGCCGACTGATGCAGGAAGTTGTTGCAGGGCAGAAGGACTCCCATCCTTAGTATGACGAGCCCTGTCCTGGGTTCTTATGCAGGCCTGCAGTTGCCCTTCATACTGAAGGGCATACCCTTCATTTTGAAAAGCTAGCCAGGAAACAAGGCAGCTCATAGCTTTGACTGAAATGAAAATCAAAAGCAACAGTTTCAGGATGCCAATATTTTGGTTTTGCTGGACTTCAGGAGGTTTGCTTCTGTAGAAATTTAAGGATTCTTCTCTCTGGCCAGTAATGTTCCAACCTATAGTACGGCTTTGTACAACGTCAGTGCAGTTGTGTATGTGTGCACGTGTGTATGTGTCTAAATGTAAGGAAGCAGCACTATGCTGTGCATAAATGGTGATAGAGATCCCTAGTCTGATATTCTGACTCCACAGAATTCGATCAGAGCCTTGCCACCAGTTTTGCTGGAGTCAGGCAGTCACCCTGCAGTCTGAAGTCCTTTAGTCTAGTCTAAGAATGAGTGAAGTGCAGGGCTCTGAGGGCTTCTTCACACTGGAGAGAGTTAAGAACATTTAACTGAAATGTCTGATCATACTTAAATAGGAATAGAGAAATCTCCAAAACTTTGGAAATTTATTTGGCCAGATGTTCAGAATGCCTACGGCTAATTCTCTTTCTCTTCTCTGGACCTCTTCAGTTAAGACATCAAGCCACAGATCTCCTGAGCACAAGGTCTTTCATAGCATTGCTAGTAATTTCAGTTCTGATCAGGTTAAAAATAAGAATAATTTTTTCTTTTTCCCCGTGTACCTTAGAATTTCTGTGCACATCAAGTAACTGGATATTAAACATTCTTCAAGGATGGTGTGTAGAAAGGATTCACCTAGATTCTTTGCTAAAGAATCAGGCTTCTCCTTCTTTACCCAACCATACAGATCTGTCCTGAATTTTTGTTGCTGGATTAAAGGCATTAAAGAAATCCCCAAAGAGTGATATCTTATTATTTTCCACCTGTTGATAGTCCTTGGCATTTAAAAATGTCACTATTTTATTTTTGAGACAGAGCTTTCTTAGGAAACCTTCTGTGTGGTGTTTATTGTACAATACATATCATGGTCCTCAACAAACCTCGGGAATCAAGCCAGCAGATTAGCTGTAGAGAACAGACAAATCTCAAAGGTGTCTTTATAGCTACATTGCAGGTCAGAAGCTCAATGCAAATGGGGCCCATTTTGCTAATCACAAATTGCTGAATTGCAGGAAACATCTGCATAAATATCTTAAACAAATATATTCTTCCTGTTACTCTTGATCATATCTTATTTGTATAGCCTTTTTCAAATCCAGATAATTTAGCATTAAACTGAAATGGTTTAACAAATCAGACCCTGGGGTACTGTAGGGTTGGTTTTGTTTGGTTTTTTTTTATTCCACCCTCCCCCACCCCCCCAGATAGTCAGGGCTTTAATTCGCTTTTGTTCTCTGATTTCACCATTTTTTTCTGAATTCATCAGAATTGCTACCTGCCCCTTTCAGACAGATTAAAGTTTTGGAAACCCCAAATATTTTTGAAGATATTTGTATCCTGATGTAAGACTTTTATCACACTCAATAGTCAGATTTTTTTGGTGATGATCTAGACTAACACATGATGCTGGCTGAAAATCTTTGTGCCAAAATAAACTGATTTTCAATTTCCTTTCTGAAAGCTTGCCAGAAGAAGTGATAGATAGTGCACAGTCTGGGTGTCATGTACCTTCTTCCTCTTCATGAATACGCTCTTTTTTTCTTCGGAAAACTCTGACCAACCTTGTTCCATCTGACCATAGATGTTTTTTAGAAGCCCTAAATCATTAAAATGAGCTGATAGAAGTTGTGAAAAAGAATTTAATTTCTGTCCCATACTGTTGGCAGTAATGCTAAAATACACATAAAGGCCGTCTAGCCCATGGAAGATAGTTTCTGTACAAATTGGATTATGACAAAAGATTTAAGAATACAAAGATAAGTAAGAAGACTCTTGAGACTGAAGGAGAAGACTCTTCTCGGTAAAATACTGACTACTGGGGGCTTTAATGTGACAGCAGAACTGAGTTTCCTCATATCCCCTTTGAGGAGACAGGCTGGTTGCAGTCTTGATTTCTTGGTGTTGTCCTAAATGGAAAAGAGGAAAGATTTGGGGATAGGCAATTTCCTGGTCAGGCTCCACTTGAAGTATGATGATGGGAAGGAGTGAACAGTGTCCCAATTGCCTCCTGTAGTGAAGAGTGGAATCGTAGTCAAACCCTGAGGGCATCATTGCTGAGACAACTGACCCTACATCCAGAAGTGAGAGACAACAACTGGCCTTTTTGTTGACAGGCAGCTGCCTCCAAAACTGATATGGGAAATCTCTGTTGCAGCTCTGCTGCTGGATTCATTACTCCTCAGCCTCTCATCCTCCTGGCTTCACCCAAGAGTCCTCAGCAGTGATTATTTACAAAGTTAGTAACCTCATCTCTTATGGTAATTATGAAAAATGGGTAAATGTTAGATGTTTAACCTGCACCATGCCAGCTGATCTGCTAAAGTGCAGGTGATCGTTTCCTTAGCCACTTGGTGGAAGAGTTTATCATGTCTTGTTCAAGTGGAAAGTTTGGAATAGCTTTGGGTGTCCTGGTTGAATGACTCTCCAGACAACAGGATTTCTCATTTGCCTCAAATGAATCTTTGAAGATAGGTTTTGAATGCTAGGCTTTGCAGACTTAATGGTAGTATAAGAAAAAAACCTGCAAAGAGTGTAATGAAGTGAATGAACAACAAAGTAAATGACAGTCAAATAAGTGACATAAATCTTCGAAGAGAAATGAGGTCTCAGCAGAGAGCCAAATTTAATAGAGAAAAGAAATTTATTGGGAATTTAAACAGAAACTACAGGAAGGAAGGGTAAAGTGAACTAATCAATAAATGTTTAGAAAGTTGCCATTTCCCCAAGTCTCCTAACACTCACAAAGTCCTAATCTCAGCTTCTTAAGCTGTATAGCAGAGCTGAGGTTGCAGGATAAGATAGTATATCTGGTCTTGTGCTGGCAGACTTCAACAAAGTTCCCTATATTTTCTTCATGTCTGGGACCTACAAGTAGGCTAGGCTGATTTCCCAGGGCTGAACTGCTGACAGAATATACCCAGAATAACCAAGGCTATAAAACAAACTTGAACTTAGCATTGTTATTCAGAAAACTGCAGTTAATAATTAAGGACGCAGATGATTTCAGCTAGAGATATATTTTAAATAGCTTTCCTGATTCTAGTTTTAGACTAATGGATAGGAATGTATCACAAAATTGTAATAAATATAACTCAGCATTACATGAAGCACTGTTAATAAGTTGCTTCTAGTGACAATGTTATTGCTCCTTATGTGTGAGAACATACTGCAGGTGTCACAGGTAATTTCTTAAAGCAATGCTCAGAATATTTACTGATAAGCCTGACAGGATAATTGTTTGGGATGGGAAAAATGAGAAATAGTCTCTCTTCTGAATATTATATGACTGATAATAAAGCAGTGAACAGAAATTCTCCATCACTGCAGAAGTATTTATAGTGAGGTGCAGTTTTATCAGCACAAGAATAAGTAAAATATATTTTAAACTAGGCTAACATACAGCACACTGGATGTGAGTATTCTTGCTTTGGAAACTTTTGCAGTATGATTACACTCGTGTTACACAATCTAAAACATAAATTGACAGCATTAGGAGGAGCTTTTCATTCATTGGCATAATGGTTCAACGTGTTATGGAAATAACTTAGATTCATTTATATTCAAGGGCTTTGGAAGGACTTTTATGTAGAATGGTGCTCATATGCAAATTTTCAGCATATCCAAATTCACTTGATATATTTTTCTCTTAAAATGAATTATCAAACACTAGGATAATATTATGGGGAAAAATGCATGTTTTAAGCAGCAACAGTCATCTTATTGTGAAGTGGTATTCACGTATGTTCTATTACTGTGAAAATGTCAGATATTTTCTGTATTTATTTTGCCTATATCCAAGGATGTGTGTGTGTTTTGTTGTACATTCATTATTTAAAGCCTTAGTCCTGCAGCAGGGCAGTAACAAACAGCTCCACACTTAAGTCTAAGAGTAGCCTGTTGACAGCCAACTTCTCAAAGTGATCAGAAATCCAAGTGCATACATAGACCATCCTGGGAGCTGCTGCATCTTATGAGGATGAGGGGCATAATTCAGCATCCAAAACAGAAGCCAGAAGAGGTTGCTTTGCTGGACTATGAGTAGGTGCTAATTAACATGTTCTCTGAAGTGTCTTTATTATTGCCATTATGTGATGCCCAGAAGAGGAGAGTGGCCAGCTACAAAAGTCACTCAGATCAACAGATTCAGACTGTTGTCAGCTGTAAAAATTTGTGGAATGTTTATTCCCTATTTGATGCTTATACTTCATGCCATCAGAAGCAGTGGAGCCCAGGAGTCCCAGCTCTCCATCTCTATTTATACAAAGCCATGCTTTCATCCATTTAGAAATCTTTGGAGACAGTAACTGCTGTCCTCTCAGATCCTCCAAGTCAGAGACCATAGAAAACAACACCTAAATAAACAAAACTGCCTGTAGAGAAGGCTAGGACCTTAATTTGTTTCACTGGAAAGTCTTCAAGAAGTATTGACACATGCACCTAATGAAGATATCTTTGTTTCATAACACAAGCTTCTTCACCCAACCCACTAAAACCATCATAGGATACAAAACAATTTGATGGTAGGTTGGAGGATTTACCACACCACCCGATATTGTTCATTCATCCATCATGGCCCTAAATTCAGAGTCTGGATTATCCATATTGGCCTCCTTGCTCATTTCTCTTGGTGATTTCTGAGGGGTTACTAAATATCATTCCTTGTGTACAGTTACAGAAGACTCCAGTGATTCTGTGAAGCTCATTAAAGGCAAATGGGTCTCTGTTTAAAGAAGTGAAAAATGGAAATGTGAAGTTGGGGAGCTGCTTCAGTCAAGTGACCAAAGAGAAGAAGGGAAGGAAACATAATAAGGCTCTGAAAATGCCACTGTGGAAGAGCCGACATTACAGCCAGGATAGGAGAAATTAATAAATTCTGAATTTATTTTTCCTGAATGCTGAAATATTTTCAACTTTTAATCTAAAATAAACCTTTAAAACAAACTTTAAAATACCACTGAGTAGTTCAAAGAAGCTTCTGTGAATATAGTAGACCATGGCTGGGATCTAAAGTGTAAAATTCAATCCAAGGGTCTGTGCTGGCACTGCTGGAGCTCAAACAGAAGTACTGTCTCTCAGGCACTGGCTGTGTCTTGATCATATCCTACCTATATACTACCAGCTACCAAAAGCCAAGGAAACAGACATGTGTATCACTTTGAAGGATTGCCTTTTTGATGGCACAATAGCCTATGCAGGAACCTCCAAACCACCATTTTCTGACAATCTCACAAGGACTCAAATTCCTAGGAAGTCATACAGACGCTGTTTACCTCAGCAACACAAAAGCTGTGTGTAGATCCTCCAAGTTCTCACCTGCCATGTTTATTCTTGCTCTACTTGTGCTGCTCAAGCTGAATCACAGACACACACATCAAAAATCATCTGGGATTCACAAACTGTAACATTTAAACACCATAGGTTCAATGTGCCTCTGCTGAGCAGGCAGCCTTTCTGCCCTCTTGTGCAGAGAGCATCATATGTGGAAGGATGTGAGGAAAGGAAAGCCGTTTTCTCCCAAAAGTGGGTTGGTTGACTGAATTCCATGGTCTTCCCCACAGGTCTGTCCTACCATCTTTCCCTTTTCATGATTGGTCCCTGATCCCTGATGATCCCACAGCTGCCTTGAGGCTCCCTGCAAGCTCCCCCATCACTTGCTTAAGCAGCATATAAGGCTTTACACACTTTCTACAGTTTCTCAGGGGACACTTCTAACCCTAAGCAGTTTATAGTTGAATGTATATTTGCAAATTGAAAATTTTACATCATGTTGCAAGAGGCTGCTTAGCCCTGGGCAGTGATGTATTAGGGATGCCATTAATTCCTCCACAGGTTCTGAGCAGAAGCTACAAAGACTGAAAGTAGAGCAGAGAGCTGGTGTTGGCAGCCTCGGAGGTAGCTACTGACAGCCCAGAGCATCAGAGAGGATTTGGGGTCCTGGAACACGATGGACAAGCAGCTGCAGCTAACTGAGACATTCTTCCCATTCAGTGCCTAATGAAAGGAAGAGTCTGACCTCTGGGACTGGAGCCTCCCTCGAGGACACAGATAACCACACTGCACTCTCACAGCTTTACTCTCAGTGGAGTAGCCCATGCACAACATTAAGTTTCAACAGGAAAGCACAGCTATAAGGTTTGCTCTGCACCAACAAACAGAGTATTCCCTAGCTTTGCTGTCAGGTAACCTCCCAAAACTTTCAAATGGAGACATAGGCAACTCTTCCCTGCCAGCTGTAGAGCTGCTTTCCTCAGAGCATCTATCATGCCTCAGGGCTGCAGTGCTACTTTCCCCCCAGACAAGAAGACACGACAAGAGAGGGGAAAGGGATAGTCTAGTCAGGATAGCAACTGGGAGGGTGTAAAAGATGAAGGTTACTAGGAAGCAAAATGCAGTTCAGCCTTAGGAAGTCACATTTGTATTGAACAGTGCTGGGGCTGGCTGGGAAGTGAAGCAAGTGAATAGTTCATGCGTAAATAGTAGCTGGGTAGTTATTGTGCTAAAGGACTTGGAAATTTTTGTTGATGAGTGGAGGTCTGATGTAACTGTCATTGCAGAGCATTAGCAGGGAGATTCATGTGAGTGGAATCTTCAAAATCAGGGTGTAGTTCTTGTAGGAAGGACTGGGGGGGAGGGATGGCACCCTGCACTGCTCCCTATACAATGATCAGTAGCAGGAGCAGTGTGAAAACATACAAATGATAAACTTCAGAAAGGTTGTTGGGGGAGTGAGGAGGAATGAAAAGATGATGACTGCTGCAAAACACTGAATCAAATCAGAAAGTAGGATGAATGACTCCTAAAGCATCTGCCTGCACTGTAGAATAAAAATTGAATTATTATATGGGACTCAAATTTGGAGGATCTCATGCACCGGGTAGTAAAACATTACAAGTTTTAGAGATTGAAGCTTTTTTTTCTCTCCACAAAAGGAGGTTGCACTTGACAGCAATGTATTTGGAGACTCATTCTAACAAACAATAATACATTAATTCAAGGACTACAAGTTGTTGATTATCTAAGGCTTATATGACCTGGTTACATTCACCATGAACGAAGGACAATTCTAACTAGTAATATTTATATTTGGAACTTCAACGAACTGGACTTCTCATCCTTAATGAATATTAAAGAGAATTTGACCAAAGGGTCAAATATAAGGCAGAAAAAAATGCCTGAAAAAAGCCATAGCCTAGAGTCAAGAACAAGGACAACTTTGGCAGAAAGCTCAGGACAGTTGAGAGAGGAAGCCCATAACAACAGGTTTCTTAAGCACAAGGGGCTATAAAGGGGCATTGAACTGTTGCACAGAGACAACCACAGCATATGGCTTCTAGCGCAGCACATGGATGTCCTTGGATATTGGCAATTTTTCTACAGTCCATCAGGCCTTTCGAAGTCCATCCTCTAGAAGGATGACCCTGGCTGAATGACAAGGATAACCCATGCAGCAGCAGTGTTGGGCTGGCCTCAAAAGGTTAGTGATTGTTTTCAGCCTGACATCCAAATCCTGACAGTGGGAAAAACAAGTATCTTCTTTGAGAAACTACATTTTCCCCTTTGCGAACAACGAGCCTGTGTTTGAAACACAAGCAATTTTAACAGGAGGAAAGGAACACTAATTTAGGGGAGAAAAAACAATAGCAGAAGCAAATCAATAGTTCAGCTGTACAAATAAGATGTGAAACATCTGCTTACACAGTAACCCCTAGTAGTCTTTTGTCTCACTCTTCTCATCGGCCTGACTGGTCAACAAATGACTGCTCTTTCATGGGCCGCTTTCCTCCCACCCTTTGCTTTTTGATGCCCCACTCTGGGTCCAGCACCATTAGCTGACAACTCCAGCACCCAGACTCAGGCAGGCTCTCTTCCAGCCCTGGGGGGAAATGTTATCATGTTTCCGTGACAAAGGCTCCTATGCCATTTGTCCCTGAATGGTTTTCTAGGTGAATATCATTCTAGAAGCTTCCCTCCGCCAGCCTGATCCAATCCTGCAGGCCAGCCACAGCCCGTAGCAACGAGGATTGCCATGGTCTGCAAAGAGGTACAGCAGTTCTACAGGGTTGTGAGGCTGCTGCAGCTTCATAGATCCCTTCAGCCCAGACTGTGCTTCCATCCGAGCTCCAGAGGTGGGATGAGCTGCTCAGGGCTCAGCATGATGAGGTTATTAGGCTGCAGGGTGGGACCACAATACCTCCAAAACCACCTTCACTCCGCTTGTAAAGACGCAGGTTATTTAAAATTACCTTCTAGCCTGGCCAACATGCAAACCAGGTTAGTTATTACATTATTTTGGGGTCAGGTTTACGGTGGCCGCGCGAGGCTCTCATTCAGCAGAGACGGCTGGGGGGCGGCACGCCGGGCAGCTCAGCGGGCAGCTCAGCACCCATTCGCTGACACAGCCTGAAGCAGAGGGTGCGAGCAAAGCCGCAAAGCCAGAAAGCCTAAAACCCAGCCCAAACGCCCAGAGGAGCCGAGACACCCGCGCCGGGCGTGCCGGCGGCCACTCGGGCACTGGGGGTCGCTGCCGGTCCAGCCGCCCCGGTCCGGCGGCGCCTGTGGCGGGAGGTGCGGGAGAGGCCCCGCGCGGCGGAACCTCCCGCTGGCGCAGTGCGGCAGCTCCGCCCGCACCGCCCCGCGCCCGGCCCGACCGCGGCGGCCAGCCGGGGACGGCCTGGGGCTCTCCCTGTGCAGCGGGGGAGACTGGAGAGCCGCGGGTGCTCCCTGGCGCCTTGTGTCGCTATGCAGTCGTGCGATTGCTGCTCGGCTGGGCTAAAGCTCCAAACCCACGCGTGTTCCCGGGGACTTCAGCTGCCTCCAGACCAGAAACGGAACTCCCTCACCCTCATTTAAGGCATAGGGACTCCTCACACCCTGCTTCTGGGGTGGAAACTGCTGGGACTGATTTGTTTGAGCCTCTTTATGTTCAGGAATAGTTCCCTTAAAAATACTCCCTTCAGGGTTTTTCTTTTCTTTTTCTTTTCTTTTCTTTTCTTTTCTTTTCTTTTCTTTTCTTTTCTTTTCTTTTCTTTTCTTTTCTTTTCTTTTCTTTTCTTTTCTTTTCTTCTCTTCTCTTCTCTTCTCTTCTCTTCTCTTCTCTTCTCTTCTCTTCTCTTCTCTTCTCTTCTCTTCTCTTCTCTTCTCTTCTCTTCTCTTTTCTCTTCTTCTCTCTCTTCTCTTCTCTTCTCTTCTCTTCTCTTCTCTTCTCTTCTCTTCTCTTCTCTTCTCTTCTCTTCTCTTTTCTGACATTAAATCCAGAATTCGGAAACGTTATGACTTATGTGTGTACAATGATGTGAATAAGTTGTTTGGGTTTTTTTGTTTGTTTGTTTAGTAGAGTGAAAAAAATCAGCAGATTCCATCAGCATTTATTTCAGATGCGCTTGCTCACTTTTTCATTTTCCTTGTTTGAGTACTTTATGATAGATATTAGTTAGCAAGAGTGATAGGTGAAAAAAGTGACATTTTGAATGATTACAAGAGAATTCTCATCAAAAGTAATTTTGGGATTAAAAAGCATTAGAGCTGGCATTGGAAAACTCTTTCTATAAGAATGTCATCTAATCGGGGAACAGAAAACTATCATCTGATACACACTATCAATCAATATTAACCAATACCGCTCAACAAAGAATGTTGAATGCTGCTGTAAATTTCTCTTGAACAAACTATAAATCAAGAATATATGCTTAAATTATATGACAAATAAATTCTAGCAGTTTTTCACATTGATATGAAAAAACTTTCATATAGTTTGCCAACAATTCACAAAAACAAGAGCTAATTCATGTAGTCATTGTGAAATACAAACCCAGCTCTAATTTTTTGTAACTAGTTTTGCAAGTGCAATTACATTTTCAGAAACATGGTATCCATTTTTGTACAGGAGTAATTTTGATTCAATGAGATTCAAGCCAAAAGCCCTTTATTCTTTTAAAAATGATTGCTGTGTGCATGGTGATGTTGCAGAGCTCAGGTAACTGCCTTGTTGAATACATTTTGCAGGAATATTAATCAGTTAGTATATACTGATGATCATGTGGGTCTAGAAATAATCACCTTCTCATATAGGCAGGAAAGATTAAATATAAAAATGTTATCCCACATTTACTGAAGATGGGAAAACTGTGAAAATGACATTGACAGGCTTTCAAAACCCTCTAAGTGCTTCTGGTGCCAAAAGGCGTGCTTGGGGATTATAGCCTTGTTCCTAGTCACCTTGGTGCATCCCCAACATGTGAGTTAGACTCCCTATCCAGCACATGCATAGATGTGCTTGCCTCAAGATGGAGTCCAAGGAGTTGCTCTGCTGTAAGAGGACGATAAGCAACAGCTAACACTAGCAAATATTACACATGTCCAAAGAACGTTTCTCCCTTGGATTCAGGAAGGCTCCATGCGTTCAGGAAAGCTCTTCCTTTCTGGACTTAATCTATTGAGTCTCCTTTGTTTGTGAAAACCTCATTCAAGCTTCCAAATAGCAACATGATCTGAGTAGATTGCTCCCAAGCTCTTCTTGGGTGCTGACTATTAAATGGTAATTGGGAACTCAGACCACACCTTTTCTGCTTTCAAAGGAGACCTGAATCAAATGAAGAGAGCATCAAGTTCTGCCTTTCCTTCTCCTATTGCTAACAAGTATTTGGTTATTCTGTACAGAGCACAACTTGTCCAAAGCAAAGTAGCCCAAACAGAGCTTGGAAGACAGTCCAAACTGCTATGCTTAGGGCATCCTCAGGCCTGTGAGGCAGTACAATGGGTTAATCCCTTCTGGTACAGGTGAGTGATAGCAACAACTTAGTTGAATCCCTGGCAGAAAAAGCACCCCGGGGAGCCTTCACTGCGACAAGTCCTGCAGAAAAGCACAGCTCTTAATTTAGGGGTCCCAACTGTGCCCCTGTCTGAGGCGGGGTTGAGCCACTTGCTAAGGCTGGGAGAGAGGCTTCTCTGGGATGAGGCAGAGTCAGGTACTGGACTAGAAAAAGGCAATGTTTGAACTGTAAAAGCCAGAGCCCGCAGGTGCTTTGGAGTAAAGGAAACAGGGCTTACAAAGACCTGAATTTTGGAAGTAGCATTTTAGTGCTTGTGTGGACTTAGCCCTCTGCTTTCTGGAAAATAAAAATATCTTTTTATGAATGGAAAGGTGACCTTGATCTTACAACTAAAACAAAGGGAAGAAGAAAGGGTTTGATGGTTAGAAATCCCATTTATACCTAGGTCACTGCCACTCAGATGTTACACAGTTGTTCCCAGACCTCAGGCAAAATGAGAAAAACACATAGAGAACAGCCTAAACTCTTCTTATGGACATTGAATATGTGAAAATGTTTATCAGAGGGAGCCAATCTGAGTGTATTAAGTTCCTTATGCAGTCAAGGTGTTCTAGTTTTATTCCCACAGAAAAAGTGTACATATCAATCAGAGATGACATGTTCTCCCTCACCCCACTTTGGCTGTACTAAATTGATTCAGAGTATATTGATGCTGTTGTTCACTATAGCTCTGTTGCAGGTACAGGTGCTTGCCATTAATAAATACACTAAAAAATACCTGGAGCTCTAAGATCTTATTAGCTAAATGAAACAAATTTTTCACAGAAAAAAACTTCTTAAAAGGCGACACTAGAACGGAGCTTATTTAAAACGGTTTCAAAAACAGAACCAATAACTTAAAAGTAGGTTTGAGATGACATGTTAAATGTTTTTCCTGCACAAGTGGACAAATGGCTTAATGGACAAACAAACAGTGATGGGTGAGAGCCTTAATATTTTACACAACAGAAATTCATATTACAATTCATGGAAATTTTGGCTTGAGTAGTCTGAGGAAAAAAACTATTGAAGAGTACATTTAGTGCAGGTAGCTCTGTGTGCAGCTCTAGTGGGAGCTGCAGTCTGAGGTCTGGGTGGTGGGAGCCCAAGGCAAGTGGCTGTGAACTGGCACCAAGCCTTTGCACAGTGAAGTGCACAGGCTTGTGCACTTCACCTGTGGCCCAGCCAGGTGACCAGACAGTCAGAGATACGGCAGCAGGCAGACCTCAAAATACTGTACACATGGACTGTGAGGGTATAAAAGCCCAGGGCTTCCTTTGTTCGGGGTCTGTCCTTGGAGGCACCAGCTCAAACTGTTATTCTATTGTTACGCCATGATTAAATTATTTTAAGGATCCAGATGTCTGAGACTCTGCTATGGGAAAGCTGGAGTTGAGCCAGTAAGGAAACCTTTTATGACTATGTGAGTGTGGTGAGTGTAGGGAGTCAAGTGGGGCACCCGTTGGCTCACTGGAGCCGCCTGCTGCGAAGAGGCCTTGATCCTGGCACAGCTGGTGCACGTTTGGACGCAAGAGCATCAGGAAAGTTCCCTTGACAAAAATACAAAAGAAATTTTTGCTTATACTGAAAAAGAAATAGGCTCTTCCTTCCCGTGGTTGTGGGCCTCTCATATCAGGGTATCTGTTCCTCTGTGTGTTTCTCATATCCTGGCTGGAGGGGGCAGGCAGGGCAGCTCACTCACCAGGGCTCTGCACAAGGGATGAAAAGAGAAGGGAATTCGCTCCATATTGTTGCAACATAGGGGCTATTCCTGCAGGTCTGGCACGGGAAATTCTCTTTGCTGCTCCCTGGACTGGTCCAAGGTCCCTCTGCTTGAAGGAAAAGACAAAGAGGGAACGGATCTGAGGTTATCTGAGTTACAACATAACCCCATGGCTATTCTGCGTTCCTGAGGCAGGACTTCAGTACCCTCAGAAGTAGAAAGTGAGGGAAAGTTTCACCTTATAGGCTTCAGAGAATTTGGATATATCAAAATCTGCATAAATTATTTAAAATATAAATATGGCAGATAAAAGACAACAGATAAAACAGAACCATAGATATCTGCCTTAGTCAATCTGTGTTTCTGTGTACACACATGGCAAATGCAGGGTTTTTCAACATACATATTGTTAAAATGAATGTTTTCAATGTACTCTAACTAGATTTCTTCAAGAAGAAATTTGCTGTTAAGACAACACAGGAAAACTCAGTCGATAGACACTACAAAGATATTACAGTTCTGAAAGAAAATTATACCATTTTTAAGAGTGTTTAGGAAAAAAAAAAAAAGAATGAAAGCCCTAACAACAAGCAGCTATTAGCTCCTGAGATGAGGGCTTCAACACTGATGATATTTTATCTTTGAAACTGAAATCACCATTGACAAGGGCCAAAGGTGTGTTGGTGTGCACATCCTTTTGTTCAAGTGAACCCAAGCAGTGCTGGTAGTTTTAGGCAAATCAGCTTTCTGTGTGGGAGTCATCACTGCAGTTTTCTATGGCTCTTCTGTCATTAGACACTATCATGAAGATGGGAAATTCTCCTGTACAACTCTTGTTGGATTTGCATTAGACTTGTTAAACATACAGGTCCCCTGTGTAATTATTCCAATGCACTATCAAGTGATCCTGTTTTAAGCATCTGGATATGGGGCAGAGTATCCAGACTATTGCTGACAGCTGGATTTGCAGCTGCTTGTGATGGGCTCACTCATTACTGCTCGTGCAGTGCCATTAGTGGGTAGAGTGTATTACTGACACAAAGGCACACTTGCCCTGAGGAGCCTGCAGTCAAAAGCAGACACCAGGATAGTGAAGGCTACAAATATTCAAAAACCACAGGAATGAGAGAATGAGGGCTCTAACACTGAAAGATTATGAGATATGCTTGTTATGTTCACCTTTTACTAGTGCCTTGTTTTTTCAGTCTATGCTGACATCTAACCTCAGCGATCTTGAGAAAGAATCATGTTCTGAATTCATATAGCTTCTTGTGATAAGCTTTTGATATGCTTGTGGTATTTTTAAGACGCAGAGGAGACATGTCAGGGAAACAGGAGCCCGATTGCACTGCAGATAGAATATTCTAATCAGCGAGCAGCTTATCAGCACACTTATGGGCAGCAAATACTTCACAAATCCTGGAGAATGCCAGCTGAAAATCCCCATCATTACTGACATAACTTTCTCGATAAGCCTCCTCAACAATATGAGCTATTGTTTATGCTGAGAAGCATTGCTAAGGTTCAGTGGAAAGGTGTGCAGAGCTTTTTCCACCAAACAAATGAAGCACTGGATTTGTGGGTGAGAAGCAGACCTTTAATTGTGGGTGAGAAGCAGACCTGCTGGCATTCACAGCTCTTATTCTACTCAGTGGTCACAGCAAATGACACCCTTTCATTTTCCCTTCCTGCACTTCATAGTACAAAAGAAAAACTTAAACCTAAACCAGCTATTTTTATTTTTGATTAAATCTTTTTCCCCTCTCCAGATGGTACATGCAGGGGCATGACATTAACCCGAAACAAAAATGAGCAACCAGAAACAAGTGTGCCATTAGCTCAGCTCAATGTCTGATGTGTTTATTTTCAGTGGATCTGTGAAGCAGGCTGACAAGCTGAATCTTTTGCTTCATGTACCACTTGCAGAGATCCAGTAGAGCAGGCACCATATGAAACAGACAGTAAAAAAAGCTTCAGCAAGGCATGACCATGTTTGTTTTTTTTCTCATTAGGCTCAGATACAGTCAATCAAAACCTCAATTGATGAGACTCATCAGAGACAAAATTAAGATAATTGCATCATAACTACAAATTGTCATAAGGGACGTTTTATGACACAATTTAGCTGAATTAAATACTATTGACCTCAGAGTGGTTTATCAAGGCAGGAGAAATAAATTAAGAGATATGAGTAGTCTGAATACAAATGATAAGCTGTGTTTTCCAAATTCATTAAGATGGGGTGGGATACTTCTATTTACAGTCACCAAAATGATAAGTTCAGACTTTTAAGCTGCTGATATTATATGGCTTTGTCTATGGCAGTGAACCTAGCCAGGTTCTGTGTGTTGGCCTGGGATTATCCATACTGGAACTTACATAGCAAGGTCCCTGACATTCTTTTGACCTGTGCCAGCTGGCATCCCTCCCGGGTTTCAGACACAACCTAGGGGTTAGCACAGCCTAGGGACATGCTTGTCTGCAGGTCAGATGTGACCTGCTGTTTTGCAAAGAAATTTAACCATACAGATGAGAGTGATGCTGTGCTAGTGGACGTTAGGGCTGAGAATGGTCCCTACTTACAAATACAGATGTGTAATACCAGGTAGAGAAGGAGCAGCAAACTTGTCTTGTGCACCAAAACCAGTATTCCAGTAAATAGCATTGGTAACTAGACTTTCTGACTATTTTATGGTGGTTATGTTAGAGTGCTCCACTCTGGTAAAGCATCAGCAGGTATGGCTAATTTTGAAATACTGGCTTCCTTTGGGCTAGTTCCTAAGCTGGACACACAGAAGGATGGGGATATACACTTGTCAGATGTGAGACAACTTGCACCCAGAGGTTATGAAGGTATGCCATGGTGTTGCAGCTCATGGGAGAAGGCTTAGCTTGTAAATAATGACAACATCCCTGTGTGGAACTTTTGGTGCAGGTCTCTGCTGGTGCATATGCCAGCTGGTGGAAATGACCGTGGCCCACCAGCATGTCCTTCCCCAGGACTTCTGTGTCACCTGGGAGGTGACTTTTCTTAGGTGTTTGCACACTGAAGAGCACTGGGGTGAGAGGGGTCTGTCCAAATGGTTTAGTTGCTATTGAAACACAAGTAATAGCTAATAGCAATCACTAACAATGAAAATTAAATGAGCATCAATCAACATCAAAGTCTAACTCACCTTGAGAAACAATGTCTCAAACACAGGCAAAACTGAGATGTCCTCTGCCACCTATAACTTCATTAAACCAGTGAGGTTTTCCACAGAATGTACTTGGCAAACACCACTTACTGAGTTCTCTGCTGCTTTCAAAAAGTGGTACCTCTTGGGACCTGGAATCTGCTGACACAGATGTTATAAAAGACTTTTTGTAGGATTCATGGCAAATAAAATATTCTGCTGCTTATTGCAAGCCTTTTGACGGCATAATTATGGGTATCCTTGCTCCAGGCTTCCTGACTGATTCCCACCTGACAGACAGCCTCATAGATTTTATGTATTCAACAAATGCACTGGCACTCTCCCTCATATTTTAGCATAAATCCAGGAATGGAACAGGCATCAGGTGACTACCTATTTTGAATCTGTTGTACAGCTTTTCATGTTCCTGTCTTTATTGTGTTGTTACAGAAAGTCTCACTCTTGCCTCTCAGCTTTCTGAAACAAAAATAAAGCGCTATATCACAAACATCAGAAACAAAAGCCAAGAATCATTGCTGAGCCAGGGTGCTGTGTGTGTACATTACCGTGGGCCATTCAACATTATGTGCTTAAAAGGGAGTGGAGAGATACTAGAAAACCAGAGACTTCATTTCACAGGTGTTGAGCTTCTGAAACTTCCATTACCTTTCTAAAGGCCTCCATTTCTTTTAGGTTCAAGGTGCTCTGTGAACAAAAAGCACTTAAGAGAAACACTCTGCTTTTTAACCAGCAGTAGCCAATGACAGACAATAACAATTTATGGAAGGACAAGGAGCACTTTTCTGTAAAAAGACAAGAGCACCCCTGAAAAAAACCAAACCAGGACAACTTGATTTTTCTGTGCTTATTTTAGCAGAATGTTCCAGAGCAGACCTATTAAAAATCTCCATTAAATCTTATTTATAAGGAGTGGTATAATTTCGGATCATGTGCACCATCTTGAGCTTTGACTGGAAGAACACTATGCTCCTTTTTCCTTATCCTTTGTAACTTTAATTGTGCAGTAAAGTATTCTTAGCTTTCTCATGTGGCACTATGCTAGCAGTCAGCTTTCTATTGTACATCTCTCTTTTATCACATCTTCAGCTTTTCTTTACCTTTCTGTAGCTATTGCATCTAGATATTGCTCTCATTTGTTGTAATCTCTTGCCTAGATTTCAAAAGGCCCTCTATTTTTGAAATAAGCTTTGTACCTTGTAATCATCACTTCCCGTAGGTTCCTTTTGGAGCAACAAATTTCAGTGCTAACATGCAAAGTGCGACACTTCGCTTCCTGTTACTTTGTGCAACCTGTTGAGATCCAAGGAAGTGGTACCAGTGTCACAAAGGTGAGTTCAGCTCATTATATTTTTGGTCTCAAAGGCCTTCTTGCTGTTTCTCAGAAGAGTGTATCCTCAGGCATCTTTATTGCTTCCACATGCCACGGAGCCCCAGGGAGCGATTCCTTAGCATGGGTGCTGCTTAAAGTTAGCAGCTGAGAAAGCAATGAGGAGTAGAGGCTTTTCTTCTTCTGATCTTGTCCCCAGTACAGCTCATACATTTACATTTGTAGTTACTTTCTCCTGTAAAAGCCTGACAGTGGAGTCTGTAGTCCCAAGCCCTTCTAGTAGAAGGTTTCAAAAGTAGTGCCACTACACCAATATTACTTCTAATGTAATTGTCATATAAACCCCAAAATATCATAATTTTGCACCCTAAGCCCACAGAGAGTACTTACTGCTACTGTTAATTTTAATTTCCTATTTAGGACTTGGACATAACAGTTCAGACTCTCAATACTCAGAAATGAAACCTGCCTAATCACAGTGATTAGTCACAGATGACTAAGGTGCTTCACCAGGTTGTAGTTACCACCAGTGTGGCACTGAGTGGTAGTCCAGTAAGCAGAAAAAACAGTAGCAGTTTTGCCAGTTATAACTGCCTGATATAGTGCAATGAAGTGCGGCCACAAATTGTAATTTGAGAAGTGATACTGCTTCTTAAGACCAGCAGTGCATCTTTCTTTGGAATATCAAAGTAAATTTGCACAGAGGGGCTACAATGCAACACCTGTCCAGAAGTGCCACTGTAGAGGCTGTCAGAAGCAAGCTCCTTTGCAGAGGGAGCACCCAGGTGCTGCAGTGAGAAACCCCCAAACTAGTTACATCATTGTGTCCATGGCAGTCCTAAGCTTGGAAATACTTCACTGCACAGGGCCACTGATGTGATGTCTCAGCATTGCTGGCTAACAGGCCCAGCAGGTATTTGCATGAACTGTGTGTGTCTGTGGGGGATCTCTTGGATGGAGAGTCAGAATTAAAAGGTGAAATAAGTATCTGCATGTACAGCCTACCGGAAACATTGGAATTTCTCAAAACCAATGAAACAAGGAGGCAGCACTGGAGCAAAGTGTAAATGAAGTTCATTTTGGAGCGAAGCAGCAAGGGTCAGAAGATAGTGACTAGCCCTGAACTCTTTCTTCAAAAGTGGAAAGACCCACTGAAGAGAAAAATCATGAATGTTCAATCCCATTAAGTGAGCTCACAGTAGGAGTAATTTTTAAGATGAAAAGCATGCCCACTGTTCAGAGATATAAGCAGGAGAATGGCAGGGAAATCTACAAAAGGAGAGAGGTGATAAAGAGAGACAGCAGGAAATCAGACTCTACTGAGAGCAGCAACCAGCAAAGTTCCAGAGCAGTCCAGTCTGCAAAATAACAAATAAACTCTCCCCAAGATGAATAAACTGCTAAATACACTGGTTGAAAAAGAATGAGTTGTACCCACATGTTCCTCATGGCCCTTTTAAATGGTAACAGTTAGAAGTCCTTATGTGAATACAACCCTCCTTTTATTTCTCTAATTCACATTATATGTGCTTTTATAACAGCAACATATGGAATAAGGAATTTGGCAACTCAGAAAAATCATTATATTTCAAACAACCTACATCACCATTAAAATATTTTCATTTTCTTCTGATGTATTAATCCTTCATGGAAGAGGATATAAATTATAGACCCAAATAACTGTAAAAACATACCTTCATATTACATTTATACTTAGATATAGTAAGTGAAGCCAGAAACTAGTGTAATCTCTACCTTAATCAGAGGTTGTCTGATAGAAAAAATATTCTTGACTTGTAGGTGTTCTCACTGCCCACTTTCATTACTTAGGTGTAAAAATTGCTCCATTATTTTAGTGTGGGATATTAGCTTTCTGATAAGGAATCTTGCAATGTATTGTCTATATTTTACTTTTGAAATATCTGTGACATTCATGTCAAGTATATCAAGAGTTGTTTCAGGTAGATAAATTAAGGAGATTTATTTGTAGATTTTTTGTTAAACTTTATTGCCTTCACCTATTTCTGAGGTAGCTACTGAACCCTTTTCCAGAGTTTGAGATATATCTAAACTCATTAGAGATGGGAGCTTTGATTGGTCAGGCATAGTAGCATAGTACATGGCTGTAAGAACTCAATTAGGAATTTAAAGGCACTGCCCAAACCAAGAAAGATGGGTTGATTTCATTAGTATTGATGAGCAGGTCACTGAGAAGTTTACCATGGGAAGAACTCATTTAGATAATAAATCCTCACTGGCATTTACAAGGTAAGCTTTACTTCCTGTCCAAAAGAAAAGTTATTTCCTTTTTTCCCCTTTTTCCAATAATGATCGTGGCTTTAGGATTTAATACAAACATATTTGGATTATAGGATGGTCAGCAGTTTCAATGGGAAACTTTGGACAAACCTACCTAGGCGGTAATTTGCACTAAGTACAGCACTGCTGTGTCACTTCTGCTTCAAGTGCTGGATGCAGTGCTGAAGAGAACATCAGAACTGCAAGACAGGTATGTGCTTGCTACAGGTATTTGTCAATTCTCCTTGACCCAAAGGCTTGGCTTGATTCAATGGTAGGAAACTGCTTTTAACTGTGTTAACTCTGATTAATTTGTGCAAATTGCTCAGTAATCCTAAATCATTACAATGTTTAGAGTAATGACTTTGAATTTTTATTTTGGGACATTTTCATTAATGCCATTTCATTACTACTTAGAGAATTCTAGCAAGGAAAAAATTGTGTTGAGATGGTATTTTCTTCAATTTCCACAATTGTGGTACTTTAGGTTGGTGTATGTCTGTAGGTGTTCTCTTCCACAGATACACTGTGGGCAGCAACTCAAGATGTCCCCATAGTGTTTGGGGTAGTCACTAATGAGACACTTTGCAGCATGTTAACCAAGATTCTGCAGAGTTGGCAGAAATGGAGTCAAGAATAAATTCCTCCTCTGCAAATTGTGAAACCAAGTAGAGCCACTGTGGCAGTGGTTGTGAACAGCGAATGTGTTGCTGATTTTCAATCAGTGGAAGTACATATTTGCGACCACTGCAGGCACACTTGGACTCTTCCTTCAAACTGTTCCCTGTGTTGCTGCTGTCTTAGCTAAAATAGCTGGCCATTTTCTGATGCAGATGGTTAATCTGCCACTGCTGCCCTGCAGCAAAACCAAGAGAAGAGTTGAATGTCTCCCAAAACTGAATTTCCAAGTAGCTAAACTAAGCACTCCTGTTTGGGGACTGTTTAGGAGGGCTGCAAACATAATCTATTGATCATCTATCTCAAGTGGTTTCAAATTGTACAGGAAGAACTGTCTCTACAGCTGAAAGTGGTTGCCCCAGTGTCTTCAGTGTATGGAAATTAAAGATGTGCTGAACTTTTGAGATCACTGGCATCAGCAACTGTGCACCCAAGGATATTCATGACAGTTGCACCAATTTAGCGTGTGATCAAGATTTTGAGATTGCTATGATAATCAAGTCGGTAAGTATATGCCCAGGCACGTAATATATCTGGCTTTGGAAGTACACTGAGCATGCAAATGAGCAGTCTTGTTAATTCCTTACTTTATTTAAAGCACTGGAGATCCCTAGCTGTACTGTTCACTTTAATAGGTTGAGTAGTGCCTCCCCCTCCCTCCCTCCCTCCCTCTCTCCCTCCCTTCCTTCCTTCTTTCCTTCCTTGCTTCCTTCCTTCCCTCCTTCCTTCCTTCCTTCCTTCCTTCCCTCCCACCTTTGGATAAATTGTAGGCAGTATTTTTTTCCAGAGTGAGCTGAAAGCCAAATCAGGAAACAAAATGTGCATACATTTCTGTATTGGTACACAACATATATACATATATCATATTCAAAAATACCATTGAAAGGATATGAGTGTTTACGAAAACAAGCCCTTAGAATTTAGGAAATACCAGAATCAAGTTTGCCTGTGCACATTTAATTGAGTTCTGTTCTGGTTTTGAATTATGATGAGTGCTCAATCGTACAGCTACATGTTTTTTACCCACAGGTGGCTGCTATGGATTAGGATCACTTGCTGGGCAGCTTTTCAATATTCTGTTTTATCTTCATAGTTCAGCACGTGACCCCATGTCTCAGTATTACAGTCTATTGAAGCTGTGATCTGGATACATAATTATTAGTTTCATCAGCAGCTTTTGGGTGGCAGGCACTGCGATTGTTTTCAAGCGACTCACAAATAGCATTGAATTCTGTTTTCCCTCTCTAAGATGAGGGGACATTGTTATCTTAATTTTTCAGGTGGAATAAAAAGAAGCAGGAAGATTATAGTCCAGAGGTTCCACTAATTTCAGCCACTAAAGATCTCTGCTAATTACCCTTGTGGAAAGCTGATAGTGTTAGCAACAGCCTTTATGTGGTCCAGTGCTAACAAAGCCTCGGCAGCGGCCATCATAGCTACTTGCTGCCAGGGAAAGCACTGGAGCCTCAAGTACCTCCCAGACTCTTTGAGATAAACACACTATAGACAGATACAGACTCCTCTGCTCACCCCCTCCACAGCAAATGATCTGTGGGCAGCCAGTCTCCCACTTCCCATCCTTGCCTCTGTCTGAAGAGGGCAGTTTCATCACAATGCCACCGCGAGTGAGCCAAGTGGGGGCTCTGCTGCCAGCCCTGGTCACCGTCTCCAGGTGAGCAGCAGCAGCAGCCTCGAACAGTAGATGCTGGGTGATGCCGAGGTACCCCAGTGGGGGCCATGCTCTGAAAACACAGACTCTGAGGAATTTAACTGCTTTCCTATACTTGGACTGTGGTCTTAGGAAACTGTGTAACATTTGGGCTGACTTGCACAGGGTTAGCAAATGACCCGTTAACTTTTCAAGAAGATGAGGCCAGGATATATATTTTTTCCTTAAACTTCTTCTTAGAAAATAAAAAGGAACAGTCTGAAGTTGGATATTTCCCTAAGTATACAGCCTGCAGGAAAATCTGCCTAAAATAATTCAATCCAACAGGTTAAAGTCTAGTAAAAATGTTAGCAGATGAAGCAGGGAAATCCTGGATGACTTTACTATTAAGTAGTTCTTGAAGTGGCCTTGCTGCTAATAAGAAGGCACATACACGCAGGTAGTCACCCACACACGGACTGTGTACGTGCACAAGCGCAGTAATTAGCAGAATGCTAGATGCCTTCTCCATTTGTTTTACTTGTTCTTTTCTGTAGAGCTTAATCTTGCAGACAGTTCGCTTTAACCATGAGCGGGTGGAAACAGCAGGAGTTTGTACAAAATTGGTGTGAGTTTTTAGCCGCTGAGAGCAGAACCCATCAGAAGGCAGTGCTGAATAAATCTAGAAGAACACTATGGCATTAATCGTGCACTGTGCTGAGCATACCTACTGCGGCAGAAGGTGACTCCCACCTGGATGGAATGGAATTCTGAACAAACTAGATCCTCCTCATGTTTCACCAATGCAGAAGTGCTTAAAGCTTCATGTTGCAGCCTAATTCAAATTACTTGAATTTAAATGGTAAACACAGATCATACAAACAACTGAAGTACAAAGTGAAGGAACCTACTGCTGTCGTTACTCGTTTGAAATGTGTTAACACCTTTGGAGGACAAATCTTGAGACTTGGAGGAAAAAAGAATCATTTGCTTATGGAAAAAAAATGGTGTTAGGCCTTTTAAAGGTGATCTGACAAATGGTTTTTTTTATATTAGTTTTATCTTAATAATATAAGTGGGGGTAATGCATGAATCAGTAAGGGCTCAGAATTACGAGGAGTGTTAAACAGTAATTTAGTCCTCCTGAGATATGTTATCAGTGTCAGTCCCACGCTTTTTATACATGCGTAAAATTAAGTGGAAGCCACCTTAACTGTTTTCCTTCTTATTAAACACTATTCCAAAATCTATAATTCCGTGAGACATTAAGCAGTTGGCATTTGTTTCTGTGCAATCCCATTCCACAGGCCCCACTGTGAATTCAGCAGGGCATTTGGCACTAGCCAGCTTATGTTATCAGTAACTCTACATGAAAGAACTTGCTGATGAAACAAACTGAAGAATAATAAAGTATTTTATTTAAAGTATTTTAAAACCTTAGGGTGGATTCCAGCTCGGAGATTTCAACACAGAGAACTGTTGAGATGCTCTCAAGTCCAAGAGTCTCTCACTGCTAAGTGCCTGTCTGCTTTTATCTCCTACAGATGAGCATATACAAGTTACAGCAACTATTAGACATCAGTGAGATAACATCACTAAATTCTGATAAGGGATTGCAAATATTCAATTAGCTTTATCTGTATTAGGGAATTACAATTTGAAAAGGCAAACTAGACCCTTGGGTCTGAAGATGGTGAGCAAGATGATGAAAATGGAGGGTGCAAACACAAGGTAGAAATATCCCTGATACATCTCTCCCCTTATCTTCCTACATGATCATTGCTTTTTAGGACCTGTATTTTTGAAGAATGGTAGCAGTTTTTGCCCCTCACATAGTTTATTGACTGATAAGCCTGGCAGCAGCACTCCAGTTGCAGGCACTGACTTCAAATCCTCTTTGGAAGAGTGCACTGAGGTCCTGACAGCTCCTTTCGGCCACCCGTGTGTTTGTGTGGTGCCTGCCACTGCCTCCCCTGTGTGAACCCAGCTCAGTCTGAGGAGATGGTTTTTGCTTAGTGAAGTGGCTGGTGTTGCTCCTGAGATGACCAAAGTGTGATGGATGGAAGTTGCTCAGAGTGAAGTGTCTGGGCTGGACATGGTGGTGTGGGGCTGCAGCACTTGGAAGTCCTGGTCCTAGTGCAGTGGGGATCATGCTGGAGTGTCACCAGGGCATGCCTGGTAAGCACCTCTGGCTTCTGAAAAGCTCAAAATGGAGATAATGAGAAGATGAGTCAAAGCTATTTTAAACTTTGGTCTCTGGCTTGTGCTTACCTCTGTCCTGTGCTTCTCAGGCCAACTCTGTGCTGTCATTGTGTCCAAAGCTGGTCCCTCCATTCCCTTTTTTGATTTCTGGTAATTTGCCTGAAGAACAGGTTATTTGCTCTTTGCTATGATGTGTACACCCATCTTGTTTCTCATATTATCAAGCAAAGGGATACAACATCTTTTTTGGAAAACCATACCCTACCCTACTACCTTGGATTTCATTGTCCATCTGCCTCTATCCTGCTCCACAGAGAATTAACTGGATTTATCAGCATTGTGGGAGTAACACATGATGTCACATTAAGCTAGAGAAATTCTTTTAAATGGGAGGAATTTCACTTTAGTAGATAAGAGACCATTTTTGGGAAGCAAGTGCTCCAAGTTTGGACTCTGTCAGCGGAGGAGAGTCTGTATCCCACAATCAGCAATAGGGTGAGTTTGCACTGATGAAACCAGGACAAGTTTTGCTGCTTATCTATGGATGGGCAGTCCAGAGAGTTCTGCTTTTCTGCACTTGTATTTTTCAGCTTTTTTTTGACTAGATGAATTAATGCTGAAATAATTGTAAAGAACCAACTGCAAATATCTGCCTTTTGCAGGAAAATGCTCCATCTCCCTCCCTTCTGCACCCAAAAATATATCTCCTCAGCTCTGCTTGTTGAGGGACAGCACATCAGAGCTAGGAGCACAGTTTTGTAGGGGGAGGGAAGGACCGAAGGACCAGTCAGCAAAGTTACAGAAGCTGTTGCGTGAGATTTGTTTTGCCCAGCACAACATTGTGCTAGCAAAAGGTTTCCAGGTTGTGCAAAAATATGCAAAGCATTAATGATCCTGATTTCTAATGAATTTTAAAAGGAATTTGTGCTGGTGCAATCAGTTTTGTTAACTGCTGAGCAACGGTATTTGTGTTCACAGTTGGTTGTGGAAGTACAATGACAGGCATACAAATAGAAGCTGGATTTAAACCAGCACATTCCAATTAAGTACATGGCTGATAACTACACGACTGGAGGCTTGTAACAATGGTATTGTCAGGAAAGATCAGACGGAGGCAACGTTGAGGGTTGAAATATTGCACTCTGTGATGTCTGTGAGGAGAGCTGGATCTTTTCACTGCAAAAACCTGGATTGTGAGGGTGAATGGGAAGCAAGAAAAACAGTTATAGACTTCTTACAGTGGAGGGTTGTAAGGACTCTTAAGTATGCCAGAACAGCAAGGTCTCAGAGCCTCTATTTTGTCCCTTGGCCTGACAGAGAGACCAGCTTGTTCCCATTATGGAATACTGTGAAGACACAGCATCAGCCCCTTTGTGCAATAATTGCAACTTTGAACTGTCCTGTTTACATAAGACTTAAGAAGCAAGTTGCTAAGTGTATGGATTGCTGAGGACAGAGGAGAGCACTGTATTTTAGGAGGTGTCAGTTCCTGGGTCACTTCCCAAGTTTCTGCCATTGCAAAAGGGGACTTTTATGAGTCCCTGCTGTTGCAAGCCAGTCTTGACTTCCCTGGGTAGCTGAATTTGAAGACCTTGTGGTAGGACATTTGTATGAGAATAATCATATTTCCTAGCCAAAGTTTATTAAGAGTTTCCAAAGTTTATTATAAATCTTGTAGAAAAAATGGGAAGTGAGACATAGAGGAGGGAGACCAAGGAGTTCTTCTGCCTATCCTAAGAGCCCTAGATTCCTTACAGTCATCACATCACAGGACACTGGGAAATACCCAAGATGGAGAAAACACTGGTAAAATCTCTCCTTGTCTATCTATGTATTCATCTGCATGTAGCCAGCTGAAGAGACAGAAGGGAACTGGTTTATTAGTTCCTCAAAAGAATGTCTATTTCTTGTCAGGGAAAATGCAGGCTGAGACACAGTATGACACTCCACACCTGCCAGGAGCAGCAAGGAGATGGGCTTGCAGCAACATCCACATCCAGCAGTTAACATCTGTCCTAGCTGCTGGTGCTACAGGGGCGGAAGGGTGAGTGGAGGGGCTGCCTGTAGGCTTGGCACTGGGCAGAACACCTGCTGTCTGCTGCCTATCTGTAGCTGGTGCCTTAGGCAGCCCAGTCCTGCTCCATGGGTGCACACACCTCCCAGTGCCAAGATGAGAGACTCTGAAGGGGTCTTGTCCTCTGTTATCCTTTGAAAAAGGGATTATCAGTGTTAAAGATGCACAGCAGTTCTTCTGGATAGCTTCACTATTCCCATTTTATTGCCTCTCTGGAGGAGGCTGCCCAGCCATGACGCAGTTACTGGACCAACTGCTGTTGTCGTCTGACTTGCTCATTTTGCCAAGGGCTAAAGGGAGATCGGTCGGGAAGAGTTAAGTCATTGGGCTGATGATATAGACTGGATGGCATGGAAATGGCATGGTGTGAACAGAACAGAACAAACCAGAATACATTTTTAGAGCTGATAGCTACTTCACCACCCTATTCCCTGGCTTCCTATCTTTAGGCCTACTCCACTGCTGTGGCAGAAAGAGCGAGAGAGGTTAACTGTGGAATCAACTGCTGCTCATACAACCAGCACAGTTTCTGCACCAGAGAGACATGAACAGCAAAATGTGCTATTTTCAAGGAAAAGTGCTACTGTGGATTCCTGGAGAAGTAGGGGAAATAAAGGGATTTTATTCCCCTTAGACTTTGGGCTACAGTTAAGTGGATTCAGGGCACTTTGTGCAAAAAGAAATACTAGACACACAGAGAAGCAGCTCAGGAAGTATTATTTGAATGTCAGGATTCATCATCATGGCTAGGCTTCGCAAACGAAGATTTGGGAAGGACTCTACCCACACTTGCTACAAGTGCGCTGGTGGCTAAACCACCCTGATTTTAAGAGCATACCCTGTGTCAGGTGGCTAAAGGGCCCCTTTGTTATGAAGCTTGTGAAAGCATCATCAAGACTGATTTATCAAATAATTGCATAAACAACAATGGTATTACAATAGCCAGACTTCTACAGCGCTTTGAGTTCCTCCCTGAAGAGCTCACTGCTGGGCAGAGGGGAAGCAGCTGGGAGGACAACACCCATTCTTGCAAAATTTTCTGTGGTTTAAAAGTTTTGCTGCCAAAGAAGAATGGACCAAGACAGAACTAAACCTGTTCTCTATGCACAAGGCTATAAAATCATCTCTGTACCTGCTTTACTTTGCCTGTCCTTCCTGCACACCTCTTTGTCATTCAAAGTATGCTCATAGGAGACTTCAAGAGAAGCTGCCAACAACATTATCAACATCAGGAGACGCAGACAAACCAATGACACAGGATGCAAGTGAAAGGATACCACTGAGAAAAGCTACACAGATGGTTTTAGAGATTAAAAAAGCTGGCATTTCTAAAGCTCAGGATGGTTAAAAAACATCAACAGATAGAGGGAGAGAGGGTGAGAGAGAGAAGTAACCTACTTATTCAATCCTGCTGGTCTGGTGTTTCTGTAGGCCCCATCTGTATGTCACAAGAATGGGTTTGTTCTTTTGGTTGCACTCCCACCTTGTTCTTCTAGGTGTTTAGACTATCCCAGATGTCAAATTCTTCTTCACAAAGCAAGTTTATAGCTCCTCGCAGCAAGAATTGTTCTGTTTTGGGACTGTGCTGAGGATTTTGCATTTTTGAAGTGATTTCCAGTCCAGAGAAGTCCTGTGAGGAATGACTTTTCTGTTCCTAGGGCAAAGAAGCGCTCTGTCTCTCTCTTGGCCTGCCTGCCTTTTAGCTAGAAGAAATTCTTAGTTATAGCCTTTGTTGACTCATTCTCTCTTTGCCTAAAATCACTTATTCTAGTAGTTCCCAAAACATGATCTCTTGTGACACATCAAACAGTGCTTTCTAGGGTGCTTTCCACTGAAGGCTTCAGGAAAGGAACACGTTCTGAGAAATTTCGGTAGTGCAATATTTGAACAAAAGTTTTGGAAAAACAGACCATTTCTCTTTCAGAAGATTTATTGGATTACCAGCAGTGAGACATCAACAAGGAGATAAAAATGGTAAGAGGGACTCCATGAGCCTTCTAGAATATTTGTCGAAAGTTGCAAGGTTTCAGGAATTCGCACTTCTGAATAAACCACCCCAAAAAAGCCATGTCCTTCCTGCTAAGTAATTCACATTAAATATAAATAAATAAAAATTAAATGTTACTTCTGAGCACCCAATCCACACCTCCTGGCGCCATGCATCCCCTGGCTATCCTGCCAGATTCTGCACCAAACAGACCCCAACTTCGCTGGGCATACCTCGTGTCCTACCTATGGTCCCAGACAACAAGAAGGCAATAAAAAGATCCTGAAATATTTTCTTCCATGCCAGTCCCCTGGCTAGTTTGGCTTGTGCTGAAGTTTCACTTTCCACATATATGACAATCATGAAAGGCACAAACTGTCCTTGGGTCACTTGCAGCATCTTGGATGAAAGAGGGACTATTCCAGGCAGCTGTTCATGGCATTCCATTTCATAACCCAAGCAAAAGTAATACTCCATCTCTGTCAGAGCCTCTGTTTAAACGTTTGAGGCTGTGACAAGTGTTTGATTCAAAAAACTCTTCTAAGGGAAAAAATGTTTTCTTACTGGGGACTGGAAGGGGTAGTAAACAGAGAGATAGAAATATGTAGACAGACAAATGGGTTGGTGATAAAATTGGTCCTTTACTCTGTTTCTAACATATTTCAAAATAGCAGCTTTGGAAGATGGCACTTCCTTTTACAGTCCTTTTCAGAAATGATAAGTGCAGTTTGCTAGAATTTTGGTCTAACTATATAATTACCACATTACCTTTTAGCAAAGGTTTGCCTCCCATCATTAAGTAATTCACTCAAGGTAACAAGTGGAATAAAACCAGGGTGATGATGTGGTAGTCTCAAATGCAAGCCTTAAATGACAATAAAACCCAGTGTGGTTAGGCTTTCTCCACAGGGTATTTTTTTTTGGTATGTGTTTCCTTGCTTGTTACATCTTGCAGAAAGCAGAGATTACAATATGTATCTGCTGATCAATATTAAACTAGCAGAGTAAAATGTCAAGAATAAAAAAATTGAAATCATACTAGATTTCAACACCAACAGAGAAAATCCCAGCATTGTGAAATTCCAGCAATAAAACTAGCAATTGTTATTTAGTTTTAAGTAATGAACCAAATAAAAAATATGCTTGCTACATTGCCTCCCAAATGGAGCTTATTACATTGCTGCATGAATGTTTGTACAATCTTTAATTTAAACATTTTCTCTTCAGGTCTTAATAATAGGCATGGGTTGTTGCCTTCAAAGGCAAAAAATGAAAGAGGAAAACAAAATGCTTTAACAACTCACATGTGAACAGAATTGGCTCATGCAGCCAGAGGAGGGGTTGAAAGTCAGAGAATTTCACCCCATGATTTATCTTTCAGGCAGGTAAGGGCGGGATTAGCATGTGGGCACTCCAAAGCTGCTCCCCCAGTGAGAAGGAAGAGCCATTCATCACTGTTTACTGGGCCTTTGTTGTGCTGCAAACCCTCGCAGAGAAGAAATATAAGGAGTAATTCGTGTTTCTCAAAAGAAGACCAACACGCAATCACATAGATGCTTCAAGGATTTTTTAATTATTATTATTATATTTTAATATGTAAGCAATTGAGAAAAGCCTTTAGAGGTGAATGTTAATATATTCCATTCCTCGTGGCCCACAGGATTCTCAAGTCTCAGTTCAGTTTTTTCATTATATTTCTGGAATTACTGTGATAGTTTACTGGTTTGAAGGACTTTAGAGTCATAAATAGGAGCAAATCTTAACCTTGAAACTTGAATGACAAAATAATCCTATTTGAAACAACTCTTGAGTGGCACAAGGAGGAGAAAGAAAAAAATAAATTAATTCCCTTTTTTTCCTGTATATGACAATTCAAGCCCAAGCTCCTATTTAAAATTGATCATCTAATAAAACACCAAATTTTAAAATGCCTGGCTCTGATTTTTTTATGAAGGAATAGAAGTGGGCTGGAGTATTTTTTCCTGGCCTTGGGATCTGTGGATGCATGACCCTCTGTTTCCCCACTCCCTTTGGGGCACCAGTGCTTACAGCTTCATGTGCAGGCAGAAGTCATTTTGAAAAACGTGGGTTCAGATGCTCACCTTAAAGGTAAATAAGGAAATTTTCCTCTTGGTCTACATTTGATTTCTTTAAATATTTTTTGTCTTTGGATTCTGGTATGCCTTAGCAGTGAAGCATGGATCATTATGCAGCCTGCCAGGAAGCAGGACCTGAATAGAAGGGCTGCTGCTTTGCAGGGGTCACGGCTCCCTCTGGGCACTGCACAAACCCAAAGCTATTTGGGGTGAGACCCCAATACACCTGCCTGAATATTCGCATCTGCATTAAGGGGTCCTCTAGAGCATGATGAGACAATCCCCATACTTCAGACTTTGTTATCCTTATCCATGTGTGCAGAACCTTCAGGACAGGACACATTTCCAGCTTATCTGTGACAGCTGATAGAAGAAACTAGGAGCAAGTGACAGTGATATCTGGAAAATGCATTGTGAAAAGTTGTCCAGAAGAATTTGGATTTGGTTCGCTTTTACAAGGGAAATTTAGAGAAAATGTGTGTTTAATAATGAGTTACTATGTCAAAGAGTGTACTGGAGGTCTAGCACAGCTGCATAATATGAGAGTTAGAAGAGTACTGCTGAAATGTTATCAGTACTTGCACCTACATAATGCTGTTCATCTTTTAGGATCTGTTACAGATAGACTCATACAAGCATGGTAAACCAGATTGACATTACACTTTTTTTTTTCTAGATTAATCTAGGAAGCAGCTGGAAACACAGTATTCATTTCTGTCTTCCTTATTTGTTGCATTGAGAGTTTTTAACACATTCAAACTATTGGTTAACCAGTAATCTTTAAGCCCCAAGAGGCTGGCCATAAGAAATTAAGATAGGAAACTATTTTCCAAATTATGCCATATAATTTTTCCTCAATCACAGTTAAGATTAAGGAAAAAAGCAATTAGAAAGATATTACTTAAGCGTGAGTATATACAAGGCAAAGAGACAGTTCTTGCTGCCAGCAATAAGACTCTTCTATCTATCAAATATTGAATGTTGAAGGTAGACCCTTCAAAAGCTAGGAACAATTTTATATCTAGAGAGAATACAATTTTAAAGAAACTAGAAATTTCAATTATGTATAAAGATTTAAGAAAATACCAGCTCTGCATGGTAAATTGAGAAAAGTGCATCCTAAATCTAAGTGGTTACCTAATGAAGTTCAGAGGTATCAGGTGATTGTAGATAGTCAAAAGAGAGCATTGTAATAAAACTATACCTCAAGTGCTTATTGTTCTGAGAGAGAATCTATCTTAGGGAAAAAAATAACACCCACACATACTCATACATCTCTGCACAAAACATATGAAGCTTTAATGATAATCCATCATCAACATTAATGAGGAAGCCTTGCAGCCACATCAAGTAACCGTGAGTGGGTGACCACACCTCGAGGTACTAAACCAACCTGCAGTCATCATAATTTTCCTGGTAATTCGTTGCTTCTTTTTTAATCAAGTGTTATTGTATACCTTCATAGACCTGTTGACCTGGTCTCCCAGGCCAGCAGCAGTACACAAGGCAAGGAATTTCAGGCAGTACTTCCTACATCTTATAATCCTTTGTCCTTGCCTTAGAGCAGGAGATAGCCTTGGGACCTCTAGCAAACTAAGTAGGCACTCAGCTATGCAATGATTTCCCAGTGATTTCAGGAGTTGTTAGCACCTTCCCCAAAGGGAAAGAGAGTTAATCTATGTTATTAGTAACTACATATGCAAAAGAAAAAAAAGTTAAGAGAATTTCAGTACAGCTGATAAAATTGAAGAGTCCTCTATCTTCTGGGAAGTGTTGCTGAGTCTGGCTCAGATTAACTGTGATCAAAATACATTTTTATCCTCAGAAGGTAAAGCAAATGCTTTTGTCTCAGGCCTTTGCTCAATGACAAAGGTTAGGTTTTTGCATCTGCAGATCTGACCTGAGGCTGCAGAAGGGCTCAAATAGGAGAATGAGGAAAGCAAGGAGGAATTATCTGTAGCTAAAAGGCAAGCCTCCCAACAGAGGTTAAAGCTTTTTTGCTTTCAGCTGCTGTCTCTTGTTTCATGTTGTCTGATCTAGCATCTAGCTGATAGAAACTCCCTGCAAAATGAGGCATAACAAAGGCAGGAGACAGAGGGGAATCACTTCACTCTACATCAATGGTTTATGCTTGGTGCCAGGGAGGAGAGGAAGGCATAGGCGTGCAGTCTGAAGGCTTTGTCCCTCTGTAGCAGGGAAGGATGCTGAAACTGAAACAATACACTGTTGAAAGCTCAACAAAAACAATATTTATTACCAAGAGGTGGCCAACAAAACGAAAACCCAAGAGAGAGGAAGAAGTAGGAAAATAAGCCCTCAGTACGACTCCCCCTCTCACTCAGATGTTGCTTATGAAGTTCTTACCAACCCCAGAATGCCTAGAATTACCCATAGCAGAATCTGCATCCTCAGAGGGTCGGCAGGCTCGCAAGGTGGCGGGTGTCCCCACAAAAGGCAACGTTGTCCTTTGATGTGAAGCTTGCATTCCACTCCTAGAACGAGCTCTCTGCTTTTTATACGATTAATTGGTGACGTCTACCTGAGCAGGTGAGGTCAGCACCACCCAGCTAGAGGCCTTCAGTCCCTCCCTCCGTTATGCAAGTGGCATCTCTTCTGCGCATGCATGGGTACTCTAGAATTTCCCTGTGCCTGTGCGCTATGCCTCAGGGGGTCTTTCCTAAATGAGGCTGGGGGCTTACTTTATCATCCTCCTTTTCACTTTCTTTTTCAAATGCCCTTGAAGGGCCATCAGCCAATAGTGAGGCACCAATTAATTACAGTTTATTCAAGATGCTCCCTTCAAGGACGGAAGTTCTCATTTATCAGTGCTTGTTTTCTCATAACTTGGCAGGAAAAGAATAAATTCTCACAGGTGGCTGGGCCAACCACAGACCAAAAAATAGCAGCATCTAATTAAGCACGAATACACTCTTGTTAGGTCAAAAAGGAAGAGCCTGTAGGTGGAAGCCTTGAGAAAAAAGACAGTATTTATAGAGGCTATGGAACAGGAAGGGAAACTTTATACCATGAAAGAAGAGAACCCCTGTTTGAGCAAGAAGATGGATAGAAACTTAAAACCAAATGAAGGATTTTCTTGGAAGGAAAAAGCAGAAGAGGGTGGTGTCCCTGCTTACGAGATAAGACCAAAAGAAAAGACAGAACAAAGAAAATTTTCTCAGTTAGAGACAGAAAAATAATCATAGTAGGAGAAACGATGTAATTTTGTCCATAGCAGCAAGCACTAAATGTAGAAGATGAATGGAATTCTGTAAGAGAGACAGTGGAACTCGGTGCTTGTTACAGCTAATGCCAAGCAGTAATACTTTACCCCACCAGATATTAGTGAACATTAATATTATGTCATTAGCAAGTTTTCAGTACCACTGGCAGTATGTTATGCCTTTTCTGGGTTGAAATGAAAGAACTCAGTTTCTAGCCCTACTAATTTTATGTCTTTTAAGAGCAACCCATTCCCTTCTAAAAATAAAATACAGCATGCAAAAGTAGTAATTTACAGCTAAAGCAACTATTTTCTGATCTCATTAAGCCTATTTTATGCACCTGTCTTCAAATCACTCTTTTGAAATTGTAGACCACAAATAAGTGTACTGGGAGTGAGTAATTAGCCATAATTATTGTTTCTTTGTAATATTTTTGGATGTTGAGAAGATTTCTTACATGAGAGTGTCCTTTGTGAGAAAGGAAATATTCATAATGATGTTGAAGCTTATGACTTGAACCTACACATCAACAGCAGCCTGCAGTGAAGAGAGAAAGAAAGAATTATAGCAGGATGCTTGCAGCAGCAGGTTTCACCAAGGACAAATCCCAATATGGTCTAATCACTACTTGGTTTTAAATATTTTTCATGAAATATTTGCATTTTTATGTCTGCTAAAGGCCTCAATAGTTACAAGCTCTTTCATTTCCCAAATTTGCTGTAATGGTGTGTATGTTTAAATACATCTCTATATGTATAATGATCCTTAATGTCAGTGATCCTCTGTGTAATGAATTAGACTTTTCACTGTTGTAAATACAACTGATGCAAGATTAATAAACCAAGCCAAAGAGTATTGATACATGGAATTGATGCAAGCCAGGTTAGATGAGAAGCTCATTAACATGCTTGAGTGATTTGCAGTCTGGTCCTATACAAAAGATTGGAAACCAAACTTGTGAGCACTGAAACAACGAATCCCAGCTGAAGTGTTAAAAATAATGTTCCAAATTTTTCCATGGTTTGTCCCTTCAACACTCCTTAATATTACATTAGATATGATTTTGCAGACTAAATATAGGCATTGGTATTGATTTTAAAATTGGATTTAACATGAAATATATTCTTCACAAGGATTTTTTAAGAAATGAGTGGATTTCTCCATCTATTTGCAAATCTAAACTATTCAATTCAAACAGTAACTGTGAAAGTGTGAAAAGCTGTTTGCAAGTCTACAGCCATCTCTAGTTTCATCAATTTGTTTTTCAGTCTTTGCTGTTATTTCTTGTTTCTCATGTGTCTCCTGGGACAACTTCTTCTTGAAGAGAGAATGTTAATAGCTCATTCATCCTCCTGGATGTCTCCTCGCAAGAATGAGAATACTCCCCAAATTTAATCTAATTCCTTTGCGTCTTTTCTGTAAAATCAAGGGAAAAAATGGCCAAGAAACATGAATGTCATCTGAATAAGGCTACTGTGTAATAACAACCTGATTTTGCTTGATTTGTATGAAGGGATATGAAAATAGATTATAAATTTCAAAAATCCATTAGTGAAATTCCAGACCATTTTAGATCCGAAGTTCAGAGTACTGTAGATGTTAAACAAAGTTCATCTGAGAAGGGACTTATGCTTTGGGGTTTTTTTTTTGGTTGTTTTTTGTTTGTTTGTTTGTTTGTTTTTGGTGCGTTTTTGGTTTTGTTTGTTTGTTTGTTTGTTTTGTTTTTAATTTACCAACATATTCATCAAACTTGCAATTAAACCCTGTGTACCTGTACATCAGTCTGATGAAATATTTAAGAACTAGTTTCCATTTTCCTGGAACTGTAAGATATTTCTTAGCCCATGTAATATGCAAATGCACTGTGATGTTCATAGTATTTCTTAAAAAAAAAGGTAAAGAAATATGAGCATGAATGTCGACAAGTATTTGCACTCTAGATAGATTCTAGAGAAAAATAACCTTGAATTAGGTGGAGAGCTTAAGTTTTCTAAGATAATATACGGGGAAAGCATCTGTTTTTTATCTCTTTACCTCCAATTCATAAGAAAAGATAATTTCTTTTGTTTGGGGCATGTCTACCGGGGAAATTGACTATAACAGCATTCTGGATTAATTCTTCACACGGAGGCTGGGTTAATATCAAACAGGATTTGGGCATTCTTATTCCAGAACTACAGAGCATATGTAAGGGAGATAGTCTTACATCTTGCAAACTTGTTCTGTTCATTCCTGAATTTATCCAGATTAGTTTCCTTACAGTCACCCTGGAAAAAAACCTGTTCTTTTAGTTTTTAGAAAAAGGACTTAGAACCATAGAATGGCTTGTCTCAGAAGGGATCTTAAAGATCATCTCATTCTGAACTTCATGCCGTGCGCAGGAACATCATCCACTAAAGCCCCATCCAGCCTGGCCTTGAACACTTCCAGAGGTAGGGCATCCACAACTTCTCTGAGCAACCTGTTCCAGTGTTTTGCCACACAGGAAATGATTTCTTCCTAATACCTAATCTAAATCTGCCCTCTTTCATTTCAAAGTCTTCTGCACCTTCAGGTTCCTTAGATGGTCAGAGAGCGGTTCTTCATTTTTTCAGTCCCTGCCTGTGCCTTCTGCATCTTGTGCACTTGCAGGTGAAGACTGAAGCAAAAAAATGAGTACCTCAGCCTTTTCCATATCCTGACTTACCAGGTCTCCTGTCTCCTTCCAGAGAGGGCCCACATTTGCTCGTCTTCCTTTAATCACTGATGCACCTATAGAAGCTTTTCTTGTTCTATTGGTGTCCTTAGCCAGATTTAATTCTGCCAGAGGCCAAAGTCTTCTCTCCTGAATCCAGGGTAGTGAGCTTCCTGTGTGTCCTCCTCATTACCTTAAGGGTCTCAAACTCCACCATTTCATGGTCACTGCAGCCCAGGCTGCCCTTGAGCCTCACATTCCCCACCAGATCCTCCTTGTTGGTGAGAACAAGGTCCATCATAGCACCTCTCCTTGTGGATGCTCTATCATTTGGAGAAGGAAGTTATCATCAAGGCAATCCAGGAACCTCCTGGATTGCTTCTGCCTACTGTGTTGTCCTTTCAACAGATCTCAGAGTGGTTGAAATCCCCCATGAGGACCAAGGTTTGTGAATGTGAGGCTGCTCCTATCTGTCTATAGAGGACCTAATCTCCTTGGTCTTCCTGGTCAGGTGGCCTGTAGCAGATCCTCTTTATTATCTCACTTGTCCTTGCCTTTCCTTTAATCCTGACCGATAAGCTCTTGATCAGCTTCTCATCCAGCCCCAGGTGGAGTTCCAGGCATGTCAGCTGGTCATTGACATGGAGGATGACACCACCTCCTCATTTCCCTTGCCTGTCCTTTCTAAAGAGCCTGTATCCCTCCATTCCCACTCTCCTGTGATAGGAGCCATCCCACCATATCTCAGTGACTCTGATAAGATCATAGCCTTGTAGGCCTATACACGTTTTTAACTCCTCTCCTTAATTCTTTTGCTACATTCATTTGCACAGAGGCATTTAAGAGGCCCCCTAATGAAGTGAATTACTGGCTGGAATGGCTTGAATTTCTTTGTGCTGCTCTTCAGGTGCTCTCCTGTGGACCTGCGATCATTCTCTAAGCTCTAGGTATCTATTGCTGACACTGGCATCAAAATGATGCCAGTGGGATAGGTTTGAGATTCCCCTTCCCCAGCAACTTTTTTTTAAAGCTCTCTTTGCCATCTTCATAGTAGTTCCTTAAAGTTGGGTCTGAACTCTGAGAAAAGGAGAATTACCTGTGTACTGATTTAATCTATTTCTGTGTAGTTACTACTTCAGTTCCTATATGATTATACTTTGGGAGTTATTGAGCATTGTGACCCTTGGAGCTGCATACAACAGATACGAGCTCTGTTCTGAACCGACCTGGAAAAAAAAAAGAAAACAATAAAATTATGTTCCCTGGAACAGATCTATAACAAAAAAGAATATTAAATTCATTGTTGAAGTTTGGTGTGACAGTAAAGCTGAGACTGACTTCTCTGTCCACATCTTACATATCTGTAAAATCTGTGAAATCACTGAGCCTTTTGTCTTTCTAGACTCTGACAGGTTATTTCTCTCTTTGTTAACATAAATGACTACCTGGTAGGGGGACCACATTCTCATATTAGTTACATGATTATTGTCTAGCATATTGTAGCTTAACCCAACTTTCCCTCCCCATTTCCCCTCAAACAAAAAGCCTCTAAAAACCTATGGGAAATCAGGTGAGAAACTGTATTAGAGAAAATCAGTTCATATATATACAGACCAACAACCTTCTGACCTTTCTTGCCAGAATACACATGATAAGGGTAATTGCCAGCACTGTTATTTGTTCTCATTTTATTAAGTCTGTTTTTACAATAGGTGTTAGAGATAAGTACTCTGATGGCTATTTCTCCGGATGTCTGGTTTAAATGTACCATAAAACACACTAGATGGTGTACCCATTAACACCATATAGTGATGAGGATAGCAGATAAACATTAAAAAATGTGTTAAAGGGGAAAACGTCTCTAAATTGCATTTGCTTAGGTTAGTCGCAGCAACTGGAAATAATAAAAACCGGAATAATTTAAAAAAGATTTCCTTCTCTACTCAGTTTACTTTTTTCTTCCTTTTTTTTAATTCCCAGATGCTTTCAGAGTAAGGATAGTCAGACTTTGCACTTCTGATGCTATGACAATGGAGAGAATATGTTTTGTGCTTCCAGATCTGGTAAAGAATCACAGATATTCTGTCTCTACTCCCTCTGCACTCTCTTATTATGCACAGACACTCTGCCCTTGCGTGTTGGGTTATTTTATACACAAATGAGATGCTCAGCACCATGATAAATGCACACAGCTTTTAAAAAATAACAGCTTTTCTGTTTTCAATATTGCTGCTCCAAATTTTCAGCTTTGAAAGTCTCTTATGTATTCCAAACCTAACTGTTGGACCTACACTACAGGGAAACAACTCAGCCTTTCAGCCTCTGGAAAGAGTCAATAGTCTTTAATTCTAAGAACCCATGATGCTTTTCATGAAATACACTTTCATATGTTCTTCTAAACAGCATCTCTCCTCTCTTGGTCCCCCAACAAAACACTGAATACACTTTTTGTGTGCATTGCTTTGTTGCCATCACCACAACCCTGGTTATACCTTTTAGCTTTGGTGTTCTTCTCTGCCTTTTTCTATAACTCCTAAACAATAGTCTACAGCTACTTATTAATTTTCATTCTTTTTAAACTTTTTTATTTCTTTATTGGATAATTTCTCCTTTCTATCTCTTCCACAAAGTATTTTTCAACAGCAACAGTATCTGATTTCTTTGATTTCCTTTCCTAGTAACTTGTATAGAGAAAACATACTTTGGCAGATATTTCAGGCACATAATGAGGATTTTGGAGATGGGTGATCATGTGGTACTTGAAATCCCTGCTGGAATGAATAACAGCCTCTCCCCAACTGGATGTGTTCCATTTCACTTTGTTTAAATGTCTGTCTCAGCTTCACAGACTGTAGAGTAGCACTAAGTTCTTCTGAAAGGTTTTCAATTAGTACTGTGTTCCCAAACTATCAAAGAAAAATTGCATCAGAAGGGGGGAAAAAAAGGAAACAATTAACAATTTTATTTCAAAATCCTTAAACCACTTTGGTTGCCTTGCATAGCAAGAAACATAATTTGAGTGGAGCCTAATGAACTAATTTTGATTAGTCCTGTGCTCGTCAAGCATTGTTTTTTCCCCCCCTTTAAACTGATACAACACATTGCTTTTATTTCTAAGCAGTGAGAAGTAAGTGAAACATTTTAATTGAGCACTGAGCTGGTATATTCAGCATAAGGGAAAAAAAACAGGGAGCAGAAAATGTTTCCTTTGCATTAACAGATGATGAAAAGTTTTCCTCTGTTCTGTGAGAATGTGATGATTTTCATTTCTCAGTGTCAGCATATTATGACCCCTCACAATACTCCAGAATTTTTTTTCCTTGACTTTGGATGTTTACCTTCTTTTTAAACCTCAGTGCATAGGATGGCAGCACACCTACCACACAGGAGGCTGGCCCCTGAATTTAAACTTCTCAATGAAGTGGGAGTTCCTGGCATGAGGAGGGTAATTATATTCATTGAAACACAGCTCTGTGAGACTGGATAACTGATGATTGCCTGACTATGTGTTTAGGAGAAGGACTTCTGCAATTACCTCTCAGGTGGAAGCAGGAACAAGCATTGCTTTACTGAGAGGAAAGATTTCAAGGGGTTAACATTGTGGTACCTACCTATATGAAGAGGTTTAGTAAAAAGCTCTTGTCTTCTGAATTGGTAGATTTTTCCTGCTGTATTGCATTGCTTCTCAGTAGGGTTGAAAACCCATGAGGCTGATGCCTAAGTCAGCCAGCACCATTTTGCACCCACAGTCTTCAGCAGGAATGCAGGGATTTCATGGATAAAAGAGGGCTCTTGAGCTTTATGAAGGTGACTTTTTTCTGTCTTCTCTTACCCCCTCCCAAACGTGGGAGTGGGATACCAGCTGAGGCTAGTTTTCCATGCAGAGTGGCCATTTGTCGTCATCTTGAAAAGCTTCCCAGCAGACAGGAATTTGGAGAGTTGATGTGAGTTTGACAATGTTTCTTTCTTCCTTGACAGCTCATCAGTCACAATATTTACAAAAGATTTTCAGTACAGTGAAAGGATACAGCATAAGATTTTCATTAATGGGTTTCACTGCTGTGATGAGTGGGACTTATTTTCACTTGTAATAGCCCAGGCACACCCTGAAACTCCAGCATTTTCTTGTCGGCTCAGAAATTAGGGTAGGTAACATCGGTGTCCTTTCCTCCTGAGTAACTGTTTGGGACTCAGCTAACCCTTTCATCAGAGTTGTGGATTAAAAACCTGAATTATCACAGCTGACACTTGGGTCTGAGATTAGGGGAAGGCAAACAGGGGTTATTATCAGATGAATCATAAAAAGAGTTTAAGGAAGTTGTTAAATTCCTGTGCTTAAGTGCTTCACAGTGCCTCAGCTTCCTTCAGCATGTGGTGGCCATTTGTGCCCTCAAAATTGCAAGGACATGTGACGAGAGATCAGAGAAGCCACAGAAGGCATGAAAGGAGCTTGAATACCCCAGGGCCCATGGGTTTTTGATAGAAGAGGAGTGAATGAAGGTGCTCTCCGGTGAAGAGGAACGGGAAGAAGGGATAATGAAGGAATAGTTACAGTAAGACAAAGGAGAGAGGGTGAAATGATCATGCAAGAAAGTGGAGCTGGAGACACAAAACCAGAGTAGAGAATAGATGGGGAAAGATGGAACTCCCTCCGTCCCCTGCTGCGACTGCCAAGAACACTGCTGTGTCAACAGTGACAGGGAAAACTTCAGTTATACATACAAACTGTGTTGTTGGGACTGGAAGAGGAAGGCTGTTCCTTACCACAATTACCCATTTAATAGAGAAGGATTCTAGAGAATGATAATGTTAAATTCAACAACTTTTTAAAAAGATGTTCTTTTGAAGTGGTGCAAATTTTAACTGATCACATGAATATACAAACATAGTCTGCAAAGTTAGGCATTTGATGCACTGAAAAATTAGAGTAGAAAATTGCTTCTTGTGGAGTGATTACTATAATGAGCCTCATTTATAGCAGTTATGTTTTTAATGGATATGTCTTCAGAACAACAGAACAGTTTTAGGAGATCATGTCCATTTCTTGCTGGTGATAAAAGTTGTTAAAGATTTCCTGGTCTTTTTTAGTATCCCTTTGTGACTAGTACTTCTCACAAAATGCTTGCTACTGTGCAAATGTAATTAATATGGGCATTTTGAAATAGGTATGTTCCATCTTCCGCATAGAAAACATTAACAGGAACCAATGTTGGTGAATAGATAGAGAAAACAGGCCAGCCTTTGAATTTTCTAGCACATAACTATATAAATCTTTTCCATGTAAACCAATTCTGTAGAAGAACGATTTCATGGTGTTGCTGGACAAAGCTATGTTTTGGATTTGTACTGGTGTGTTGATAACCCAGAGGTGCTTTAGCTATTGCTGACCGGTGCTTGCACAGAGCCAAGGCCTTTTCTGCTTCTGATACCACCCCACCAGCAAGGAGTCTGGGGGTGCACAAGGAGTTGGGAAGGGGCACAGCTGGAGCAGTTGACCTCACTGACCAAAGGGATATTCCATACCTTACAGCGTCATGCTCATATAAAGCTGGAGGAAGAAGGAGGAAGGGAGGACATTCACAGTGATGATGCTTGTCTTCCCAAGTCACCATTACATGTGATGGAGCCCTGCTTTCCTGAAGATGGCTGAACACCTGCCTGCCCTGGAGAAGTGGTGAATGAATTCCTTGTTTTGCTTTGCTTGTGAGTGTGATTTCTGCCTTATCTATTGAACTGTCTTTATCTCAACCCATGAGTTTTCTCACTTTTACTCTTCCTATTCTCTCCCCTAGCTTGTGGGGGAATGAGTGAGTGGCTGCATGGGGATTAGTTGCTTGATGAGTTTAAACCATGACACAGGTTTACCTTGACTTTCAGCAATAAGCTTCTTTCAAATAGCACTTTCCCTGGGTACAAATGGTTGTTCAGCAAACACAGACAAAAAGTCAAAACCCAAATGCATGAACAAACAGTGGTTGTATGTAATTGTACTTCAGAAATGCCCTGGAGTGTGTTTTAAAAGTATAGGACAACATGCAGGTTTTGTCCTGGTTTGATAGTATTGAAACCTCATACAAGAACTGGGAAAGTTTTGAAGTACTGCCTCTAGATACAGCTTGTTATTGAAGCAACATAGTACTGCTCAACAAGAAATTCCTCTAATGAACTCCTCTGCTGTAAGTTCCCCAAACCAATAAGTAGCAGCTGGACGTAACATGGGCCTTTTGCATGCTGGAGAATATACCTGCTCTCACTCAGCTAGTGAGGGAGCATTAATTCTCGGTGGCAGCTTGGAAAACACTGACGTGCTACCAATTAGGAAACCTTTCAAAGTGCGGCTTTGCAGCTCATCTGTGATCAGCAGACCTCATCTTGGGAACCAATATTCTCTACTAATGGCACCTGTGGGGCACTAGGAATGGGAAACTGGGGTTTGAGGGAGCAGAGTCTATTAAATGCTATGGCAACAGGTAGCAAAACAGTGTTCTCCCTTTCTCCCTTACTAATTAGTAGCTGTTAGCATCTGGAGTTTGACTGACTGTTGCTGGATGCAATTTGCTGCACTGCATTTTGTGACAGGGCAAGGAAACTGAAGGACGGCGCAAAGAGCAGTCAAGAGGCAAAAGAAATATTAGGGATGAACTCCTATACATGTGCTTTGCAATACCATGTTTAAAATATATTCATGCTCCTGGAGGCCTGGAAGTAATATGGCTAACATAGCAATATTTTCTACCCTGTCTTAATTGTTTTTCTTTTACACTCTGCATTCTTTTGGCAGAAAGTAGTCCCATACTGATCTTTTTGCTTGTTGGAAATTTCCAGAAAATTAAATTGCCTGTTGAAAAGAAAACTCCCACGGTAGATCTGAGAATATCTTTACCCTTAACTATCAGTGATCCAACTCCACTGGAAAGAAGAGATTTCCAGGTAAGCTCTAGTCTGGTGGCATGCTGATAGAGGGCTGGGGAAGGAGCCATAGGCCTATGGACAGAAGGGGTTGCTCCTCTCCATGGGGAAAAGTAGGTCCACTTCAACCACTAGTGTTGTTAGTGAAGTCTTTCTTTTTACCAGAGTTGAATGTTCTGAGATCACCATCTTAGATATGATTATTATGAAATAAATTTGGCCTTTAGGGTTCAACATTGTTTGGAGAGAGAGGAGGAAATGTGTCTGAAGATGTACTATATTTACAGAAGCAAATATATTTCCTCATTTCCTGAGGAAACCAAGCTAAAAAGAATTTCAGACTTAAATATTGCATATACTGGGTATGTTTGCATGCAGGAGTGACATTAGACCACTGTGTTCAATTGCACTGATATTTTATGCTTGACTGTATTAATCTCTTTCATTCAGTGCTCAATTACTACCAAACTCCACAGTTTCTTCACTGACTGGCTGGAGAGGAAAAAGTAGTTGACACCAGGAGATGTCAAGGGAAAGATCTGTCAGCTGAAACTCTGCCCAGGATCATTTTCTGTACAAAATATGATGGGGTGGTTGCTATTCATTAGTCAAGTACCAGGGTTTACCAGGTGCTATTCTGACATGCTACAGAGAGAACAATTATAGTTGTACAGCTCTGATGGTCCAAGGAATGTTCATTCTCCTGCCTGCTTCAGTAGCCAAGAGAGTGCAGTACAATTATTTATGTACCTTTATAAGACTTTATAGAAAGCTGTGCATTTTATCTGATCCTAATCGGCAAAAATTTATTCATAGATTTGTTTCTATTGTAAGAAATTCCAGTTATACATATACACATTCACAGAATGTAGCTATCTCATGATATATGCTAAAGCGCAGCCTTCCAAGTTATATCAGCTCTTTGTCATCAGCAGATGGACAATTTCTAATGATTTAATAAGCACAGTTCTGATTATTCATGTTTTCCTTTGCTGCTTTATGTGAGTTTGGATGAACAATGCAGCAGCTCTGCAGGAAGTTAGATATTATGAGAAACTGGAAGAAAATTGAAATTTCTTCTAAAACCAGAAGTCACAGTTGATTTATTAGGTAAACAGTATAGTTTAACAGAACGAAGGTGTTTTAATTTTAAACCACGCCTAAATCCAAGTTCCAAATTCAGACATCATGAGCTTTGCAAAAATGGATTATAATTCTCCTCTGTGTTTTCAGTCTGTGTACCAGCTTGACCTTGAATGCCTGCCAAAGAGACAAAACTGTCTTCTGAAAATGCAGAAGAAATGATAAAAGCTATGAGATCTAGGTGATGATGGGCATTTGAAAATCCCACTAGATACTCATCTCTGTTTTTAGGCACCTGAAATAAAAATTCATCTTAAAATCTGCAAAACCATCAGTTGCTCGTTGAGCATTTGCGATGGCAGATTTAAAGGGTCTTCTGCACTAATAAGAAATCAACAGGATCTGAAGCAACAGGAATGGTTGTGTTATGCAGAAACTGTAAACCGGGATAGGCTGCAGGAATAAATCAAAGGAAAAAATTTGGTGAAACTTGAGGAGCAGAAGCTCCATAAGGACCACAGGGAAATATTTGATTAGGGTAGTTCTGGTTATCATTACTGTTTGGTGCATATGTTTTACACAAGATAATATTTTCTTTTTTCCCCAAGCCCAATTTCAGCAGTTCAATGGATGGCACCGGATTAAACCCTAATGACACATACAATAAAGCAATACTGAAGTAATTGCTTGGGATGCAGACATTGTCTGAGACATGCAGATTATAGAAGGGAGAAAAAAAATTGATACAAACCATACCAAAATAGTCTTAATCACTACACTGGTTTTTAGTGTCCAAATCATTGAGAAGGAGAAGAATGGCAGACAAAGCGCAAACGAAATGAAGGTCAAACAACACAAAAGTAAATCTAGTGTTTCCCTTACCTCCAAGTCCTGCCTGTCATTTCTCTACATTAAAAAGGTATTTTTGAAGTACCATTTCATTCAAGATACATGATACCTATATCAAAGGTAGTCTAATGCTTTGCAGGACTAAGATATTCCCAGCTGCAGGATTTTCCTGTTCGAGATTATGAAAATTCCTTTGTACTGCATTTTTTAGCTCAGTGGCCCATTGTACTTGCTCTAGTTTTTTAGCCTACAAGAACAATGACACTCATTTTATGAGAATGAGGCTGTAAATCACTTACTTTTTCAGTTCAATGTTTTCCCCCAGCGTTCTCCTCTGGGAGCATCTGACAGAGCTGGGCCTGGAGGACAGTACTTCACTGCTTAGTCCCTATGACTGCCATCTTGATTTTTCTTCACCCGCATGTTTAAGACAGTTCTCCTGAACTTCCAGTCACTGTCACTTGTGATGAGACATCTGTTAATTGCCTCAGGGACTGTTGTCCACGTTCTTCAACCTGGTCCTGGACAAAGGGTGTGGGATGGCATCACAGAAGAGCTAGGACTTGACTCTATTCTGCTTGTATTTAGCGGGACATACAAACATACTCAGAACTGATTTTTCAGATATTTTAAAATTTATCACTCTTATTACTTAATTTGTACAAGCTTCACTGTGCAACATCAAGTCTTACATACAGTGGCATGAGTATTATTTTAGATGTGAGACTAGAATATGTTTTAAATATCTTCACTAGCCACTGAGACTCAAAATGTAAAACTTATGTTTAAATATAAGGGAGAGAAAAATGCAAGAGCAAATAAAACATGTCTCAGCAGACTTTTCAGAACCAATCTGCTTTAGTAAGAAACCTTAGCATAGTTTATTCTTCTGCAGCAATTTTTTGAAGTTTTACAGAGGATGGTTTTCAACTTAGGATGTCTTAACTGGAAAATATTCTGGAAATAATCACTTTTGGCTTTTTGGTTGATTGTCAGTTCCATGCTGCATCTTTTCACAGAAAGACAGTTTCTCTTAGTAGAGATAATTAATAGTATTTTGATAAAAGTAAATTGAAAACAAAAAGAAAGTTATTAATATAATTTTTTCTTGCTTGATAACTGAAATTATCAGATTTAGAAGCAATGAGAAAGATTTCTTCTAAGCACAAGTCCGTTCTCACATTTTATCTCTTGACTCTAGCCCTACTGAAACTGATTTCTTTCTTACTTTTGCATGCCAATCAACTGAAAGGACAATAAAGTAATTTAACTTTCTCTTATGAAGTAGTAGTTGGTCCTACTATTTATTTGCCCCGGAGGGCAAGGGGGCCTAGAACAGCTGGTTGATTTCCAAGGACAACCTCCTGAGAGCACAAGAACCACTCTGATGTGCAGAAAGTCGAGAAAATGAAGGAGCTGACTACCATGAATGAGCAGGAGTCTCCCAATTGAGCTTAAGTGCAGCAGATAAGGGCATGGAAGGAAGAAATATGAACACCTTCCCAGGAGTGATAGGGAGCCTGCAGAGATGGAATTAAGAAAATTCAACTGGAGCGGAAACTTGCAAGGGATGTGAAAGGCAGATAGATGTATGTTGGCAACAAAAAGAGAAAAGTAAATGAAAATGCTTCTGACCCCATGGCTCAGTGGAACAGGAAGTCTAGTGACAAGGGGGCACAGTAAAGACTGAGATGCTAAATTCCGTTTTTGGCCTCATTTTTTACAGGACAGGTTTGCTGGAAGGACCTGTGGGCTTTGTTGAACACAAAGTAGAACTTGAGTCAGCAGTGAGCCCTCAAAGACCAACCACATACAGGCTGTACTAGCAATAGTGTAGCTGGCAAGGCTAGAAAGGGAAGCTATTGTCTCCCCATACTTAGTACCAGTGAGACCATATCCATAGTACTGGATCCAGTTTTGGAGTCTCAAGTATGAAAAAGATACTGACAGAGAAGGACTACCAAGATGACTGGGTACTGGAGCACATGATGTATGAGGGGCTGAGAGAAAGGGATTTGTCAAGTCTGAGGACAAGAAGGCTGCCTGGTGATCTTAGTGCAGACTTCATCTATCTAGGGGAAGTGTATAAACCTGTTTCTCAGAGGTGCTTAGTGGCAGGTAAGAAGCAATAGATATAAGTTGCAAGGATGTAAATTTTTACTGAATATTAGGGGAAAAGGATCTACAGTGAGAGTAGAAAACCATGGGACAGGTTGCTCAGAAAGCTGTGGAACATGGGCAAAATTGGAGACAAGTAAACAACTGGACAAGGCCTTTAGCTAGCCTGAGTTAGATCTGCTTTGAGTAACTGATTGGAATAGATTACCTCAAGAAATTCACAACCTAAATTATGCTGTGATTCTGTGATTTTATTATTCTTGCCTTGTAAGTGGCTAAATTTGAGAAGACAGAAATGAAGGACCAGATTGGAGCAGCTGTTCAAATAGCTATGCAAAGCTATATTCTTTGAATCAGAGGAAGAAGAACATTGTAGAGAGAAGTAATACTAGACACCAAGACCAGCACTTGCATTTAAACTTAGGGCCCCAGACTTTGCCTTCAATAACAAACATTTCTTCAGACATTTTCACAGCTGGAAGAACAGTGTGCTCCACAAGACACTGTAGGAGTCGCCATGAAAAGGAGATTCTAAATAATTACCAACAGACCGAAGAAAATTTTGTCATTTGTATTGAAAAACTAGAATCCCTATTGATTTCTACCAGAGCTTCATTAATCACTTTCTGTAAAACACTAATTTGCTGGTCACAACCAGCAGCATCAAGAACAAGATAGAATACACAGAGAACCAAGATCAGTGCGCTTACCTCTGCAATAATTTATTCACCAATCCATAATTTAAAACAAAGCAAAAGGGTTGGGGTATACACTCAGAACCTGAAACACCAGTGTATCAACTTTGAGGAAATCTTATAACATCTACCCAAATCTGCCCCTAAACTTCCAGAAAAGGGTCATCACCTATGAAGCCATTCTGTGCAAATAGAGTCCATGTATAACCACACTACCATATATAAAGTCTCTTCATTTAAAAAATCACGTTGATTGTATGCAGATACCTGGGCAACACCTCAGCCTTGAGAATAATACTGAATTATCATCCACGCTTGAAGAAAGTTGGAATTTATTTCCTTCATTGGAAAATAAATTGGCAGCACATTCCATCTCACTCTCCCTACCCCCTCCGGTCTCAGTAAGTTCATTGCCCAAAGCAAGTTTCCTGGAGATCAACATGCACCACTTGTTTATGGCATTGTTCAGGGAGACTGGGAATTTTGGCAGGAGGCCCATTTGGCTAAGCAAGGAGCTTCTTAATGAGCTAAAATGCAAAGCACATAAGAAGTGGAAACAAGGGCAGACAACAAAGGAAAAGTATAAAAGTACTGCTCAGACATGTTGGGACAAAACCAGAAAGACCAAAGCCCAGTTGGAGTTACAACTGGGGAGGAACATAAAAGCTAACAAGATGTGGTTTTACAAGCACGTCAGAAGTGAAAAGAAACTCAGAGAAAATGTGCATCCATTTCTGAATGGAAAGAAAACCTAGTGATAGACAGTATGGGAAAAGCTGAAGTGCTCAATGACTTTTTGTCTCAGGGAAAACCTGCTCCCAGATCTCTGCACACATCAATGCTGTATGGGAAGCCAACAGTGTATTAAAATCCCTAGGGCCAGATGGACTCCTGAGCATGCTGAAAGGTACAGCTGATATGCTTTAGAGGTTTGCCATAATTTTTGGAAAATCATGGTTTTTGGGAGGGATCTCTGATGAACGGGCTGATGTTACACTCAACTTTAAGACAGACCAGAAGGAGGATCTAGGTAACTTCAGGCTAATCAGCACCACTTCAGTCCTTAGAAAAATAACAGACCACATCCATTTCTGAACACATGAAGGACAGGTAGTAATCAGGAGCAGTCAACAGATTTATCAAAGCAAATCATAGTTAAGGAGATGAACTTGGACTGAGTTCTGGACTACATTAAAAGATCACAGCTAACAGATTGAGGGTGGTCTGGTGATGATTTCCCTCTTCTTGACACTTGTGAGGCCACATCCGGAACACCAGTTTGACCACTCCGTTTCTCCCATGTGTCCACAGTATAAAGAAAAAACTGACATATTAAAGTAATTCTTGGGGAGGGTCACCAAGATGACTGGGAAGAGCATGGTTTGTTCAGCCCAGAGAAGGGAAGGCTACAGGGAAGTCTGATTGTTGATTTCTACCATCTAATAGAGTATAGAGAAGACAGAGACTTCTTGAAAATGCTTAGCAAAAGTACATGTTATAGAAATGGCAATTTTGGTCACTGGAATCATCAGAAATATTCAAAGCTCAGTTGGACTAGTCCCTGACCAGTCTTATCTCAGTGTCAAAGTCAGCCCAGCCTTGAGCAGGATCCTACCACACAGCCTTGAGTTCACTTCCAACCAAAATCCTCCAATGTTTTTATGATTCTGTGTTGAGATAACCTAGTTCCTTTCTGCAGTGAAAGGACTGTTGACATGGATATGAGTGGTCCATGTGGGCTTGTATCTTTCTTGTCTGGAAACTGAAGAATGGACTCCTAAATGAACTGAAAATCATCTGGGCCAGCAGTCTGGAAAGATAGTGTCATGGTTTGAGATAGCCCCAAAATCCAATTCCCTAGCTCCATCCCCCCTCCCACATCTCAACCTAATGTGAGATGGGCTTTTTCCAGACAAAACATGCTAGACTCAAAGTGGGGGGAAAGGGAAATATATTACAATGACTGTACAAATAAATACCATATCACATTATACACACGATCACAACTATCTCTACCATGACATATGTATTTACAATGATCAGATCTCTTCTCCCCTCCAAATGAAAGTCCAGGAGGGAAAGAAGGACAGATCCCTTCCAGTCCTTAAGCAGCAGCTCCTCTTCTGTCCTCCATGCAGCAGTAACTGGGTTGTTGTAGCTGGATCTCTGCTCAACATACACAAGGGGGTCTCCAAGCCCCTCGGCTCTCCTTCGGTCCAAGCGAAGGCCTCACCTGTGGACTGCCAGCAGGGACAAGACTCGCATCACCACAGGCATATCACGAAATGCAGGGGGCATCTTCGTGAAAGTCCCTTCCTCAGGGGATTCAAATTCCCCTTTGCAGAGCTCCGTGCTCTGTCTCCAGGCAACGGGGGGGGCGAAGCCCTCCTCCACATTCCTTTGACTGTCCTGGTCCAGCTTCAGGACGCCTTTGAGCTTCTTAGCTCCTCTCTGTAAGTGCTGTAGCACTCCAAGGCTCTTTCAAGTAAGAGTCCATCATCTTCCTCCTTCCAAGAGGTCTCAAAGGAGTTTTGGGGGGTCTGGTACAGTCTTACCCCAAACTCTGTCTCTCAGCTGCTGGTTCTCTCTCTCTCCCTTTCCAGGAGTCTTTTCTCTGGTGCTGCATGTTTCTGTTGCTTCTTGGTCTTATCTCTCCTGGCTCTCTGCCACCTTCTCTGGCCAGTGTCGACTGCTGCTCTGTGCCCATGGAGAAAAAAACATCTCCCGGCATAACTACAGGCACCTAGCCCAGCTTTATGCTGTTCCAGGTCCCTGCAGCCCCCCAGCCGGGGCTAGGAGGCCCCAGAGGGCCCGAGGGGCTTAGAGCCCCTTCCTCGTGGCTCTACAACATGGCCACCACTCCTACAACAACCAAAACTACAACTCATCTCTTCCGTTCTGGTGATATGTTTACATTTCTGCAGGAGCGCTCATTGGACAGAATTTCAAAACTTCCAGAGGTTTCCACCCCTTGGGGTCTACCACTTTTCTTTAGCCTCTGGGGGAAAACAAGGTTCAAACCACGACAGATAGTAATCAATGTCTCAAGGTCAAGACAGCAGCCAGCAGCAGAGAGCTCAAATGTTTGATAATGAGGTTGATACCATCCAATATCTTCACCAGCAACATGGATGATGGTGCAGGATGCACCCTCTAAAAGCTGTGGAAGGTTTGGTGGAGTGAACCATGACAGTCTTGAGCCTGAGGCAAATGACCTATTGAGATTGAAGGAGCTGGGTTTGGTCTGCAAAAGAGGATCCATAGGGGTAGAATCTTAGAGCAGCCTACAACAGCTTGAAGGGGAATTACAAAGCCAACAGAGCCGCAATCTTCTAGTAGACAGCAGATGGTATAAAAATATGCAGTGGCTGCAAATTACAGCTTTAAAGATTCAGAGTGGACATCAGAAATTACTTACTCATTAGGAGCATAGGACAACAGTGGAACAGGCTTCCCAGAGAGATGGTGAATCTCTGTCTTAGCAAGTTTTTCAATACTTGCTTGGCTAGGCAGAGCCACAAAGTCTGATTTAGTGCTTGCCATACACTTGCTTAAATAGGACTCTAGACTAATTGAGCACTCTTCCAATCAAAATTGTAATGGCTCTGTGAACCATACTGCATCTGAGCAACATATGTGAGACCTGCCTTCGTATCTTCACGTCCACAGCATTAAATGCACAATTACAGAAGCATCAAACCCTCTGATTCCTGCACAAACACACCTCAGAACACACTATGTACTGGCCAGTGAGGAAGATGTCTGTTTCCATGGCAGTAAAACAACAATAACCACATACTGTAAAAGCTCACAGAGATCATCAGTAAAGGACAGAAGCTTCCAGTTAGCAGAAGGATTTTTTTTTTTTTTCACGAAATAGCATTTTCATCTGTGGCTGCTCAGGCCTATCCATTCAGGGAGATGTGCAAAGCACCTTCAGAAGAGGAGTGAGGGAAATAAAATACACACCACAGATGGACACTCAAAATTACAGACTAAATAGAGAGATTGGCTTTATAGCACATTGTAATTCCCTCCCCAAGCCCCTCCATCTTTCACAGACAATGAATTACCTGTCTTCTTCTCTTTTTGCCCAGTAGGAGCTAATGACCTTATCAACTTTTTCATTGCTCACACCACCTGTATGCTCTACAGGTACCAATCACTTTCTCGCCCAGTCTAACTATTTAATGTAATCAAGTTAACCTCAGACCAACTGTTCAGTTGCCTTTAACACTGGAGATTCTGCTTTTATTTTGGCTTTGAAAAATGGCTCTTGTAGCTGAAAGGCTGTCTGCTTTTTTCCAACAGTCTTCTGAGTTTAATAAAAGATATTATCTCCCCCTACAAACCTTGTCCTATTTATGTCCATAGATTATCCTGATATAACAACAGTGCCACTTTTCTGAATGACATGATTTCAAGGAACCACGTTTTAAAAGAAAAATGCATAATCCTCTCTTCCACCACCACTCATTTTCCTATGTGGAGGCACATGCCCAGACTCTGCCTGTAAACTGCATTTTCTAGTGGAGCTAGATGATATGAAAAAAAGTTTAACTTACTCCAATTTGGAAGTAAAAGTCTTAATCCTGAGTACGTCAAAACTTACTTCCTACAGTCTGCTGAAGGCTGATATAAGTCAGCCATTGAAAGTTATCTGTTTGTCTTTATGAACTGCATCAATCTCAGACTCCTCAGTACAAATACAAACAAGACTATGTTGTAGTAGATTTCTGTGCTCCTGGAATTGCAGAGCTGAGCAATTTATACTAGTCAGGTGGTCTGTCAAGCCTGCCTTCTTTAGGGCTAGTGATCTTGGTTGATAAGGAATCTTTTAAAATATTTAATTTTTAACTTTTTACTGATTTTAAATTAGCCTATTAGCTAGTTGCTGAAAATACAAGGGAACTTCTGAGGCCAAAAAGGAATCACGGTCCTCTTTTGATGGAGTGTCTCCCATGTCATAGACATGTCATTTCAATGTAAGACTAATTTAAGGTGAAAGCTTCTGTGAAACTTGAGTATTGCATTGAAAGAAGGATTAGTGCAAAGAATAGCTAAAGTACACTAAATTAAGTAACTCTTGTGGTTGTTTATAAACTAGTTATACTCTTGCTTGAAGCCAGCACCATCATTGGAACTGTTCTGGATTTTCACTTTCGACAGTTTCACTATAGGTCGTAGTTCACAATAAGCTGTATAATGAACTAAGCCAGAGGTGTAGTGGTCTAAGTATCTATGTTGAAATATCCAGACACCCTGGAAACAAAGGTTTAAATTCCAGCAGAGTTGACTCAACTCTTCTACTTTTTGAGACAAGTATATGGTGTGCAGTGTGTTAGACTATCTATGGACCTCTCTGGTGAGACCTGAAAAAGAGACATACAATCTACTCTCTGCACACGTGAAAGGACTTACTGCCTCTTTCTCTAGGGCAGGTTTGTTTCAAATTCATGTCAAAGTTTTTCAGCTCTAAGAGCTGTGCAGTTCAATCTGTATTGCTTGCCTGAGTGACTATTACCTCCTATTTGAGAGACAGAAATGCTTCAGTGAGACTGCATGCACTTCAGCCCGATCCAAAGACCATCAAAATTAAGGTTGTTCTTGTAACCTTTATATTGACTTTTTTTTTGGCATGACAGCTTCCATAAAACCCTAGGTGTACCCCCAACTCAAATATTATTAAAGACAATCCCTGTAGTACAGTATATCAGAAGTAGAAATGCATGTGTAATACCATATATTTATGTCCTCTTAGATATGCATCTGTGCACACACCTAATATGAAAATGAAATCAAACAAATATGACTCAGTCCTTCCAGATACCTCAGCCCACTTGTCCCAGTTGTGTAGCGTATTAGCATTCATCTCACAGTGATTTGCCTACAGAAATTTTGCAAGATGAAAGTTTGATGCATAAGAAGAATCTCAGGACAGAGCGGTTCCCTTAGCAACCCTGCAGCCAGCTCCAGCAGCCCTGACCCAGCTACAAAGCCCTTCGCAAGCAGAGGAGACTCACTTAATGACAGCTGGCTGAAATTTGGGAGTACTGATAAACTGCCTTCTTATCTGGAAAACACCTTTGAGGAATATTATCCTTATTGACTTCCTTAAAAAAAAAAAAGCCGCAAACTGCTGCTACAAATTAGTACACAATAATAAGTAGCAATACCAATTTATTAGTGTGCCCTCCCTCTCCACTGGTAAAACACCTGGGGCACTGAATAACAGAGTAAAAATAAACACAGCATAATTAATTAACACTGATTATACTTCCTCCCCTCTAGACCATCTTGAACATAGCTGTTAGTCCTGTCTGTCTCACCCATGCCTCTTCCCACACCACCTACACCGGGGAGCCCCTTGTCACATCCCCAGCAATCCATTTCCTCTGCAAGATCTGGCCTTGCTTCGTGTCTTGGAGTCAGCATAAAACTTTGTCCTTTTTCTATTTTTGCAAGTTATGTCCCTGCCTCCATTTTATGAAAAAAGGCTGGTTTTGTCTTTTGTTGCAGAGGGAAATAAATTATGGATATGAATGAATTGTGGTAGTGAGGAAATATTTGTAGAATAACATGGGCAAATGTCGCTATGATTTCCCAAGTCTTCCTATCTGCAATGCTAAAAACAAGTAATATCAAAGTTTTTGGTTTTAATGATGTATTCACATGGTATCTCTGGACCAGCCCTCAGCCTCCTGGTTAACTACTGTGTTGTTCAAATAAGAATAATCAAACACCTCCTCTATGGACAGGTTGGTGGCATTGGCCTCTCTGCTCAGTTACAAGGTGCTGCCTTTTAGCCAAGTTTCAATTTGAGTTTTGTAAATCTTCTCTACTCATGCTAGAGTTGACTCTTGGCCAAAGGCAACCTTTAGCAGGTAGGCATTGCAACAGAAAATTTTTGATGTGTTTGTATTTGGATGCAATGGAGGTTCAAGAGAGCTTTGTCTGACACAGCACGAGAAAAGCAATTTTCCATAGGTCAAGATCATCCTTTTCCATCATCAAGCTAACAGTAACAATTTAAGAATATGAAATTGTTGTATGCCAGGAAAAAAAGGCCTTTAGCATCTAAACTTTCTCCAATGTGCTCCCTTTCGTGCTCAGCCGCTGTCACCACATGCCGATCTCTGCAAGGATTAACCAGCAAAATCCCCACTGAAGACTACTGTGCCAGTGCTCAAACCTGTGAGAACTCGGTAACATCTTCCAGACTCTCAGAATAAAAACAAAAAAGAAAAACTGTGAAAGTTTTGTTGTATGTTATAATAGCTATTACGTGCTGTAAACTGTTACATGTTGCAACAAATTTGAATGAACCTTGTAGCTACCTGCATTGTATTATTCATATAACTATTAAGACAGAATGATAATGAAAAAAATCTTAGCAAGATTTATAAAATTCTGATGAGGATGGAGCTCCGGGTCTCCAAGATAAAAGCTACCTGTGTAAACAGAAAATCTGCATGTCAAAGGGAGATATTCCCTTTCACAGCTTGTGTTAGGCAGGAAACTGTAGAAGTTGTGGCTGAAAAATGAGCACTGTGTACCCGTGCAAGACTGTGGCTGGAGATGTGACAGTGCGTGTGACAGCAGCTTCAGCATTCCTTCATGCTGGGGTGAGCATGAATCTTCTTTCCACAGATTTGCATTTTGAAGGCGTTGTTTGTGTAGAAGATGAGGTTTTTTAGGACAAATACGCTCAGCCTAAACCACCATTCATTCTAAACCTCAATTCTGCATCTGTAGATGTTCAGAAACAGATATAAATAGGTTTAGATTAAATGCTGATAAGTAGATCAAATATACTTCCACATCTCATGTTATTTAAAGTGATTTTCCCCAGCTCACTTGCCAGTCTCCAAAGCTAAAAGATATCCCTCATGTAGATACACGTACACAGTTTATTGCTTCTCTCACCTTGAGATCAGCTGGGCAAAATTCAGGCACAGGCAGAGCAGGTACCTGTCTTGGATGCCTTACTATCAGTGGCTGTAAAACTGTGATTGGCCCAGGCTGGCACAGCTTTAGCACTACTGCCTGTTTTAGCCTGTTCTTTCTCCTGGAAGGGGTGGGGATCGGCTGTCTGAGCCATCTGAGCTATCCCCAGAGCAGACATCTCTCTCTCTGCAGGGCTGGATGTGCTATTGCCCTGTGGTTGGGGTCAGAGCATGGTGCTGGGGAAGATTTCTCCAGGGTGGGGAGAGAGACAGGCTTGTTGCAAAGCAAATCTCCATGTCTTTACCTTCCCTCTCCTTCCCTGTGCCATTTGTGTGAGAGCACAGATTCATAGGGAGAAGGGAAGAGGAGCCAGCAAACCTCTATCATCACCTAGCACCACCAAAAGTCTTCTGTAGTCTCCCCAAATCTCCCCGAACCACTGAAAATTTCCAGACCTCTGCACCATTCAGCCCTTTTCCTTGTCTCCCTTCTCCCCAGACATTTCCCATTCCTGGTTCCCAATACCTCCCTTCTCCAACCAAGACATGCTTTTCCACACAATCCTTACACTGCATCTGGTAGTCCCTTTTCACTCTGGATTTACCTGTGCACTTGTCGGCATTTCTGACCTCTGAGCAAAGTATTCCTATTTTCACCCTCTGATGTCTTAGTTCTGCCCACACTCTGCCAGCCCAAGCTCTTGCTGAGAAGCCGCAGGGAGCAAACCGGAGCTGTCAGCCATGAACCAGCCCTACAGTGCCATGATGCCAGCCTTGCTAAGCTGACAGAAGCTCTGTCCATGAAAGCCACTGCAAAGAAGTATTTACAGTCTCGGTAGACAGGATGAGCAAAGGATTGTGAGAAGGAAAACAGGAAAGCAGAGAGAAGAAATGTGACAGCCCAACACAGAGGACATAGGTAACATCTTCAGAGTTAGATGTGCTAAGGTGGACCTGCATCTCAAAAAGAACAGGGTATAGCTAGGGGACTATGACTCACAGAAAGTAGGGTTGCAAGATTTTATGATTGACCATGTGATCCTCAGAAATGTTGAATTTAACTCTCTAAACACCTAGCTCAAATAAAAAATAAATTAGGATGCCACAGACTGAATAAAATATTAAGACATATTAAATAGACAGGGATGCGTCACCTCTGAAGTAGACCAAAATAACTACAAAATAGCTGGTGAAATATATATGGGACAGGAGAAAGGACATCCTTGTTAGTACACTGCTTTAAATTCAGAATGATTGAAAAATTTCAGAAAGATATTGGCAGCTTTTCATGGAATAGAAATTGAAAGAAAAAAAAGAAATGTATCTGCTTCAGATATCCCAGTTTTGTGTTGTTTTTCTGATTAGAAACAGCCCGATTTTTTTTATGATATCATTTGTTACTGTACCACAAGGTTCCAATAAACATTTTAATAAACATCATAACCCAAGACCTCATCATCTCTGGTTATGTCTCCATAAAAATTTATGACAGCATCATTATGCCGGAGTTTCTGATGGAAAAATTTAACTTGGATTGTTATTTATGAGTTTTGGCTGGGGGGCACATTTTTGTAGAACAGTTGGATGCAGCTGGCTAATCACATCCTCCCCACACCTCCATAGTGAAAGTAATTTTGACTTTTTTTTTGGGCATTTGGTGTCTTCGGCCTCCCACAGTGTCCTGGTTCAAAAAGGGGTGAGCAGCAGAGTGGTTACAAGCCTCAGACCGAGCTGCAGCTCAAGCCTATGGATGGGACACTGGCTCTACCTTGACATTGCCTTGCTGGCTACAAGTGCTGGTACTGGGGCTGATGAGTGACTCTAGACACCAGAAGGTGAATTCCAGTCCAGGCCTCCTGCCTATTGCATTAGATGTATCTAGAACCTGCCTGACCTTTATGGTTTAAACACTGATGAGAAAACGCTTGAATCGACCTTACCCCACAACCCAACTCTGTTCTTTCCTCCCAGTTCATAGCTTCAACTGATAGTTTTGCACCAAGTCATGTTGAAACAGTGAGATTATTTTCATATATGTCTTAAGGATACTTGATGCTATCAAAACTTCAAAATAAGCTCTGATATAAAGGCCTTCACAGACTACCGGAGTGAAGGAGTAGCTCTGCCAAAAGCAAAGTGGAGGCTGGACCTGACCATGGTTCTGGGCTTGGTGGGAACCAACAGCACCGATGGAGCAATTCATAGGGAGGGGCACTAAAACAAAGAGCAAGAAAGAAAACAAGGTCTTTCTGTTACCCACGATAAGGAAATCAGACATAGTGAGATCCTGATGTCAGTGCTCTGGGCAGGTGCTGGGTGTCCTCAACTTCCATTTGCGACTGCACAATGGGCAAAATTGGGAGCCTGCATGAACACTCAGCTCCATGCAGCACTCATCCCTAGGAGCTGCTTCTTAGTCCCCCCCCTTTAAACTTCCATTCTTCTTCAGTTCTAGTTGCAATATGGAAAAGTGAAATAGGAGGAAGGGATTTGATGCATGAAGAGATGTTTCAGTTTAATAGTGGCAAAAATCTACCAAATTCCCAATATTAAGTGGCCATGTTTGTCTCCTCAGTTGAAAAGAGACTTTCTCAGGAATGTGATTAATATAAAAGATTGCTGGTTTTGTACCTCTTTATTCAAAGGTGGCAATGTTGGCATAAATCAGCATTAAAGCATTTAAACAATAAATTGTTAACTCATAAAACAATAAGTCATCTTCCAGCACAAGAAAAAATCCATCACTGTCAGGTTCTGATCGCTTGGTAGGAGTCTCCAGGCAATTTCTCTCACATCTGTGCCTTAAAAATAGATTTATATCAATTCATGGGGATTTAGCTCAGATTCTCATCGGAAAGAGGTCCATTTCCAGGCCATTTTTAGAGCAAAGTCATAGTCACACACAGGTGTGGGGTTTTTATTTGTTTATTGGCTTGCCTTTTTTTTTTAAAGGAAATGTCACTTTTATTTTTCATGAGTGTTGCACCACAGAGACCAAAGTATATGGGCTTCACCACTGTGCCTTCATTTGTAAGTTGTTCTGTGGCTCAGTGTATGACTGTTCTTTACTACATTGGCTTATGCAGCTTTTTCCTTTTCAATTTTCTTAGCATTGCTTCCTACTGTACAGCTCAAGAAAAAAATAAAGGATAAAATCACAATAAAGGCTCCCAGGGAAAAACAAAAGGGAGGAAACATGAAAAGGACTTGAGAAGAAAAGGGTATAAAAGCACAAAGTACAAAGGAAACCAGAGTTGAAGAGATTATAGAATTAAGGGAGAAAAACGTCCTAATGTAATCTTTAAAAAAAAAGGAAATAATTCAAATGAAAAGCCATCAAAAGGAAGATAAAAGGAGGAACATATAAAAAAAAGGGAGATATTTTTAGACAGCCTGTTTAACCTGAGGAGACCACCCTCAGGAAAGCCAGATGTAGTTTACTGAAATTATTATCCTAATAAAATGTGTAACAGAACAGAGAGCACCATAACAACGCTTTTAATGGAGAACACAAAACCATCTTCTCGCTCCCTGTTGGTAACACCTTTGCTTCAAGCACAGCTTTCGTAAAGGGTACTGGCATCCCCAGCTTGTTATTTCTCTGCCAAAACAGTGCCTGTGAAGCTCATCCTTGTTTTCCTGTGAGAAACATTAAAAATTCACTTTTCCTTCCTATAAATTTGAGGCATTATTTCTGGACTTGTCTCTCCCCAGGAGGAGAGCAGGTGAATTAAGGGCCAATGCGGACCAGTCCGCAAGTCCTCTGCATCTTTAGAGAGCAATGGGTATGCAGAGTGAGAGCAGTGTTCCCAGTCCTGCCTGCTCATTGCCCTTTCCTTAAGCTCATCCCAACAGGTATGTTTATTTATGTGACACTCTTAGCAGTGTTAAAATCAAATGGCCACTCTGATGGCACAAAGAGAAAATCAGTTAAGCTTGTAAAACAGTCATTAATTTTCTACATGATAATCTTTCATTATAGTGCTCTATTTAAAGCTAAGAAGTTCGTGCTTTTTTCCCTCTTGTTGATAGCCCTTATTTACAGCAATGTTTACATTTTCTAAAATACTAAATTTTTTGCAAGGAATTATTACGATTCTCTTAATTTCAGAAATTATGTATTCTGAAAAATAATAATAAAAAAGTGATACAACTCTGTTCAAATGATATCAATGTAAAAAAAAAAAAGAGTGAGTAGTCTTATTAATCCGCCTTTTCCGTTTCATTTCACTGGGGCTTAGTATAAAGCAGTTGAAAAGGCAGTTACACACGTTAAAAAAGAAACATTCATCAAAGGCTATTAATCACAAAGGTGCAAACTCAGTTTTCAGCTTAGGAAGCCACTAAGCTAAGTCACTAAGACTACTAGAAACTGCAATATCACATGGTTCTTGCCTTGATTTAATCTTGCTTTAGACCAGAGGGATGTGGCTTAGATGCATTGTTGCATGCAGCTTGGCATTTTAATGTTGTAAAACCAGAGCACAAAGAACAGAGAATACCTTTTTAAAGTATTTGTCATGGGGATTTTGCTGGTATGCATTGCATCAGCGGAGAGAGATTGTCGCTGCTAGACATGCCATTAAGAGTTGAGAGTATAAAGGCTATGTTTTGCACTGCCACACATAGGTCTGTCTAGGCTAAAGAAAAAGATCATCAACGGAGCAGCTTCTTATTAGGTCTGCACATGTGCAGGGAAAGGCATTGACAAGGAAGGTAGAAGGCCACAGAAATATTCAGAAGTGGTCGGTGCGGTTCCCAGACAGGCTGGGTAGCTGTTTCTGATGTTCATGAAAAATTGCTCACTATGGGTTACACACAGCAAAATCCTATCAGTGGCTGACCTAATCATTGCTGGGATGAGGATAAGGGAGGGGGGAGAAAGGCTGAAATCAGGGGAGCCTAGACAGGAAGGAAATTAAAGGCTAAAAATAGACCACTGTCGAGCTGTATTTGACATTTCCCACATGCAAACCCCTGGTAGTTTAGAACATTCAGGACCATGTATAAAACTTCATTTCTGCCCATGGTCTGATGTTGAAATTGGGTTATCTCTCTGACAGACCCAAGCCGATAAGCCTTGGGAATGACATTGCTGTCATCTAGGGATGGATCCAAATACCTCCATCAAATGTAGCACCATATAACCAAGACGTGCAGTCAAACTGGAGCAGTAATGAAGACAAATTGAACAACCACACTCTGCGTACCTTGTGAGTTGATGTGTGTTTGAGTAAGATCACTTATCAAATCCACTAGAGGAAATGAGAGGTGTTTTGTGAAATTCTCAGGAATACAGAAACAGTCTGCTAGAGAAACTCACTGCTGATCACAATTAGATCTTCTGTGAGCTATTTGGCAACATGCAGGTGAGACTGAATGGGATGCAGTAGGCAATTTCTCCCAGAAGGAGGTGTTTTGGGAGCAGAGCAGAGCAGTAAAGGATCACGGAGAGGATGCAATCAGAAGGTGTTGGCTGGTTTACCAGTTCAGGCACCCAAACCTGGGATTCCACCTGGGCATGTGAGTCTATTAAGATAGGACTGAGGCTCCCTCAGTTAAAAAACATAGTTCTGTGTACTGGCATCAGTACAGTGATTCTGTGGAAATGAAAATACATGAAACATTTCCCAAATGGTCATGCATATGGTTATTCTTGACTTCAAAGCTGAGTGCATTTCTATGACCTCTCTTCCCCCACTCTCCCTTTTCCCAAGGGAAGAAATTCGTGTCTTCATTTCTTTTGCAAATTCCTTTGAACACATGTTAATGTTCCTAATGTTAACTCCATTCTACTTTAACTTTATATAAGAAGTCTGAAAGCAAACTTGTATGTGAAGAATGGTGTCAATATTCCCCTCCACAACCTCCTTGTCTTTAAACAGTAAAATTTTTGACACATGGCTCAGAATATGAATATTTGATCAAAATGAAGCTCCAGTGATTCCAGAAATTTTACGTCCCCAAGCATCTTTTTGGCAGATGGCCAGTAATCATCTACATTTTTTTCCATTTGGATCCACCTTGTTTCAGGTTTAATGCCCTTAGAATAGAACAACCATTATGGAAATTAGTTAGCAGCTGCTGTACATCAATGTTTAGAAAATTAATATTACCCACATTACACAGCACAGAAGCTGAATTTTAATGAAGCATGGAAACTATAAGCAAATTGACCTTTCACCTCATCAGAGAAATATTCAAACACAACTTTGTCTGAGAAAACTTATAATTTCCACCAGAATTCTCTGGGCATGATAACAGAAATACAGTATTTTCATTATAACAAAAGGAATTAAACTCTTTAGCAGATTAAAGATGACAATAGAATCTAAACTATTATGTGTTCTTACTGCTAAGCTTTAGAAATATTTTCTCTTAGTTGTATGACAGTGGAAATTACAATGCTTTATAATAATAGCTGTAACGCGTGGAGAAAAATGATCAGATATATGCTGAGAAGAAAACTGATCTAAGCAGTCAGCTGAGGTTTCCTCTGGCTTAGGAGCCATTACCAGTCCATACCAAGAAGGCAGCAGCATCAGTCCCTTGGTGGCTTTTGGAACGCTGGTTTCTTTGCTTTGAGGTTTTTTTTCTTTTCCTTTTTATTGAACTATCCAAAATGTTCAATTCCTACCTCTGTAATTTAAATCATGTATCTTCTTTTATATTCTAAGACAGTTATAACTAGATCACAGGAAAAACACAAAGAGTGAATTTATTATACTCAAGCAATGTATCATGGACATTTTAATTTCAGCTAGAAGCATTTGGTTAATGCATTTCTCTCTCCTTTGAAAAGGAAGTATTACAAAACCCATTTAGGCAAGCTCGCAAGGTGTCTTTCTGACTTTCTAAAATAATTTTGTAGCCTTTCTAAAAAAACCCTCCCAGTGTGTGTCTCTGTGTATGTGCTTGTGTGGTGTTGGGCATTTTGTTAACATGCATCAAGACTGCCAGTATAAACTTACCTTGAAGGTTCATTAATTCTGTAAACGGCAACTAGTACAAGAAAGTCTTTTGACGGACAATTATGCACAGTTTCTAGCAGAACTATTTACTGGTGTACAAAGTTAGAGGAACAGGTCTGAATGCTGTAGTGGCCACATTTAGTTTTTATTCACATTTAGTTGGCAATAAAAAAGGTCTGAAAACCTCAAAAGCTAATAAATGTAAAATAAAAAAAGGCATCAGGAAGACATTACAAGACTGAAATAACTGTACTATAAACTGACTCACTTGGCTGCAGCAGGAATGGTGTTTGGTGTGTAGGGATTCAAATCAACAGAACTTTAGAGGAACAAAAAAGTCTGCTTATCATTTCCTTCAGACACAATGCAGATTAGAAGACTGCAGCAGAACCATAAAGTGCTATAAAATTACTTAAAGGTCATCGCATGTTGTAATAAACTGTAACCTAATTTATTTTTTCTTTAATGTTGACATGAATCTGCTGAAACTGAAAAAGCAGGTAACTTCCTCAATTAATGTCAAAATGTTCCATTTTATTTTATAGGTTGTTTTACCCATTCTAAGTTAAAATGATGCTTTATTATGGCATCATTTTATGAGCCCAAAGAGACATTTTGACATTTAGTATAATATTCCAGAAAATCAGTAGAGAAATGGTTACAAAAGATGTACTGAATAAAACACCCTGAAAAAAATGTAAGAAAGACTACATTATAAATAGGAGTGGTGATTAAAGTATTGTTTTTTCCCCACTTCAGATGTGGGGGCTGTATTTCCCCCCGCCTTCCTAATACTCTTCAGCACCGTCTTTGAAATAAAAGGCAAGCAACTCGCAAAGGAGACCTTTTAAAAGCAATAAAAATCCTTCTTCAGCCTTCATTTTTGTCTTATTATTTTACCTGTAACCATTTGATGACAGTTTAATGCAGAGGTATCATGGATTTAAGCTGCGATTTATGGGCAGTCTCTGCTCCTTACTGGGGCACTGTGGGTGAAGAGATGAGACACAGAGGCTTGAATAGTCTCACTTAAAGAGCCTCTTTCTCCTGGTAGTCTCTCTGCTAGGGAATTTGAGCACCTCCATTCATGGCACCACAATGCAAAGGTGGGAGGAGGTCGGCAGACCCTCTCCCTCTGCTGGCCTTTGTCCCCCGCTTGTCTGCTGCTTCCCCATGCCACTCAGCTGTAATTCATTGCCGTGGCTTGTGGGCTGAGGGAGATGACTGACTTACTCTGCTTCGATTCCTTCAAGGAGGTGGCTGTCCTGTGCCCCTCTGCTAGCCTCCTTCCTGGCTCCCAGCCATGGCTGCCAGTGTGTGAGCTACACACTCCACATGTCTCTGAAACCAAGGGATGTTTAAAAATACCCAGTAAGGGTCATTGAAGCCAGATGCTGTAGGGATTGGCAGAGACTCAATCTCTCTTAATTAAAAGTTTTAATTTACTTTCAAGCCACCCCTTAGGTCTCCAGAGCAGTTCTGGTGTCCTCTATGTGTCTTCAGAAGGGCGTTTCCCATTTTTCTGTCCCCACCAGAGATCCAAGAGCTGGAAGTGACTCTGGGAAGATGTTTTCTTCTGGAAGCAGAGGTTGAAGGAGCAGATGGAAGGCAGTGGCTGTGGACTGTCAAGGTGCCCAGGAATCAAGGCTAAGCCCAGCAGATTCCTGCTGTCTGTGGACTTTCATGTCTCCTCACTGGCAAGGAAATGGGAGGTTGTACTTCATTAAGTATTAATCACTAAATGGTGATGCAACGTCTGGGGTATCCCTGTTTTAACAGCAGCTGGTTCCAGGGATCCAGTAGCAGCTCACGGTTGCCTGAGAGCAAACAGTGATGCCTGGCTGCTAATGGACATCAAACATTTTAAAGTAGGGGATGTGTGTGTAGAGGCAGCAATCCAGAAGGTTGAGGGGAGAGGTATAAGGAAAGGCCATCGCCAGTTCTTCCTGGGAGACCATGAACATCTGCTCAGAGCCAGAGGGGCCCTGTTCTCTGTCTGCAGTCAGGAAGAGGTGAGAAGAGCAAGCCATGGAGGGCTGGACATACAGGGGGACACTGTGAACACAAAATGCAACCCCTACACAGCTGGCATGGTATCTGGGATCCCCAAAAACCCTGTGTGTTGGACAGTATTAGAAGTGGAACCAACAAGACCTACAGTCTGCATAGTGAGTTGCCAAGGACAACCACCCAGAAATGCTGCCACTGGGGAGAAGGTGTGGAGCTTGCACCTGGGACAATGTCACTCTTTACTTACATGAGGAGTACCATCCCACTTCTGCACACACCTTGGAGATGTGGAGCTCAAGTCAGTCAGGCAGGGGAAAAAAGGCTTCATCAGACTCAACACCACAGGACAGTTATGTGGCTGCTGGGCAGTCAGAATGGGATGTGATGGATCACCATCATCTCCCCCTGCCAGGTGTGTGTTATTCAGGGTTTGGCATGGTGATAGCACCCAGTCCCTGCGTGCTTGTCAAACTGCCAGCAGCAATTTTCTTTGGGAATTTAAACACTGCCAATTGATAGAGAGGACAGCAAACCCTTCATTTTGGACAAAGAAACTTTCTGCTGAGCAAATTACCTGTGGTTTCCCTATAAAGCTCAGGTATTTTCTGTTCTGACGGTGCTCACTGGAAAGGCAGAAAAATGCACTGCTGGAACAAAAGGAGGGAAAAAAAGAGACAAAAGAGAAAAAAAAAGAGGAAGGCGTGGGTGTTGTACAGTAAAAGGTGAATGTTAGAAGAGAGGGCATATAATTTGAAGTATAAGGCCGGAATGCCCACTGATCTAATGAGCCTCACAAGCTGCTTTCTCACCATGTGTTAAATCACCAGACCCCTTCCCCAGCACACCTCGTAACACACAGCCAGCTGGTTTTCATCCTGAATGATACGCTTGCAAAATCTCCAGTAGGCCTCATTAGCAAGGAACTGCTAGCATTTGCAGACGTGTTGGATTGAACTGCATCTCACAGGCATGTTTTTAATGTCCTTCTATGACTGCAGCTGCAATTTAGAAAGATTATACCAACTCCAAGCGACTGCAACTTTCTGCCTGTCCCTAGGAAGAGGACAGCAGTCACAGGTCACACAGCACACGAGGATTTCTGCTCTTCTGTGTTAATCAGAAGGCAGTATCTGAAGTGCCAGTTTTGTAAAGAACTCTCTGTCCAGTTTTCCTCCAACCTGATGCTGAACTGTCCGATCAATACTAAATCTAATTTATAATGATGGCCCCTGTGAAGCTTGCAAATGTTATGTCAACATATCATAATAGCTTTGGCTTCCTGAGTAGCCTTGTTAGCTCCAACCTTCTCTACTTCTGCTACTCTCTCAACTACTTCCACCTATGGAGCCCCATCTCTAACGATGCTGACCACTACTTCCATCATTCTTTCTCTCTTCTACCAGCAGAGGCTTCTGTGGTGTTGGCTTGTGTCATGTGAGACCTCTCCAAGAAAGACATGGAAGAAAAAGAGAAGAAAAGGGAAGAAAATAAAATTAATTCCCCTGCCGATTCTCCCCCTTCCTGCAACTGATGAACCAAAGAAGGAAATAATTGCTACTCTCTTTTAATAATGCCACGTTTACAGAAATTTCCATAAAGATGATTCAGAAAGGAATGCATGGATTTCTTCTCTGTGGGGTGTCCAAAACGGTTTGTATTGTTCGGTAATGTAATGTTATTAGTGCTCCATCTAATTTATATTTGCATTTCCTTGTCTCCAGGGCAAATTTTTACAACTCACTTGCAAAGTACTAAATGAAGAAGTGCTGCAGTGCTAAAGAACTGCATTTTCTAGCAAGCTTTCAAGCCATCATTAATTGCCAAAGGGCCAAAGAAGGTATTGAAGGAGTCCAAAGAAACACTGAGTTTTCTCCATCCTCATGTGGAGCACATAGCACACAGCACTGCAGAAGAAGTGGTTGACGATTACAGTTGTAATATGGAAAGTGGAAATGTGTGTCCGTAGTCTGCAGTTGCTATAAATGGGAAGGGTTGTCTCCCTACTTACTATTGGAAAGCAGGTTGAAAGTGGAACAGAGATGGATTAATGATGAGTGACAGCTGGAGAATCACCAGCTTTCTGAGGTGTCTCATTGCCAGAGCATGTGTCACATCCGTGTGTGTGGTGGGAGAGTTTAGACAAACCAGCTTTCATTAACTGAATACTTAGAAACACTTAAAGAGCCCTAATTGTAGAAGAGTTTCTCCTGCCAGTTAGTCTGTAGGCACAGGGTCTCTATCCTAATGCAACAATACAGGTGAAGACAGGAAATATCAGTGTTATTAATGAATTATTCTGAAGTATCTGTAAATTCTCCTTTACGTGCACAGGGAAAATGATACAAAAAGATGTAAATGACTTGCTCAAAAGTCAAATGGGAAATGAGTGGAGAAGGGAAGGACACAAATCCCATGAATCAGTCACATTCTTCACACTCAAACCATTTATCATCTTTCAGATATCATTGTTATAAGAAAAATAAATATCTGTACATAAAAACCTCTGCATAAATTAAACACCACCAGTGGATTCTTAATTCTGAGAAGAAGTGCATGGTATTTCAAGAGTTTGCCCAGCATTTCAGGTCAACTTATCCTGTGTATAGCAAAACAAGCTGCAGACACACCTGAATAGTCACCAAGGGACAATGATTACTTTTTTCTTCCAGAAAAGAGCTCAGGCTTCCCAGCCCATGGAAGAAAAATTGTGCTAAAAATCACCAGGACTAGGAGAGAAAGAAACATAATATGAGCTTTCTGTTCTAAATACCTGATAAAAAAGCAAGAAAAGAAGAAATTAGAAGCTTCCTAAGCTTTCTGGGCAGCAGAAGGTTGTGATGATTTCTGTGCCTGTGATGCCAAGGTGGTTGCTTTGCTTTCTAACAAGAGAGTATTAGAGTCCAATTAAGACAAGATAAGCTTATTCCACCTGTCTAATGTCAATAACTCAAAACTGTAGTGTATGGCAAACTCCATCCACACAATGGGGAAGCTGCACCTGCTTAAACATCAGGTCATTAGGCAAAAAATCTTTCAGAATGCACCTCAGATCTTGTTTCAATAAGATGACTGCATGCTTCACTGGGTGCTAACATTTCAAATATATTTGCAAAGCAGGAAAGTGTAATATTTCAACACTTAATCATGTCTTAGTTATCAACTCAAGCCTTATGTTACAATATTTTAAAAAACAATTAATTAAAGGTAAGGAGTCAGAATCATGTGCTTTTTGGTTTTTTTATTAGCTGGTATTTGAAGAATCCATCCACCTGTTCAAAACAGAGGCTGAGCAAAAATTTCCTGTTGGAATAACAATTATGTCTGTCAAGGAAACAATGGTTCCTCCTCTCCCCCTTTTGTTTAGCCCATGCTTTCTGTTCTGGAGTGAAAGTGTAATATGCAGTCAACAAGTCCAGCAAGTATCATTAGCAAAAATTATGCCAAGTTAAAAACAGCAATAAGAACAAAAACTAATTTCCACTTCAGCAGCTTGAAGGTTAGGTTGGAGGTGAAGCAATGCAGACACTTGTGTTTGTAAATATTATTGAGCTCTAATATGTAATGAAGGTTGTATTTTAAAATCGAGGTAAACACTGTTCAAGAGGATGTCCCACTACATAACTGTTTGGAATCCACAAATAACGAATGTGGCTTTCAAAACGGAGAAGAACACAATCTGTCTGAGGGCTGGCCTGTATCTTTGTTCAGTCCTCTATAGATCTATCTCTCTCTGTTCCTTCAGCTTTGGCAGTCAGTAAGCAATTTTCGCTTTGGCAGGAGGGTTTCTTCATGGCAGTGATAAACATCTTGCCACTTATATCAGTGAGATTCTTCATAAGGAAGAAAAACCTTATACACCATTCTCACGAAGCCTGTTTCCATGTACTAGGATCCTAAGGACAGTGGTAGTGGTTGGAGACTGTAAACAGCCTATAACATTTAGGAGCAAGTCCCTGTGATAATAATTTAATAACTGGACCATGTTTTCAAGAGAAAGACCAGAAACTCTCAGTAAAACATGGAAACTGACTTCCAGCTCAACATCTAGAGTTTCTACAAACTGGGTATCTGCAGGCTTTGAATGCAACTTTCAGGAGACCCGATGTCTGGCTCTGTGTGAAGGGTGCCTAAATGAATCCCTGAGGATCATGCACACTGTGAGACAGAGGATCATGGGCACTTTTTCTGATTGTCCTCCCCAGCTGCACATGTGTGCCCCCTTGTTCTTTGAGGGTTTCGTTTTCCCAAATATGTGCTACAGGTACAGCTCTGCAATTCTGCCTCAGAGAGGACCATGGCCAAGGTCTATTTTGCTAGGCTAATCAAACAGCCACCACACAAAGAATTTCTGCTGGTTGAGTCATGTGCAGAGGTTGCCATGCTCTTCCTCTGCCTCAGTGCAGCATCTGCTGGCTTAGTTTGGATCACATTAGTGGTACCTTGAGCTAATGCTGTACTCAGAGGGAGAGAAATCCACTGATATGATGCTTTCAGTAACATAGGAACAAGAAGCTCTGCCCAGCAGTAATGCCCAATGTCCTCACTGCCACTGCTTCTGTGGCTGATCATGGCCATGGACATCTGGGCCATAGTAGCTAGGTCAGAACAGTATTTGTTACAGGCAATCTACCTTAAAGTGTCTGAATTTTCACACAGGCTAGAAAGTGTGAGCAAACATTTGCAAATGAACCCCCTATAGATCCTAGTCTAGACCAAGCCAGTGAATGGATGTTTAAGTTGGATTTGAATGGTTGGGCAACCAACCAAGCCACTTATTCTCCATTTGTAGCAAACTGTTAAAAATAGGATAAGGTTCAGAAGGCTCAGATCTGCCCTGCAAAAAAATCCATACAATTGAGGAATTTCTCTCCCCGACACATTTCTATTTCTGTTGTCAAAAGGAAAGAAAAACTAATAATGTTGGGGTTTAATAGCAGAATATCCCTGACATACAGAAGGTCCTTAGATTTTGACTGGGAGATTACAAGGTAGGCTGATGTTACCTGTGCGTAGTAAGTGGTGCACAGTAAAATCATAACTGAAGGGCTGAGGTAGAGGTCAGAAACGCCACAAATAAAGAAAGAAAGGGGGACAGGAGAGTTATAACATCTTTCATTACTCTTTCACCCTGCAGGGATTTAAGAACAGCAATAAGTAAAAACGTTTACAGCTGTCCACAGGTGAAGGGTTTTCCATCACCAATATAGCTATATTTTACAGACCTGATAAGTTTAGGACTAGTGTTTTTTAAGGACCAAAACTGGTCCAAATTTCAGCCTTAGTATCTCAACAGAAGTGCAAGATCACTGTCTAAAACAGCAACAACAGTGAAAGTAGTAAAATACTCATTACAGGATCTGACTTGCTGCCTGGAATCCTTATGATTGGTGGCAGTCAAAAACAAACAAAAAACCTACCCATTTGTCATGGTTTGAGATCCCCAAAATTCTAATTCCCTAGTCCTAGCCCCCTGTCACATCTCAATCCAATGTGAGATGGGTTTTCCAGACAAACACACAAGACTCAAAATGGCGGAAAGGGAGTATATTACAATGACTGTACAAATAAATAAATATTAAAATACATTATACACACGATCACAACTATCTCTACCATGACATAAGTATTTACAGTGGATCAAATCTCTTCTCCCCTCCAAATAAAAGTCCAGGAGGGAAGAAGGACAGATCCCTTCTTCAGAGCAGCAATATCTCTAAGGCAGCATGTCTCTCTGTCTCTATGCAGCAGCTGTAACTGGATTGTTGTAGCTGGATCTCTTCTCAATACACACAGGGGGGTCTCCAAGCCCCTTGGCCCGTCGTCTCCAAACGAGGGTCTTCAAGACACAAGGGGGTCTCCTTTCACCCCTCTTGGCTCTCCTTCGACTCCAAGCGAAGGCCTCACCTGTGGACTGCCAGCAGGGACAAGACTCGCTTCACCACAGGCATATCACAAAGTGCAGGGGCATCTTCGTGAAAGTCCCTTCCTCAGGGGTTCACCCTGAGTCAGAACATCTTGGGCATCATTCAATTGAAAGCCTTTGCCTCAGGAGTTCTACCAGAGCTCCTGTGCTCTGTCTCAGGCTGCTAGGCTTGCCAGCAGCAGCGAGGGGGGCCAAGGTCAACCCCCCGCATTCCTTCTCCGTCCCGGTCCAGCTTCAGGACGTCTTTGAGCTTCTCAGCTCCTCTCTCTCTTCATTAGACATCTCTGTGTCTGCTTGCCTGGTTTCAAGCTGTCTCTGCTGCGTTCTTATCTTTTTGGCTCTCTACCATCGCTTCTGGACGCTGCTTCTGCTGCTGCTGTCTCTGCTCACTCAGTGGAGAAAACTTTCTTAGCTCTCACCTGCAGGCACCTAGCCCAGCTTTATGCTGTTCCAGGTCCCCGCAGGCCCCCGCTGGGGGCTGGGGGCCAAAGCCCCCCAGGGGGCTCCTGCCCTCTGCTCCTCATGGCCTCAGAACATGGCTACTACTTCTACAACCAAACTACAACTCACCTTCTCTTCCGTTTGCTTGTGGTATGTTTACATTTCGCAGGAGCGCAGATTGGACAAAACTTCAAAACTTCCAGGGGTCACCACCCCCTGGGGTTTTACCATTTTCTTAGCTTCAGGGGGAAAACCTGGTTCAAACCACTACACCATTTTAAAATGGCAGCTGAGTTCTATAAATAACCATTCCCTGCGAGACTTTTGAAAGATAATCATTCAGTTTACTGAAAAAAATTACGTACTTTTCTTTTTGTCAGCAGAGTAGAGGCAATAGAGGCACACACGAACATACCACATTCTGTCTCAAACACTTCCCTGGAGAATTTTCAGTTAAGTTTTTATTCTACAGTTTTTACAGTCAGCAATGATACTTAAAGCACAGAAATAACAGTTTAACTTGAAGCTATCAGGCTGAATATCCACTCTTGATCAAAGAATCTTGAATTAACTTTAAAAATGAGTGAATTCATGTGGAGTTTATGGTGCAGAAATATGTGGGGAATGTTTGGATGTCATTTTCAGAAGGACATTTCCTATAGTAACTGAAGCCGATATAAATTGAATTATGGAATATGAAAGTCCTTAAGGTTTATGGCAGAGTTTGTGACTACTGATAGGAGGACAAAGAATTTGAGATAAGAAGTGTGTCAGCAGCACAGAGGTTAAGTATTATGCATTTTGATGTAAAATTAAAATACAGTATTTTCTGCAAATATTTGAATTCCATTGTAGGTGAGTAAATACTGGGTTTGTATTAATTCATGCTGGAAAAAACCCCCTTGCCTCTTTGACATTGAATAGACTATATTACACTATAAAGTTTTACTGCTTTTATTTCTTTTGCCACTGATATTTTTAGAATTTCATAGCTATTACACTGCCATGCTCCTTGCACTTGAAAATATGTTCTGTGCACTGATCCCACAGAATCTGTTTATGCATTTCACTCTCCTGAGTTTGTTCATTAGAGCAGTAATTACTTACAGGAGCAGAGCTTTCCTCTTCAGGTCCTAAAACATGCTACTCTACTCTAATTAGGTTCTTTGAAGCCAGCACATTCTGTAAATAATTCAAACGTATCTGATTCATGAAAACAAATCCAAATGCCTTGTAAATGTAATTTCATACAAAACAGAGATTGGGATACCAGTTCCTAGATTTCTTTCTCTTCTGAAACACTGTGGCTGCAACAGGAACTGATGCTGCATTGGGATCTTTCAGAGCCAAGACCTGTCCTGGTGACCCAGGCTTCTCCATGCCAGCATCAGTCAGGGTACAGCTTCAGCTTCAGAAGCAAGACAGCAGCTCTGTATTAGTATGGGTCAAACAATCTTTCAGCTTTAATGTAAAATTCATACTTGTATCTAACCATTCCTGAAGGAAAAAGGATGCATTTGTCAAGCAAGAAGATTAGCTGAGGTTTTTCAAAAGGCTTTGAGATGTGTGGTGAATTTAAAGGAGAGGAATAAACCTTGGACGCTTGGAGACGTGAGGTCAAGTGTCAAGGCAAGTGTCAGCTGAATGCTAAGTATGACTACTGGTATTGCATTTAGTTACCACAGGAATAGGTACTTACTTTTGAAATAAAAGTGGAGATATATTTAATGTTGGTGAACACAGTGCCTTTGAAAGACACTACAATGGAAACTTTGACTTCCCCTCACCCCTAAACAAATGCACCAAAGGTACCAGTGAAATACAGCAAAGGTAGCACCCAGACTAACCCAGAAGTGTGCTGCTGACTGACCTCGAAGCAACTTCAAAGGCAGAAAAGTTGCTCATTTCTATGGCCCACCTAAACTCTGACTTGTCTATTTAAAAGGTGCTAATGAAGATTACAGTAGTGGGGCTTTTTTGTTGTTGGGTTTTTTCCCCCCCTTTTTTTCTTTTCTTCAAGCCAGTTCCTGTGCCAGTATGAAGCAAGCAATCCCAATTCTTACATAGCACTAAAATATTCACAGAAAAATAACGATTTGTTGTTGACATCAGCTTGAACATGAATACCGCCTGCTTCTCTTTCATGTTAATGGGACCATTCATGTGCTTACAGCTATATATGTTCAAGTGTCTCAGTGGATCAGTTCCACTGAAGTGGAAGATCTTAAAGATCTACCTGAAAGATCTTGATTCAAATATGGCTTTTCTACTTTCTGCTCTTATGTTATACAGCAGTTCCTTGAGAAGGCAAAAAGTCCAAGTAGGGGTGATATCTTCTGGGTATTAAAAGTGAGTATAGAAAATATCAAAAATTATATAGTAAAGTGGAAGTTACAAAAATTCTGATACATTGTTCATAATGAAAAGAGAAATGTGATAGCTTAAGATACCTTAATGGAATACTGCATTAAAATTACAACTCCATTTTAAATTCCATTGACACATTTTCATTATTTAGACATTTCTAAGTCTTTACCTCAGAGATATTCTTTGTGGTCATGTCTTCTGAAACCATGCTTACCCACTGCAGACCTGGTGCTGATAGCTTTTAACTGGTGGGGATCTCAACATTAGTAGATATGTGAGTGTGTTTGGATATGCTTTATGCAATCAAAGTTTAAGGGAGTAAAAGTGTACAAAACAGCAGTAGAGTTTTTCATTAGAAAGATAACTCTAACAAGACAAAAAAATATTTAGTGGTTAGATTTTGGAAAACAGATAAAATGTTTCCTTACATTCGGTAAGGACCCTTCTGACTTTCTTCTGTGACCTTTTCGAGGTCCAACCAAGTTCCCACGTGATTAGGAGCTTGAGGACTACCAAAAAAGTCCCCAGTAAGAGCTACCTGTCACACAGGCACACAAATGCACAAGAGCTCTGAAATGCATTTTTTTAACTTGTTTTACAACACTAAGCCTCTGTACTTTGTTCAGCTTCCCATGAAAAGGACAGCTGAAGCACATAGCTATACAAGAAATTCTTACTACTTACCTCATCAACAAAATCACAGGACAGATGAGTTTTCGAGGCCTTCTATTTATATCCTAAAATCCTCCTTTTATTCAGTCCAATGAATAAACATGCATGAACACGCCTACACCTGTGACCTTGGGAATAGCTGAGGAATTTGCCACTGTGTTTGTGCTTATGCTTCTGCTGTGCTATGGGCTGGATGCTGGCATGTGCACCAGCCATGCTCACCACAAGGAGGGGATAAGAAAGATTTTGCAAAATGGTTTGGATCCCACAACCTCAAAGGTAAGAGCTGTCCCTGCTCTGCTACCAGAAAGACGGTGGTTGGCACAAATAGTAGGGTCATCTACGGAAAGGAAAGCTTGCAGTAGAATTAAGCATTCTAAACATAATGTCTTAGAAACCCAACGTTGTCTGTTTAAAATCAGCTATGTTTAAAGAGTTGGTGAAATATAAATAATTTAAAAATGAAGCTGACCAATAGCTGCGGTATATCATTTTGCCATTTTCTGTTAAGCAAAAAAGAAACCAAGTACATAATCTTGTAAAATAGCAGGAATTTAGAGTCTGATAAATTATTAAAACCAGCTAAACAGATAATGAAAAGCAATACACGGATGATCTACATTTCAAAAGCTGAAACACAGTCACACTGCATTTCTTGCAATTAGTTTTGCTGTCATGCTCAACCTGTGCAGAACTTAGGAGATCCAGTTTTACACTTTCCAAGTACTTATTTTACAAAAGGCTGTCTCATTACACAGCCAATTAAAACGATTTGTTTGTTCGTGAGGGAATTTAATGTAGAGATTAGTTTTCTTCCAACAGATACCTTCTGCTAAAAAGGCAAATTGGTACAACTTTATAATTGTGCTAGTTCCACTGGGAGCTACAAAGAAGTTTGTGAAGCTGATAATTCTTTAGTGCAAATGAACAAACAATAAAGACAAGCCACTTATAAAATTTTCCACTGTGAAAATTCAGAAACATCGTAGCATCCCAAGAAAATTAAAAACCCTAAGATTGTGTTATATTATCATATTTATTGTATTACTTATGTTATAATATTTGTTATATTATTATATTAGCATATGAATTATATTATCAGCTTTATTGTTGATGCATCAATGAAGTCTTTGTCTTGAGAATTTTAAGACCAATAAATCAATATTGCAAAACCTTGTTCTTTCCCAAGCAATATACCAATGATGCTTTGAAAGTTGTCACAGTGGCAAAGTTTTGGACTCTGTTTCCCAAATAAACTCATTAACCATCAAAGCCAACCTGGGCATAAAATTCAGTAACTTACACGACCATGTTTTAAAATTGCAAAGAAAAACCTACAGAGCCTTATAACCTTTGCTTGTAATGAATGTGAATAGAAATTTGCTATGAGGCACACAGAGCAATATGTACCCCACACAGTGTAGCCTGTTCATCAAAACTGCAGTACGTAGAAACTCGCAGATTAAAGCATGAGGCACAGAGGGAACAGGAGGAACAAGACTGCAGTTTTTTAAAACTTAAGCTGAAACTGAACCGTAATGAATGTGGGCACCATTTCTGAGGAAAAAATAAGGGTTTCTGTAGCTCACAGTGGAGTTGAGTTTGGCATAGAGGCTTAACTGGTGCTGTTGCTGCAATAGAAGCATTCATGAAACTTAGGTCTTTTTTTGGCTCTGCAGCTTGTTTTTCATTTTTTTGGGGGGGTGAAAAAATAGTGGAATAGGGACCATCAATGCGATCAGAGACAGACCTGATCTCCCAAAGCTGGTGGAGAGATTAATAGTTGTTGCAGACCACATAATCCCAGAGCAAATGCTGAGAAAGCCAGACATGAAGGATTTGTCATCGTCCTTCTGAGCGTAGATGAGTCTGTGGCAGTGGCAGCAAACTACCTTATGGATGCCATGATTCTCATGCAGCTATCAAAGGAATGAAAAAACATGGGTGCTATGTGCAGTGTTGGGGAGAGGATGTGACCCCTGATGCTCCTGACAAATTGTATTTATGGGTGACCAGAACCTCACACTCTTCTCTCCACGACAGTTAGCACATCAGTAAAGACAACAAAATAAACACAAGTACTAAAAAAATAAATACTAGTACTGAAAGTATTTCCCTTTCATCCCTTCTTACCCCATGCAATCCAGCCCAAAAATGAGGGAGTTGAAGGACGACTCCAGTGGCTCTGAGGAAAAGCTGCTGCATACCTGGAAGCTAATCAGAACTCCAAGGGTGACACACAGGTTCCATCGCAAGTGGTTCGGTGGCCAAGACCTGAGGGTTTTCTCCACACTGCAGTACTAAGCAGACAATTATGTTTCCTCTTCTTGGAGGCAAAGGTTTGGTTTATACCATTTGTTTTAGAAGATTAAGATTAGGAGCTAAAATGTGATGTATGCTCATATACCTCCAAAAGTAGGAATTTTCTTCAGGGTGTTTAAATTGAGTCAAGCAGACCTCCTTTTACGGGCACAAGTGTGTGGAGCTGGCATTTCCCTTACCTTGTGACTTTATCGTCTTTCAAGCCATTGCAAAGTTGCAGTCAAGTACCACAAATCCAGAAGCATGTAACATTGCATTTTGGCTCGGAAACTCTACGAGGTGCAGGAGAAAAGATGGTTTGCTATAGTATTTGAGCTATTTTCCTTTGGACAATACATGCCAGTTTGAAACATCATTATTATTCTTATTGTGGATAAAATTAGAATTTAAGCTTGTAAATATATGGCAGCAGCTGATGATATAATAAAATGAAGTTTTGGAGCTGATGAATAGTTTATACTGTGGATGCTCAAACAAGATAAAGAATGGAGTTAATGCTGAAAAAAATGAGTTGGATACATCTCATTAAGGGCTTACTGCTGTATTTGCATTTTTGTTTAATACTCAAATCCTGAAGCACTGCAAATGAGCTGTAACTTTGCAGTCTTAAAAAAATGTATAAAGATTAGATAAATGCCGATGCTATGCAAATAGTCAATCAGCAGCAGGCTACTGGGCAGCCATTAATGAGTGCTGGGAAGTTACACGGGTGATCATAAAAGACCTTTCCAGTAAGACTAAATGCCACAGTGATGTGTAAGTTCCTTCTGCTTCTTCCCTTGAATTTGTCATCCGGGATATACGAGGTAATCTGAAGTTATGCCTTGTTATTTGGGGAAAGTTGATGTATCTGTAGGTGGGGAAATACATGTAGCATTGCAGTTATGTAAAGAAGAGACAAATAGTATAATTGCACAATGCCTGAATTATTACAAGGGAAAAGAAATAACCTTTTCTATTATTTCGAGTTCTTCATCATTATCAAGTAACATATGAGTATCTCCCGCATTCATGATCATACTCAGATCTAAAAATGACTCATCCTAGATCAGATGAGACAGTTGCTCATTTACACCCCAGATTACAAAAACATTTTAGAAATCGTTCTTTCACTATCCATTTATTTGTCCTCCCTACATGTTCTTATTGGTTGTTCGTTATGAAGGAGATTTATAGTTTAAAACTCCATCTTATTTATCCCCTTCCTTTTAATGAGTAACTATAAAATAAGCATCATTTTCCTAATGTGCATTTTGAGTGTCAGAAATAGGCAATTTAAATGTGAAGCTTCAAAGGGCTATTAATGCTGCAATTTAGTGACAAAATATCTCTCAGTTTTCAGTGCCTCTTGCCACTTTTCTTCATTTCAGTGATTTATTGTATTATTTCTCTGCCTGTAATAGTTAGTGCCGTAAGTAGCTGGTTTATTTTTGTATTCCTCCTCACATTAATACATTTTGGTATTGGCTAACTCTACCCTTGTTTGACAATCAGCCAAGAGGAACACAACATAAGCCCCACATTGTGCCAGGCCCTTCGTAACACCTTTTTGAGATTGCGTCTCCATTCACTGACTGTGTATGACTCCTGAATACTAACTTGGAAAAGCTCAGCCTGCCGTAAATGGCTTCAGTCTCGCCAGAGAGAGCCAACCACTGCTTTCTTCCCCTGACGACAAGCGGGAAAAGCTGTCACAATGACTAACGTGAAAACCTAAGTAATGATAGAGATTAGAGGTTTTCTTGATGATTAGCTCAGCTTCATCTGTTCCTAAGACTTTAGAGAGGATGAACTCTGTCTCGAGAAAAGCACTGTTGCTCAGTGAGTTTACCAGTCTCTTCTCTCAAACATGCTACAAACACAAGGAAGTTCTTAGTACTTGGTGTATGGCAGGCACAGTTTCGGGGTGCTGGATTATATGCCTGCCTGCATGAGGCACAATGGAAATTATCCAGCATCCTGCTGCTATTTGAAGATATTGAAAGGTTGTTGCTGTTTTTAATATATACTAGAAATCCAGACTGCACCAACCATGCGTTAGATATACACTTGTGCTGAAAATGTATTCAGACAGCTTTATACAAATGGGTCTTTTGTGAAAATGTATTGTGGTGCTCTGAAAGCTGCAAAAGGACAAATTGTGCATGTGAAAGTTTTTTCACAGTCTTCTCTTTTTCTCTTCCCTGACTTCAAAGCCTATAAAACAGTATAGGTACCCTCATCATATACATACTGTGTATGATGCAGGGATTGCTTAGCATCAGTGTTGCCATTTAGGGCTGAGGAAGTAAACCCCAGAGTTGTGAGGTACCTGTCCTAGTGCTGTACCGCAGATCTATTAAAAATTTCCTTGCTTTGTGCCCTAATCAAATATTGCTAACTGGCTGACACAAACTAATTCCAGTGATGGTGTCTCCACAGACAGCTTAATCAACTGAACAGCAACATTTTCCACTGCAAAAAAATATCTACAAATTGCTACAAATTTGTTCCTGAGTTTGACTTTTGTGTCCCTGTGGATCACAAGCCCACTTTTGTTGAGATTTTGTCCTGTAGTTGAAATGTTAGCAGAAATGCAGGAGTCCAGTTCTTGGGGATAAGTATAGGGAAAGAATAGCCCCCATCCCCCCTGCCCCCCTGCCTGAACATCTAAAAAGCCTGGAGGGTTATTTCTAGAAGAGGACAAAGCTGTTAACATAATGATATAAAAAACCAAAAGATGGCCTTATTGGGAAACTGCATGATTTATTGTGGTCAACAGCTCATTCTGATGCCACAAGAGCGAATTTTCTTACAGCTTAGTGTTTCTTTTTCTTTTTGTAAGGATAACACCCCACTGACCTAGCAGATGATGTGATGGGCATGTGTCTCATGAGTTGTTGGGGGAGATAATTGCTGAAGTACGTTTCCTCAAGGAAAAACCAGTGCTGACGTACCCAGAAAAAGCATGCGCCACTGTATTTGTAAAACCTACCCAGGCTTGTCAACTTTATTTCTACTTAGACGTAGGCTCGTATGATATTTAGCATTGGAACACACCTTTTTTTTATCCTAAACTACCTTTCTCCCAGTAGAAGGAAGCCCATCACTTTAGCAGGAGCATCCTCAAAGCCAAACCTCTCTGAGCTTCAGTGGAGACTGTCTGTGTAGGAAGATTGTTAGTGTAGCTCCTGGACTATGGATTGGGCAATGCCATGGAATGGGCCTTGTGTGAATCTCCCAAAACTTCAAGATCCTGTGTAAAACTTGGGTCACCCAGGAGATGGAACACACTTGCCCAAGCACACTTTACAGGTGACGAATTTTATAAGACCATATGTGCCCAAAATTCTGCCATTGTGACTCCAGGTTATACCCACCTGCTATTCAGTCTCACATCAAGTTTTACTGTGAGAGGACTTAAGCTTGCGTAGAGCCTGAAACAATATCTTGAAAAACATATTCTCCACTTGAAATAAAATAAAAAAACACCAAAATTTTCTAAGAGAAGTATGAAATGTCACTTCACTGAATGAGTTCACCTGAAAGAACAGATCAACCAGAAAATTGTTCTCTACATGCACCTGAATGCTCTTTGATTGCCACAGTCAGTCACAGACCATCACATTAGTCTTTGAAAGAAGAAACTGCAGGCTGACTGCAGAGACTTGAAGACATTAGGCCAGCAGGGCTTGGAGACACTCTGAAAGTTTCTCTCCCTGCTCATATGATGCAGCACTGCTGAGGATTTTGCAGTTTAGCTGACCACAAAGAAAGCTGTCAACTATTTTTCCAAGTGCTAATCATGACACTTTTGTGGAGAATAAAAGAGGGGCATAATAGGAATAAGCAGTGCCCTGGAACAGGAAGATTAAGCTGGCCCATCTGAGAGCATCATTTCAGGCACACATGCAAGGTCCATAAGTCTGGGGTGCCCAGTTCTTCAGGCTGGTCCTTCTGCACAGCAAGATTATCTTTTTGCTTCTCATTTGAAAGAGTAATTTATCTTTTACTCATTTTAATTATATGGTAAATTGGTAATTTTCTTATTCTGTCATTTTAGTTTTCTTTGAAGAGACAGATTTATTAAAGACAAAGCTATACAAATCATCCTCTTGTAGCAGTGCCCCTCAGGAAGGGAGCAGTCTTTTTCCCTTTGAGTGAAGTTTGCACAATGTTCTAAGAGAAAGGTCTGAATAGCTCAGTCTATTGTATTCAAAAGCCACATGGACTGTTAAAAAACATTTCATATTTTTACCACATTTTCACCACATTTTTCAGTAGAAAAGGCAAATCTGGAAATAAATGTGGAATGATATAGTTCAGGTTTATTAAGTCTACTTGACCCTTATGTCATATACTGACATTTTAATTTTACTGCCTGACATTTAACAAATTCTTAGCAGTCCTGAAAAAGCCAATGATTAAAAAAAAAAGACATCTCTCTGCATAGTTAACTTAACTATATGCAAATAAAATAAAATAATTAGCATAATTCTTGTTTTATCGTATAAAATTGTTTACTATGATGATTTTTTAATTGCATATTCAGCATGTATTTATCTACAGCCTTTTGACTAACAGCTTGCCCCATTTATTTAAACAGTGGTTGTTTCTTTAAATAGGCAATAAGAAGGAGAGACTACTATAATAATAATTTATAATATTCCTAACATGTATCCGACTACTTCCTCCTTCACACTACTGACCTGGAGAGCCTCTATTACTGGAATGAAACTACTACGATGCCTTTGCATCCTTCCTCCAACAGGATCGTGTCCCTCCCAGCTATTTGCAAGAAGTCCTATAGGAACAATTATGAAATACTCTCATTCATTTGGCACAATGGCATATGAAAATTTCCTGCAACACTAATTACTATGGCTGCAATCTTTAGCCAAAAATGTCAGTGTCTAGGATTTAATTAGGCTGTAGCAGGATTTTAAAACTGACCTTCTAGTTTAGTTAATTAATTCACCAGTTCATTTCTTTCTTTTTTCTTTTTTTTTCTTTTTTTTTTTTTTCTTTCAGAGAATCCTGTCATGTAAGTTTTTAGGAGATTTTAATTAAACAGAACACACTACTTCCAATGCTAGCAGGATATCTAAAAGCAGTTGTTAAAACAGTTTTAGCAAATAAAGCAATGAGGTCAAGTCCCTATTGCTTCAGAATGCCCCTCTAGCCATTGCACACAAGTGCTAAGTCTGCCACCCAGGTATTGGTGAAAAGCAGTTTGCAAAATGTGAAAGTGTAATGAAGTTTTTCCCCAATTAGCTCTTCTTCCCTGTGCTTGCATCAGCATTCTTTGCTGAGAGGGATTTCTCTACAGGAATCTTTTACAATATTAATTAGAGATGTATTTGAATCAAAATATAGGAAACAAAACACTGAAATTCTTGGAAAGATTGAATTGTCCCAATATCTCCAATGAGTGTTTGAGGCTGGTTTCTCATTCGAACTGGAAATCTTGATATAAATTCAGTTTCAGAGTTATACAGGCAGAACTGCAAGAAAGGGGGTTTTTTTGTTCAGTTTTATCTTGACATGAGCCAAAATATGCCTTTTATTCTATCCTCTTTCTTTGTGACAGTTACTCTGCTGAGAAGTTACACATTACTCTTTCCTGTGGAGAAAATTAAAAACAAGCTATCTAGCAGTCCCAGCTCTGTGGCACATTTCAGCTACTGAACTGTGTCATACTGTTTTAAAAGAAGAACTACAGTACATCTCCTGAAATGGAAGCAGCTATGGCTTTTTAGGTGCAAAGGAATCAATAAAAGGATGAAAAAGTACATGGACATGCCTGAGACTGCTCTTGACACCCGCACCCAGACACAATTACGAGCGCTACAGTGTATCATAATGGTAGGGGTTTTACAGCTAGGATTTAATCTCCACGAGCATGGATGTTACCAGCTAACCCATGCAAATGAACCTTGAGCTTGTGCAAAATGAAAAATTTCGGATGGCGCAATTAATTTTCTTCTGAAAACGGTGTATTAAGTTAGGTGAAACACTTTAATAAAACAATGCAGCTTCCAGTAATCGCCCTTCCCACTTTGCAGTGTTGACATACCTAGAAGGAATGAAGACTAGGTCTGTAATAAACCTTGAGCAGTAAATTGCATTTCTTCTTTATCAGTGGTGTCACCCTGGAAGTACCATGTACCCCACTATCAGCCTTTTCTGTTGTGCTCACACAGGCCCTTCTTACTCCCCTTTACTGGTTTTGTGTTCAGCTTCAGCTTTGGTGTGTTCCTGTTTCTTTTTCCATAGTTCTACACTGTCTTTCTGAGACATTTTATTTGGGGATTTCAGAATACTTTTCTTTATTTTTTCTTTTTTTTTTTTTCCCTGAAAAGAGAAGAAAGCAAGTGAATTCATCTGAGTCACTGAATCTGACATACTCATATGGAGATAGTTACCACATCCTGGGCACTTTTCCAAGACCATTCCTAAGGTCTACCTGGCAAACTCCAAAGAAAAGGATGAGAAGCTCCATGTGAGACAAGGCATATCTACCTGTGGACAGATAAGATTGACCTGGCTTTTCAGTAGCACTTCAAAAGCTGAAGGCTCTCTGCTAAGTCCTACTGCATGTCTTACTACATTTTTGCTATGTGACTTTGCTGGATGAGCTGATGTGTCCTCCTAGCTCTATGGTTGCATGGGTGATTGAGCATCTTCCAGAAGGTCCCAATAATCCAGTGATAGACTCCTAGGGAATTTCACTGTCACTATTACCCAGCCACCAAAGTCAAGAACACAGCTGAAAATATAGTTAACTTCAAGGAACTGCCTTTTTGCAAACCTGTGGCAACCTTTAATCTCTATGGCAATACTTGTGGTGGATTTCTAGTCATTGGTCCGCCCTGTTTCCCCCATATCCCGGATGAGATAAAGGACTTAAGGCACGAGTAGAAGAATGGTATAATTTTCACAGAGTTATCACCTTGCCAAAAGCCCCAGTGATATATAATCCCAGAGCTATCACCTGGGATAGCTCATCAAGCCAGTAGGATGAGCAACAGCTATATCAATGTATTTCTGCAGTTCAGACTGCCTGTATCTGTCAACTTTTCATTGCAGAGAAATGCTCCCCTTACAAGCACAAAATGCTACTACATTATAGAAGCAGAAGAAATGAGACCCCATTCTTTAAAGGAGGCCAGAGGAGACCTGTTGGAGAGGTGATGAATGGAGAGGAAAAAGTAGAGTTATAAAAGAAGCAAGATTTGAAGGAGGTGAGAAAAGATCAGAGAAAATAAGTTCAGGGAATAAGCCCATTTAAATCTCAGAAAAAAAGAATCACAGCTTTGCAACATCTTCTCCATTGTTAATGTTGCTGATATGAGCAAGTAATACACACTTGCAGAACAGAAAGCCAATGCTACCCTGGGCTTCATCAAAAGAAGTGTGACCAGCAGATTGAGGGAGGGGGATCTGTTCCTCTCCTCTGCTCTTGTAAGACCCTACCTGGAGTATCGCGTCCAGCTCTGGGATCCCCAGCACAAAAAAGACATGGACCTGTTGGAGTGGCTCCAGAGGAAGGCTGTGAAAATAATCAGAGGACTGGAACACCTCTCCCATGTAAAAAGTCTGAGAGTTGGGATTGTTTAGCCTAAGGAAAAGCAGGCTCTGGGGAGACTTTGTTACAGCCATTCAATACAAGAAGACTGAGGGAGACTTTTTACCAAGGCCTGCAGGGACAGGATAAGAGGTAATGGTTTTAAACTGCAAGAGACTTGATTTAGATTGGATATAAGGAAGACATTTTTTACTGTGAGGGTGTTGGGATGCTGGAATAGGTTGCCCAGAGAAGTTGTGGATGCTGCGTCCCTGGAAGTGTTCTAGGCCAGGTTGGATGGGGCTTTAAGTACCTGATCTGGTCAAAGATGTCTCTTTCATGGCAGTGGTGTTGGACTAGTTGATCTTTGAAGGCCACTTCCAACCCAGACCATTCTGTAATTCTATGGTCAGCAGTTTGATGTTGAGATGAGGGCCCACTAGCTTCAGTTTGTTTGCCCAGTAGAATATCGTTCATCACTAGTGAATTATGAATACCACATCACTCACTTTCCATACAAAACCTCTCTTGAATATCATGAAATCTCCCAAATGAAGGAACTCATTTCAGTTGCTCCATAATTTCAAGGAATGTGCTTTTGATGTTGCCCCATTATTCATTCATCAAAAGGAGCTCTCTTTACAAACTGCACATGCCTGCTTTCATTTCTCAGCAGTGAGCTTGCCTGAAGACATGAGTTCTCTTCAGATATATTTTTTTCCTCATGTTGCTGGTCTCTTCCTGCATCATTACGTGATGCTAAGCTCCATTGCAAGGACTACCAAAAATGAGATGATCTCTCTCTCATATTTTAACTGGTTTAACTACTGAACACACTCTCTTGAGAGAGCCGAAGAGGCTTTTTTTCACACATGGCTGAAAGTGGCTGCATGGTTGCAGTGTTTGCTGACTCTTGGTCCTCAGCAGGGGAGGGTATTTCACAGTTCACATGTTTAGCTGAATGTTTCACAGGCAGCATCACTAAGTTAAAATCAAATAATTTCTTTCCCTTTAAAACAAGTACTGCAGGGAAGTTACGGCCTTTCTGTTGCATGGTAACTGTTGGCCATCTAACAGTTCAAAGCAAGTTCTGAATAACATCAAATATAGACTTTGTTTATTATTATACAGTAAATGAATGGGTTACTGTTTCCATCTCAGAAATAAGAGAGCCGACTAACAGTAATTGTGAAATGAAATTAGATTTACAGGGAGCTAGATTGAATACCTCATTTCTACACTACCATTAGCAATTTTGACTTTGCACTGTACAATATAAGTTCCAAAGGCAGGATTTCATTTACCTGAATGTATTTTAGACTCGTGAAGTTAAAAATCAAACAAGCAAAAGAAAGAAGAGTCAGTGCATCTTTCATAATATTTTTTACTTTTAGGAGCTCCAAGGCTTTGAAGAATTGCCTGAAATCATTAGCTGATTTTCTCATTACCTTCATAGTGTGGAAGGAAGTTCCCTCTCTACCACCTTTGACTGTCTACAACTTTATCACAAAGGACCCAACAGACTTCCTGTACCCATAGTTGCATTAACTTTCATATCCCTTCAGTAGCTTAAGGGACTTGTTCTGCCTTCAATAAAATCACTCCTTACCAATCAATAAAAACCACAGAGAATATGAATCTTTCAAAATCAATATTATGTACAATCATCACACAAGTATGCTAGCGACAGCCAGAGTGTCAAAGCAAATCCCAGGACCCATGATCTCAAACCCTCCAGAAACTAGCAGAAAGTGATGCAGTTTTATTCACTTGTACTTTTGTGTGAGCCAGTGTCAAGATTAGATGATAAGTGGGTGTATTAACTTCTCAGCCTGTTCCCTCAGCTTTCACAAAACAGGCTCCACTAAAATGTGAGGATTTTCAGTTTGATCAAAAACTTTCTACTGCTATCTGCCCATTGAAATGGCAGAGTTCAGACAAGGTGGCAAAGAACAAAACAGTGTATGTGAGTGCTAACCTCTCACGCTAGCCATTAGTGGTACAAAGAGGATTCACGAAGCAGCCCTACAGAAGTAAAAATTACAAGGCTAGTTAGAAATGATTGCTAGAAAACAAGCTGAAAGCAGCTTGGAAAGTCCACATTTGGCAAGAAGGGGAGTTCTTGTCTTCTTCATAACATTTTTCAGTCATATTACAAAGTTAGCTGGTGGGCACTCTAGGGACTGCACTGCTTCCTAAAAAATACATTGATGTAATGTGTCTTTAGAGAAGCTTGCAGTCTTCAAATTCCAAAATATCCAATGATTTCCATGTAACTGTACAACCTTTTCAAATACAGAGGCTTTTCTTAATCTGAGATATTTGCAAGCTATGGCTGGATTTTTTAAAGTCTCTCTTAGCGCTCATTCTAAGGTCCACACTCATATAAGTTTGTTTTCCTGCAAAGAAAGTACCAAGACTTTGACAGCAGGAAGTAAGGAGAGGTAAGGGTGACTGGCACAAAAGTGTATGTTTTCACATTTGTCCTCAATGTTCATCAGTGCTCATTCTAGTCTAGCCTCAGTTTGTGGTGTTCTTTCTTTCTATTGCATTGGTGCATAAAACTGAAAGACCATGTGCATAACTTTGACCTTCCTTGCTTTTGACTATTTCCTAAGTACAACAAAATGCAATGGACACCCTCAGCAACCCAGTCCTCCATGTGCTGGGGAAGCATAACTTCAGATGGACTTCTAAACTGCATTGCCATTTCATCCCTTTAAGTGTGCTCAGATCTAGGAATATAGACAAGCACCTTAAAAGCAACCTGTTCCACTCACTAATCCTCTTGCCACCACCCTCCTCCTCCCCTGTTTTTTTTTTTTGGCGAATATAGATTTCTACTTACATCTTTACAGAGTCACAAAAATACATGGATTACATTTAGCTATTTCAAACTGAACATGCTGCCCAGAAGTATGCTGAAAAATCCCTTCTGGGGAAGGTGTAAGAAGATTTACATAAACAGCAGCCACAGCTTGGTTATTCATGTATATTGTTGCCCAAAACTGTAATGGAATAGAAGCAAGGTGAGAAATGGAATAAGAGAACATTTTAAAAATTTAAAAAAAAAATTAAAAGTACATCTATATTGACATTTCAAAGCACCACATTAAAGCTCAGATTTATCAGTAGGAAACTGGATACACTGATATCAAACAGTAGCTCTAGCCTGTCAGTCAAGAGTTCAGTCAAATCTTGTTTATAAGTGTGTGCAGTTCTTAGGAATCCTTTGGTGATAAAGTGAGCTTGGATGTAGCCCGCATTTCCTGTGTCCTTGGCCTCCAAGGAGAGTGATAAACATGTGTGAAAGAAAACTTTCCAGAATTAAAAACATCTGCCCTTTGATCATATTTGTAGACAATCAAGCCAGAGAAGATATAAGTCAGGTCAGTCGACAGACTAAACACGGGTGTAATCAAAACACAAGAGGACGGGAATCAATTTGAAAAAGTAAGTGATAAAAGGAAATAAAACTTTAGCATGCTGACAGACTACTTTATCTTTCTAATCCACCCGTGGCTTTCTTGGCTATTTTCATTGTTCTTAGGCATTTCTTCCTATATTATCAAACTTCTGTTTGCATCTTCCCCAATTTTCCTTCTCGTTTCTTTATTTTCCAGGTATTTTTAAGGGCTCTGCCAGAATTTTACAGACAGGAAAGACTGGAAAAGATACACTAGAGAAACCAGAGATATAAGCCTTTAATCAGCAGGAGGGTAGGTTTTTCTTAAAGACTGAAAATCCAAATAAAACCTAACTTTTGCTCAGCCTTGGCCATTTGGAGTTGTCTTATTATCTCAGGGCCTTGCTCTCCTACTCAGGTTATTTTGTGGCCTGCACTACAAAAAAAAAAAAAAAAAAAAAAAAGCCAGGCAAGCAGAGATGAGCATCCACAGGGGTCTTTTGACATAACCATTTTTCTCTCTCTGCGGTTTAGGGCTCCTCTGTGAAAAGTATCCCTATTCATTTTCTTGGTAGAATTCAGGACCTGAGAATTTGCCTTATTAAAAGTTCTCAATTTCATGCAACCACAGTTCTTAGTGTATATATGTATATGTACTGATTTAATTTCTTCTTCAGAACTATGGAAAGAATAAACCTGAGTTAAATATGCAGGTAAATAAACCCTGAACATGAAAAAAATATGAAGGGAGATCAAATCTCTGAGTACAACTGCCTGTCAAAACAATATTAAAGAACTTTTTTATAAAGAAGAAAACAAAGAAGGATGCAAAACTTCATTTGGCTCAGTTTGGTTTTCCAGCTCACAGTCACACTTTACTGCCATATTACCATGTAGATAGAGAGTGACAGATCTGTAGACTGGATAAATAAGATTTGCAATTAAATCCTCATTGAAAAAAAAAATGCCAAAATTCACCAGCAGGACTCTTTGCAAAGAATTTCATCATTTTTTAACCAATTCTAATAAATGAGGTGACAGATGGCCTCAGATTCAATACAGGGTTGCACTGGCTCAGGGGGCTCTGCTTGTTCGCGGGTACCAGCTGAACTCCCTGGGAGGTGCCTTTTGTTTTAGTGGGTAATGCTTCATACTTGTGTGAGTGTGAGAGTGTGTGTTGTGTGTGTGTGTGTCCCTTTTTTTGTGTCGCACCCACGTAGTGGCTTGAAAATGATTCCTCACTAGGTTTCCTTTTTGTACCATTGGCAATGGTTTTGTCATCCACCAGTTCTTTGGGGAAAAGGCTTGCATAGCTTTTCCATAATGACCTTCTTATCTGTGCAGCCAGCAGCAACGTTGGCAATGATGGAAATTGGGTTTATAATTAAACTAGTGCTCCCTCTATTGGCTGGATGTCAAAGCCCCAAATCAAGGGCTTGCATAGCCAGGGGATGCATTGATTGTGGAAGAAAAAAAAAAGTGCTACAGTTGTCCTGCAAATGAAAATTAGGTCTCGAATAAGCACTTTAACTGAGTGCGGCCCAGGGACATTTAAAAAAAAAAAAAAGGCAAACCAAAAAAACCCACCCAAAACAAAGAGATGTATAATTCTGACTCTTTGTAGAATATGATTTCTCCTTTTTTGAGTGTGCATGCCAAAACTCCTTCCCCTCCCTGTACATTCACATCAGTTGGAAATAATGTAGAGATTTTAAAGTTTACCTGGCAAAGAAGAGAAATAATTCAGACCTTTCACTTCCTAATGCTGATGAATATGCAATGAAGTATGAGAACTGAATTTATTCTATGTCACTTCAGGCTGTGCCCAAATTCAGCTCAGAAATGTTTCAGAAACAAAACTCAGCAACTAGCTGGGCTTTCAAGTAGCTCCATAACTGCCAAAGAATGTGGATAAATAATACATACAAATAAAGTTAAACAGAAAAAAAATGTACCTCATTCAAGTTGAGTAAGGCCTGCACATACAGTCCACTTTGCTTAGGTTTGAGGGTTCTACTGTCTCAGTTGTTTCCCTCCACAGTTACAGAAGAAGAATGAAGAACTTTACACCAACCAACTAAATAACACATCTGGAAACTGATGGCGTATTTTGGATCCCTGTGTTTATCTCACTCACACTGATGGAAGGTGAGTCAAAAGAGTGTAATGAAGTTTTGCCCTCTGTGTCCTATTATGACACAGTGACAGAGAGCCTCATTATTACCTTGTTCTGTTTACAAGGATGGGACTAGACTTTTGAAAAACTGATTAACCAGGCTTTCCACAGAATGCTGAATATCTTCACTAAATTATAAATCTTATGTTTCAGAAATAATGCTGTTCTCTATTTCAAGAAAGCCAGTATGTATCAGCTTTTTAATTAATTACTTACCTAGTGCTCTGTTGCAAGATAAATACATTTGGGGTTGTACTATTAGCAGACAACATTATCTTGTATGCAACCCGTTGGGTTGTCAAGCACTGCTTGCATTAGAGGAGAGTGTTTCTACTTGTTTGCCACAATGGAGTTTAGGATATTTTGAACTTCATAAACCAAAGGGGAGGCAAGACAAACCAAACAAAAATGCCAAGATGTGCTTCAGCTAAGCTCAGGAATTCCTTTAATCTTACCTCTCTGTAGGACACTGCCACCTGCAGAGGTGTTCCTTGGCAGGGTTCTGGCACTGGCTTCTTTCCAGAACCTCTGACCTGCCAACAGTGTGTTGCACCTCATTGGATCTTGCTGGACATGAGCTACATTCTCAGCTAAATCCATTCTTGAAGCTTGTTGACCCAGCTAGCTCACTAAAAAGATGTCCTTCCTTCTCTAAAGACTGTTACATTTTTTTCCCTTACTCCATATTTTTTTTCCATTTCTCTCCTATTAAAACTATTTATCACATCAGTTTCAATCTCAGACTGTTTTGTACTTGCTCCCCTTATAAAACCAATTTTCCTTATTTGCTGCTGAAGCCATACATGCTGCCAGACCCTACCCCTACCCTCACCACTGTCTTTGGTGTCAATTTTTTTCTCCGTTCCCCATTTGTTACCTCAAATACTGCTGAAATAATTTCTCACATTTCAGGTACCACAGGGAAGACCAATACCAATTAGGAGATCATATTGTAATAGAGATGTATTAAAATTTTTCATTCTTATAGGCCAATTTTATTCCCACTGAAGGGTAAAACAAGGCAACAATTTAGCGACAATTTCCTTTTCCTGAAAAGGGCTATATATCAAGTTAGCTAAGAGCTTAGCAGGGAATGCTGCATTTGCCTACAGTGAAAATCGTATTCCTTCCCATCAAAACACTTGCTTTTAGTTACTTTTGGATATAGAATAGCACATTAACCTGACGTTGGTTATGAACTGAACGTAGGAAATAGCTAATACATGGCTTAAGACCCTGAAAGCCATTGAGAAATTATTTTAATGAACACCTATGAGGCTTTTTGTTATCTTTATTGGAAAAATAATATAATCATAGTACTGTTTTCTTCCTTCTGCACAAATGCAAAAGTCCTGTTTACTTTCTTGGGGTGCAAATCCTTGGCACAGGATTTGACTCATATTTCTGTCAATATGGGCAGAGAAGACAAGATACATAGTTACTAAGGTTTTAAGCTTGGATATGATTTCAGAGAAGTGTCAAACTCTGCATCAAAATGCTCAGTCAGCTCCTCTTGAAAGATACTTGCCTTGTTTTCATTAGGGAAGTCATCTGTGGAGATTACATCAAAAAAAGGACAAGGAGACAGGTATGTCTTCCACCACCAGGAGGGGCCATAGCTGCAAACAAGAGCATGTCCTTTACTAGTACCACACCCCTGTCTTCGTACATCAAAACCAAAAATAACTTAATTTTTCTTTCATCTCCTTTCCAAAACCCCAAATCCAACGAATATGCCTGCTCTCTCCCCTCAAACTCTCTTTAATGGAGAACCTAAAGCACCCCATACTATCCCTCTGTTACTAAGAGTGCCTCAGAATGCAGAGTAGAGTCATAGCACAGAATATGGACAGAGGATGCTGTTTACTGGAAATGAAAGAGGGGGGCTGTGCTGGGGGGTGAGCTTTTCGCAGCCTGGTAATAAAAGGTAACTGCATCTCTGCTGCTATCAGGAAGAGCTATTCTCTAAGGCAAATGGATTCCTGACAGTGTTTATTCTGGCAGTTTGAGTTTAAAATAATGATCTCAGACTTTAGTTAAGCATTTAACAAACAGCACATTAAGATTTTCATTCTCAGAGAAATTACTGGAACAGACCTAATTTCTGGTCTGCCAATCAGACAGAGCAAAAACATTGAAGGAATAAATTGCTTTCTCCCAAACTCCTGCCTGCCTTCAGACAGGAAGACCCACCACTCCAGGAGAATTTGCTTCACCCATGTGTGTCCTCCAAGATGGGCACTGTACTCCCAATAAAGGCCATTCTTTTGTAACATGCAGTACCAGTTGTACATGCAGCCATGTTTGCATTAGCCCAGCAGCCCCCTTTCCCTCTGCTCCTAAACTGGAGCTGACTCCTTCCTCTGGAACTTTGTTTTGGTGCTTTTTCCATCATCCCTGCCCATGGCTACACCACAATAACAGAACAGAGACTTAGTTTCTGGTTCACTAACAATTTGCATTCTCCTTCTTGAAAATCAGTTATTTATCCCTTGTTTTTGTTTTGCTTAAACAGCCCTGGTGGCAATTCAGTCAATTCACTTGTCTCTTTCCTCTCTCCTCAGAGCAATTCTTTCTTTTGTCTCCCCTTCTACCCCCTGCCACAGTAGCAATGTGTTGCTCTTCTCAAGTTATCAAAACATGTCCATGTCACAGATCTGGAACTCTGTTCTCCAAAAAAATGCTGCTAAATTTCAACTGAAAATGTGCAGTGGGCAAGGAAAGAGCCTGGACTGCGGTATCAGAAGGCTTGAAAGCCTTGTTACATTTTTGTTGCAGTTCATAAAGCTACTACCCTGGGAGGCTGGGAGGGCAGAGCTGGGATGGGGACAGAAGTTGATGAAGTCTGAGCCTTAGAAAAGTGCAGCATGTCTGGTGCTAGACCAGTCCATCTGGTGGTTCAGCTTCTTTATGGCTTACTGTGAGACAATCATATGGCTCTATTCAGGCATGAAAAAAAGCAGAAGACAGAGAATCACTTCTGTGCTTCGAAACATGGTGCTGCCTGACAGTCTGAGCGTCACCCCAACCTAGCAGGGCTAAAGGTAGAGATCAGTGAGAGATGGGCAGCAAAACCTGAGTGGGGGTGAGAAAGCAATGTAATTTTCTTCCCTGAGACACAAGATTCCCAATTGTCAGTTGGACAACTGTTTTCCCCCTGCAAATGACTATTAAGAGTTGGGGAGAATTCTCATATAAAAAGAATATAAATGTTGATTCCCGCTTTGGCTGTGCTTGGGAACTCCATGTCTTCTGATTCCTTGTCAGGTCTCCTCTGCACAGGCTCCCTTTTGCCCCTTATAGAGACAGGGGCACGGGGTGTGATTGCTGTGCTCTCAGGGCCACTGATCACCTCTTCATTGCTTTACCCATGACTTCATCAGTGTTCAAGCCTTGCAGGATCTTTGATTTGCCATGCAATTCTCCACAAATATGCAATAATCAAAAAATCCAACAGGCTTTGCAGAAGTTTCTAACCCCACTGCTCTGACACATCAAGGTTGCACAAGAAATAAATATACGCTAAAATGTCCGACTCATACCTGCTTCTCTCTGATTCAGTTTCCTTATCAATCTAATGCAACAGACTCTTTAAAGCGCTCAGAAAGCATATTTTCTTTCATCCCTGGGGCTCCTTCTGCCTCCTTCTCTTCTTGGGCTGTTAAATAAACCTATCCTCCAAAGAATCACAGAATGGTTTGGATTAGAAGTGACCTTAAATATCACCTGGTCTCACCCCCCCTGCAGTGGGTGGGGACACCTTTCACTAGACCAGGTTGTTCAAAGGCCCATCCAGCCTTGGCCTTGAACGCTTCCAGGGATGGGGTTTCCACAGCTTCTTTGGGAAACTGTTCCAGTGTCTCACTGTCTTCATGGCTTCCCAGTGGGCTCCTTTGTTCTTAGGAAGACTCGTTCAAATCCCCCACTGTGTTATGAGGCTATAAGTGGACTGACTTTTTTAAGCTGGCTACCATCTGACCAAGAATGCTTCATTTTAAAAATAAGTTACCAAATGTAATCTTTCTCCATAGTCAGCCCTCTTCTTTGTCTCTGAAATGTTCACAAGCTGAAGATGAAAACACACTGGAGAAGGTAAACAAGGCTCTGACTCAAAGCCTGAGTTGCACGACAGTTATATGTAAATAATTATGCTATTAAATTTGCAAGCAGTTCTGACTAAGAAACAAAACAGCAGGTATTACTAGAGCAATAATAGAGTAAGTAAATATAGAGCATTTTGTTTAAAAAATTAAATAGAATAAAATAATAATACTTAAAACCCCCAAATTAATTATGTTTCAGCACTTTTCAATAGGAAAAAAAACATTAAAAATGTCCCAGCTATTCATTGTAGTGTCTTCTGTTGTTTATCAGTATTTGTTTTAATTTCTTTCAAATCACAGAATGGTTCCTATTTCTAGAAAAAACCCCTTAATTTCTTGGCAAGTACTTTTTTTTGCTGTTAAAGATGTCTGACACTGACAATCTTGTTCAGTGAGTAATAGAACTAAAATAATTGTGATAGGGCTGAAGATGTGATCTTGCTTGCACATCTCAATTTTTTGTTAAATGCATACGCTGTTTTCCAAGAGCACTGATGTAAGGAGTAGAAATAGAAATACTCACAAAATGCTAGACTAACACTTCTAAAACCATCATTTCAGAGACAAGCCTTTTGGATTTTATATATAACTTTTAAACTCTGTTCATTCATCAATGACCTCCAGGAGTCTGTGTTTTTAAACCATGGAGGGATGGTAAAATATCATAGGCCTTAATATCATTCAAAGACTGGTGGGTATAATATGTTACAGAAATTGAAAGACATTGAGAGCAAGAGAAGAAGAGAGAGAAATACAGCTAGGATCCTTGCCCAGTTTCTCACTGATTATGTGAAAGACCAAGAGCTCCTTTGGGTGCTGCCTTTGAGGTAAAGAAACAGCCAGTAACTGCCTGGTAACCATCTGGAGAATTGACCAGGACAGCACAAAAGGTGTCATCTTGCATCACGAAGGGAAGGATTTGTGTGTGATAAGGCCACCGAGAAGAGGGGCAGAAGAAAAACACACATCTAAATCTCATAGAGACTATATAAGCTCTATCATGGTAGGGAGGAATGGACAAGTACATTCAAACCTCCTCTAAATCAGCAATTAAGGAATCCACAGAGATGCATTTGTTTTCATTATAGTTCTATGTACACAGAGATTTTGCAAGGGTGGTGTCAAGGTGCAAATCAAGAGAAAGAAAGGAGTTTCTTCTGAATCTTGTTTCCCTGTTCCTGTCCTTTGCACAGTTTGAACCAGATTTCTCAGGGGGAAATTGTGCTCAACAGAAGAGTGGTGCGCTCTCTTCCATCCCACATTTCTAAAACAACATGTTAGATGATGGGGATTTAAAGGGTTGAAACCCTGAAACTTTTCTATGTGTAAATACTCTTCAAAATCTAGAATCCAAGAAAGGACTGAAAGATATTTTTCTTTCTTATTTTTGTTCCTTCCAAGTGAGTTCTCTCATTAATAGACCAAGTATAAATAGCCTACACAGTTGGCTCTGGCAATTTTCAAAATATGATATAAATAAATTTAACTTCATAATCTCATGATAAGTATGACTGTATGAAGAAATAATAAATTATGCACTCTGTAAGGCATCTTCAGAGGCTGTTGAAATATTTTATTGCTGTAGAAAGATTCATATCATCTATTTTGCGAGCAGAAAGGGGAAAATTCCTTTTCTTCTTCTTCTTCTTCTTCTGTGCCCTACAGAGAACACAAACCATTTGCAACAGTCCTTTCTTAGGTAGCTCAACTTATTTTCTCTGTCCACACTGGGAATCGAACACTTTGAGTTTGGTCTGGAGAGGGTAGGGACAATTGTCAGGGACCAAATGTTGTTGGTTTCACATCTATGATGTCTCAGAACCACATGAGAGAGAAGAGTATGAAATATTCTAAGACTGAAAAAGGGTGACTTGGGGTTCATTTTAAAAAAGAGAGGTATAGAAGAAAACAAGGGGGAAAACTGGCAGGTTAGGAACAGAGAAGCAATGGGTATAGAGACAGGATGCAGGAGATGAAAAGTTGCAGAGAAGTCAGTCAATCTCCACCCAAGTTTTCCACATTTCATGATATTTTTTTGTTCATTAGCAGAACTAAAACCTCAAACCCAAATGTGTACATCCTTGTGATTGTTTTCTTCCACAGACACTACTGTGACTACTGTGACTACTCCAGAGATATGTTTGAACCAATATTAAGTAAGTCAATATCGGATAACACTGTTTAATTGGGGTAGCAGAAGCAGCACAGACAACAGAATGTCACAGACAACTAAGCATTTGCACAGATTTTCAGGCAAGATTTGCAGCTCATAAAGCCCATGTTGCTGTGAATGCCCTTCTGGTAGCTTCAAGCTACTTCTCATATCATCAGTAGGGGCAGCCCAGGCAGTCAGCCCTTAGGCTTAGCCCTGACACCACGGCAGAGCTTCTGACTCTTCTGAGTACAGTCACACAGGTCTGTAATGCAAACTGCAATGCTCTAGACCTCTTGTCCTCACCCAGCATGGCTAGTGAGTTGGGATTTTTTCATCCCTTACCAAAATTAACAGATTGCAGCAACCTCGGGGTTAGACTCTGCTGCAGTTTTCAGACAAATTCACAGGATTCTTGAGAGGTGGGCATGGAGGGGGCAAAGACTTCTCCTATTGAGATAAATGAGAGAAAATATCCTGATTTGATCAAGAGCTGTTATGATGGAAAGTCCCACACGATGGACTGCTTCCCTACTGTGTTCATATCTACATAAAAAAGCATAAACATCCACAGATCTACTTGCTATTGTATGATGTTATATTAACTATATTTCTAGATATATACATATATATATATATACACAGAGAAAGAGATATAAATATATACATTATGTGCATGTTTCTTTCTCCTCAAAATGATTAGAACCAAGGAGTGGACAGATGAAGAGCTGGTTCTTGATTAATCCAGGATACACGTGTGATACTTACAGGGAGGGAAAATAGCACACAAAATATGCCAGAATTCTGACCTTTGTCAGTTTTGTAATATCTTCTGGGTCTTTTGGGATGCCTGGATGGAAGAAATGTGGTGACGAAAGCCTTCTGTCATTTTTATCTAGCTGACATGCTTTCGTTTGCTCATCCCCAAAAAGAGCTGAAGTTCATCCTTTTGCCTGCCCTGGAAGATTCTTACTCTACTTGGAGGTGAATTTGACTGCCTCAGATTGGCTGAGTCAAATATCCCGGTAATTCAACCACCCATATGATCTACAAAGGACCCAGTGAACATATCTCATGTTTCTTAATAAAATTCTCCAATTACACATTCCTTCACACCAAGTTCAATTCATGCTTAATGAAAAACATTTCCAAAATCAGGACTGATCCATCTAAGAAACACATCCACTAAGTTTCTCATCGGCCACTAGAACTGTATGAGTGAAAAGCCATAGTTTTAAAGTGATGTAAATTGAGGATACAAGACTATCTGGCCAACCACTGGTTGTAGGACCTGCTTCTGAAAAAAAACAGACTAAGCTGTACTGCATTTAAATTTAACCTTTTTAATACAGTCTTTTTGAGGGACGGTACTGGTAAATAAGGCAATCAAGGCCCATGTATGGGGAGGAAGACAAATGAGAGAGAAAGTAAGAGAGAGAGAGATTCACACATGCAGTATTTCTTTCCTTACATCAGGAAATAACAGGGTTCTGTTATCATGGGAAAAGCTACCCACATCACACTATGTATCTTAGGGCGGGATTTGTTCCTTTTCATTGCCACATGTCCCATCCATTTCTCCGCTCCTAGTACAGTTAAGTTTTCTGTTTCATGTTGAGCACATCCTTATTTTGCCACCTCAGAGCCATTTTGTAACATATGGTCTATTAGGTGCACATGTGCAACAGCTTATATAACTTAAGGCTTGCTGGAGTACAAAGACCTAGGTATACAACAGATGTATCAATGAACACATGGATGAATGTGCTGTGGATACAAAATGATGATGATACTGCTCAGAATCACATTTATTCTGCTTCTCCTGTGGACTACACCCATCTTCTGCTGGCGATAGACATGGCTCCAGCCAGCAAGGCTTCCTCATCCAAAACTAAGCTTAGATCTTCTTTCCCCCATTACTGCACTGTGATCCCCCCTCTTACACCTTGTTTGCACAGGGCATCTACATGTTTGTCTAAGCATTTCATTAGCATATTCAAGACAAACCCCTAATAGACTTGAATGTGATACACACAGATGCAAACAAATAAGCCTAGACAAGTAAACACAAGTATACCTGTGCATTTGCAGTAGGTTTTAAACAAATTCCCAGAAAGAAGATTAAAGGTCGTGACACCTTTGGCTGTAAGAGAGTGAATCGTGCTTGTTAATCCCTTCTGGCAGTCCACTCTCCCCTTCAGAGGGTGCTATGTTACTTATGTCATGAAGAGAGCTTCCCCAAAGGAGTCTCAGCTGTAGCCTTCTGCCAGATGGAGCTATTCCAGAGGTCAGATATTATCTTCTGGCTTGTGCTCCTTCACTCAACATGGGTAGTGCAAAGGTGATGGAGCTACTCACATCCAACAGGTAATTGAGGACTCTCCATGTGGTGTAATTCTGCTATGAATGAGTTTACTCCATCTGCTTTTCCCTCTGATGCAGTGTCATGGTTTGAGAGCCCCTTGGGGCCTCTGGGTCCCCCCCCAGCCCCCGGCTGGGGTCATAGAAACTCAGAAACAGTGTTAAACTGAACTGAGGTCTGTAACTGAGAAGCTAAAGAAGTTTTCTCCACTGTAAGTGAGCAGAGACAGAGCAGCAGCAGAAGCAGCGTCCAGAGATTGTGGCTAAGAGCCAAGAGACAACTGAAGAAGCAGCAACAAACACGCAGCCAAGGAAGACACAGAGTTGTCTGAGAAAGCCAAGAGAGAGCCAGCAGCAGAGAGACCACAACTAAGCTCTACAGAGACAGAGTTGGGGTAAGAAACTGAACCAAAAACCCCAAACTCCTTTTGTGACCTTTCCTAAGTGGAAAGGATGGACTCCTACTGAATGGAAGTCCTAAAACTGCAGCAGCACTGCAGAAAAGAGCTGAAAAGCTCAGGTATCCTGGAAAGCTGGACCGGGATGATTAAAGGAATGCAGAGGGGGTGACCTTGGGCCCCTCTCGCCGCTGCTGCCAAGCTGGCAGCCTGAGACAGAGCACAGGAGCTCTGGTAGAACTCTTGAGGCAAAGGTTTTCAACTGAAAGCTGCCCAAGATGTTCTGACTCAGGGGTGAATCCCCTGAGGAAGGGACCTTCATGGGGGTCTTACACTCCATGATATGACGTGGTGAAGCGAGTTTTGTCCCTGCTACGCAGTCCATGGAAGAAGACCCTCACTTGAAGACGAGTGGGCGATGGGGCTTGGATACCCCCCTCGCGTGTACGGCAGAGATCCAGCTACAGCTGCTGCATGAGAAGATAAGCTGCTGCCCTAAAGACATTGCTGCTCTGGAAGTGTAAAGGGATCTTTCCTTCTTCCCTCCTGGACTTTTATTTGGAGGGGAGAAGAGATTTGATCCATTGTAAATATTATATCATGGTAGAGATAATTAAGATTGTATATAATGTATTGTAGTATTTATTTGTACAGTCATTGTAATATATATTCCCTTTCCCCCATTTTGAGTCTCGTGTGCTGTCTGGAAAACCCATTTCACACTGGGTTGAGAAGTGGGAGGGGGTTTGCACTAGGGAATTGGATTTTGGAGTTCTCAAAGCATGACATGCAGGTATGGGGGCATGCTCAAGGTAGTCTGAGCGCAGAGCTTGGTATGTTGGGCTCCAGCAGTCTGGAGGGGACTGAAACTTACGGAAAAGCTTAGACTGGTAGAGAAATGAAAATATGCCATGAAGCAGAATGTCCAGGCAAGTAGTTGCAAAGCTGTCTTGAATATTTACTAGAATAAAAATTATTTGTTTCATGGACTGGGAAACCAAGGGTCCTTTCACCCCTTCATCCAGCTCTACGGCTTCAGGTTCCATAGGATGGCCCCCATAGGCCTCCCAGCCCAATACCCCACCACACACAACACTTGCACCACTCCCATCCTTCCTTCGATGGCGTCATACCTTGTTTGTTTAAGATGCTTTGACATCTCTGAGACTGCAATTGCTGTGTCAAAACTGGTTCACAAGTTCTTAGGGAGCAGGGGCTGACAGATAATCCAAACACAAGGGCATGATTTTCTTGGGACTTCTTACCTGCATGAAATCAGAAACCTTTCTTGTTGTCTGCAGTTACCTCGCACATAGTGTGACAGAAAGCAGCCTCTGAGGCAGTAGTGAGTCTTTTGTGAGCAAATCTTTCCTATTTAGCATCCTCAATGGCTTTGCCACCAACAGTTTAATCACCTTAGAAAGCCATGGATCCCTCTGACAGTAAAGGACACTACCTAGAATTACCTCATCTGCTTCTTCCTGTGGCTATATTGTCAGACATTATCAGCAAATATTTGCTTGTTATAGACTGTCATTGGGGGAAAAAACATGCCAGTCTTCCTGCCTTCCAGGTAACTAATGCTTTGTTGTTTATCCAGCAAAGACCATCTTGCTCAAATTGTTCTTTCTGTGTATATTGCTCATCCAGACAGGCTGACAAGTGACAAGCTGCACCCACAAGCACAAGTAATTCTGAGTATATAAAGGAGCAAAACCTTTGTATTTCAAATGGCATGAGTTTGTTTTCTCATTGTCCCCATCTGCTTCTTCCCATCTCATGGTTCATACAGAGGGTAGGGTAGGATGAATATTTCTGACAATGAAAAGCCTTATTGTTCCTAAAAGAATAAAACCTCTGCTGTGCTTTTAGAAAATGAGGGATTTTGGAGCAGGAAAATTCCATGCATTTCAATCACTCTTTCTCAGGTTCAGTATAAAGTGGTAAAAAGGTTCTACCTAATGCTTTAAGCTTCAAGTGCAAATTCACTTTGAAAATATTAAGAAACATTCTATACTTTTGAGAAAACATCAGACTTGAAAATGGGCAGAAGCTTTTATTTTATTTGGTCAGAGTAAAGAGAAAGGTAGGTGTTCCAACTGAAATGCAGACAGTACCTGCCAACTTTCATGCCGCTCTCGGAAAAGCACTGAGGGATCACAGGCTGAGACTGCCGTGTAAAGCTGCAATACAATGTTAAATATGCATTACTAGAAAACAATATTTTCAGTACAGTAGTGTGTCTAATGAGTGGTTTAAACATAATTATGAATGATAACAATAAAAAATTATACAAGAAATATCAGTTCTTAATGAATGGCCTATTATTTTGGTAAAAGTGCAGCTGCTTTATACTTTAGGTGTATAAATTAAGTTTGTCATAAAGTATGGTTACATTTTTCTAATATTTGAGCATTGTAAAGGAGCCTCCACGGCTAGGTGTTATTTTACTTTTTCTGTTCAAATTTAGATACTTTTTTTTGAAGCAGCGGACGAAGTAGGCTCACTCTTAAACAACAGAAACCTTTTATGTTCATATATATGAGACATAAACAACTGAGAATTTGAAGTCTTTCTAGCAATCAGTATTAATATGAATCATGCAGAAAAGTGTCTGAGTCTATTACACACTGTTCCTCTAAACACCGACTGTGTGTTAGAAAAGCTGCTTCAACTGCATTTCGACCTCAAAGTCATTTGCTGAAAGATAAATTATTTTGTTTCAGTCCTTAACAACTAAGAACCAAAAATTTATTTGAAAGTGGTTTGTGCCGGCTTAAATACTGATGATGTTTTCTCAAAAACATAAAAACGCATGTTGTGTCTTTCTCCCATAAGGCTTCGCTTTCTCGTGCTGTAATTCACAGCAACATATAAGCCTTTATTTCTTTTCCTATACAGGGAGTCGTGTAACTCAGAGTGTTTTCCTGTTGTGACTGCGAAGATGAGGAATTATAAAAGACTAACACTACAATTTAACGCTTCAGAGAAACAGTGTATATCATTACTCCTCTGTAGCCAAGCACACTAATTAATATTTATTGCACCTGTCAAACCAGTAGCCGTGGTCAATCCATTGCTGCAGCAGTTCAATGGGAGGCTGGGCACCATATTTCTCCTTGGCAGGCATGTTTAGGTCATCAACAAAGACAAAAGCCCTTTTCCCCAGTGGAGCACTATAAACCCTCTTCTTTCTCCTGCAAAATTAAATCATTAATTTTATTCATGTTAATTTTCATCTTACTTTGAAAAAGCAGCAAAAGAAAGAGAGAGAGAGGAAGAAGAAAAGAAGAAAGAAGGGAAATCACACACTTTCAGGGGAGCCTGCCTGACATTATTATTAGAACCGGTTCTTTTGGAATCCATGACCTTTTATTTTTATCAGATGTGCCGTAAAGGTCACAGAAACATGGGGAGGACATAGTTATAAATCCACATGGAATTTAATCAAAGGTGGCACGTTGTTCTGAAGTAAACAAGCTAATAAAACTATTCCAGTTTAAACTAAGAAAAAAAAGGAAAAGAAAAAGCCTTTGTTAAAGACTGTCAACAAAACTCTGATGAACTTGAATGTATCAATGGAATTAATTAGGCAAGAAGGACTATAATAAGCGAATTTTGGTGTTGCACCTACAGTAGGCTATTTGGCACCCCGAATAAAATGCTTTTATTTCTAGTCCTGCACCTCGTTCCAAAGTATGATGTGGTGCACAGTGTGCTGCTGGGGAGATGCATTCACTCCAGCTAATTACAAGACAGCGAGAACTTAAAGTAAAGGCAACTACAGAGCAAATTGCTCCAGTTCTGCCTGCCTGTATCCTGATTACACCATGAACACTTGTAACACTGTGAAGCAACAACACGAAGGGAAGAGAGCTGAGATATGACAGCCTGTATTTCTGCATGTACTATGACAACAAATTTTAATTGTAGGCCTGGTTGGGGAGTCAGAAAAAGAACAGTGTGCTCAACTGTGGGTACCATGTAAACTAAGGAGTCAAAAGAAAGATATTGGTTCAACTTTTTCTCAGGCTGGATTTGTGCTTAGTCCCTGGGAAATGTCTAACACACCTAAGACATGGGAGGATCTGGCAATGCAAGGACAGGAGGCAGTGTTGAAATGCCAGCTACCAAGAGCGAAAGTGGTGAAGCAACCTGAAAACCTATTGGCTAGAAGAGGAGTAAAGCATTTGCTGTTTTTGGAGACGAAGCCCAGTCCTTTATGAGTCCTTGCAAACACTGAATCAGATGCCAAGACTTATAGAATACATTATAAAATGGTCAATGAATAGGTGTTTTAATGTTATAGATGTGTATTAATAGCATCATGCTTCTCCCTGCAAAACACCATGAGCTGGGTTTTCAGTAGATGTACAATACTCAGAGAAATAGATAAATGCTTTGAAAATCTTGCTGGCTGTCTAAATAACTCTTTGAAATAAGAACTGGCTGTCAAAGCTACTAAGGTACATTTGAAAATCACTTTAGCAGTTACATGACTCAACAGATGTCTACATACCTTAGGAAATACAATCCTTTATGATTAGGTATACAAGTACAGATGTATAAATATTTTGTCTCTTACACTAAGGCTTGTTAGTCAGATGGGTCTAGATCCACCAGTAAGATTTAGATCATGCCACACAGCTTTTAGGCACTCTGCCTTCTTAAGGAAACCACAGCCCCAAGCTGGGTGTTTAAGGCTTCTCCATATAGTGAGAAAAACGGGTTCAGAGCCACCACCTGCCAATGCTTCTATACAAGGACCAATCCTCCAGGAGACTGCAAGTATCAGAGCAAGGCAAAATCCCACTTTTTAAAGGAGAGTTAGGCACCCCTCTGCTCTCTTTCCTCATAAGCCCATCTAATGGCTTATTGCTTAATACAAGAAACAGGAACTGTGCCAACTCCAGGAAAATGCCTTGGGTAGGTATTTCTCAGCTCTCCTGAGAAATGGCATAAACCCCTGTCTGGGTGGAGGAGTGTCCTGAGCCTGGGCCCCCAGCTCCCAGGAGGTAGGTATGGGCAGTCAGGGAGCCAGAGTCAGAGCAGGGGAGGCAGTCTGCACATGCTGGGGGTGCTGAAATGAGCACTAAGTGCCGGCATCTGCCTTGTGAGTCTAACCTATATTTCTTGGCTCTTTAATTCCTCTGCAGGGTTTATTACGCTAGGCTGGTGAAATGTATCAAGAACTACACTGTGATCTGACTGTGGAAAGAAGCCATTTTCCCTGTGCAAATAATTATAGAACTAATTCTAGGGTCTTTTGTCAGCTGTCTCACCTCTCCCTTAAATGCTGTTGGATGGTTGTAGTGCCATAAAATGGGTCCAAATAATACTTGAAATTAATACAGTTTGATTTAGATGACCATTTATTTTATAGCCCTAGTTAAAGTGTCAGGGAGATTTAACAGAAGATAAACTTTGTATTTGGCCCTTTATGCTAAAGTAATTCTAGCAGCTCAAAGCCATGTTTTGAGGGCCTAGTGTTAACAGTATTTTCCATTTTCCCTGACAAATGGACTGTAACTTAGCCATCAGTTAATTACTGACAGATAGAGGCAATATATCAGATACTATTTGTTATCAGAGAATCACATGAATTAGATGCAGAAAAGGCTTCTTATGTCATTCACATCCCTACCAATATGGAGCTGGTTTGTATTCTATATATCTGTACAGTTCATTTTACATGACCTAAGAAATGCTGTCTTCATTGTTTCTCCTGGAGTCTATTCATTAACAGAAGTTTTTTTTCTAATATGCAGCTTCAATGTTCATTACCTTATTATGCTTCACAATGAACTGAATTCAGTGCTTTCAGCATATAGTCATAATTTTTACCTATCAGCTGGAAGTGTACTCTACCATATGAAAACGTCAGAATTATCATACAGCTACTGCCTGATAAAACATTACTCAAATCCTGTAATGTTTTCAAATCTTGAGTTATTAATAATTTAACATAATTAATTCAAAACACTTCACTCAATGTGAACCAGAGAGAGACGATGGGGAAATGATGCATATTCCATCTTTCAAGGGTGGAATTAAATATGGAAAACAAGGAAAAGATAAAGAGCTGCCAACACTTACTTGGAGTGTAATTCACCTGTTTTGAACTTGCTATAAATTTCACATTTCTAAGACTTTCAACTAACTTCACAGGCATAAATAAAAAACCTCTTTCCCCTATCACAAGCAAACAATTTAACATGGTTAGAGCTGTCTGTCAGGCATAAGAAGAAAAGAAACAAATTAACAAATGGGGGAGATTCTTCTACAAAGGGAAGTAACAATTAAGAAAATGAACATTTAAAATGCAATACACAGAGATTCCTTCCTCTTTTTGTTAATGCTTATCAACAAAGAGCATTGTATTGCTAATGCTTTTGCTTGATTAAACCTTCTTTAAAAGCATATTGTTGTTGCTCTTTTCATGATGGGGTTGCTTTTTAAAATTTTATTTATTTAAATCAAGGCTGGACCCAACCTTTGTTTTCCTGGTTAGAAATTTGAGTTGTTAGAAAGAACTGCAGGTGCTAAATTATGGCACAATACACAGCAGCTGCAGAAATGCACCTGGAAAAAATTAGGCTAGTAATGAAAATTTCACCTGAAAAGTGCCAAATTGGAAGTCTCAGAGATTGAATACTTTCATTAAACCACCACTCAGGAACAAACCAAGTAATAAATATTGGAACTTTCTCTCTTTACTTTGACCATGAGGACTTATTTCAGGTGTATTTTCCTCTCTATTTGGGGAAAGAAGGGTAGAACACAGAGAAAGCATGTTCATCTCTCATCTCGATTAAATCCCTAGCCAACCTCCACTGCCAATAGAGGTACCAATTAGTGCTAATTGTAGTAGACAATAATAGTGTAGACACCTGTCACTATCTGTTGAGCTGGGACCATCAGTAAATTCACAAAGGCCACCAAAAAAACATCTGGAATAATAATGATTATCATTTTGGTACCCACCCAGCCTGAAATTAAACTGTTGATTCTGAGGTAAAAAGCTGAGCAATGCTTTCCGAAGGTACAATAGTCTAATAAAAATAATGCACACACACATATATATAGTTTTTTATTTCAGAAACACATGAGAAATGATACAGAACTGGTTACCATAGCAACAGTGCTTCCTGCACTGCATGGACCAACTATCCTCAATATTTTGGAGCATTACAATGGATTCCTGCTTTATAAAAAGAAGTTAAATACTGTCCCCCTGCTCCACGACAGTGGCAGGATCTGTGTGGGTAGAATGATGAACTCCAGTCTGTCCTGATCTCTTCCACAGCTGACACATACATCACTCATGCCCACATAGGTCAGTGTTCAGGTTCTACTATTTCACATGTAATAATGTCATAATTTTTATGTAATATGTCACAACGCGACGAAAGGTAGCCACCTTTCATTCTGACAAAAAGCATGCAGAGCCTGTCAGCTTCAGCACAACAAGGGCAGTTCAAGGGCTGAGCCTGAGCGCTGTTTCCAGGACACCTACCGATTATGTGATGTAAGGCATTCCATTAAATGCTCCCTTCCCTCAAAGTGGTTGTGGGAAAGACAAAACCCCTATGATGTGAATCATGCTAAACCAGCCATTCAGACACAGGACATGTGCTGCCTGTCTTGAGAAAGGCAACCAGCACCTGTTGGTCTTGGGGGAATTTGTAATTCCTGCAATTATTCTGCGAGCACTCCAGGCACACACTGCAAACACTACTAGAGTGATAACAAGCCCATAAAACACTGAATGGTACAGATTACATGTAAGCATGATAGAGAAAAATTAAATCCATTAAAAATCCCTGCCAGGCTGTGATTAGCTATTATTATTTTTTAATTCATTATAATATACACTGTGCATAAGAGAAAAGCTAACAAATATAAATGAAAGGGAAGTTAATAAACACATTCATTTCCATTTTAACTTAGGCCTTTTGACTGGAATAAACGGAAGTGGTAACTCATCTAGATGAGTAAGATATGTTCTAAAACCCACTGGGTGAGGGAGCCCTACAGAAATACCAACAGGATGCCATTTGTGCGTGGCTTTTCTTTGGCAAGGGAACTGCCTGCAGTACTCAGAGGAGGTCATCTTTCCTCCCTATGGAACATCTGGACAGCCATGTATTCTCAAGCAATTTCCTTGCATTGAAGGAAATGGGGGATTGGGAGTTTGGAGGATTCCTGCAAGCTGTTTTCTGCTTGAAGCTGAGCACAAAACAAATACGTAGGAATATGAAGAAGCCCTTGGGAAAGCCTTTTCCCAAAGACAGATATGTTTCATTTTCAGTTCACAGAGTACCTTTTTGAATTTCTGCATGTTGGGAAATCTGCCACAAATCTCTGTATTCTAATCTCTCCTAAGACTGCATATTGGGGCCAGCAACATACGTCAGCTCCAGCAGTGCCTGATGGGACCAGTGATGCTCATAAGCATGATTTTTTTCTTCATCCCTCTCTTGGAGGAAACACAGGAAAGGTTTGCTTTAATCACTAACTCTCCAGGGAGAACTTGTATCTGGAGTTCCCTTTGCTCACCAGAGGGCCGTGCAGACAGGCATGAAAAGGTGCTAGTTTGCTCCTTACCTTTCAGTACAGCACTTCAGATTACTGAAGCAGGCATGATGAAGCGATGTGCTTAACAGTGCAACCTATCTACATGCTCTGTGGAGAATATTGCTGCATGCAGCTAAGTTTCCACTCAGGGGCCTGAGTGTACACCCTGAAAAGACTCTGTCTGTGAGCGAAGTTACTTGGCAAAGTCATCCCTCTTTATTTCAGGAATTAATTAAAAGTGGTCACCAAGGGATGGTGAAAGAGCTCAGCAAAGAACTTCAGAGCAAAAGCTGTAATCAAACTACGGAAATCACTCAACCCACATTTACTCCAGCAGGTGAGGAAATGCAATCTGCTCTGAGAGAGAGGCAGCACAAGAAAAGCTCCACAGAAAGAGATGAAGTTTTTTCTCCAGCCCCTGAAGAGCATCCTTCCCCATCTCATGTTCCAGGCCAGAGTATTTTGACTGACACAGAAGAGGGTACACTGCAGCCCTCGTCTTCCCCTCACTGCCCGTCAGCAGTGAGGGTTTGGACAAGTTACAAACCAAGCAGACACAGGCAAAGAATTGCAGGGTGTCCTTCCTCACTTATCAGTTGAAAGAAGGGAAGGCCAATCTTTGGCATGAAGGATGAAAGAAATCTCATTTTTGAGAGCACACTGTGCACTGTTAGACCCCTTATGTATTTGACTGTTTAATTCAGCACATGGCTTCAGGAATGTAGTCAGACCTCTGGTGTCCATTTTCAGTCAGTTGACAAACTGCCTGAAAGTTTGAGTCATTTGATCAAATACTTAATTAAATAATCACTGGCTGAATCACACTGACAGATCCAGGTTGGGTTCTCCTTTAGCTGATTTCTTTGTAGACTAGACTAGACTAAGAAGTTGCTCTGTGCTTAACGTAGCTTAAGTGTCTCTTTAATCAGGCAGTTTGGCTGTGTTTATTACATTGAAGGTACATCATGCACCTGTGAGAGAGTGGATCAGTAAAAGTATTATTACATTATTTGGGGTTGGAACTAACTGAAGCGTTTGCGCGTGGAAGGTCGCATGGAACACACATGGAAGCCTGGGAAATCACATGGCAGGGCTCATGGAGCCTGCATGGAGCAGCTATTAGTCAAAAGGGCAGCCTGGGAGCTGCCCGCACCACACCCACACTCAGCCTCTGATTGGGTACATCACCCCTCACGCCGGCCTGGAGGCACACAGTGCTCAGTGCCAGGGGTCCGGTCTGGGAGGATTGGCCACAGAGGGCCAAAGCACATAAATACAGGAGCACATGGGCTCCAGCTTGCCTTTCACTAGGGAGGTGCCATCGCTATGTGGAGCCAGACTTCCATGAGACTCTTCGGTGGTAGTTATTTTTCTCTAAATATCTTTTGTTAATCACTTTTCTCTCTCTTACTTTACTCCTGTTTCTTCTCTTAATAATTTTCTTTGGTCTTTTCTTACTTACTTGTTTAGGGTAACACAAAACCAGTGGGTTGGATTCTGCTAAGTTACGTGGTTTGGCGTGTGCTGGGTCAGTGCTTTGTGGAATGCACTACTTGGTTGTATGTTACCCCTTTTAAACATTTGCCAAGATCCTTATTTCCCTCTAAAATTAAAAGTATCTCCTGAGAAAAGTGTGTGGTTTCTTTTCTTTAGGCTATTTTATGGTATTAAGAATGAAAGGCTCTGCAGAAGTTCATTGGGCAAAACTTTTGGAGTCTTGTATATTTTGAAAAGTAATACTCCCAGTTAAGCTTGGGGCATCGGGACTGGGGTCTTGGAGCACATCTGTCACAGCCTCCAGCTGCCTCCACTCTGGCTGAAAACCATGACCAGCTCTCTCCTGCCCCCTCCTCTGGGGCCACCATCTCCCTGTTCCCTGGTCTCGGTTGATGGCTGTCCAGATGGACCTATATTCTTTTGGCTTTCTTCATCTTACTCCAGTATTTCTGTGCCCCCAGGAGAGCCCTGCACCCTGTACAGGCTTACTCTTGGACCTTACCCCTGAGTATCTGCATTGGAGATATTTTGGGGGGGTTTCCCTAGTGCCATGTTCATCCACAGCATTCTCTTAATAGCTAGACTGCATTTTTCCAGTTGTTTCAACACATCTAACTTTCACAGCACCCACCTCAAGACGAGAGCCACCGACACCATGTGGATCAAGTTAAGTGCTGTGTTATTCTATCATGGGCTTTTAGAACACTAGAGTGAGTTGATTATTACATAAACACAACATGCTTTGTGGTGGGGCTTCCAATTTAGCCCCATATGTTTAGCAGTTAAAAAGTTAATAAAATACAAGCAATGACCTTTATTACAAAAATAGTTTCTCTGTTCTTTGCTTTTACAAGTATTTGCAATCAACTGGAAATACAGTTTGATTTCATTCCCAGGAAGTGCTTGTAGATGCATATATTAAAGATTTGCTTACTGTGAGTAAATATTTCTGCAGTGTTCACTATCTGCTTCAGTTGAGGAGGCCTGGGAAACTACCCTACCAGTTGTACCACTATGATCCTGGCCTCTAACAAATAATCCAGAATGATCCCAAGCATAATCAGGGAAGAAACCTCTTCTAGTCCAAACTGGGTAGTTGGTATTTATCATTTAGAAAAGTACATTTCTTTCACATGGTTTTGAAACACCACATTGCAGATGCTTCAGCAGCTTTTGGCTCAGAAGCAGATATGAAAAGAGAATGAGAGGCACTTTTTCAAAATATTTAACAGTTTTTCTAGATGTATATTACAATTTTCAGAACCTATGTGTTCTCACTCATTTCATAGCTGATCCACTGCAATCCATCACCCAAACAGGTGGACTTTTCAAGCACTTTTATGAACTGGAAAACCCAGTAATGCTGGGTAATCAAAATGCTAGTAATCAAAAATTGACAAGTTTTACCATTGCTGCGTTGAACTAGCAGTTTGCTAGAATCTGTTCTGCTCTTGCATATGTACTTTGATAAATTGAAAACAGTCCTCTCCTGAGAATTTTTCTCATTTGAGAGAAAATTCTTATTTTAGTGTGGGCTAAAATAATGCATCTGCCTCAGAGAGTTTATGGTGACCTTGTCAGGATTGGGAGTGATCATTTTTGGATGTCTAGTTATTCCAAGTCTTCTAAGTAGAGTACCTTAACAGTCTTTTTGATGATGGACTTTGAAAACACAGCCTATAGAAAAATATAAATATAAAACAAAAATATATGGAGCAAGTGGTTTTATCTTGACTACCCAGAGATTAAAATAATCATGACTTGTGAGCCCCGCAGTAAATAGTCTCATGGCATTTTTTAGCCCTTTGTATTGTTGGTAGGATACATTTCTCCATTCACTAGAGTCTGTCAGTTGTCATAATAGCATTTATCAAATGCCAGTGCGGATAAAAATGTATTCTCTATGTAGTTCATTTATGTTACAGCTGCGTCAAATTCTTAGTTTTGTTTGCGCAGGGAAGCTACAACTACTAAAGTAAGTTTTAGCACCAATAAAGACTCACGCTTGCACTGACCACTTCCAGTACTTTCTCTTAATTTTTTTTATTAATTTATTTTTGCATTCATTGAGGTCTGATATTGCCCATGGATCTCATTTCTGGTGCTTGCAAATACAAAATTTGAAGTTTCTCTAGGCTGTCTGGCAAACAATGCCCTCCGTATTGAAAAGTGAAGAACATGGTATGAGCTCCCTTTTATCTTGCCAATTAATGTTTGACTTGTTTGTCTGCCATGTGATGAATTAAAAATGCATGATTTAGATACTGAAGAGATAACCATTTTCTAAATATAATCCCCTGGGTGCTGCCATTCTTCCAGTTGATCTTTTTGCCCTCTGTGTGTTGGCGAGTACCATATATAGCCTACTGCTCAGATCTTTCCCTAACAGATGGCTCTCTTTACTAGTTGGGACTCAATCTGGTGATTCCCTTTAATATGCTTTAGACTGAAGAATATCCAGGGATAGGCAGCTGATTCACTTTTCTAAAGCAAAAATGGCTAAGATGATGAAGTTAAACAGATGTGTTTTCTGGACTATGTGCTGTTCTATATACCCCATAAATCAGAATATTTGTCAACATCAATTAAAGTGTGGTTACCCCAGTAATAAACATTACATAGAGAAACAAATCAGCTTTCATTTATTCTGTCAGAAATGGAAGGAAAGCATTTCATAATATTTTGTGGATAATCTCTGAGGAGTAAACTAAGCGCAATTACATATTTGATTTTAATTAAAACTCTGGATACCCTTCGAGTTTCGTTAGGAAGATGTCCTGGGTATGATTAGCTGAGGCTTGTGCTGAGAAGTTAATTTGACATATAACATATTTTTCATGAGGTAACAGTCACAGGAAGTTATGTGTAATAGCTATCTTTCCCAGGCCTGTGGGGGCAACAAAAAGTAATGGCTTATCCTGAAGCAGCAACTTCTCTGGTGTGAAGCACATCTGCATAACAGTCCCAGTGGTGCTCACAGTAATGTCATTAAGCTGAGAGAATAAAAGAAAGAACCAAAAGATGCAGATAAAGGTGTTTCATTACCCACTGTACACAAAACAACAGTAGAACTCAGTCATAAAATAATTTCAGGTCACAATAAAAGCAAAACCCACAGAAAATACCTGGGAATGACAAAGGAGTTACAGTTTATGAGCATTGGGCTGGCTGGAATTGCCAAGCTAGAGACTTAAGCACAAAAGAGCACTAAGAAATCCTGTTTGGTATGAGGGAGAGAGGCTATTATACCCAGAGCTGGTAATGAGAATGCAGTGTCGTTAACTGTTTTCTTTTACAATATTTGACACCAGGATGGCTTAATGCTATGTTGTTTTCTCTTCAAGCTACAGTTTTCCTTTGCAAGAGTGTGAGAGCAGAATTCTAATGTGAGTATACACTGGGAAAAAGGGCCTCACTGCTCTGCTTTGTCTTTTTCAATCTCTTACACTTTAACTGGAAGGTCATTTCATTTATTACACACAGAAAAGGGCAGGAGTCAGGCTTAAAACTTGGTATGTACTCGTATATCAAACTGGCACTTATTTTGTTCTCCCCTGTGCGGCTTAGCTTCCTGCCCTCATCACTGCTATAGGTGTGTGTGTCTGGCTAGAGAGAGGTCAGAATGATCTCATTGCATGCAAACCTCCTTCGCACCCTTCCAAAAGAGTTACCTTAACTTGGGGTATTGGTGGCAGAATTGTTCTGCTGTTCCACAGGGCATTTTCTAACCTCAGCAGCTATTCCTCTGCATGAGAAAGCTACAAGGAATGTGTGCTTCATGCAGCAGGTTCACAAAGCAATTTCATCTGTTCACAGCTGGCTTATTAAGGGAATCTAGCAAATGACAGTATCATTGAAGCATTATGTTTCCTGCCCTTTTCCTTTTGAACATAGCTTTGATAATGTAACCACTATAAGCTGATTGAAACCAATTGCTGGGGTTGATAGGTTGTCACTTATGTTTCCTGAAAACCAGAAGTTATTCACAGTCCCCTCTACTGGGGTCCAAATATGTGCTTTCAGCAACCACAGCAGCAAGTACCTCATTTTCCATGCTTGTCCAGGGCTGCATGTAGTGCCATGTCTGCACTGCCTGCCCCAGTGTGTGGGCTGGCAGCTCTCCTCCCAGCTCAGCCTGGCCACAGCACAGCTACCAAACTGCCAAGCACCCAATGGTACAGTACTGTACCAGGCTCTGGTCAAGGTGTGGAAGTGCAGAGAACTGAAGAAAAGACCCCTCTTATGTAATGCTGTATTTTTCATATGAACTCTCTCTTTGAACCACTCCGGTTTCCTCCCTCCTTTCTCCTGGATTAGCACTGACAATGCATTTGCACCACAATGGGTATATTGTGTGCAGCAACATTTTGCTAGGCAGCATGCAGACATACAGGTAAAGCTACCTACCTCCTGCAAGAGCCTAAGTTATGAACTGCCAAAGCAGCTAAATGGTGGGAGGGAAAGTCAGAGAGGTGATATGATGTCCCAGTGTCAAAATAGCAATTCTGGAGTGAAATAGTTAACAGTATCCCTGGCTGCTTGTGACTCACTCCAGGGTCCCTTCCAGCAGGTTACTCTGTTGAGCAGCGTAGGTGCAAAAGACACACTATCCTCTAGTGAGGGTATTGGTAGACAGCCACAGCCAAATATACAAAATACATCAGTGCATAGGGAGCTAACAACATCCTTTTCATTTTACTGAGAAGCCTTTGAAGCCTTTTAAAGTTACAGATTGAAGAGGAAGCATTTGGACAGCGCTTCTGCAGTAGAACATGGCCTTTCCTCGGGCTTTCCCATTCATTTTTGTAAAAAGACAAATTAGTTCTGTTTGGAGTGTGTCCTGAAGTACTGTTGCTCTAATCAGCCATCTTCCTGACCAGAAGCTGGCTCTGGGCCTGGCTGTACATTACCAATGGGTTGGAATTAGACGTTCTTGTAAGGGACAATCCTTTTCAGGAGTGCCTCACCCCTGCACAGATCACATGCCAGGGGACCTTGTTGTGCTTTTTAGATGCAGAGCTCAAGGCTGCCATAGAAAAGGGGAAAGAGAAGAATCAGAGAAGACCAAAAAACTCCAAAGACTATTTAATAACTGCAGAAATTTTGTGGCTTCAGAGACGTTCACTGTATACACCTGAGGGTACAACCACATTTTGACCTGTAAAATATTGGTAGCTGTCCTTACAGATTGGTTTCACTCCAGTCCAAATTCACAGCCTAAAAGGTTAAATGTATAATACTTCATATTGTCAGTAATCAATTTTTCCTGCTTTCAGCAGTAGGAAGAAGGTGAGCATACAGCTAATTAAAATACATTTGTTGAAAAGGTCATGCAGTGAGCTACAGTTCAGTTGAATAGAAGGATTATGATCCTATTCACACAATCTGGTGACAAACATACTGAAAATGGAGCCTAAAAGACAATTAATCTGTTTTGCTGTCACAGAATGGAAAATGGCTCAAACTTAGCAGTATTCAGGTTCTCAAAAAAAATCCCAATCCTTAGTGTTCCCAACATGCGCTGCTACAGTGGTAATGGGCTATGACCACGATTTTCACAAGGGATTTAAGGAGTCAGCTGCTCTAATTCTATTCAAATGCAGTTTGAGCATCTCATTCACGTTCCTGTAAAAATACCAGTTTATTTTACAGAAGTGATTTGTATAGTGCAGTCACATATTAGTGACTACTACCTCCTGGCAAATAACTAAGCAATTAAAATCTATGCTCTGTTTGAAATCACTGATCATCTCCTTTTTCCTGGGAGAAAACTTACAACAAACAAAGTTGCGTGTGCCTACATCTAAATGTTCTTCTGTGGAGTCTGATCTCAGTTCAGGAGTCTGATATTTGACTTTATCAAAGACAGGAACTGTTTTATATTTAGATTTTACCATCCACCAGAGGAATCTAAAGGTATCTCCTCTGCATGAATGCATAAAATAAAGAAGTTGTGAACATCACATTTTTCATACCACTCACTGTTCTGAGTCAGACACCTCCATGACGCCATAGACCAGAGAAGATTTTTATGCCAAGGATAGTTGAACATTAAAGAGAAAAAGATTACATTCATCAACCTCTCACATTACTGAGAAGAGGTTTGAAAAGCCACATACTTGTGCTGCTTGTGATCATTATTCACTCTGGGGCTCTTTGTTGAAGTGCCAGCTCCCTATCCTAGTCAAATTTTATCACCAGGGCTCCTGCTGGAACTGAAGGAGCTCAGCAGTTCACAGAGCCTCTACACATGTGTGACTTATGAGGTGATGTTGTAGAATTGTATGACCCATGCATTCTTGAATAGTCGTCATGTTGCAGGGAAAAAGATGCAGTTACCATTTGTACTAGAGGGAAGACTTTTCCATGCACAGAAATGCACAACACCAGCAGAAACAATAATAAAGTGAGAACATGGTACCTACTTGATTATACTCAGAGGTAAAAATGTAAATAGGCAGACAACAGTTAGCCACAGATAGTGTAATTGCTGAAAATGAAAGGCAGCCCAAAGCAAAATCTATTTTTAGGTCTTCAGGTTGAATTACAGGAGGTTTAAATTCATTATACAACTATAAAGACTGACAGAATTTGGAGTTTCAGAATACACAATTTAATGCATGGAAACACAGGTGGTCAATAACTAAGACTAAATGTTAGGTTCAAAATATAATGGACCAAAAGCCAGATCCCACGGTGCTGAACTCTTAACTTCCTTCTCCTTCTGAGATTCCAGACCTCTTATGCAACCTAAAAGGTTGCTGGAATAGGTGATCTTGTACATCATCATCATGAAGGGCAATATCATGAAAAATTTTGCCCAGCTATCTCCAAAATTTTAAGTAGCCTTGAGAAAGAGGACAAACTAGTATGAGCTACAATGCTTCTGCACTGCAGTGGGTAAACAACAGATCCAGACCCAACAAGGCACAGTAGAGACTCAGATGGCCACGGAGTGCCCTGTGCAACAACTACACCCTAATGGCATGATGGCATGATGCAAAGTGACATTTCCCCAGCCTGGAGTCCAATGGCCCCAAAAAACTATGTGTCACACAGGCATTCTCATATGCAAAATGTGCTCACAAATAGCCAGCATGCTGGGCAGGAAGATGCCTAGAGCTAATTGACACATGCAGCTAATGACAACAATAAGTCTTAAGTCCTGTCCCTCAGGCAGAAGTTGCCACCAGAACTCTCTTGAAGATCGACATCTGTACTTTCCTTCTTCCCAAGGCCTAAGCAGGATCTCAATTTCACTGCCAAAGTAATTCTTATTTCTTACTATCCTCCTCATTCCTCACACAAAGACAAAACCAGGAAGTTGTAGACTAACATGAAAAAGGATGCTAAGCAGCTTCTATGTTGAAATTATCACTGTATTAAAATAATGCAAGATAGGTACAGGAACCAGGAAGAAGTGGTTGATGAAACATATTTAAAAAGCAAATTTGATTATATTATAGACCCCATAGTTTAAGAAAAAAACGTTCAACTGTGAGAAGAGAAGCCTGTTTTCCAGTATGGTTTAATCCAACACCCTAAAACAAGGGCTAAAGTGAGGTGTTTGTCATCCCAAGCTAGTGTCTGAACTAGTATAGAGTACAGCATTGTACTCAGTCTATTACATCATCTCTGAACTTGTGCACACTGGCACAGCCCCAGAGGCATCTCTGGCCTTGCCCCTGGGCCTGAGGGTTAGAAGATTTCAGAGGGCCCTTCAGGCAAAGCAGAATTGAGCAGTGACCAGTTGACCACTTGGTAGACAAGCACAGAAACCACAAGCAAAGTTGGTACACTAAGAGGAAGAGGGGGCAGGTGTTCTCAGAGCTGTTCTGAAGGAGGACACAGCTGGGCTGGCCTCCCCAGGGGGCCCAGTCTGGCTGCCCATGGCCCCCAAAGGCTGGTCAGGCTGCCCTGTAGATGACTTTTCAGAGGGAAAGTTTTCACTGGGTTTGATGTCGTGTTGGATATGAGTTGCTCATCTCTTTTAAAACAGAGGGAAATTGGCAGGGATCAAACAGAGTCTTTAGGGATTTTCAGAGTCAAAATAATTAACTAAACTAAAAATAGAGTAAAATGAGAAATTCTGCAAGCAATGGTACAAAAAGTCCTTTTTTTCTTCTTAGTTTATCTACTCTCTTACAGAATATGAGTTCTGACTTGCAATTTCTGAGACCACAGCTGGGATTTGTGATTCCCTCCTTCTCTCTCATAGAGACTTCAGTGTCTAATAAGGATTAAGCTCATGCTGCAGGCTTTATCACAGTGGGCACCCTAATTACAGTCTTACTACTCTACACAGTTGTTTATTTTCATCAAGCTTGTGGAATTTAATATATTTAAGACTGTTGTTCCACTTTCAAATCTATTTGAAACTAAGTAATGAGTTAAAAATGTACTCATGGAGGTTCTGTAGGTAAAACAAATGTATTCTGGATGATGACATTGGTCTTACTTAAGAAACCAGGTAAAAATCTGCAGTACCTATGAAGCTAAGGTACTTCCAAAGGTAGGGAGTAGTGAAGGGAAGTCTTCAAAGGTATGTTTTGGAATCACATGCTCAAGTTTGATAAAGTCCCACTCGATGATCTATATCTGGGAGATTTTTCTTCATTAAAAACAGAAAAACAGAAAACAAAACAAAACTAACAAGCACTCCAGAGGAAAGGACTCATTTGTTTTCTTACTGTGTTGAATAGAAACATTCTTCTTTTGACCCACAAGACCCTGCATATTGTTAGCCGTACTAATTGTAAACAAAAGTCACACTGTCAAAATAAAAGGGAAATGAATTAGCAACAATAGAGTTCATTAAAGCTTGTTAATCTTTAAGATGATGGGTGCAATATAATTGGAAGAAAGGCTAAGAGCTATGTGGATAAAACATTTCAAGGGAATACATTTCATTTCAAATGACAAAATATAATTAAAAGTGAGCTGTTAAATCAACTGTCAAAAGTGCAGTTACAGCTGTCTTTTTTTTTTCTTTACATTTTAAATACAGTGATGTTCTCTAGCCAGCTTCCCCAGCCTGTCTGACCTACTGTGCTCTGCTCTGGTTTTAGCTGCAGGCTCCATCATGCTGCTTCTCATAGCTCCAAGGGAGACTGTACCCCTCATTTTTTTTTCCACTCTTTTCCTCCTTTGTTTCCCACCCCATGTACTTAACTACCAAATCATCCTCATAACATCTACTGCAGCTTTCCTTTTTCTCACTGAACCCTACTTTCCTTCCCTAGCAAAACTGATACTCATTTTGACAGCCAGCCACAAAATCCACTGTTTGCAAGTGACTCTGTCCTGTCTGTAAGCCAGACATCCAGGGATCTGCAGTCTTCTGCTTCAGTCTGTGAGAGATCCTTCTATATCAAATACCTCAGCCTGCTCTCCTGGACTCTTTCTATTTTAACTCTTTGCCCCATGGTCCTTGTCTTCTTCTCTGCAACTTTGCAGTCATTTTACCAAATATCAATTCTTATTCATCTTCCTATTTGAGATGCCTGAACTTTTGCTAACCGTGCTTTTGTAGTGCTCTTCCGCTGGGCATAGTAGTCTCACAGTTACGGTTCAGGTCCTCTCAGCCAGCGCAGTGCTCCATTGCCTGGACAACCTCTGCTATCACTGCAGTGCCAGATTTGTCCATCAGCCCATATGAAGAGAAACCCGGGAAGTTAAGCTTAAAGCTGCAGCATCTGTACCCACAGCATACACTAACCAAGAGGATTTTGCTTGTCTCCCTTTGCATTACTGCATGCTATCTCATCTCTCGGTTTAATGCTGCTTCCTCTGGTACTGCCTATCTCAGCTAGACAGTCAGCTCCTTGAATCACAAGCTTTTATGTGTAAGCTATCTAAACAGCACACATACACTAAAAGTGTCTCTTCTTTCAAACATAAGCCCATTATATTACTCTCACAGTCAAAATAGGTGCTTCCCAGGGAGGGAGGGAAGAGAGATGGGACTAAATAGTAGCATAAGATGATTTCCCCACCATATCATTACTTCTAAGTCCTCTGTTGTACTTCTGAGGTCTGGTTTGTAATTAGAGACTGGGTGCTCGCACACAAGCACCTGCCATTGTCTGAATGTAGACACAGAGAGCTGCTGGTGACTATTGCCAGGGCCCCGAGGGCACCTCCTGCACCAGTGTCCCCACCTGAACCCTCTGGGTTCCCCCCACCCTACCTAGATCCTAGGACCCCATTTCAAGCATCCATCCCTGTCCCAGCAAGGCCGCTGCAGGTCCGGTCTCCAGCTACCTACAGGAGCTCAGGGGAACCCTGAGCCTTAGCCCTTCCCCATGGCCTGTGGAGCCATCCTGGGGCTTTGTCTGAGCCCATATCCTGACCCTCACCCACAGACTGGTGTTCTGGCCCAGCTTCAATCTGTCCCCAGGGAGGTGCCGGATTGCCAAGGCTGAGGTTTCCCTGGTGACCTCCATCTGCTCTTGCTTCTGGCTGGGGTGGTAGGGTGAACCCTGGCTCTCCCATGGAGAGAGAGGGCCTAGCTCCCACAGGGCCCTGGCAGTTGTACCCAATGGTCCAGCATTTTCTACAGGCTTTCACAGAGAAAATACTGGGAATGGTTGGATTTTTTCTGCAAGAGCTGCCCCTGGGTCACCTCCATGTCTGTGCCCATACTGAAATTATCAGAATCTGTCAGATTTTCATGTAATATACAGAATTGTTGTGCTTATATTTGTGGAGGGCTATTTGTAGTGGATTGGTGCAAAGAAGCCATCCACCCTATATCTTTTGGCATCTCATATTCACCTGGCTGTTAGGCTTACCACACTGCCTCCTGGTTGTGGCTGCACCTATGTGATGCTCCTGAAGTGTCAGATTCTCCCTTCCTCACACCAGTATCACAGGACACCTCCTAGATGTTGAGTACCGATTGCATTTACTGTAAACAGTAATCATGGAGGAATCACTTGATAAACAATATATTGTCAAAGTGCTGTTCCCACAGATGTCAGCAAGCTAACTTTCTGTCATTTTTTTTACAGGAGTCACCTATTACAAGACACCTCCAGGTCTTTGAAGTATGTCCCATTGACCAGCAGCAGCCAAAAATATTGTCTCTGCAAATAAAGTAAATGTCAGCCTTCCTGACTCTTTCTCATCTTGGAGTAACCAGCTTCCTCCTAAGTGCTGGGAGCTACCTGAGCACCTCAGGTCCTCAGGGCTCTGTAGATGAGTATCAATCTACTTCTTTTGCATGCCAGTGGCATTGTTTCATCTCCTTGGCTCAAAGGAACTGCACTGGTAGACTTCAGCCTCAGTCCGTGCTAGAAATTGTGTAAGCCGGACATAAAGATGTACCTCTAGACTCTGCTGTGAGATCTAGTGCTGGAAATGAATGGTGATCAGATTCCCTAGGCAGGGGCTGAGCTCCTGCCTCTGATGCGACAATCTGAATTAGGTCAGCATCTCCTGACAGCATCTGTTAAAAAAGTATCATCCCATTGGATGCCCCAGAACAATCTCAGTGCCTTAAAAGCACTCTAAAGAGCTGGGACCAGCAGTGCTATTGTATCTGCTGGCTGCTTTCACCAAGTATGGAGGTAGTTGTGGGCACAGCTGGTTGTAAAATTAGCTGGGGTGGGGAAATGAGAGAGAATCCTGAAAAAGGGAAAAGAATCAGCAGCAAGTATTTCAGTCATTAGTTTGTATACTTTTATCCTGTCCCAGTCACCTCTTACTTATTAGTAATAACTCCTAAAGTCAGAATAACAACTCTGACTTTAGAAATGGGAAGTAGTCTGATTATGTGCATATAAAGTGTCTAACACTCTGTGGATGCTGTATATAAATAATTCATAATGTTCCTAATAACATGACAATACTATTCACAATTTTCACCATTGTCATTTTCATCCTAGCAAAATAGGCAGAGAGAAGCCTCATCTGTACTAAATGAAAAACACCTAAAAAAAAAAGTATAAACAGAAACCAAAAGAAGAAAAAGTATGCTTCTTTCTAACATATCTGAATCTGTGACCCAGAAGCTGTAAGCACTTCAGTTTCAGATTCAGGATTAGAGTGTGAAATGAGTGGGACCAAAACTCTACCTAAACGTGAAGATTTAAGGTGTCCCCAAAAGTTACCCGTTCAATTTATAGGAGAGAAATAGTGTACTGTCTGAGGTAAATCTTTTAATTCAGTGATATTTATACTGTCAGCTTAGGCCATCTTCCAGATGAGGTATGTATAATAGTAATAAAAAAGATTATTATTGCAGGTTAATTGCATAACTACAAGAGTGTACTACAAGGGTAAAGGTTGTTTAAATAACACTGCTGTGAACACAGATCAGCTTGCCCACCATCATTGTATTTTAATATGCTTTCTTGTGGTGTGAATTATGATTAATGAATTTCTAGGTGAATGAAATACTATACTGTGATTAAACGTAATACATTAAAATGTCTCTACTGGCATCTCTCTTCTAGAAAGGAATTAGGGTGATTCTTTAGTCTTTGCTTGTGTGAGGTATTCTAGAACATATTTTAGCAATGGCATGTGTGATAATTTTTGAAAATTGGAAGAGATTTCTTCCAAATAAAGCTTATCATTAAACATGTAAATAATTAATAAGGAAGAAACTATACCATCCTTTTAGAGTTCTGAACTGTGACCTTTGGCACGGGTATCTTTGGGGACTTAATATAGATTTTTTTCATTTGCATTCTTTAAGTCAGACCTTGTATAACACCAGTTCAATAAAGTGCTTGAATAGCATGTATGTCCACTACTGTCATATACATAGTTTTGGATAGTGTTGATTTTCTCACAAGAGCAGGGAATTTATGATCATTTTGAGCACACTGAAAAAATGCCTCATTTTAAGAGGCTCATCATTAAGTCTGGCAACAAGTCTGACTTAACTCAGTCACAATTAAATACTATTGAACTATAAATAATACATAAAGAATTCAATTATTTTAAATACTTAATATTTTTATAAAGCAAAGAGTTTAATGCTGTATGAAGCCATGAAGTTTTCTTTGCACTACTGTTTTAATGAAAATATTATTGTTCACCCTAGTTTCTGATTTTTCATCCTATTTTCTGATTAGAAGTGTGTAAACAAAGCATACACATCCTGATTTTTAATGTTTTTTTTTCTTTCTGTCTGATTGTAAGAAAATGAATGACATTTTCCCTTTGGCTTTTTTTTTGGTTTCTGTTTTACTTTGGTAGGCATAAGCCACCTAAAACCAAAAGCTCAAACAACTGTCGCAGCTCAAGGATACAGACTAAAGACTAACAAAGAAATTATTCTGATTTTGAAAGATTTATATTTCAAATGATGATGTGCTATGTTGCAAGTACAGTTGATGCAGTATATTCTCTTTAAATACTGCATTCTCATCCTAAAACTCAAAAAGGTGCGACCCCTCTGCCAGATATTGACGAAAAACTCCACTAAATTGTTTGTGCCACCTTCAATTCCCTGAACAGTAGCCCTTTAATATTTTTTCTAATAGGAATCATAGACCCAGGCTGCAGCATACTAATGAGTCTAAGCTTACCAATTACATTTTGCTCTCCATTTCAGATTAAACGACTGTCTACGCACTCATGCAGCTCACCCCCTCCCCACACCATGGTGTCCTGGTTTTCAAAAATAGAAATAATAACAATAATAACACACTGTATCTTTCCAGTTAGCTACGACTCTATATGCTTTGTTAGGCTAATGATAAAGAAAATGCCTGAATCTCAATGTTTTAGTAGCTGCTTCATGAGGATAATCAACTTGCCATGCATCCCTGACGCTTTGCACAGCAAAACAGAGAGATAGGAGTCAGAAACAGTGCATAGAGAAAACAAAAATAACCCACAGATGAAAGAGCAGAAGAAAGTTGACGGGTAAAGACAGTAGAACTGCTTGGAATTTTCCACTTCATTCTTTTCCTCTGGAGAAGAGTTTTCCCTATTACATGCCCTTTCCATTATTTTCCTTTAGAGAAGCTCTCTTCTGGCAATCCTTGTGTCTACATTCCTGGCTAAGAAGGCAACTAGGATAACTGCTGTCTGTACTCCTTTCACCCTAGCTGCCAAAAAACCAGTGTTTTGGAGTACTCAGCTTCCAGCAACACATGGAAGATTGTTCCCAGTCTCTCTGTTTGCCTGCCAGATGCAGGTGGACACCCAGGCATGCAAAAACACCTCCTTGGAGCTCAAACATCAGCAAAAACAAGGAGACTGAACCAGACTCATGCCTCTCATAATCTGCCCTCCACTTCTGTATGTCTGGCCCCATCTTGGACATCAACAACGTACTTGGTATTCTATTAGTTGTGCCGAAAACATAACTACAGCAACTTGGACTTCTGAAATAGGCTAGCTGTCAACACAAAAATGCTCCCCAGCTCAAGGTTTAGCATCTTGGATGCCAACAGATTGGGAAGAAAGAGAAGGAGAGTGAGGTTGCAACTATAGGCTACTTTTATGAGAGAGAGGGATTGGATTTATGTAGAGTAATTGTAGAAAATGTTTGACAGAGACTTGTAGAACATGGTTATAATATTCCAGAATTTGATATTCACATGCATCCAGGAATACCATGGACAGGGTCCTTCAAGGGATATTTCTCACAATTCTTCCTCATGGGTAGTAGGCTAGTTCATTCCCTCCATACTGGGAGGATGTTTTGTGCCAAGGGGATAACTATAGTCCTATGGAATTGTAGCAGCCTGCCTGCTCTGGAATTTTAGAGGAAACAGAACAGTTTGGGGAGATTTGGTGCACTCATCTTCGTAGTGGAGAGGGTCACTATTGCCCTCTGAAGCCTACCAATACACACTTTATATGTGGTAGCTGGACAAACTAGTTTTAGGTTGACAGCTTCACTGTTGGCCCGTGGGTAGTTGAGGTCTGCCTTGACATTTTGCTGATGATTTTCCCCTGTGTAACTAGGGACCAGAGGAACACACTGAGCAAAAATTATCCCCATTGCTTGGTAAAATGCTTATCTATTGCTGTGCACAGCAGGAGGATGGAACTATTCTGAAAAATTCTTGTTGCCTCTAAGTGCCATGGTCTTGCATGGCCCTTATCTCAGCCAAAAATCCCTGTTCATTGTTAATTAATTTCTTCTGAGCATAACATACTTCCTTACTTTTTCCTCTGTCTCACCACAGGTGGACTCCTGTGTTGTGCCAAACTCCTTTGCCCTGTGTGGTGGTGGGAAACAGTTTTCTCCTTGCAGTTATAAAATGGTAAAACCCCAGGGGGTGGTGACTCTTGAAGTTTTGAGGTTTTACCCAATGAACGCTTCTGCAAAATATAAACATATCACAAGCAGAGCGGAAGAGAAGGTTAGTTGTAGTTGTTGTAGGAGAAGTAGCCATGTTGTGAAGCCACCAGGAGAAACAGCAGGAGCCCCCACTGGGGGCTGGGGTCCCCCAACCCCTGGCAGGGGGCTACGGAGACTTGAAACAGTGTTAAGCTGGACTATGTGTCTGTAGCTATGAGCTGGGGGATGTTTCTCCACTGTGAGCCGCAGGAAGAGATACTGAAAAACAGCAGCAGAGACAGCAGTGAACAGAGGCTATGGCTAAAAGCCAACAGATAAGAACTGAACCAGAGAAGCAGCAGCAAACAGCGTGCAACCAAAGAAGACACATTGTTGTCTGAGAGAGCCAAGAGAGAGAGCCAGCAGCAGAGGGAGAGGAAGTTGGGGTAAGAACTGAAATAAAACCCCATACCCCTCTGAGACCTCAGAGAAAGGAGGAAGATGATGAACTCTTACTTGAGAGAGTCTTGAAGTGCTACAGCACTGCAGAAAGAGCTGTAAAGCTCAGAAGGAATGCAGAGGGGGTGACCTTGGCCCCCCCGCTGCTTGAGGCAGAGCATGGAGCTCTGCAAAGGGGAATTTGAATCCCCTGAAGATAGAGACTGTCACGAAGACCCCTGAGCTTCGTGATATGACGTAGTGAAGTGACCCTTGTCCCAGTGAACACAGCCTACGGAAGAAGACCCTCCCTTGAAGATGAGTGGCCGAGGGGCTTGGATACCCCCTCGTGAGTACTGGCAGAGATCTGGCTACATCTGCTGCATGGAAGAGTGAAACAGAGAGACTGCTGCCCTAGAGAAACTGCTGCTCTGAGAGTGGAAAGAGATCTTTTCCTTCTTCTCTCCTGGACTTTTATTTGGAGGGGAGAAGAGATTTGATCCGTTGTAAATACTTTTATGTCATGGTAGAGATAGCTAAGATTGTATATAATGTATTGTAGTATTTATTTGTACAGTCATTGTAATATATTCCCTTTCCCCCATTCTGAGACTCGTGTAGTGCCTGGAAAAATCATCTCTCACTGGGTTGAGATGTGGGAGGGGGTTTGGACTAGGGAATTGGATTTTTTGGAGCTCTCAAACCATGACACCCTGCTTTCAGAGCAGGAAGAAAACCACTTCTCTTGAACCTGATAGCTCATGCATGAAGAGAAAAATGGGAAATGGACAACGAATTGGCGTGATGCCTGAAGAGTGGATGCAACAGCCCTCAAATTGGTTAAAATTAATGAAGGAGGATGGCTGACCTATACTGTAAAGCCATTCCTGGATTGCTTAATGATGATGAGGAAAGGTAACAAACTTGCTGCATAAACCACATTTTAATTGCCTTGTCCTGAGCCTCTGAAACATTGAAAGATTGGATAGGAAGGTTGATTCTCTTTGTCAGTTCTTTCCTAAGGCTGATTATATGTTCCCAAACTCCTTGCTGATTGTTGTAAAAATGTGCTGGCTGGTCAGAAAGGGCCAAGTACCCAATTTCATCCCCATCTAATTTTCATATGGCTAGTCCATTTAGAGGATTCTGGGGCCATCTTCTAGAATAGATTTGTACAAAGAATTTGATTACCTTCTCTGCACAGACTCCATAAAGAGAGCAGAATTCACTCAACTGACACACAGGAGGGTGCATGATTACCCTACTGAAATGACTGGTAAAACTTCACATGCGGGAGCCATGGGTGAGTATTAGAGAAATCACTGTTAGGTTACAAGTCACTAAATGACTCCCACTGGTTTGAATGAAGCACATATGGTGTAAGAGAACTAAGGGAGTTGACCTACACTGCAGTTGTTAATTTTTCCTGGTAGGCACAACTGAAAAAAACCCCAACAGCAAAACATAAAAATTACAGGTATCCTGTCTGTCCCTTTGGAGTTCAACAACACAAACTGCTGAACTGGCACAACTACGGGAGCGGCAAGACCTCGCAGGGGAGGGAAAGGGATGGAGGCTTGGTGGTTTGCATTGGGAGTTTTCTAGGGCAGATCCATGGCTGCGGAGGAATACTGTTCAATTGAAGAAGACCGCCTTTTATAGCTCTTGATTCATCATGTTCATCCTCCCCTCTCTCCAGGGTGCCAAATGTCAAATCATGCATTTTGACACCTATGGAGAGACAGGATTATGAGACCTTCAAAAGAATAAAAAAAAGAAAAAGGGATTGTTGTTTTTGAAGGTGATAATTAGAAGTCAGATGCCCACCTAACAGCCCTAATTTGGACATGATGGAACATTGCTAAAAAGAAGAGTCCTCAGAGGCAGCTTCACTTTGATTACGGGTGCAAAGAGACATTATGGCCAGTTGCACTTTGACTTCAGCGGGATTTAGATTTCACCCTGCAAGTCTGTTTAATTGACATTACCATATTCAGATATATTTACATCTCATTCCATTCAAATCTACTACTGTCAGCTTCCAGTCAGAAGTATAGCACCAGCTGCAGCCTTCACCATGGTCAACTCTACTGCAAAACCAATTTTATTCTTGGGTAAAGTCTTACTCAATTGCATCAATAACCTATCTGGAAGAGGAGTCATTTGGCAAGAAAGGTTAATGGACAATCACAGAATATTCTAAGTTGGAAGGGACTCACAGGAACCATCAAGTCCAACACTTAAGCCCATACGGGGATCAAACTCACAACCTTGGTGTTACTAGCACCATATTCTAACCAACTGAGCTAACCTCAGGGTCAATCAGAGAGTCTGACAAATATGGAAAGGTGAGAAACCTAAATATGACTAGATTGTCCAAGCACCAAGTATGAGTGGGAGGATACATGAACCCCCCAGAAGTACCAGAAACCCCTGAACACCAAGGATGGAAAGGAGTTGATTAAAGTGGTGTCACTGCAAGAGCAGTAGTAGGATCATCTTTTTAGAAATGATACATTCACAGCTATATATAAAGCCAAGCTTTGTCAATATATAGGAGAACAGTTTTACAGTGAGCCATTAAGCCCTGTCTCCTGAGACCTTAAACCTAGACTGAGAAAGTACCTTAAAAGCCAGGGACAAAGCTGCCACAGCCTGCAGTATGGAAAAGATGACCCAATATATCTTTTTTGTCCATAATTTTTATAATTCTATGAGCTTTCATATTTGGAAAATAAAATTAATTTCTGTTCATTGAATGCTGCCACTGTCTTTTGCTTTGTGAAAGTAGAAACCTCTCTCCCCAAAAAGTTTCAGCTGCCCTTTATTGCAGTCTTTCATCACTGTCACATCTTCATCTTCAGGCTATCTGCACCAGAAAAAAATTGTTTAGAAACTAAGATTAATAACAGGTTTATTGGAAGTGGTGAAAATACAGTAAGATGCATGATTTTTAGCCTCTAGCTGTTAATGCAGCATCGTACATACATTGACATTCTTCGCCTTTGGAAAAGAGGAATGCTGTTTCTGCTGATACTGGAAATGTGGCATGTTCCCAACACTGCTTTGAGAAGACAAGTAATTGTTGACCAGTTGCTATTAATAAACAAAGAAACCCTGACTTGGTGTATAGCTGTGCTTTCTGAGGACATTTTTTCCAATTTATCTAAGTTACCTTTTTTTTCTTCCCAGCATTCCTGAAATGCACTGTGTCATTTTTTAAATTAATTAAGGTTGAAATTAAGTAGAACAGTAAAAGAAACAGTGGGAATGGAAAGGAATTTTTGATTAAAACAGGAGTGACTGAAGTTAGATGTATTACTGTGGAAGAAAGCTGTGTTGTCTGTAGCAAGTGACTAGCACTTACTATGAACTCAGAAAAAAATCAGAATTTCAACAAGACTCAGTAGGGCCAGAAAGGTGACACAAAGGAAAGCTGGACAATCAACTGTGAATAAATTCTCTGAATATTTTCTCCTTCCCTCTCTTACCCTCTTGGTGACAGTAAATCTTTGTCCTACCTATTTACTCACTCTTGAGTATCGTGTGCTAAGTAGTTAGTCCAAATTTCACGGAGTGAAACTTGTTCTATTGGGAAATAATTGCTCGGTTGGGGGTGAGGAAGGGGAATGTTTTATTACATATCTTGGAGAATGAGATGTGTTTGGATCATTAAGCCATTCTTTTCTCTCTGGATAAAATCAGATCAGAGGGCACTGGAGACATGACAGCAACGGTAGCAAAGATAGATGGATATATACAGAGATAAGATGGATAGATAGATATGACACATGCTGATAACAGGATTTTAATATATGGTGTAGAAAACATTGAAAAAACTACAGTCTTTCTCTGGCCAGATGTGGAAACTGTTTTCTGGAATGTTACATGTGCTGTTAAGAATTCTATAAAAGCATTAAAGTGATCTGGTATATATGATTTATAATAACTATAAAGAAGTTACCAACCTGTAAATGGAAAAATGGAAAGGCTCTGAGGAGCAGAAAATCGTGGGACAACAGAAATAATTTGAAAAATGGTATCCTCAAGTAATATAGACACTTTCTCACAGGTATCTCCAGAGAAGAAACTTCTTACTGAAATACACAGCAGTCTTGTATCTAGTCCCTGTAACCGATTACATCATCTGCTATATTTAGAATAGCTCCAGTGTAACCATGGAAACTGCTTGTGCTTAAACTCACATTATTCCATTCAACATTAGTTGACAGTACGGTAATACTTTTGGAAGCTCACAAAACAATCTATCACTGTTATTATATGCCTATATATATAGCAACATGGTTTTTGTCTTTTCTTAAGAATGCATTGTGCAAACCCAGAGATGTCAGATTTCCGACAAAGACTACAAAGAGCCAGATTCATGGCATTGGAGTGCACATACAAGACTTCAGGAGAATTCATAGTACATCTCTGTAATTTGCTATAGGCCAGCTGCCTAATGAAAGGGCTCATGCTGTCACACTGCATGCATATTTCTGTGTGTCTGTCTTTCACATGCAACTTTTGAACTCAGTTTCAACCAAATTGGACAAAGACAAAAAAAAGGAGGCTTTTAATCTCCCACAAAGTCTGCAAAGGTAAGCAGCTATGCCGAAAAAAGTCTTACCAGTGGTGCCACTGAAAGGCTACCAAAGGCAATCTTCATTAGACGTAGGAAAATCTAAAAAAAAAGAGGCTCTGTGATTTCTGCAGGTCATGGAATATTTATAATATTGATCATCATATTAGAAACCAAATAAAAACTATACCTATGCGTTGCATTGCAGAAACACAAAAAATAATTTCCATTGTTTCTCTATAAAAGGCAGATTTGCAGAAATTATTAAGAAATCCCAAACAAGTATTAGAACTTCAAACAAATACCAGAAATCCTGGAGAGCAATTAAAAAAATTACTTAGAAGTAGAAGTCTCAGACTTCCAAACTGGACTCAAGGAGCCATAATCATTGCAAAAGGAAATTGCTTTAAACCTATGCTAGTGATTATCTGAGATTGAAATGTAAAGTTAGTACTAGGGAACAAAATACTACAAATGCCCAGTTTTCACTGGGCAGGAATGTTACTATGAGGTTCCAGATGCATCAGTACTCTTCAGGGTATTTAGAACTGAAACATAAATAGGAATGAGGTGACTACATTTTCAGACTACAGTTGATTGCAAACAATTTCAGAAGGATCTGCTGCTATTTTGTGGCTGAGTGATAAAATGGCAAATATTATACTATGGTAATAAATATGAAGCAGAGTATATGTATGGAAAATAACCCCAATTATACATGTAGAGGGATAAGCTCTAACTTAGCAATTGTTCCTCAGAAATAAATACTGGATTTGTAGGCCTCTAAGAACAATGATGGGGAAAACAGGAAAATCAGATATTTAGAGTTACTGGAAAAGTTATCAGAGTAAAATGGAAAAGACCTTATGTCACTTACACACATTTTTATGACTGCAGGTGATTTTAGTCACCTCAGAAGTGATGTAAGAGAACTGGCTAACACAAGGAGGGAGAAGAAAACAAGAGAGCCAGGCTATGGCATCCTTTCAAGAAGAGAAGAATAGATGAGAATTCCTCAGCCTGGAAGAGAGTCAGCTGAGGGGTGGTAAGATTAAAGCCTACAGGCACATGAACTGTATGGAGAAGATGAAGGGGGAGTGACTTTCTTCATGCTGGGGAGAGGATGAAACAGGAAGAAGGGAAATGGCCTTGACCCCAACTTCCACTTCATTTAAGAGTTCTGTCAGTGGTGCATCTTTTACATCTGTCCCAAGTCCTGTATCCTGTCTCTGAGTGGTTCTTGCCAAGAATGCACTGTCACATAAAGACACTGAAGGAAAGCAGAGGGAATAATTACAGAGTTTTCTAGCAACTATATATCTAAATGAGCAAAATATTCATCAAAGACCTTGCTTTTAATCCATTAGAGCTTCTTGGGTAGCTTGCTGCCTCTAGCAATATCCCAATTCTGCAGTAGCATCGTGGCAAGACCAGCTGAATACTTTGACTGAGTGGCACAGCACATGCTGTGAAAAGACTACAATTTTTCAGCCTTTTCATCCTTTTTCTCAATAATAGCAGACAAAATTTGTTGTTGGCTACACTTAAAATTACCAAGTTGGGCCATGAGACCAGACCATTAAAACAAAAGGATCTGATGTATTCAGTTTGGGGAACTAAAGGTGCCACAGCTTAGCTCTAGTCAAGTACCATGGTCTCCTCAGCCCTGCTCCAGGTCTGTCCTGGCACCTGTCTTTGTCCAGCCGGGCTGTAAAACAAGTTGCTGAAATGATCTGAACTAAAAATAACCAAGCAGAAAAATCTACGCAAAATACTTCTCTGCTGCGAATGATGGACAACAGCTTTCCAGCTGTGGAGTGGGTTTTGTCCGTATGACTTCTGTGGGAAAGCAGTCAATGGATTTTCAGTGCAGTGGCTGAGCAAAGGAGGACAAAATGAAATGGTAGTGACAGTCAGTTCCTCTAGCATCAAAATATCCCCAAAATGGCTGGAAAGAGACATCTAAAAGTCAGTCCTCCATGTTGAGTGTTGGGGTCCCTTATGGACCAAGGAATGAATCCTTCCTGCTGAGAGGAACTCTGCAACTCCTTGATGGTGGCAGATCACCAGTTATATTCTGCAAAAGCTTCCATATTGAACACATAAAAGCTATAAGTACTTCAATTTGAACAAAAATTATCACTCATATGTAGTAGATTGATTTTCAAGGAAAATTACTCATTCAGCTTTTATGCTTTTAACAAACTTTTCTCAAAGCCCCAATCCCTATTCAATCTTATGAGTTTCAAAGATCTTAGCTTGAAAAGCATAACCTTCGCAAATATTTTGCACGTTTCATGGTATGTCCACTTTTAAGTATTCCAGTGGAATTCTTAAAACAGAAAAATCAGATTGTTACCAACATCCAGAAACTAATTAGGAGGGGAAAGTATATTTCAAACTGCAAATATTCCTTTTTATATTCCCAGTGCATTACAAGTTGAATGACAACTTGATTTTCAACCCCCACCTCCTTCTGCAATGTTAAAAATGTGACTGGAAAATATTATATCACCAGTCTGAAACCTTGTTTTACATTTCCAAGTTGTAGCCTAAGGCAATAGTTTCAAACACTCAAGTGGGAAATCCTGAAACTGGAGGCTGGAATGTCCTCTTGGAGTGGAGAGGCACCCTGAACTAATGCATTGTCTGCATGTTGATGTTTTGTAGCATCTTATTTCTTCTAATGGGGTAGAGATTATTTCAGATCTACATTAATTTGCTAAGCAAAATCATTAGACTACTTCAAATCATTTGCATCTCACTTTAATCTTTCAGCATAATATAGACACATAGTCCCCCATAATATGAACCAGCTGAATGGATTCCAATTTATCAAGAAATTGTAAATTGCAAAATATCAAGCTGAAATGGCAGTAACAAATCCAGTGATCATTGTCCCGTACATTTTATGTTGTTATTTAAGACCTCATGGGAGATCAATGCTGTATAACCTATGCTGTATAACCTATTTCTCAGGATTCTTGTCAGATATATGAACTTGTTGCAACTGTTTTCACTAATATATTATGACTTGTTTATGATACTGAAGAATAAGTGATGGGATCAGCATGGTCAGAGTGGAATGGGAAATGATGTGGAAATCATCTGGAAAAGGTATATTTTTTTTCCTGTCTCTGTATGCATATACTGAAGGATTATTATTAGCCTATTCCACAGACCTCCCATTTGCATCCCTCACACATTGTTTTTGGACCTAAATGTACCCTCTTTGTGAAAAATACAATATCTAGAATACTCACTGACTCCTTAACAATAATCACAGCACTCAGACTCAAGGTTTAACTTTAAAATTAAATTTAGAACTTGCTGAGAAGATATGTCAGCAAAACTTTAAATCTGTGGATTTCTTCACAGATTATGTGGCTGCCAGGCAAGCAATACCCTACTTTGACAGCAACAGATGTAACAGCTCATTTTGTCCTCTACTGCGTCCCTGCCTGCTCCTGCTGGTGCATATGGCTTCCAGGAACCAGGAGACTGAATCTCTCCAGGAGAGATTTCCTGCTCAGCTGCAACAGAGGAGATGGATCCAACAGGTCCTTTTGGGGAAGTAACACATCAACTACCCACTGGGCAGAATATTTGTGATTACACCACCTTTACTTTTCCACTTCTTCAGCTAGCACTTCCAGTGAATAATAAGCCAGGCCTTGTCAGGAAGACACTGGAAAGCGCAAGCAAAAGACGAAGTTGGTTATCCTCCCTCCCTTCTGTGGGAGCCCCTTCTAATAATGAGGCTTGAAAAGCAGTTGTGGCTAAAAATGTCAGGGAGAACAGCCCTGGGACCACTGCTGGCAACATTTCATACTCCTTTCTGATACATCTTGAAGCCAGGCTCCCTTGCTCTGTGTCCCATTCCTATGTCTTATGTATTCATCCTCATGTGCAGTCCCCAGTGTTGTTGGCACCTCAGAGCACATCTTTCACATTGACAGCAAAAGGAATCATGTCCCTGGTGAGGCTGCTATATGCAAGCTGTTTTCAGCATTATATCCTGGATTTCCCAAAAGGCTGGTGCTATCAGTACAATTACTCCCATTTTACAGAGGACATAACTGCAGCTGAGAACTTACCGGTCTTCTCAGAGATTTCTCATGTGAATTATATTTTTAGCTCAGGAATACCTTTAAGTATATACTTAAGTCCCTTTACACTGCTTTCTAGGACTATGCTATTAAAGACTTATTTTAAAGCCCACTTTAAATCCTATTGATTAAATTCCATGCCTATACAGCTTTCTGAGAAAGAAAACTTCAGCAAATTGGAGTCTCATGTATAAAATGGATGACTAAAAATAAAATGTTATTCACTGTAGGCACCCAACAGAACAAATAAATTATCAAGGTCTTTCCTGCGTGTTGTCAGGCCTGATCAGATTCAGTTTGGTCTGTCCTCTGAGCAGCGAAAGTACCAGCAGTCTGAAACTGTAACACATAAAATAAGAAAAATAAACACAACAGTTTCATGTGATAATGAGAATGCAATCTGTTTTCTGTTGCCTTCCTTTCCTGCCCTGACAAAAAAGTCTTTTGTTTTCCACAAAGCATTAAAGAATAATAAAACCATTTGTCTAATAATGGAAGGTTTAATTTCCCATTGTTTGCAATGCCTTAACATATCCTGCACCATTCCGACAAGGCAGTGAGTTTTGCAATCAGTATGGTCCTATAACTGTGCTTCTGTGAGAGGGTGCTTTAAAAGGTTATGCTCTACCATAATTTCCCATGCAACTCAGCTCCTTCCTTTTTCTTTCCTCCCTGCACAATGATTTGCAGGACACAGTCAGAATTAAGTTATTTGTAAAGCCATCACTTCATTTCATACACACCGATATATAGATCTCTCACAGCAAAATATTGTACAGTTCATTGAAATAAAAGCTGTAATGGGAGGAGTTAAATTGTAGGATGTGTTGCAGTTGTCAAGGAGAAACTATTAAAGCCTTTTTCTTTTCTGTCATAAGATAATATGTACCTTCACAGTACAAACAAATAACTTTACAAATAACTTTACAAGTAACTATTTAATTATAGTAGACAGTTTCAAGTTCTGATTCTTAATCTAGCTAACTGTGTCTCATGCCCATCTGTAGGTGGCATCTCTTCCCTGATGACCTGAGGCACCATGGGCCCATCAAGCTAGAACAACTTTCCCTTATGCTGCCCAGATCTACCTGCAACACTTCGACTTGTGCAGCTCGGTCTGCCTGTTCGTTGCTGTGACGTTCTTCATTTGCTTGGTTTTTGGGCACGTGCGGTGGACTCTCATAATCAAGGCCAATTGGCCTTCATCCGTGTCTAACCATCCCCACAGAGCATTGGTTACCATCTACGAGTCAGTGTAGAGGTAAAGTCTTGGCCACTTCTCTCATTCAATAATGTCCAAGGGCAGTTGGATGGTTCTGAGCTCTGCAACTTGACTCGATCCACCTTCTCCTTCAGGGGCTTCTGCAACTCATCATGGAAGGCCCCATACAGCTGCATTCCATTTTCAGTTTGTCCCTACAATGTGATAGGAGCCATCAGTGAAAAGAGTGTATTGTTTTTCATCATCTGACAGTCAAGTTGTATGGTGGAGCTTCCTCAGCAGGCGTCACCTGCTCTTCTTCCCCTTCATCTGCTAGACCAAAGTTCTCATCTTCAGGCCAATTTTTGATTATCTCCAAGATCCCAGGCTGATCAGACTTTTCTATCCCAGTGCGTTGTGTGATCAGGGCAATCCTCTCACTCCATGTAGCATCGATGGCATGATATGTGGAGGGAACTTTTCCTTTGAACATCCACACCAGCATGGGTAGTTGGGGTGCCAGGAGAAGCTGTGCTTCTGTGACAGTCATTTCTGAGGCAACCTGAACTCCTTCATAGGCTGCTAGAATCTCCTTCTCTGTTGCGGTGTAGTTGGCTTCAGACCCTTTGTAGCCTTGGCTCCAGAATACAAGCAGTTGTACTCGAGTCTCCCCTGGCACTTTTGGCCAGAGGGTCTGGGAAGGATCATTTTCCCCAGCTGCAGAGTAGAACATGTTCTTCACCTCCTATCCTGTTCTGACTGGCCCAAGGGCTACAACATGAGCAATCTCCTGTTTGATCTGTTCAAAGGCTTGTTGCTGTTCAAGGCCCCACTGGAAATTGTTCTTCTTATGTGTTATGAAGTAGAGGGGACTTACAGTCTGGCTGTATTCTGGCATGTGCATCCTCCAGAAACCTACAGGGCCTAGGAAAGCTTGTGTTTCTTTCTTGCTGCTCTGTGGGACATTGTTGTTATCTTGTTAATACTTCTGTTGGGATCTGATAGCATCTGTCCTGCCACCTCACTCCCAGAAACTGGATTTCCCAGGCAGGTCCCTCGACCTTACTTTTTTGATGGCAAAACCAGCTTTCAGGAGAATCTGGATGATCTCTCCTTTCTCAAAAAGTTCTTCTGCCATCTTCCCCCATACAATGATGTCATCAATGTACTGCAGGTGTTCTGGAGCCTCACCCTTCTCAAGTGCAGCCTGGATCAGTCTGTGGCAGATGGCGGAACTGTGTTTCCACCCTTGGGGCAACTGGTTCCAGCTGTACAGCATGCCCCTCCAGGTGAAAGCAAACTGTGGTCTGCATTTTGCTACTAAGGGAATGGAGGAAAGTGCATTAGCAGTGTCAATAGTGACATACTATTTGACTGCCTTGGGCACCAGTTCATATGAAACTCCAGCATTTCTGGCACAGCGACACTCAGTAGTGGGGTAACTTCATTCAAGCCATGATAGTACACTGTCAAGCTCCATTCTCCACTGGGTGTATGCACAGGCCAAATGGGGCTGTTGAAGGGTGAGTGGGCCTTGCTGACCACCCTCTGGCTGTCCAATTCATGAATTATCTTGTGGATGGGAATCATGGAGTCTCAATTTTTTTGGTACTGCCAGCGATGCACTGTCATGGTAGCAACAGGTACTTGTTGTTCCTCCACCTCCAAGAGTCTTACAACAGAAGGATTTTCTGACAGACCAGGCAAAGTGTTCAATTGTCTAATCTTTTCTGTTTTCAGAGCAGCAATTCCAAAGGCCCACCAATGTCCTTTTGGGTCTTTGAAGTTGCCATTCCTGAGGCAGTCAATGCCCAGGATACATGGGTTATCTGGACCAGTCACTATAGGGTGTTTCTGCCACTCCAGCTTCTAACACTGTAAATTCTTGGGAACCCTCTGTCACCCCAGAAATGGAAACTGATCTCTAAGTGCAAGCATCATGGAAAGGACTGAATGCTTAATAATTTCAGGCCATGCCCAATAATAATTGAGAATAATGCTTGTCTCAAGCATAATAATACAAAAGGATAGCAACACCATTTTAACTGGAAAAAAGTGGAAGAAAAGAGTTTGGTCTGCTTTGATATTTAGGATGCAGTCTTTGACTTTGTTAAGATAAAGTTGAAGATGGAACGACTTATTCATATAAATGTTACTGTAGTAACAAGCCAGCAAATGAAATAATGAAAGAGGTTCCTTTGTTTTAAGGGGAAAACTACAAATTTCATCCACTGAAAGTTCAATAGTTTGTACACTCCAGGGCAACTCTAACTTACACCCACACCTGCAACATACCAGTTCTTCATGATCCTGAATCCCCCCCTACATATGGTCATTTTTAGCATTCAGAGGAGCGCAGGAGCAATTGCCTCAGTGAGCCCCATGCTGCATGAGATGGGTATTTCAGCGTCACCCAGAACCTAGTCTTGCAATGAGCGGAGAAATTTTTTTCTTTTCTTTTTCTAAAAATCTAGATAGTTTCATTCAAAATGCTTTGTTAAAGGAAAACTAAGGTCAAAAGGCAAAGCCCACAAGATCAGGAAATGTCGGCACAAAAATGATAATGAGAAGATTTTCAAAAACACATTTGTGGAAACGGATGAGGATACAGAACTTTGCATGTCCAAAGCATTTAAATCAATTAGTGAGAAACCAACAAAAAGAATAGAGTAGGGGGTTTATAATGCCTGGTGAAAGTCAGAGACTTGTGCCTAAAACATGGACTGCCATTTGGTGCCTGAGGAAATTCAGCACCTAAAACTGTCCCAGCTGGCACAGTGAGACAGGGTTGCCTGACTGAAGGCAGCAGACCAGAAGGGAACAACCCAAGCCTACTGGCATGAGGGACAGCAACATGCCAGAAGGGCATCCCTGGGAAAAGGGTCTCTGTCTCTGACACCCAGCCAGGGAGCACTGTGGGTGAGGCAGTGGGCAACGCCTGACCTTGTGTGCTGCAGGGTGTCCCTGCACACTGGCCAGGGGGGCAGGGGAGACCCACACATCACTCGGAGCTGAGTCATAAACCCCTCAGAGCAACTGTGGTGCTCAGGACACTCACCTGGGAATGGGAAATTCAATATTTCTGGCATAAATCAGGGCATTGGCAAGCTGCCTAGTGGTCTCAGATGTTCCTGCTGGCTGCCAGAGCCCTCTCTGACCCGCTTTGTGGGGGAATGAATGTACACACAACTGCCCCTTACAGGTGTGGGTGTCTACATGCATACATAGACATTTTCTATTCTATATTCAGTGTTTAAAATGGGGTTCATCTGGAGACCATCAATACAGGTGGCAACCAGGGTGCCACAGGGAACGCTCACCAGTCAGGATGAACAACCTGTAGAGTGAGACTTGTTTTCCTGAAAGCTGTAGTTTTAATCATAGATGCTTTGGCTTATTTGGCAAGTCCATTTCTATTAAGCTTTTTCTCATGACATTAAAAATCAACTCATCAACAGTATTTGGTTCTGTAAACAAACCCAAGGCTAGGCTAGGAGCAATACCAGTTTATACCATCAGAGAACCTGGCATATATTCTTTCATGTTCTCTCCTTTTATTTTTTTTTACCCCCTTCTGACTTTTTTTACTGGAAGTATTTATTTTAAGCAACTGTACATAATATCAGAGAAGACAGAGTGCAATGTGATATTTTTGTAGCACATTGCTTAATGTCCTGGGTGTAATCAATTGAGACAATGTCTAGCAGTGGAGAGTTTAAATAAGGGTCAGATTCTCGTCAGGAAAAATTTCACTACTTCTTCTCTGTAAAAAAATTAAAATATATGTAGTTTGACCAAAAAACTTATTATGGATAGCTTCTTTCAAACAGAATATCCTCTGTGTCTGATATTTTTCCCTTCATTATCATCTAAGCTGGGCTTTACAGACTACCTTACATCAGATCATTTCAAAGCAACATCTGTTGTTTTCAAGGTTAAGTTTGCTGTTACAATAAAGTACTGGTAAAATGTTAGCTCTCTATAGGAATACCTTGGCTGAGGTCCACTTTATGCACAAATTATTGTCTTGTAATACCGCATTGAAACTAGAAGACAATGTAAACTAAATGACAAGGATATTTGTTTGGAGCTTCAGCTTAAGAGCACTGAAAGACCCTGGCTTTACACTATTTTTGAGTCTGTGTTCATGAAACAGAGGGCTTATCCTCACATTCTCACACTTCCCCAAAGCGCCAATAGATTCCTCCACTGGAGTGACTGCATCTCATCAGCCAGTGCAAAGGATAAGCAGGGCTGGATGCAGTGGGGCCATAGCTGTTGCTTGTAGGGGATCCTCATCAGTGTTCCATCCTAAAAATAGTGTTGATGGATTATCACAGAACCCTTCCAGGGACAAAACCTCAGTTGGGGCATGATTGACTGAGCAGACAAGTCAACAAAATTATTTTTCTTGCATTTATGGTGGTTATTTTCATTCTGCTGAATTTAATAAACTAAGATTAGACAGACTTCCGGTAATTTTCTTGTTACCAATTTACCTTGCTTGTTATACTTAAAACTGCCTTTTATTCCACCTGAGCTATTTATTAGATCAACTTGTGTAGATGATGATGCTTGGGAAGTACGTGACTACACAGGCGCTGTCACTGCTACCTTTTGGTTTTGGTCGATAGCCTGAAACCCCAGCCTCTGAGTGGGGCAGATTAATGTTTGTACCAAACAGCTCCAGCAGCATCATGGGTCTCAAAAATTCTCCTTAGCAAACAGAAGTTTCATTAGAGGTTAGAAATATAAATTGGTGAAGTGACAGATTCTATGGTATGATGGAAGTTCAATTATAAGTGGATAACATAATATAACAAGTGCAGATGAAATCCTATTAAGGTCTGAAAATCCAATATCTCATCTTCCTGACTTTTAATTGATCTTTACACATATTGTCATTGCAGTCAAATATTTGAAATGATTCCTGTACACATAAACAAATGTAAGCACATTAACTCTGTTAATAATTTTAACAAGTAATTTGTATTTCCCATTAGAGTATCTTACAATTTGCTTTACCATAATTAAAGATATCATCAGTGATAAGCTTTAATGTGTTATTTAAACTCTGCTTGTTTATAAGATTTGCTTTTATCATTAACTGCAGGTTGATAAGACCCACATCTTAATGAAGATACCCTCATTAAGAAATTAGATTTTATGCCTAAAGCAAATAGGATGTTCAGGAAGGGAGGGACTGCTGATTTTTTTCATAAATCCTAAATATAGACCTTTCTTCCTAAGGTTGATCTGTGGTAAGTCAGGCAAGTTCATTAGACCATGGCTTTCAGTCTGTTTTACCAGAAAAGCAACATTTCTGTCAAACAGCATATCCTTCACTTGCCATAAAATTACATGTCTCTGTGATATCTAGAGTACTGATGGGCAAAAGAAGTTCTGCACATAAAGACAGTTATGGAAACTTGCTCTGGAGCAAGGTCACAGGCCACTTTTCTTTTGAGTAGGATGAAAAGCCCTAAAGAATGGAAGTCCTTTTGCCTGGGTTTCTCGAAGCCCAGACAGCAGAGGCTTTCAAGGACCAAGCTAGAGAAACAAATGAGATGCATGTGATATGGGACACCAGTTAAATCCTTTGCAAATATTTTGCTTCTTATGCACTTCCAAATCAGGTACAAAACATGCTTCCTTTATTCTTGGCTAACACAATGGGAATAAACAGACTATTTGCCTCTGCCCCTGCTCTGTCTTGTGCAATTGATATGTCTCACTTAACAGCAGTGTTCTGAACAGCTGTTCAGAGATGATTTCTTTTACGTTATTTGCCAAGACAAGAAAGAGAACTAATATGTATGTTTCCAGCTTGAGGTCTGAACTGTTTGCTTGTGGTAAAAATGTGACTTTTGAGAGTCTTTCTTTAGATATACCCTACTCTGACACTTTGTAAACAAAAACAACTTTTGTCACCAGCTATGACTAATCCATTGCTTTAGTTCAGTAAGTAGAACATACGTTCAATTCATAATCAAATAGCTGAATTTATCCTTCAAGGCTGAAAAACAGATGAGTGGTTTAGCTATATTTTTAAGGTTATAAGACTTCTAGATAGAGGTAAATAAATGTCCTAGTGAATAAATTGGCAGAGTAGGTGGAGGTGAAAGTAATTTTCCTTAGTTTATTTTCCACTTGTGATTTGCTTAGAGGAGTTTTTTTGTCCTCAATTTTATTTTAAGAAATGAAACACTTATTCCCTAGCCTCAACACCTGCTGCTTTACTGTTCTTATTTTTGTGTGGAGAGATGATTTGGACCTTAATTAAAATTGGAATCACTTCTTCCCATGGAATGATATTAAATATTTTGCTAGCAAGAACTAGCATGCAGTAAAAACTTTTGATGAAACTTTCAACATTCCTTCAACAGATGTAAAAAGACTACAAAGACATCACTGGCAAGTAATAAATTGATGCTCTTCCATTCCACATATCATTCAGAACAGCAAAATAATTTGCATCCTCCTTCTCCAAGATCTCAACTACCCTTCCTCTGTAACTTACATTTTCTGAATTGTTGAGGACAAAACAGATTCAAGCATAACATTAACTGAGAACTGTTTAACTATGCTACTATAATTTCGTATTGATTTTATGTAAACTTTTAACCAAACACAGATTGTACTTCTTAAAGAAGGCTTTTGGGAGTTCCTAATAAATTGCCTTTCCAATCTCTAATGGAGCATTAGTAATTATTGGAAACAATTGGATTTAAAGTCACTTAGAAACCACAGAACAGTAGCTTGATACAGTATATTTCTGTTTCACTAAACAGCTCTGTTAAATGAAATTTGTATCCGACAAAAAATAATAGAAAAAATACTGGCAAAAATTTATCTTGACTGTAAAATTCTATGTGATCTTCCTGATATCTCATATTCTAGATAGTATGTTCATCACCAAAAACTACTGTAGTGATTTTAGCAGACAGAAGCAGACAGAATATGCCAAGTTGGAAGGGACCCACGAGGATCATCAAGTCCAACTCCTGACCCTGCCCAGGACCCTCCCCAAGAGTCACACTATGTTCCCAAGAGAATTGTCCAGATGCTTTTTGAAGTCTGTCAGGCTTGTTGCTGTGACCACTTCCCTGGGGAGCCTGCTCCAGTGCCCAACCATCCTCTGGGTGAAGAACTTTTTTCTAATATCCAACCTAAACCTGTCCTGACACAACTTCAGGCCATTCCCTTGAGTCCTGTTACTGGTCACCACTGAGAAGAGATCAGTGTCTGCTCTTCCTGTTCCTCTCACAAGGAAGTTGTAACTGCAGTGAGGTCTCCCTTCAGTCTCTTCTTCTCCAGGCTGAATAGACCAAGTGACCTCAGCTGCTCCTCATATGGCTTCCCCTCAGGGCCCTTCACCATCTTCATTGCCCTCCTTTGGACACTCTCTAACAGCTTAATATCTTTCTTACATTGTGGTGCCCAAAACTGCACACAGTGTTCAAGGTGAGGCCACATCAGTGCAGAGCAGAGCGGGACAATCCCCTCCCTCGACGGGCTGGCGATGCTTTGCCTTATGCCCCCCAGGACACAGTAGACCCTCCTGGCTCCCAGGGCACTGCTGACTCATATTCAACTTGCCATTGACCAGGACCCCCAGGTCCCTTTCCATGGCACTGCTTTCCAGCATCTCATTTCCCAGTCTTTATGTACTTATGGGCTTGCCCCATCCCAGGTGCAGAATCCAACAGTTTCCCTTGTTGAACTTCGTATTAGTGGTTGCCCAGTCCTCTGATTAGTCAAGGTCTCTCTGCAGGGCCTCCCTGCCTTCGAGGGATCCAACAGCTCCTCCCAGTTTTGTGTCATCTGCAAACTTGTTTGGTATTCCTTCCAGTCCTGCATCCAAGCCATTTATGAAGATGTTGAAGAGCACAGGGCCTGAGATGGAGCCCTGTGGAACCCCACTAGTGACAGGTCGCCAGTCCGATGTTACCCCATTCACTGTTACCCTCCATGCTCAACCCATGAGCCAATTGCTCACCCACCACATGATGTATTCATCCAGCCATATGTTGGATATTTTGTCCAGAAGGATCCTGTGAGAGACAGTATCAAAAGCTTTACTGAAATATGAAAAGATTACATCAATTGACTTCCCTTGATCAACGAGGTGGGTTACCTTGTCATAAAAGGAAATCAGGTTCAATGAGCAGGACTTTCCTCTCATGAAGCCATGCTGGCTGTGATCGATCACTGCATTGTCTTTCAGGTGTTTTCCAGTACCTTCCAGAATACTCTTCTCCATAACTTTACCAGGTACTGAAGTGAGATTGACAGGTCTGTAGTTTCCGGTAGGATTAATGTGCACTTATCTTCAACAAAATCTTAGCCAAGAGAAAATAAGCAGGACTGGGACAGGTAAGAAAGTGAGTGAATAAAAACACAGTCCTGCTTGCGGCAGTCAAATTATAATGGTTTGCCCACAGAAAGATGAAAACAGAGATATCTGATTATTTAAAGTTAAGATAGAATTTCTGGTGATGACCAGTTCTTTAGACTTTCCTTTCAGTTATTGGTTAACAGCCAAGGAAACCCAAAAAACACACACCGCTGGCTAACAAGGATCTTTGAGTGACCAGAGGTTGCTATGATGCAGCAACTGGACATGAATGCATTGTAGCGGGACACATGAATGGCCTAACAAGTCCTCTGTGTCTTTTCCTGCCCTCATAGCACCTCTGATGTTTGCTTTAGATACAAAATCCTTCAGTAATATTTCTGTAGTCCTCCTGTTGGTCATCTGGCACAGCTGGTTTAAGCAGGCTGACTGTGCAGTGAATTAAAGATGGTCCAGAGAGAGAATCCACTTCTGTGTGTTGCTATTGCATTATCTTTTGCTGCTGACAATCCCCAATTTTCATCAGTCTGTACCTAAGGCAAGGTAGTAGGCACCATATAGCCATGGCCAAAGGCCCCATCACCTTGGAACTGCACACAGGCCTGAGAGAAAGCTTCCTACCCCTTGTACCCAGCATGTCAAAGCATGCTACGCTGTCAGTTCATGCCTCTGTTCTTGTCACAGCTCACTGCATCCTCAGCCTGCTCACAATACTCACTGTCCCTGTTCATTCTTGCTCCTTTTTTCAGTGCTCATCCCCACACGACCCTGAAGCCCACACGTATGTCCCACTCAGATGCCAATCCCCTGTGTCCCTGCCCCCCATTCCTGCCTTTTGTAGACCCAGCTCCCACCTATACATTTTTCTCCATTCAGTGTCTGAATCACCTCTTCAGTCTCCTTTTCCCATTAGCTGCTTCCACTTTGGCTGTTACTGCCACTCAATTCTCTTTCATATTTCCACTCTATCCACAGCAAACACTGCCCAGGTCTGCAATAAATTTCAGCTAACCCATTTCTTGTTCCTTCCATCAATCTACCTTGGTGCCTTTTATCAGTTTTCTCCCTAGAGAATTACTTGCCCTTTACTTGGCCCCTATAACACTGTTGAAGTAACTGTATTCCTATCATGTCCACTAATCTATCTTCAGCATTTATGGTCCTCGGGTCATTACAGAGCGTAGGTACCGCTACCTTTCCTGAGATCACCAATTACCATTGGAGCCACTGCCTTAAAACTCAACCCATTAATTAGATATTCTTGCTAGTAGCCTCATCTCCTTCTCACTAGCTCATATATACATTTCAGTACCTTTGCCAATCTATAAACAAAGGAACAAGACTGCAGGACTTGTATTTGTACATACTTTCTGCCAGGCAGAGCTGAAAAGGCTGTTATGAGTAACAATGTTCCCCTCCACCTTTGCAGATTGCCAGATTCCCTGGCCTGGTGCGTGGCCCATGAAAGTTCATCTGTTGACTTGAGTGGTCAATGAATAGGATCTGCTGCCTTATTTCTTTATTTGTAAGAGCAGACAGGAGCAACACGACCAAGCAAACATTTTTAAGATTTAGGAGAGGGTTTTTTTTTAATCTGCTCATTTCGTGGTATGCCATGACTCATGGAGGTCACGGGTGTGACTCAAGAAAGCAAAAAGCCCACATATATTCTGTGCAGCACTCTACTGGTGGAAAGAAATGCAAATGTTCACAGCCAGCAAGCAGTTAGCTTACCTCATCCATTACTTCAATCTGCGTATTCTCATGTGTGCAGGAACCTTCTTAGATAGGTCTAAAATGAGACAGTGATTGATTATGGAAGGAACTGTTATGTAACTTAAACATCATCTCCGTTTCCACAACCTTAATCACAAAGTTCCAAATGCATTCAAGTGACAAACCAATTTAAAAACAATTTGACTCCCAAGACAATCACAACAGGGAAAGACTTTAAACCAAGCAGGTATTACAATGCAATTAGCACAATTAACCCTTTGTCACAGCAGCAAATCAAGAGTTTCCACCTCTTACTGTTTCTTTAAATGTCTGCTATTGGAAAAGTGACTTCCAGCAGGGAGGAGTTAACACTACGGCAATCTCTCCCTCACAGATTTTTAACAGTCACCAGGTGGCAAAATCTATTTATACACCATATGTTTGTAATAGGATCTCAATTTGTAAGATACAACATTAAATTTCTCAAATGAATATACTGAACAAAATAGCATGGCAACTGGAGCCACAATAACATGATGAAATGTATTAAAATCAGTGTTAATATAATAATCAGCTGTGTTTTGTTCCATACGGCAATTTATGTTAACAGTTAAGCTAAACCCCATCTGTTTCTTCAAAAGCTGAATAGAATAAAAGAAGAAAGGTCATGATCATGAACTTCTGTCCCCAAGTCACACTGTGGTGTATTTAATAATAAATGTATAGCTTACTGGTTTTCTATACGGTGTGTGCCAAGTTAAAAGGCAGTGTTTTTACTACATGTAAAAAGTAACGGTTTTGGAGAGAAACTCGCTTCCTATTTCCTAGCGTATTGAAGAGCCTTGCGGAAGTGCACAGATGGCAGCAGAATGGTCAGCGGCAGTGTAAAGAGCAGACCTAAATTTTTCCTGCACCGAAGATCCTGTCATCTCAAGGTATACCTGATTCTGCAGCTATGACAAGACAAATGGTATATTCCACACATCTAACAGGTGTGGTGTGCTACCGTTCTGCTTGTACTGAAATGCGCTGACAGTACAGCAATGGAGAACATTTGTCTTTATAACAACTGACAAGATGCATGATTACCACTGTAAGGGTATCAGGGATAAGAAAAAAAAAGGCAGGCCCTGTCCATGAGCCTAGTTATAGTCACATGCTGAAATGCTGACCAAGTCTAGGAGAGCAGGAATTATTTGCAAAATTGCCTTCAAATAATATTATCTCCCTCTCTGCTTCCAGTAAACAGCTCAAACATATCTCACCTGCACCACATTTTCATATGATTTTTGTGAGATTTTCTGTCAGTTTTGTAACTTAAACAAGTTCAAACTATTAATGGCCACCTGAAATTCATCACATCTGTGGCTTTATTTCTTCAGCCTTTGAAAAAAATACATTACTATAATGGATTTTTATCAACTCAAATATGTCAGAAGAGCTGCTACCCATGAATTTGCCCACTGTGGGCAAAATATATATGTATACTATGTTTGTTTTTAAAGACAAACCTCTCTTGAGATACCTTTGAGGGAAATATAATTATCAAGCCCATGCTCAAATAGGCGATCCTTGCCTGGGCATCTACCCTACCTCTTTTTCATCTTACATCTTTTACTGTGCTGAGCTATGTAAGGAAAGGGTCTACTTTGTCAGTTTTGCCACACACATGAGAAACAGCCTATCAAACACTTCTTATGTCAGCCCGTTAACTAGAACATAATTTTTAAATTGCCTAAAATGTAGGATTCCCCACTTGCTGCCTGGAAGTGAACCTGGAGTGTAATTTCTATGAATACACCGATCCGTAAATATAATCCTGCTGTTGATGAACAGATGCAGTGTCCTCTGCAACGCACAACAAATTCACCGTGTAAACAGCTCTAGGTTTCCTGTTTAGAGCCAGAAGTTGACATACAGAAGGGTAAAAGTTTGTGTAACCTGGGATACCTCTGTCAGCTACACAAATAAAGAGGACTAGAAACAGAGTTTATTCCTACCAGTTATAATTTAAGCTTCATGAGTTGCCTCCCAGGGCAAATGTGGTTTTTCCTCTACCTGTGAAAGCATAGTTTTAGCTAAACCTTTTCCCACAAGGAAATTACACATACAGCACTGCTAGCTAGTATACAATTAGGATATCTTCCTGTTCCTTCAAGTATGTGGATTATGAAAAGATTAAAGGTCTCTTGCAAGGTCTCCTGCAAGATCTCCACCAAGTGAGGGTAACATGTTCCCCAGTGAAGACAGTCAATATGAAAAAGTTCAGCTGCCCTGACTTTTTACAGCAGCAAACTGGACACAGGGGTACTGGCAGCTGCTGCTCAAGGTAGAGAACAATGTGACAATTTGAGTCTCCAGCAATGTGGGTGTTATTTTCAAGGTGTTCTCCCCCAAAAGATATTAGTAAAAGGGATAAATGAAAAACAAATCTTCTGTCTTTGAAAAAGCTCTAAGTCCCAGCACCTCTCAGAGTCACACTCACGTGAATTTGCCGATCTTCCTACCAGCCTTATTTTTATGTTGCCTGTCCTCTCTGTAAGCTTCTTGACCAGGTATTTTGTCCTTATATCTGTCTGGAAAAGCTATCAGTCAATTGTTTAACCAGGTAAACATGCAACTAATAAAAAATAATCGATTTAGAAAGTAGGTCTTTAAACAAGTGGTAAAGAGTCCTTTCTGTCGCACACAGGTGACAGGAGAGCTGTTGTGGCCTCTTTCCACATTCAATTCTGCCTGTTCTTTTTTATTTATGATAACGTAAAACAAAAATTAATTTAGAAGGAAATGATATGCCACTTCTATGCCATTAAAATTGAGATATAAACCACAGAAGCCAAGATATGCAAAGACACGACTGTCATTTTTCCTGACACCATGCAGTTTGACATAGTGTCAGACTTAACTTTGAATTTCCTGGCTTTTGTGGGTTCTTGTTTTAACCCTGAGACATCATTTTAATGTAGCTTGTCGTTTCTGAATATAACTGTAACTCTTATATTATCAATAATAATAGGGTACCTTCTGCTCCTCAGGGGCAAACTCTCAAACAAATGGGTTGTGAATCAATAAATACGTTGTGTGCTGCAGTTGAATTTATTTATTCATGAGATTCTTATCTTTCTGTAAATTCCTTAGGAAAAATCCTTAATCCCACCACACTGAATTGACTATTTATCAGTTTTAAATTGGACCTTATTAATTTTTTTCCATGCTGGAAAATGTCTTCCACCATTTATCTTTGGACAGAATTAAATTTGTTTCCGTCTCCCTTTTCTCTCCTAGGGACAAAACCCAGTGGTTAAGACTGGGAAATAACAGATGGCAACAATCTCCCATATACAAATCTGCTCCGTCTGAGCATCCTGTAAGCTCTCTTTGCAATATACTTGCAGAAGCCTCTATGCCATGGCATAAGTACAGTCATATTTGGCTTCTCACTCATCAGTGACAGGCTGAGCTGGTTTTTCCTTTGTTTTATTGCTGGCTCGTTGGCAGCTGTTGTAAGTAGAGATCAGCTCCATCACAACCGAGCACAATTATATTTATAGGGTACTGAGGTATTTACAAACCCTTAAGCATAAAATTGAATTCAGTGCTAAGGTTGTGATTTAGGTTTTACCTACTGACTGTGGCAGGAGATGTCTTCTCAAGATCTAGGAACTAAGAAAACAATGTTCTGCTGTGGGCTCATTTGAATAATCTCACTACTCATTAAACACAGCTGCAAGGCAAGGACTGACAGAGTTCAAAGGCAGACCAGGGGAATATATTAGTAACAAAATTATTGTCAGAACCTTTAGGTACATTTCCTCAGTATTCCACAATGTAATGCCATTAATTACAATGGGAACAATTTTGTCATTTGCAAACAGTTGAAAAGGTTAGCAGAATACTCTATGCTCGTAGCCTAAATAGTCTATTTTTAGAAACACTATAGCTAGAGAATTTCAAAATGTTATACATTTGGATGAAAGACCAAAAAAAGGCTTTGGTTTGGATGTTTGTGGACTGTTTCACATTATGTGATTGGTGAGCTGCAAGTCCTAGACAATGCGTTCTTTTCTGAAAATGGTTGTTGATGTGATTTAAAATATATTGCCTAATTCTAATATTTTTGAGAGGCTGCAGACTGCAAGAATAAACCCAGCATTCAGAGATTCACACAAGGTTATGTTTTGCTTGTGTTTTTACATATTATTATCATCCAGCTACTTTCTGGCCAAATGGCTCATCTGAAATGCACCATTCTCCGCCTTTTTGGCAAACGTTCCCTGATACACCTGTCAGGACAGGCAGCGAGCATAGCAATGGGCAACCTCTCTTGATTCAATTCCTGTGATTGGGGGGTGCCAAAATGCTTCAGGGCTATCAAAGTGTTAATCTCTCCAGTACAATTTTCATCTTTGCTAAATAAAATAAACTTTCCAATATGGCTCAGGAGATTGGAGTAGTGTCTTTTTCTTCTCTGCAAATAAGAACTGCTGCCATCCTTTAATATTTATCAACCCAAATCCAGAGGGAAATATTCAGCTGCTCATTTTCCAGAATACTTGTTTTTTCTCACTCCCCAAAAAAACCCTCCTGGATTCTATGAGGCAAAGAAATTCAGATGCATTTGATTTGGGAGAAGGGGGATTACAAGTGCTTGGAGGCCTATGTGGCAAGTGGCCATTTTTCAGATCTGCTACTGTAATCAGAAGCAGAGTGACTAGAAGGTGTTTTCCATGAAATACCTCTCTGGAGCTAAATCCAGGGACTGGGGCATTGTTTGTGAAAACACTGTCATTTTTAAAGGAAATGTACTTGTTTATACATCATAAAACATTTAACAGATACTTCTCCTTTAGGGACAAGTGCAGATGACTAGAGCTGAAGAAAGTTGTTTTACAGATTCTTCAAGTGAGAAGGAACACTGAAAACTAAAAGACTCTAAGTGCTGCTTATGGAGTATGTCACTTTTAACTTTTGTAAAACTTGTAAAGCAAACCCTTCATACTGAAGAGATACAAGAACTCCCAATTAGTCCTTAGCTTACACAGCACTTAGGTACCTGCTTATATTTCAGCCAGTGAGTAGTAATGCTGACTCCCCAAGGACATGCTTACAACTGAGCATAGTCTTTGGCCTGGACAGAGAAGAGGACCTGGCACAGCGGCAGTATGCCCCGCCATGCCTTGCTGTGTCTTCTGTTGCCTTGCTGTGTCTTCTGTGTCCCTGACTCCCCTTCTTTTCCAGGTCAGAGAGCAAAGGACCTCTACAGGCAGTGAGGGTTATTCTGCAGTGGAGATCAGTGTGCAAACAAATGAAGTTTGATCATATTCACTGTTGTTTTAAGTCTTGTTTTGATCTGCAGATGCTTTGCTCAACCCTGCAAAGTCATTCACAGGCAAATTCACAGGCGAAAGTCCTTTGTTAACAGCAAGCCAACAGCAGCTGCTTTTAGCCTTTCTGTGTGGGAAAAAATGTCATGAAAAAGAAGGAAAGAGAATACGCTTTTATTTTTTTCATGGGGAATTAAAAGCACTAAAAGCCATAGGCCTATCTCACTGCACATTTTAATTAGACTATTTTTCAGTGGTTTGTTTAGTTCTCTTATTCATATTTAATGTGGTTGTAAACAGCAAGCAACGAGTTTGGTTCAGCAGCGTAATGATGCATTATGCTAGCAACTAAACTCCTGAGACTTTGTGATCCCGGCATTTATGGTCAGGTCAGCTCCTATTATTCAGTTTCTGGAGTCACATGTGAAGAATATTAACATTTGTTCTTCCAGCCAGGGGAGGAAGAGCACATGATCAGCACATTGGTGGATGCTGTTGCTAGGCAGGATCCAGAGTTCTGCAGTAGGGTCATGCTTGCTCCCCCTCTTCCATGGTATCTGGTGTCATCACAGATTACTGGAGATGGATTGAAGAAAGCAGATCCATATTCTCTGGAAGGACAGAGCATAAAGAGCAGATGGAAGAAATATGGTGTTAAGAACAAATTGTTGCCATTACTTGGCACAAGGGCCCATGCATATCCCTGGCTTTCATCATGGCTTGTTCTGCTGAGAGGACAAACAGCGCAAAAGGACAGCCAGAGCTAGTTGTGTCAGCAGTCCTGCAATGCTCATTACCCCCTCCAGCCACTGGGAGTAAGTACTGAAACTGAAACATACACTCAAGTGTTTAGGTTTCCAATAAAAGAGAACTGCAGGTGGTGAGATTTGGAAATCCTTGCCCTCGTCATTCCACATCCCTATTAAACGGGTCTGCTGCCCTGGAGTTTTTCTGAGCCCTGAGAGCTCTTCAGACACCGTGCTCTAGGGTAATGGTTTCACCCTCTGAGAGAGAAATAGCAGAGTTGCCTGGGGCATCTGCCAATAACACAGGAACATGACAAGGGGAATTTATGTTTTGGTTTCCTGGGCCTTTCTTTTTAGTGATTTTTTTTTTTTTTAAATGAAGCTTTGATTTTTAAATCAAGCTTTGATAATCTAGTGTATGTAGTACTGATCAATTTAATTTTTTCAAGTTGGTTATATATTGCAATTTCTGGACCACATTTCTGTGAGTATATATAACATGCTGGATTTCATTTAACAGGAATGGATATTTTTAGTAATTTTTTTGAGGATATGTAACAAAAAGGCAGAGTGTCAATGCCATGGTACCTTTGTCAGGGTTTTAGAAAGTTAAAAGACCTATTGAGAAGTCTCAAATATTAATTCACACTTCTAGCAAATGAAAGAAATATATTTGGAACAGGATAATAAGGAAAACTAACTAACTACTTCTTATGCAGAAAAGTTTCTAAATCTTTGTACCAGAAAAGAAATAACTCTTAGGAAAAATTAATATTCCAAACAAGTCTTAGGTGTTATTGCAGTCATATCATACAGCAGTGGTATAATGGATTATGAATGATGAATGAAGGACATAAAATCAGATAATCTAAAACAGCTCAACATGCACAGGGCTTTACAGCCAAAGCTGGTGTTGACATACTTGTGGCAGTTTGAGCCACATTAAAAATCTAAAATCCAACTTCCAAGCTTCCCCCACCCCTTCTCAACAATTTATCCTAACACCGGAGAGAAACTTTCAGACCAGAGGCTTCTGTAGGGGAAGGGGGAAGTATATACATTTATTTACACAAATAAATACTATACAAACTAAAGGCAACTATATACATATATATTACATTACTATCAGTCAGTCCTTTCAAGCCCCTCCTTTAACTTTAGTCCAGGAGCAGCCTTTAAAGCTGATATGTAACACAGTCTGCTGTGGGAGTGTTCTGGGCTCCTGAACACTCCCTCCTCAACAAGTCCAGCAGTTGTTTGTTGTAGTCTCTCCTCCTCATGAAGTCCGAGAAGATAGCTTTGAGTCCTTGCTCTCCTGCTGCTGGTGATCTATCCCTCTCGGTGTCCCACCTCGGTTCTAAGCTGCTGCAGTGTAGCTTATCAAGCGTACGCATCCTGGAATCTTCATTCCTCTAAGTCAGTTTTTGGCTGCCTCCGGTCAGCTTCGACAGGCAACTCCCTAGCCTCTCTTGGCCCGTCTCCAATTTCGCCTGGGATTCTTCTCCCAAGCACTGAGCTGATTTTATCAGCCCGTCCACTTGGCTCTGCTCAAGTGCTGAGCCTCAAAATCCACCCCCCACCAACCTAAATGCAGTGGGGGGGAAAAGCCCCCTAGCCTTGGCCACAGGCAGTCTCAACTGAAAAGGCGGCAAACGACTGAAGTCTACTGATGGTCTTTTGCTTTCAGGATTTTTTGCCCTCTCTACGTGTCTGAAAAAGAGCTATCCTGGATTTGAAATCAGTTCAGAAAAATAAACAGGGAAAAAATCCATGAAGGAAACTGAAGTTGAACATGAATGCTATTTTAAGTAGAGGAAGGCAAAAATCTCTGCATCGAATATGGGCAAAGCTTCTTAAGAAGGCTGATGAATATCTTCCTGGTGCTTAAGAGCAGTAAAACTGCCAGATGGAGACAATACTTTCATAAAATGACCATGACGTACTTTAAAAACAAAGCTACAAACAAATGCAGAGCTTACATGTTCTGGGGTCAGAATACATGTTGCAATCAGTTGGTCAATGCTGGCCTAAGGTGGCTGTAACCTGTTGGGTTTTGTTTCCTGCACCATCTCCCTAAGGAAGAGTAGTGTTGAAAACACAGCCTTGCCCCAGTGGCAAAGAATGGAAAAATTAAGGTGTTTGACCCTATGGAACTTGTCCTGTGATTAGACAGGCCAGTCAAACCTAGGAAACTGCACAACAGAACTACTGGATATGAATGCACCAGGATCACATGTATAGTGTTTCATTGATGTTGGCGTGTCTTGTCTGGAGAGGACCATCCAGCAGAAAAGGCAGATTAATTCAGATCTTATGGCTGCTTTAATATGAAAATGAAGAGAAAATTCTCAAGAGGTGCTCAGAAGTTTGTAAGGACTCTGCCTAAGAGTCAGAAAAACAATCACATTTATTTAACTCTTTCTGTCTGTTTGCAGAGTTTCCAAAATAAATGTTACTGAAACATGACCTTGACATCTGTGTATATAATCAGTTTCAAGTCCAGGGTGAAAGACTGACATTTCACAGAGCTCCTTAGTCCATGCAGTTACGTGTAAACAGACATGACAACAATGATAATAAACATGATGAAAAGAAATGCAGGAAATGCAAATAGACAGACAGACTATATTTGCATACAACATTTGTATAAAAGGATTACTTCCCTTCATGGCTTTACAGTGGCTATGAAACAAGCCTTTGTAACTCTTTAGCAGCATCAGCAGTGCTGAGTGAGATGTAAGCATGATTTACGTTACACAGCTGAAATGATGGAATTTGGGAAATGCGGTCTAGGGTAAGCCAGGCTGGACTGCAGCCAGGACACTCAGTTAAGTAACACTACTGGAAGCTTATGAAAAGCAATCTTGGGATCTTTAATGGCTGCAGAGGAGCAAGCTAACTGCTTTGCAACTCATCTGAAAAGCTGTTCATCATCACAGTGGAGACATTCAGTCTTACAGCTAAGGCACTGTTGGTCATTTGGGAGATCTGGGTTTATCTCCCCACTCTGCCACATGCTTCCTCTGGAACAGAGGGGAAGTAGGTCCATCTTTCCATGACCCCACTTCTGCTATGACACACATGGCAGCAACCAGGCACTATTTCCTCCAGCCTTTGCCTGCTTTGTCAAAAAAAGCAGAAATGGGATGAGATGGGGTGTGTTTGTACACATCTAGCCCAGTGTGGCCCTTCCATTTGTGGGAGCTGTTCCTGCTCTAGGGAACCACTTTCTGAGTCTGGGGAAATGTTCTGTGCATGTGGGAAACAACAGAAAATGACAGGTACCCCAGGGGGTGACTGCAGGGTTGACCGTGACAAAGCAAGGGTCCTCCTGCTGGAGGCTGGAGGGCTGTTCTGATGTCTATTCCAGCAAGGAGTCCCCCATGTCGGGCATGCTTTGGTAGAAGACCAGGGCTCCACAGCCATTGCTGAGTCCCAAAAGCAGAAGAGATGTCTCAGCAGTCCAATGCAAACATGAGGGAGAAATATCACCATGAAAGAAAGCAAGGCCAAGGTCAAAAATAAGTGACATTTCATGGATCTGGTCTGGAAGCACAGACAAAAGAAACAGAAGACAGATGTTAGAACAAGGGCTTGTGATGAACAAGTCAGTAATACTGAGGGACTTGCTGCTAGACATATTAATCTGGAATTAAATAATGTTATGTAATTTCAAAGGAGGCATAATAAAATCCCCAGATACATTACAATAAATCATCTAATTTCAACCTCCTAAAATATTCATATTTCTAAAGTGGTCTGATAGTTAAGTCTAGAGATAGGGCATTCAAAGATTTAATTTAATTAGCTATAGAATTATAGGCGTTTAGTCTAAATCAAGAAGGACAGCTGTAGTGGTTGCCTAAGAATAGACTTTAAACTCATTTGGATTAGAATTTTCTAATCACAAACTATCAGCAAGCTTTTGAAGAAGGTGCTGCTATATAATCTGAGAAACGAAATAAAATTAACCATATTAAATAATAAACTCAGCAGCTTAAGGAAAAGAAAATGTAAATAAGCAGGCGCTGTTAGGAAAATTAAAACACAAAAGAGTGGACCAAAAGGACAACGAAGCTGTCCCATACAAATTCTTTATCAGTAGAAATGCAGCCAACCAAACTGTTCCATAAATCTGAATTGCTACGCTAAGATGATACAGACAGAGAAATATAGCTATCTGAGTTCAAATAATTAATATCATTAACGTAAAGGAAATCTGACTGGGTTATTTCTAACAACCATTTGAAACCTTTGAATAAAGAAACTCTCAAATATCTACAGAAAATATGTCCACAAGGTCAAATTGCCTGTAGCACATTGTTATAGTAATATAATAAATTAAATGAATGCTTTTTTCACTGTTACAATAAGAATATCTGACAAATATATCAATATTTCTCCCAGGCTATGTGAGAAGATGAAATATTTAAATAAGACATTGAACATGTGAATCTGTACCTTTTCATTCATGGAAAAGGGTCAATCTGAAAGAATAACAATCTATGTGGAAAAAAGACGAGCTAGAGAAAACCAAAACTAGTGTAAAACTAAGGTCCACAGTTTTAAAAATAAGCATTAAGTAATGGAAAGTGCATATTTTTAGACAACTTGTTACGTGACAAGTCGCTGGATACAATCCCTCGAGGGCATAAAGGAAGTGCCTTGGGATACTGCTGCTTCTTCTGTGCTCAGGTGTAAGGATCTGAGCTGATAAGAGTGAATTCAGTCTTTAAAAGCGCCATTAACATTTCTCTAATAGTCTTCCCCGTCCTGCTGTGCTGGTTTTGGCTGGTTTAGATTTGTGCTGAAACCAGTGTTGATTATACAGAGACGTTTTAGTTACAGCTGGGCAGCACGTGCACAGACCCAAAGCCTTTCATGCTTCTAACAACATACCACCAGTGAGTAAGCTGGGGGTGTTCAAGAAGCTGGGAGAGGACACAGCTAGGAGAGTTGACCACATTGACTAAAGGGATATTCAATGCCATATTGCATCATGCTCAGTATGTAAAGTTGGGAGAAGAAGCAGGAAGGGGAGAGAATTTTGGAACGATGGCATTTGTCTTCCCAAGTGAAAGAGCCCTGTTTTCCTGAGATGGCTGAACACCTGTCTGCCCATAGGAAGTGGCAGATGAATGTCTTGCTTTCCTTTTCTTGCACACCTTGGCTTTTGCTTTACCTATTAAACTGTCTTTATCTCAGCCCATGAGTTTTCTGTCTCACACCCTTACTACTCTCTCCTTCATCTCACTGGATTGGGGTAGGGAGTGAGTGGCTGTGTGGGTCAAGGCAAACAATGATATCTCCTTGGAATTCTCTATTGTGGTGAGCATTCAAGGGAAAGTAATGCATAGTGTCAGAAAAATGTCACAATTTGGGTACTAAGTGGAAAAAATGGATGGACTCTAGAGCAAGAGCTTTTTCAGAAACCTGTTTTTGGAGCAAGAGCTATTTCAGAAAACTGCTCTTGGAGGGAAGAGATTAATTCTGTGGGACAGCAATGGATAAATGATCTGTGGGCCAGGAATCTGTAGAAATATCTCCTTATGCATTTTATACAGAAAAGCAGAGATACCTGTGGTAGCTAGTGGAAAACTCACTGAAGCCAACGGCTGTACATCTAGATTCCCTCTCAAGTCAATGGAGTGAATAAGCTCTCCAAGGGTAACTTCGTTTTATCCTAATGTAGGTGACTGGAAAATAGGTCAGATTATTCACACTTTAAAAACTGCTTATTTCATTCATGTGGATAAAAGAAATCTGGCTGATGCATGGATTTCCATAAGTCATTTAGCAAGGTTCTTCCACAGAAGTTCTTATAGTATCTAAATGGGTATGGGATAAAAAGGAAGGTTGTTGCATGAATAAACAATTGATTAAACAATTGGAATAAAAGCTAAGAGTAAATGGCCAATTTTCACGGTGGAGGGAGGTCACCAATGGAGTCCCACAGGGACCATGCTGGAACTCATGCTGTTTAACATACTCTTAAATGCTGTGAAACAGAGTGTGGCCAGTGAAGTGTCAAAGTTTTCTGAGAACACTGGGTTATTCAGGGTAGGAAAGTTGAAGACCAACAGCGGAAAACAGTATAAGGACCTCTAAAACCTGAATGACTGGGCATCAGAACTCAATGTAACGAAATGTACAATGAGGGAAAACTGATATGTAATTGTCCAATACTATCTGATATTACCCTTCAGGACAAAGATCTTGGCCTTCTAATGGATAAGTAGAAAATTTCTTGAAAATGTTAGCAAGGTGGACTTATGATCAAAAAACCAAATTGCCAACGTAAAGAACCATCAGGAAAAGAACACGGAACAAGCCAGAAAACAACATGATGCTTCAAAAAGCAGTGAGTGAGAGAGGTAGAAGATTATGAAATTGTGAAAGCCAGGGAAAGACATTCGGGAAAGAACTTATGATCTGTTCCCATATAAGAACAAGAAAGCATAAATAGGCACTCAGGGGTGGTATGTTCATAAAACTAAAATTAAAGCAAGTTGCTTTTCACACAGGTATTACTATAGCTGCAGAATTTTTTGTCTCACATAGCTATAAGCACTTACACAGATTCTAAAAGCGACCTGTCCAATTAAGAGAATAAATTTTTTGAGGCTAATTAAATGAAAAATAAATAAATAATATAACCATCCCAAAATCCCTAATGTATTGGTTCACGAAACCACTGCATTGGCTTATGAAACCACTGTCCTGTAACTTGTAGAATGCTTGGAGAATATTTTAGTATTAACATAGATGGCCAACAGCCATCAAACTCATCTTTTGGCATCTTCTGTTAGCCATTGCCAGGAGTAAGGCACTGGGTTGAATATACTTTTTTCTCAACTCTGTCTGGCTGTTTTTATATTATATAACATGAATAAAAGGAGATTCTTGACAAAACTTTGTCTTTTGTGCCACAATGATTTCCATGCTAGTGCTAGAATTAGGAAAGTAAACCTCAAGTGAAAAATAAAAACCTGAGGAATTTCAAAGATCAAAATGCAGAACACAACAAAATGAAGCAAAAAGCTAAAGAAAAGTATTTGGAAGAACAAGCACACACATGCACACACAGACTCCTGTAGCAGTTACCAGATCTGCAAAACATGGGAGTTGGAAAACGGAGAAACTGAGAGTGACAATGCAGTGAGTCCCTTAAAAGAAATAATAAGCTCACACTGGGCTGCACAGAAACTAGTTCCCTTGACTACCGGAGACTTTTAGAATGGAAAAAACCAAAAGGTGACTGAGAGAAAGAGCAAGTGCAGAAAGAGGGGAAAACAGAGACTCCAATTAAAATGCACCGAGTCTGAAAAGATTCATGAGGACACTTTAGATGACGCTATGCAAAAAACTGGGCAACAAGCAGACTTTATTGGGCCAACATGAATACATATAAAGGAAAAAAGGTCAGAAATCATTGCCACTGTGCAAAGTACCAGAGACAGAATCCCTGGGAGGCTGTGACCATTTGTGATGCTCCCAGCAGAGCTTGGCAGGAACTGGCAATTGATGTATTTGAACATGGGGGAAACCACCGCCTGCTGATAATTGATTATTACAGTTGTTCTTTTGAAACTAAGAGAAGTAAGCAACACATTAGCCAGCATCTAGTGAATCACACTGAGGTGACAGTCACCAAACACTGTATCTGTGATGAGCTCATTTCAGATAATGGGTCACCATACACATTGGAAGAAATTTGAAGGTTTGTAAAGTACTGAGGCTTCAAATGCAGCTGGTAGGTCTTATAACTGACAGTGTAATGGACTGGTCAACATCACAAGTAGCCAAAAAGACATTAATGCAGACAAGATCTTCCTCGAGGTTTACTGACATGCCCCTACGGAATCAAATGCTTTACTGGCTGAGATGTTAATAAGCTGAAAACTCTACTCCTAAGTCCCATGGCATGCTCCTTCTACAGCCCAGGGCTGCAGATAACAGCCAAATAGAATAGATGGGAGTAGACTGGGGAAGGAGAGAGCAAGTACAGCATGATCATTCCAGAAACTACAACACAATTCTGGTGTGGTTGGTGGCACGCTTGTGTGGAAACAACATTTGTGGAAAAATTCACTTTATCTGCAACACAGGTAGAAAATGGAGAGAACCAGGATTAACCTCAGATGTTAGAAGATAGCTCTGGCCATGAAACTACTCTTCCACTCTGAAAAAAATCTGATTCATGATCCTGAAACTGCATCTGAGAAAGCCGACAACTACAATCCCACCATGGCTTTAATGCCACTCATTGTACAGAAAGGAGATGACTCACACCTGAGCATCAAGTGATACAAGTGAACTTATACCATGTCGCTCAAAAAGTTCAAGCCCAAAGAGCTGACATCCTAATGCTGTGAAATACACAGAAACATTTGTAAGAGCATTTCCAGTTTTATGTCGTTTTCATGCATCAGCAGCTAACTGGTGCAATATCATTTAGAGAAAGGCTCCTAAAATGACTCCAGGAGATTGTTTTCTGCTCACGCGATCAGCATTGGTGCTGGGTTCAGATGCTGAGAGCAAAGGGTGTTTTGGAAAGCACAAATAAAAAAAAACTGTTTAAGTTTATATGTGTGGAGTGCCGTTCAAGTGAGCAGTCCAAATACGACAAAATATAGGTCAAACAAATAAAAATGAACAGTTACATTCAAAACAGAAATTAACAGCTGTGCTGTGGAAGGGTTGGGGAAGATTTGTGTTGCTAAGCTGGATCTCTTTCATCTCACAAGGGGAGAGGAAGGCCTGTGATCCTGCAGCCATGCCATGCCCTCATACAGACGTTGCCTCAACTGAGAATTAAGGTAAATTAAGAGCATTGAATGTTATGAAGCAATGCATTCAGGTAGAAAGGTGATAACCATACTTTGTATAATGGTTTACTGGAAGAATAGGTCCCTTATAGTGCAGGAGTAGGTTCCTTTCCATGCCCTTAGCACCGCCTCTGGGAGCAATCTGGCTGATAAACCATGTGGTATGTGAGCTGAATGGCTCTTTTGATTCCCCTGTCTCAGCTAAATCTCCACTGAACACACTAGAAGCTTAGGCAAGAACAGTAGACGAAGACACTCATGTAGCCACCTAAATTTAGGTATTTTAAACTGAATGCCATGCACAATGACTCTTTCTCTTCTCCTTTGTGGCTGACCTTACTCCCTTGCCCTTATTCAGCCTAGATAAAATTAGTAAAATTGTAATTCATGTAAATCAGCAGAAATCAACTATCCTTCTTATTTCTTTGTTTGCACAGTCTACTTCCAGTCCCCTTGACTCTGTCTGACTGGTAAATCTAGGGACAGTTTCTTTTTTATGCTTGCCAGATTCTAGCATAATGCGATCCAGGAACCAACTGCCTTGTTGGATTGTATCACAATAAAATTTTATATCGTTGATTTTAAACTACTAGTTACATGTTAGATTCTATGTGATGTCAAAGTAGGAGAACTTGGCTCTTCTTGATGTGCATGCATATAATTTCAGTGTGACATTTTCACCTGGCAAATGTCAGACTGGAAAATACGAAGCTGATCATGTATATATGTATACACACACACACACACACACATATATATGTAAATGAAGTAATTGTGACTGTGTTTATAAAATTTCTGTTCTTCTTAATTACAAAGTAGTAATCCACATTTTGCATAAACATCTGTAATCACAATAATTTTTTGAAAACAGTACGGTCAATTTATTTTAATTAACAGTAATAAGTTTTTCTGTTGTTACTATCTTTTCCTAATAACCTGTTGTTCTCAAAGCTTTTTTTAGCCCTCAGGATTTTATTCAGTTCTCTATTCAAATATTGATGAAACTTAACCCTAGTTAGGTTTTGCATCTGACAAGATCATAACTTGATGTGTACGGTTATCCATTAAAAATCACTTAAGGCAATTGCTGTTACCACTGTAACATGATAAACCTGACAATAGACTGTTAGTTCAAAAGAACCCAGTAATTTCATTTATTTCCTATTTCTCAAAACATCCGCATTGACGTGAAAGAAATGTCAAGTTAAAAATAACAATTCATGGGTCATGGTATCAACTGTGATTTCATTACATTATGTCTGTGAGCAGATGAAAGCTGCTGTGGCATTCAGACTTTAGGTGAGCTGGTAAATGAGAAAAAGCCTAATCTATTTCATTTTAAGATTATCAATTATTCAAATACCTACAAAGAGTCTTCATTTTCCCCACATTCCTCAAATGAGGACCAAGGTTGATTGCTCCCCTGTGGGGGGCAGGCAAATGCTGGTGAGCTCTGTCTGCAGTTTGAGCCTACAGCATCTGTGTTAACCCAGGGTGAGAGGCTGGGAGTGCATGGTTGATGTGGTGCTGGGGGTGGCTAACCAGCCAGCTGGGGAAGCTGGGACATCAGTTCAATTTCAGCATCGTGCCAAGGTGCCTTCCTGCATTTGTACGGGAACTCTGCTGCACCCCACAGAGAATCTTGCCTATGCCTGCCTGCTCTCTACTGTGATGGTGTGCCTTGGCTTTTGGAGAACTGCTGCTTAAAAGAAAGATCTTCCAGGTTCCTTCTAAACACTTTTCCCCCTATGTTGAAAGTCAATTATTACAAAGCATCTATCTTATCACTTAGAAAAATTAATTTATGAATACAAAAATAGAAAGAGCTGGCAATCTGACAAAAAACCCAGCAGAAGAAAGTATATGTAACACCTTACCCCTTCTATGCATTTATGGCAGTTATATTGCAGCATCTATGACTGACAGGATCTGGTAAGCTCATGTTCTGGTCTGAGATACCTGTGTCAAGAAAGAAAGGGAAGTTTTTTCCCTATTTCAGAACGACATTGCTTTAAACTAGTAAATCTTCAGGGCTGACCTTACTTTTAGGGAAAAAAAATTGCCTACTCCTAAGTGAGACAGACAAAGATGAAATCTAGCAGAAGAGCTGGTATTTCAAGACATCCCTTGCTTTAAGCTATCTCCAAGAAAAATGAAGCTTAAACGCAAGAGTGATGTAGGCACTTCAGAAATCCCTATACAAAAAGGGATAGACACTCAGAGATATGTATGGTTATAGGTGCCCATTTCAGAATGTATCCACCTAATGACACTGCCCAGCATTTGGGAAGAATGGATCTCATGTTTAGGAATGACACAGATAATAAAAATTTAAAACATTCGCAAGCAGAGAAAATCTATAGACAGAGAAGCATTTCACCAGGGTTATTTTCTTTCCTGAAAGCACCATGTCTGCAGCTAGTGGTTGAATGCATGCACAAATTAAGTTTACAGATTTCATATAGCAATTTATTCTGGTTGAATGTAATAGCAGTAATTTTTCATGCAAGTCAGCAAAATACAATCCATAAAGGAAAAAGTACTGCCATTATTTTAAACTCTATTGTTCTTATTCAATCCAAATGTGAATTGAAGCTAAATAATTTACTGTGTAAATTTCATTTTTAATTTTATGCCATTCCAAAGGAAGAGAGTGAATGAGAGAATGACGGGGAAGCTTCAAAGCTCTAAATCCTTGTATACTAATGTCTCAACAGTAAAATAATCTAAGGAGCATGCTGCAGCAAAAATGATTGCTGGGATCTATAATAGGATTGTTTTAACTCAATAGTGTTTTATAATTTTTTGATTCACTCCGAGTTTTTGACAGCTTGCCTAGTTGCAGTTTTTATCTGATCATCTTTGCATTAATAATACATTACAATAAGTTTCATGGAAAAGTGGCCATTTTTTTCTCACTGAATACTTTACTTTTGCCAGCAAAATATTGACTTGGGTTTATAATCAATTCCTGTTTGGCTTGATCATGCTTAGCATGAAGCTAAAATATTTGCTGCTAGACAGATGTCAATACAAATGTCATCATTGCCATATTATAACAAATTCGTTCAGTTGCTAAATAATCTGCCTCGCAGGTTGCAATATGTATCGGACTGAAGCCCAGAGCTTCAGAGACACTAGGATATGAGTAGTTGTACTTACCTGAGGCTCCCATTCCCCTGCTTCAGAAAAACTTCCTCCCAGCAACAGCATCCATTTCCATACAGTCATCCTCTGAGTCACCTGTGGCTTGCTCACTGACTAGATTCAATCAAGGTAAAAATACTGAATAAAAGAAAATATGTCAAAAATTGTTTTATTTGCCTTCCCCCATCTTCTGAGGCATGAATGAAAATAGACTTTCAAGCAAAAAAAACCCAACCACTAGAAAAAGGACTTATTTCTCAAGAGACATTTCAGAAAAAAAATTTCAGCTAGGTGGAACTTATGTATCCTTATCTTCCTTCATAATTATAATATTTATATACAGATTAATTATGCTTGATTGGTATCAGGAAACAGAATAGTCTGAGAAATACTACTGTTTAACCTAACTCAGTTAATTTACTTCCTGAAGACTTAATTCAAACTATCTTTTCCTATGTATTGGCATGCATCTCAAAAGCCCCATCCTGTTCTGGCACATCAGTCCCTGACTCTGAGTTTCCCTTCTGCAGTAACAGAGCCAGAAGTCATGTAGTTCTCTCTTTCCACCTTCTAAGTTGAAAGCACAGCACTTGGAAGAGTCTGAGATTGGCACTGAGCCAAAGATCTGCACTGTTGGCAAGAGATTACTTTGCCACATCACCTGACCAGAGAAGGCAAGCATGCACACCTCTAGAAACTCCATGATGATGATGGGTAGCATATACTCTCCAAACAGGAGAAACCTTGCTGCATCCTCAGCTACTTGCATTGTTAGTAGTGGTAGCGAGAGTGATCTTTTTCAAGCCCAGGATGATGACTGCAGAGAGTGAGAACATACCTGGAGAATATAAATGTTGGAGTCTGGCTTAAACAAAGCTGTGCTGAGGTCCATCTTTCTGAAAGGCAAAACAAGCATGCACAAGCGGCACAGGAACAGAACAAATGCTGAACACCCCACCTGATCCCCACAATACTGTCTTTCCTGCTATAGATCTCACTTGACATGTCTGAGTGCTCCGATGCTTTGTAACCCTGGGGGGGATCTGCAATTGATATAATGTGTTGTTCAGTTCATGCCCAACTTAGATATTCAAAAAGAGTTAGGAAATTAAAAACAGGCACGTGCAGGCATTGCAAACTAACAGATTTGGTGGGTCAAGGTATGTCTTACAATTTCATAAAGTCACTCCTGATGTCCAGACATTATTTGTCATTAACTATTACTTTCAGCGTGATCTGTTAAAAAAAAGAAAAAAGAGTTTATATTTAAACACAATTACACATTATGTTTAGTGCTTAATATAGTAAATTTCTTCTCTCCCCCAGGCAACAGGCAATTACAATTGCTCTGAGAAATAAAATATATGTGAGCCACTAAACTATGCAGGCCCTTTAAAGCACTGCATACCTCTATAGTGTGCCAGGAGCAGTGACACTGCAAATTGTAACATAGCAATATCACTTTTATGAAAGTAATTTTGCTAGATCTGGTCATTATAAAGGTATTTTCAGAAATATGTTTCATCTTTCTGAAATTTTAAATTCCTTTCAGAAAAGCGTGTGAAATTTTGTCTCTGAAAATGTCAGGGTTGTCAGTCCTCTGACACATAAGAGAACAGTGCCCCAAGTCTCAGCACTAGTGATCTCAGAGAATAAACTCCCTTTATAGAGTTTCATCTCACTCAGGGCAAACAAGGAAGACAAGAATGTGAGTTTGCTGCAGCTGATATATCCTGCTTGGAAGTGACTGTCAATCAGCTTGAAAGGTAAGGAAGATGCATCCCTCATGTTGCAAGACACAAAGAACTGAGTACGGTATGAGCCCACTAAATCAACATGGTAAAAAGTGTCATTTGAAATTAAAATTAGAAACAGGTGGGCACAGACCTTCTTCAATGTCTGTGATTAATCAATATATCTATAATTTATCTATATCTATTATGCTATATCTATTATGGAGGTTAAACAACAGAAACAAAATTCAATTGAAATAAATAAGCCTGCACATATACATCACTGAAAAAATTGCTCTGGTATACTACAAAACAAGTGTTCATTATTTTTAATGTATGCTTTCCATTTGCAGACGTGGGCTTCCCAGTCCTCACGCTGGGTGAAGGTGGCAGATGGATGGTGCTGCAGAGAATGCTGAACACATGTGAATGACACATGGGACTGAGTTAAAAATTACCTTTTGTCTTACTAAACAATAAAAAGATGGCAGTTTCAGATTCATTCACATCACTGTCTTTTTGCAAATCCACAACCGCCACTCCATCACTGATACAGCACACAACACTCCCCATTCCAACACAGGCAAGCATAACCTACACAGCAGCAAAGGAAGTCTGAAAGCAAGAAATGCCATCCTGATTTCCCTTTTGACAGTATAATTTGCATTTTGCAGATTTGAGAGTGTCAGTGAATTCACTGAGACAATGGATGGGAAAGAAAAAAATTAAATCTCTCTCTCACTGTCATGTCCACACAAAAGGAGAATTATCAACCCAATGCAATCAAGCACAAGAAAAACAATTTTATTGTTTATACAATAAAAGTAAATAGGTTCATTCAGCCATTGCTTTCCAAACTCTAATTTGCTATATTTTCTTCCAATAGGAAGGATTAGTTGGTTTTGAGTTTAATTTTCATTGAAACATCAAAAGACACATTGGTGTCCCTTTGTCTGTGAACTGTTATCATGACTTGAGCTGAGGTAGAAGGTTGGTATTTTGCATTTTCTTGCAGAGAGGTAGCCTTTTGGTTTTGTCACAGTAAAGAAAAATGACCAGAAATAGTAACTGGCTGAAAAACTGTGTCAGATATTAGCTGGAAGTACATAATCAGGAATCACTAATAGGAACAACACCGGTAATCATTTCATCACTTTGCCAAAGAAGAAAGACACTTTCTGTTTTGAGGGTTGTTGTTATTTCCCCCTGTTGAAATAATCATTCTTCCATTAACACTGGTCATGACATCGTTGGTTTGTTTATGTGATTTCCTAACACCGTGGATATCTGTGATGCTTTATCCAAGCATCCTGACACCTCATTTTCTCTGACAGCAATCATTCCCATCCCAAATGTCAGTGGAGAATGCTACAATGGAAGAAAGTGAAATTTGGTGCTTTCATAACCACCCGTCATTGTTACAGTTATTGAAGGTCAAGCAACAGGAGTACAGAGGGTTTTGTATGGCTGCAGCAACACTGAGTGGCTGATGCCCAGGAAATCGCCTTTTATTGTTTTCTTTTGTGTTACACAGACCCATGAGTTTTACTGTATGCTGACTTGACCTGTAGTGAGGTACATGTCATCTGAAAATCAATATCATGGTCCTTTCTCTGTATTGCAGGTCAAACAAAAGGAAGGTGTATTTTCTTGTCTGTTGTTTTTTGGTTTTTTTTTTTTTTTTTGAGAAGGGGTTCATCTGAAATGATCCAGTGGGTAACAAAGAAACTCGAAAGGAAGTTGGTTCCATTAAGAAAAAAAGTATTCAGAAACATGATGAGTTTTTCTTCTATTAAATGAGGAGCTGACTCACATAAATGAGGAGGCAATCAAAACCCAGGTGAGTCTCATAAGAATATCACAAGTTCTCCTCTTTGGCCTGAATCAACATGGGCATTTCATTATGTCAGTGCATCTCACAGTGTTTTGCTTATAACAACACTCTCATATCCCAAGATCCCTACTTGGCTCTAAATCACGCCTCCTCTAGCTTCTGACTAAGACAGCAGTCCCTGAGCACACAGGAGTAGCAGACAGAAACCAAAGTGGTTTTGTGGCACATAATTTTGCATCTTTAGTTGCAGATATCGGCAAAGTCTCTGTTTTCTAATTGAGCCAAACTAGTTTGTCCTCTCCTAGTGCCAAGCCACTCACATGTAGGTCTTTCATTTTCCATGTTCACTGCATTTTCACCAGAGGTGCTGGGAAACAGATGATTCTCTAGAAAAGCTGCAGAGGCTATGTCCTTTTCTTCTCTATATTTCTTGCTCAGCTTCTTTGTTCTCCTAGTTTCCTGCCACTGGCACCAGCAGTTCCACTTTAAATAGAGCTTTAACATAGATATTCCACCCTGTCTGCCATTCTTCCTTGGACTAACATTTGCATGGCAGATGGTGCAAATGGCCCAGCAAATATTTACTGGATCAGTGTTAGAAAAGCAAAGCAAAGCAAAGCAAAACAAAACAAAAACACCCCAGCTGCCAGACTGATGACTTTCTGGCACCATATCATGTGCCACCAGTCACCAGGATGGGGAAAACACCACAGAAAGATAATTGATGTTGAGCTTGCTAGATTTTTAGGAGTATTTTTTGAATCTTGTTGTTTGGAGCACCCCCAGAAGGCAGGTACAAGGACAGGAACCTTTCCCCTTCCTTCTCAGAGTCTGTCTTTTTCTCATTCCTTAGGTGAAAAAAAAAGTATTATGTCAAATTAACGTATTCCCCTTTCAAATAAAAACCAGTCATATCTGGTATCAGAATTGTATTAATTACAGATAATAGACTGATCTCATTGCAAATGGAGTCTGCTGAAACTCCATTTCAGCAAAGTTTGGGACAAATATCTTACAGATTTATATAGTGATAGAAGGAGGGGAAGGTGATCAATGTTAAGAATGACCTATGGCTTTTGGAGGCACTGACTTGCTAAGGTGTATTGCAGGAAGAGCAGAACAGCGAAATACCTGTGCAATGGTAGTTGCTTTTTAATTTTCATGTTCCTGTCAACCACTATTCCTCTATTTTGCTATTTTTTTGATAGCTGAAGTAATTGGGTGTCAACATCTTTGATGGTGAAGAACAGTGAAATGCCAGGATGTCCTATGGAGCAAAATCCTTTTTCTCCACCGTACCAATACTCTATATTATATTTAACAGTGCAGAATCAGTGCAAATTATATTACTATCCAAATGGATGTTATTTTCTAAGCAAGTTATATACGCCAAAACATAAAAACAGTCTGTTAAGATTCCAAGGAGAAAAGAAAGGAAAACAGGAAAAATAGAAGCCAAAAATATATGGGCCGCCATTCTGAAAAGTTGTTCAGCAGATGGTCAAGGAAAGATTTGTACAGAATGGGACACAACAGAAGGAGAAGGAGCACATCTGAAATTCTCGTTCCAATTGGAAGTCTGAACCACTTGAAAATCAAATTGCATTTGTTCTACAGTTAATTTTTAATTTTAATTACAGTCTAAAAATTTTTTAATAAAGTCTTTGAATACACATTTTTTTAAGGAAAACATATTTTCCTTTTCCCATCAGTCCCTCAGGAAAGATTCAATTTCTCTTTAAGCCTAGCAGTAGGAAAGATAGAAGGAGAATATACACACAAAAAATATGAGTCAAGAGAAGAAAGAAAATTCCATCTCCCACAATTGTGTTTTGCCCATTTATCTTGCACCGTAAACTGTGAACTACGTGAGAATATGCCATGAACTGGAAAAGGGAAAAACAATAGAGTCCTGATTAATCTAGTTCATCCAAAGTTCTCTTCTTGATCTTATGGCATTTCAGAAGACAGCGTTCATTAGTTACCAAAGCTAAAAAAATGTCATTGTATCCTCAGTGCCAAAAAAGAAGTGAAGAGGTCCTCTACTAGAATACCAAAACAACTTCAAAATCTTTGCACAAAGGCCACAGAGGGTAGGGCTAGCTTGGGGTCCTCTCTCCAGGATTTCTTTTATGACTTTCAAACAAATCTTGCTTTTCAAACTCATATGTCCTAATGCTAAACCTGAGAATGTAAAAATTCACATCTGAACTCTGAAATACTCAAAACTGCAGCATCAGATATAGGCATTCATGAACAGTGAAAAAGTTTATCTACAGTCACTATTCCATAACCTAGTGGATCCTACTCTCCAATTAGGTAGATTCATATAGTCTAGAAAAAGAATATATTCTTATACAGGGAATGAATTCAGAAAATCATCAATTAAAGGCATAGATACACAGACTGTCATGATGAATGCAGAGAAGATGGATCAGGGTATTCAAGTGCTTGAAGACCCTGAGCAGCCAAAAGGGTAAAAAAAAAGAGAAAAGAAAAATGGCAAAGAGAGGTTGGCTTTGATCCTTATGCTTGTCTCCCTGCTTACTAAAAAAGGTCACCTGGTTCTGGAGGTTCAGTGGTTCCCATCTTGTATGCCAGTAATTCTCCAGCTAATCTCAATTTGGCTGCTGGCGATTTATTCCATAAAAAAAACCCAACCAAACAAAAACTTACCCAATTGGTTGGTATTTTTATATATACAGTAAAAAAAATAATCAATGCTTGAGTAATTTATCAATGTTTTAATCATCTTCCAGCTGCACAGCAAAGAGATTCTTTCTGCCACTGTTTCTACCATTTTGTCTCAGTGATTCCTAGAGAGGTTAATCTCTCTGAAGCACCTGCAAACTGCCACCTTCTTAAGCCAAAGAATTCACCAAATGATATTGGATTTCACAGGCCCAGGATAGAATATCTCCATGTCCTTATTTTAACTCACTGCTTTTATGTGGTAAACAGAAGAGGTCAAGCAAGGAAAGACCCAATTTTTTTGCCCACCTTCCTTTTCTTTTTAGAATAAGGTAGGTTAAAACAGCTCACATTACTAGAAACAGATATGCAGAGTCCAGGGTTTAAAATAAATTTACTTTCTAAGGATTAGATTTTGTAAGTAAATCTGTTCATTATATCATTAAGGAAGAAGCCATGAAGTCACTGACCAGCTCCTCAGCTGGAGGAACTGTACAAAGGTGCACTGAAGCCCAGGGAAGGGCCACTTGGGGAAGGCTTGAGCCTTTTTTTAATATATACCCCTTTTTGTTCCTCTGTGCATAGCAGTTTCTATGTGTATCCCTGTACATAGAGGTCTGCACGTCACATATGTCTTGTGCACATGCACATAAATTCTCACCTATATAAATACTACAGGAAGGGCTAGTCACAGCTTCCGTAACTGGGAGTGACACCTGTCACTCTTTTCCCTTGTATAGACAGCACTGTGTTTTCACAAAGCTTTTTGTTCTGTCAAAGGCACCGAAATTTTCCATGTGGGACTGCTACCCCAGATTGCACTGCTTTTTAAAATTTTCAACCACAACATTCAGCAAATAAGGTGTGGAAAATATCATGTAAAAGAAGTTCTTCTCTTGAAAGGACGGAAGAGAAAGCAATTCAAATGAATGTTAAAACCAGGATAAGTGGAAATGTTGCAGGTCTGTATCTATAAATGGGGGTCAGTGGACCCTGCTCTTCCTAGGGTATCGTAAAGAGTCATTAAAGTTTATAACGTGTTCAGATAGAGTGAGAACTGCAGTAACAGTCACGTAGGAAATGAATAATTCTGTCTTTAGAACGAAGACTGAGCAGTGTGCAGTAAATAAGGCCTGAGGCCAAACGCCAAGCAATGAGGATAAAAGAACATATTGAATAGCTGCTCATTAAGTGAGCACCATCCATCCTGTGCCCTGCTGAAGCAGGTGTCCTGGGGAAAAGTAATAGTATGCAACCTTGTAATTAAAACTGTATCATAATGCATATTCACCAGGAGGCAAAATTAAGGATGCCTTGAGAAATTCAGTCTGACACTGCCTAACTTTTGAATGCTGGACTTTGCAACTTTTATGCCCTTTTTGCATGTATATATATATATTATTTTTTCTCTTTTTTTTTTCTCCTGTTTTCTCAAGAGGTGGAGACGTAGTAGAATACGGTCTTTCTGGCCACACATGCAGACAAGAATAAGAATGCCTTCAAGCCAGTGAACTGAAACTAAAGTCACTGCATGTGTCTGAAGAGCCCAGAGCAGTGCTGAAAGGAGAGAAGGGGTAGGTCTAACAATCTGTAAGAGAGGTAAAAAATGTCTGAGGGCCAGAGATCATCAGCCTGTACCTAATAGGCACTCCTGCATGTCAGAGCTAGGTCTTGGTACTTTCCTTGCTTGCAATCTGGTTATATTTCACTACAAACTTTATCTAGCAAATTTTCTATTAAATAAATTCTATGTTCTTTGACACTCTCCTACTCATTTTGCATCTTTCTTTTTTATTTATAAAGAAAGAGGTGTTTTAATACTCCAAATTCTATTTTATAGGCCTTGAGAGAAAAGAAAACTTATGGAAGCTAAGAGAAATATTTTTATATAGATAGATATATCAAATAATTCAATAAATTGAACTTCTAATATCTAATTCTGGTGTTCATTCAATCCCTTTGAGAGTCTCCCTTTTCCTAAGAAAACATTGTTTGAGGTCAAATCTCCAGAGCTTTTGACTTCCAGCCTCTAAAACAGTTATAGTCTCTAACAAAATATTGCACAGGCTGAGGCTTAGGGCTAGCACAGTGAAAAGGTAAAATCCTATGGGTTGGAAGAAAGAAGGAAGGAAATGTGCTTTTATGCCTTCAGACAAGTATTTGTGAACAGCAGAACTAATGAACATGAGTTTCAGACGTATTTGTGTCTTCTGGTTGGTCTGCCTGGTGGCTAACAAAGCACAAGACGCAAGCAAAGCTTTCCCTGCATCAAGATACAAATCACACAGTCGACGCCCATCCCATAGTCTCCTCCAGCTGTTGGTCACAGCAGCATCACCAAGAGCTTCTAACACTTGAGTGCAAGAAGCTGAAAGAAACCAACATGAAATTGCAGTACTACCTTTCCTGAGCACTGTGGAGAGAACAAAGATTTCACAGGGGAAAGGCAGCTTGAGCTGAGCAACTGCAACATAGTAAAGGCAGAGAGGAAGGAGTAGCTGAGTGTCCTATACTGTGGAGGGATGAGCACACACTTTGCTAGGGTCACTGAGGACCCAGTTCTCTGAGCAGCTGCTGCTGAACAGACAAGGAGGGGAAGAATCAGAGTCTGCAACTGAGGAACTTCCTTGCCTCTTCACTGGCTTTATAAAGCCTACAGACAGAATAGAAAAGAACATCTTGATAAGAGTTGAAGATATCCCTGCTCATTGCAGGACAGTTGGACTACGCGACTTTTAAAGGTCCCTGTCAACCCAAATTATCCTATGATTCTGTGAATACCAGTGATCAAAGATGAGCGAGAAAAACAGCACACAGGTATGTGATTGTGTCCTCTATTTGGCATCCCAACCTCTTCTTCCTGTGTTTAGAACAGTAAGGGGAATTTTTCAGCAAAGCTGTTGAGAAGAACATTTTCTCACAGCTTGCTTCACCTTATGCCAGCTGTACAGTGGTGCTTTCCTCACAGACCAGCCAAAATTGCTGCTGACAGCTCTGGAAATCCACAGAGACAGCAGCAAAGAAACAGTGGTGGAGAAAGGGGTGAGGGAGTAAAAACTGCAAAGCATGGCTGCATTTACCCAGAGAAGGGAACTCTCACCTGAAGGGGTAACAAGTGACCAAAGGTCACCCTGGCTGTGCAGTCCTCAGACATACCTGAGCTCTGAAGGTTCATACTTCGCTGGTCTGCCATATCCAGAGAACCGAAGAGGCGTTTAGCCGTTTTTTGTTTACAGTTCAATGTCATGGTAATTGTGTCACTTCTTTTGAATATAAGAAGAATGAAAGGACAGAGGGAGGATTTTGAAAGAACAGCTCAGAAAGTTTGGTTGCTGGCACTTACTCGTTTGTTCTTTTTCATGAGAGACCTTTCCAAGAATGGCTCTTTCGTGAAAAATATCTTTGTGCTTTATAGTAACAAATTCCACTGAGAGCACATTGAGGTTCCCATGTAACACAGCTTCTACATACCTGCATTTATTTAAATCACATCCTTAGTCAGCAAAGGATTCAAACTGCTTATGAGTCTCAAGGACTTGCAATTGCTTTTCAGACTAGAGAATAATACATCAGTGTAGGAAAAAGAGACCTTGAAAAACAGCACTGTGACAAATGGAGTCAGAACTGAGCCTGAAAGTTGTGTTTTTAAATATCAACAATAAAAAAAAAAGTTATGCATAGTATATGAGAACTGTCTCAGCACAGAGTACTTAGTTATTATTCTTCTAACACATTAATGACACCCTTGTCACCTGGACAAGACATACTAGAGCTCTATATAGATCTTTTATCTCCAGGCAACTGGGCTATGTGGAACAGAAGCCTAAAGTGTGTTGTGATTGCTATTGCCAGACTGTACTCACTATGTTCATCTACAGAATCAGAAGAGACTTTCTCAAATGTGGACTTTGCATTTGCCCCATAGTAATGAAAATTTACAGTGTCAGCAAATGCAGCAAGTGCAAAATACATCTTGCAGACTTTATTAGCATTCTCAAGGTGTATCATTTCCTGTGTTGACAAAAAAAAAGACAGAAGAAGTATCACGGATGATTTCCACTGGCAGTCCATCCTGTTCCAAGGGATGAAGCGAAAGCTATTTGTTTAGCATTATGGCATTCTAGTTTAGGTATTAGGCACCTCATGGAAGCCTGTTATATATTTATTCATTTATACGAATGTGGAGTTGTATAAGTTGTGTACTTCATAACATGAGATAAGAAACAGAGCAACATCTGAATCAGATCTTAGATATTCTCAGTGTTTTAAACAATGGTTTATGTATTAAAAGAAACCTGAATTTTGGAAATGAACAAACAAATTTCCAAACGACACAAAGTTAGTCACTAGCTGATGAACAATAGTTACTTTACCTCTCAGTTAATTTCTCTTTCTTACATGAGAAATAAGTTAACTTACACATCCATTTGGAAAAAAAATTCCTTTGAAAAAAAAAGTAAATCACAAGTCCTATACCAATGGAAAAAAGCTAATAGAAATTTAATGAAAACACAAACTATATAGGGTTTGAACTCAATATCCTTGAAATATATGGCATCTATCCCCCAGACTAAACAGCTTTCGGTACCATCTACAAGTAACGTGCATGATTTTCAAAGGCTCTCCTGAAGAGCAGAGTTATTATCATACATTAGATTTTGCTTCTTGATTAAAAAATCATATTAATTAAATGCAATTAAATTAAATTAAATTAAGAGTTGAAGATGCGCCAATCCATTTATTATTATTTTCTCACAGTGTGGGCCACGTTCTAATAAAGCGATCACCCTCCCTCCCAACCTCCCAGTCACAATTACCCGACATCCCTGGAGCACTTGCAGTAACTGCTTGTGCAGAAGTATTAACATATTTTAATTCTCTTCAGTGAGACTTTGTCTTTGCATGAAGAAAACTGGTTTTGAGGCCCTCTCTTCATCTTTGGGTTAATCTCTTCTTTTTAATTGATATTTTCTTTGTCTTGCTGCTTCTGTTTGGTCTTTTCTTTGTCTCATTATGTCATGTCTCCTTGCATTGTCTACATCACTGTATCCACTCAAGAATTCCTGGAAACCTTCTTGGGAAGGACAGACGTCTCTGCTGATAGTTACTCTTACTGCGTTTGAGTTGTACAATCACTGAGTACATCTCAATGGTCCTTGAGAAGAGGGAAATTAAGAAAAATGGGACAGATGTCTCAAAGTAAGAACAAATTAAATTTTCATTGCTCTTGAAGGCAGGATCTATCATCTAAAAGGCACTTTTGGTTCCAGGTACAAAATTTCATGCAAGCTTTAATCAAGTCACTTAAATACTAGAGGTCTAGATTATGTGCATGTGTTTAGGGGGGAAAAGCTCCCATTCTGGCAGGATATGTTGGCACTGAGGAAACTGCAGCAGGCAGAGTGCACAAATTACTGTGTCAGGTCTTTCTACCCGACTCTACATAGGCTGGCAGTATGAAACACATGGGCTGTCCTGCTAAACTGGAGCCAAACAAACATGTTGGGTGCCCTGAACTACAACACAAGAAAAGGTAAGCCACTTTGTCCAGCACTATGGAAGTGGGTAATGAAGTCCCAGCTGGCTGAAGAAGTGAGAGCAGATGAGGAGTCTGGGGCAGAAAAAAAAGACCTGCACTAAACAAACCATTTCTTGCCAGATAAGTCTCTGAGCAGTCCTGCTGGCAAACCTGTGACCTCGTTAAAAAGAACATTTTCTCCATGCATTTTTATCTTCCTGAAAATATGAGAAAAAAATTTTGCTTATTTGCAGTTCTTTGTGGGCAGGCAATCCTCATGCGGGAGAACTATTGAGATCCTGAGCAGCTGCCCCTACAAAACTAAAACCCAGGTCTTCATTGATGACTGGCACAGACATGACATAAATTACACCACAGCCAGTTTTTTAACAAGCATATAATAGAATGTGGAATTATTCTCTGCTGTTGTGCTTTCCTTCTTTCCACTAAGCTAGCACTACCATTCCTCCTTTTCTGAAATTCCTGCTACTCTCAGGAGCATTCATCTCCCATCCTTCATGCTCCCACCATCTGCAAGAAATTTCTTCCTACATCATTCTCATCTATTTTCTATCTCACTTCACTTCTGGCAATGTGTCCTCTCTCTTTCCCTCCTTAATTCCTTTCTCTCAGCAATATAATTTTATATATTAAAACTTTTATTTAATATTGTCTGAAGTAGCTTTTGCCACAGTATCTTTACACATTATGTTTTTATCTCATATGGAAAATTTGTTTCAAGGACATTATGAAAACGAGTCTTTTCATGATTATGTACTGATGATTCAAGACACAGTTTTGTTTTCCTTTTGGAAAATCATGTTGGCTAGATATCTTTCTTTTTGGTATTTCTGGACAGTTTCTGCATTTTGCCTCCTTATGACTGTTTCAGAATCAGATTAAAATATACTGCAAAATAATCTCTTTATACTATCCAATTTATGGGAAATACTAACAGGGACTCTACTGAAAGGAAGATGCCTTCTATAAATGGCATGAGTCCATAACAGTTTTTCCTTCAATATGTATGTAGTCAGAAACATGGGTTTAGAATTTATTCTCCTCCCCATAGCCAAATCCTGATCTTCAACTCACTTAACTCAGGGACACATCAGCCTGTAAGTCAAAGCAGGAACTATCCAGAAAGGCCAGGTCATTGCTTTACAGACAGACAGTTATGCACACGCATGCTTACAGTCATCCTGTCCACTTCAGTCTGCACTGCAAAGACATTTTCTGAACCAAAATGAACTGTAACTGGGCACTTCATCAGAACAAGCTCCTCAGCCTTTTGCAGTTCACTTATTAACATTGAACACTGCTGGTTAAGACTGGCCTTTAATTCAGTATCACTTCTGAAAATAGTTTTAACTGTTTATTTGTAAAGCTGATTTGTAACATATGTTCACACATGAAGCACAAAAAAAAAAAAAAAAAAGAAAAAGAAAAAGCTTGCCAGGTGTCCATTAGTTTCGAAAGAAAACCGTAACCTAACTAACCTCTTGAATCTGAGAAATAAAATTGTAAGCCTTTCAGGAAAATTGCACTATAAAACAGGTCACGCATGAAAATATAATTAAAGTGGTTAGTAGTTTTCACTACAGGAGCCCTGTTCTGCTCTCTGAAACACCAGCCATCACTCCATTCATGTGAAATTGGATCAAATCTGCTATACAACTGCTCCACAGTGATAGTTCTGGGGCATATGAAAACATGCTCTCCTCTATGGTCACTCATTAGACTTATTCCTTCCTGCTGTTCAAGAATCTAGCACGTACTTTCAAAGCAGAGGTTTTTGCATCCTAGAGAGCTTTCCACAAACATAAACCCAAGCCAAACTAGCACTTGTTCATAGACTTTCAAAGACAAAAAAATTTTCACATTTATTTATTTATTATGCTTAACAAAGAGATCATTCAGTTTCCCATGACAGAAGTTGCTATGCATATAGCCTAAATCCCCTTCTAAAAAGACAAGATCTATATTATGTCCTAAAAAAAGTCTGTTCGTTTGTTTGTTATCTAATGCAGTATGACAGAAGGACAAGTGGTGCACCTCTGAAGTTATAACGTGATATATAAAACTGATTCAATACACTTAAAAATATACAGAAGGAGCAATATCACAACTTTCCTAAATAAAGAGAGTGGAATATTGGGGAAGGAGGATGGATTTAAAGGTAAGGTTGTTTTTTCACAAGATACTTTTTTTAATTTCTAAAACTTTTGCCCTGGAGGTCCATTTATCATCTTGCTTAAACAGTGTATATACGTGGTTCAAAACAATAACTATTTAAAGATACGAAAGATTGTGTATGATTCCACAGGAATGCTCTCACGTTATTTTCTTAAAACAAAGAATTCTACATTCACATTTTAAAGCATTAAACAGAAAGATGCCCTGGTTTGTATTATCTAACAAATGAACCAATGAACCGAGGAACCAGCTGCAGATTCATTTTCTGTATGATTTCCCTGATGGATACATTCAGGATGCCATGGTCAGGAGGTGGTGAAACAACCCCTGGGAAGAGGTCAGAAATGATGCTATCAGAAAACAGAATACTGTGGGACAGGCATAGAAAATTAAAAAGGAAAACAAACCAGATAAGGAATGTGCAGCTAGGGCCACAACTAACGTAATAATTTTAGCTTCTCTTATTCAAATCTCCTTTAATCCTTCATCTACAATTAATAAGATTTGCTATTAAAAAGTAGTTCAGAGGCTCCACACTTATTGCTGAAACATAAAAGTAAAGTTCTGGCCTTTCATCATCTAAAATATATATAAAACTTTGTGAATCAAAAGTCTCTTTCAAACATCTCTGAGGGTGACAAGTTAAAAAACTGCCCAAAATGAGCATTTTATTGTCAAAATTCCACCACAGAGCAGTAAAGATATAAGCCAAGATGATATTCGGTGGTATACTGAGCTGCCATCAAAGAGAATGAGCATTCCATCTACTTTGGAAAATAATTTTTCATTTAAAATAATGGGTAGCCCATTAAAGATGCAAAGATTACCTTTCTCATACCTAATAAGGGTCAGACAGATTGGGAAGACATAAACACATAGAAGCAATAAGCACAAGGAAATGACCTCAAATTAGAGTTAAATGTGGACTTTCATAACAGCAATGACAGCAATAGCAAGATAAAAAAGAACTGTACAGACACATATTTTGTGTTCTTTCAGACCCAGATTAGATATCTGCACAAGTGAGTCACACAAAAAGGCTGTTTTCATAGCCCTGGATTGCTAAACAAAGTCCTGTTTGATATACAGAGATAAGCCTGATGCGGTGTCTAAGGAAGGCGAGCTCCTGTGTGCCTTCCCTTCATTAGTGTCGCACAGACCAGCGCTGGGTTCAGCCTGCACTGAGGGAACGCAACCACTCCCATCTGCATTGCACCCTCTCTTTTTCTTCCAGCCCAGATGTAAGGTGAGGCAGTGCACCATGGCACAAGCCCAGCTTGGATATTCCCAGCTACCAAAGAGCTCTGGCCAAGGGGCTGGTGCTGCTCTGCCTGGGGTTGGAAAGGCGGCAGTAGGGTGAGTAGGGAGCATGTGGGCACAACCACCCCTGAGGGGCACAGAGCCCACTCTGCTCACTAGACTGCCCGAGAGATACTGAAGGAAAGCAGAGCAGGAAAGAGACAAAAGAACTACAAAATGCAATCCCCCTTCTGACCAAAGTCAGAGACTGAGAGGACACTAGCGTGCTGCAGGCACCACAGACCAGCTCCAGAGCTACACTGCCATAGGAATAGACATATTTTCCATTCTTCTCTACATATTTGCTTTTGATCTGATTTTTTTTTTCATTTATTGCATAGGCAGGACTACCTCTTCCACCTTTGAATGTCTTGTATAGTAAGTGTTTCTGGAAGAAATACTTTAAAAAAAATCAAGACCAAGCAGCTTAACAACAGGTGTAAAAGACATCCTTTCCTGATTCCATTTCAGAACTGAAAAAGCACCTGTGCATCTAAAATTGTGTCGTGCTTTTTTGCCTCATAAAGGATATTTTTTCTAAATTTGCTGCCATCAGAATGACCTACAGCATGAGCAGTAGTGCTGCCTTGAGAGATTTAGGACATGGCATTGCTTCAACACGAGAGGAGACATCATTACCCTTCATCATTTCTAATGTTCTTGTTGTATATATAGATACACGTATGCACCTAGGAAAATAAATCAATTTACTCTGGATCAGTCCCCTTAGTCAAGCACTTCCCTGTATTTCTTCAACAGAGTGTTTGGAATCGACACAGGTAGTTTCTGCAGTTTGGAGTGTTTTGCTCCTGTAGCTTTGAAAGCAGATGACGTCCTATCTGGATCCAAACAGCCAACCTCCTTTGGTGCTCTTCCAGCCTCGCCCTCCCAACGTGCAGCATCACAATGAGGTAGAGGTAGGGCATCAGTAGTAGCTCACTCCTGCTGACAACTGCTTGCACAGAGAGGTACCCTGACAGAAGTGTCCCCTGAGACCATTAAACAAACTAAGGATACTTTAGTGACAATACTTGCAACCATGGAAGATGGCTGACAAGAAAGTTGTTGGTTTTCAGCAGGATACCTGAATAGGTATGTATCTCTTTTGTTTCTACCACTGCAATACAGAAGTACATGCTGTGTATCTCTTTTAAATGATATACCTTTATATAGAATCATAGAATGACTCAGGTTGGAAGGCATCTTAAAGATTATATAGTTCCAACCCCTCTGCCATGGACAGAGACACCTTTTACTGTACCAGGTTGCTCAGGGCCCCATCCAACCTGGCCTGCAAGGAGCGAAACACAGTCGTGTGGGTAGTATGTTGGATATACAAGCCAAAGATTTTCAACTGTGAATTGTTTCTGGTTTTTCAGTTTAACAGCATTTAAATAGATCTGCTTTGAACAGTTAGCTTTCTGAGATGTCCTAATGTGGTCTCCCCTCTTGACCTAGCAGAGCTAGGTTGGTTTTCACAAACAAGTAGTTAGAAAGAATGCTACTGTTTTGGATAAAGTATGTAAAAATGACATTATTCACATTTCTAACTATCTTACTATTTCAAGACACAAAAATCTCTAAAATCCAAATTTCAAATGGTAAAAAACATCTTGTTTGTCAGTGTGTTTTTAGTCCTATCAGAGATTTGGTTGCAATCATGCCCAAAAGAAACAGTTGATAACTACTGTGTGATCAAATTGCTTAGATACATTGAACTCAACTGCTCACTGTGACATTAAAACACTCTGGTTGCTACAAGGCAGTATAAATACACTGAAGAGAGGTTTCAAACCATAAAAAAAGAAGAAATTTATCACTCAGTAAACACAATTCAGATCAACAAAGAGAATGGCAACTTCCAGAATAAAAACCTGTCAATCCTCCACCCCCTCCATACACATACAGTTGTGCATCCAAGGGAAAATAACATCTCATAGCTTCCATTAAAATATATATTTAATAACTCTCCATGGCTGTAATGATGCTTTCAGGTTTTTCAAACAATAAAAACATTTCCAAATGCATTTCAAGGAGTAAAGGCTACTAGCAAATTCCCTGCCAAAACAACTTAAATTACCATGCCACTTTTCCATGCATGTTCAAAGCAAAAATGGAGATGAATATGAAACACCAAGTCTAAGATCTATTTTTCAAAGTGTTGAAGCCAACACATGAAAGTGAAATATTTCTTAGTCTCCGTAACTATAGATCCAGCACATTAATGCAAGACAACGACTAAAAGCTATACCATAGCATTTAAAGGCTAAAAACCAAGCAATCTGGTTTTCTCAAGAAGGGCATAATAAATTAGCTGTAGAAGGAACAAAAGTGTTCAGAATTCTAAGACAACTAAAAAACTGTCTGTTGAACACTAAGAAATACCTAAGTGTGAAATTTCAAAACCTGAAATATCTAATTTATTTCTATTTTTAAAATGCCTGTTCCTGTTAGGAATATGAAATAAGGTACATGCACAATAACCTGAAAAACCTCAAGAAGATGCAGAGACAGATGGAAATGTAAACAAGTTTGAAGGATCTCTGCCAAAAGTCTGCTCTAATCCACTGTCCAATCATTAAAGAATAAACACCACACAAACCTCTTTGTTTTGAATGAATTACAACCTGGAATTACTTGGCAAATACATAATGCAGAACATCATGGAAATAAAGAATTAGAATCTAGCATTGAGGGATATATTTGCAAGTCATCTCCTTCTGTGCAAGATCACAAAAAGGTAAAAAATACATCTTTAGGACTCTGTTGGCAAGGGTATAGAAAACAAACTTTTCACTTTTTGCTCCATGGACTTGGCAGCAGCAGGTTGGAGGCATTGCAAGCTGCAGAATCCATGGCAAATTGGACTGTCTTACAAAAACTGCCTTGGAGCTGCCCTTGGGACTTGTTTTTTTCTGTCCAAGCAGGCAGTAAGATTCTGGGGAGGCCAGCATATCCTATGGTAGCTAGCCTGATGGGCAGCCAGCACTCTGAAAGGGACCCAAGGGCCAGCTTATTGTGTCTGTGGGTGCAGGACACACAAGGTTGCCATTCTTGTAGCTGCATCTCAAATGCTGCATCTTCATAAGGTGTGTAATAAAGAGACTAACTTTAATTCCTCCCCAGACCAAGTCCCCTGGTAGCTTAGTTGGCCAATTTCCCTGCTGTAATTTACATCTCTCTCACAGTAAAATACTTCTTGTTTTAGGAAGAGAAATATCCTTCGCAATTTCCTGTTCACTGTCTCTTAAATTAAGGGTTATCATCAGAGAAGGTGCCCAGCATGAAGATCGCACTTCATAAAAAGTAGATGTCTACAATGCAGAGAACTAGATTTGCAGTGAGGCCATCAGCATTCAGTTCCTCTCTAGTTTTGTGCTCCCAGCAGTCCCCTTCATTTGGTGTTGTCAGCAGCACCTACCAGGACCTGTCCGGCCAGACAGGAAAATGGACACATTGCTTTTAATTACAAGACTCATTAGCTAATGAAATTAAGTTTGATCAGCAAAGAAATTTTTTGTTCTATTTGTCTCATAGATTAGTCTCACTAGATTCACATAAACAAAACATTTCACTTTCAAATTCCCAATATCCGCTACAGTATGCCAGTCATTCACCATCCACATTTTGTAGCAACTATGAAAGAATGATTTTTTGTTGACAGCAGGCACAGAAAAGGACAAGACATCCCCTTCATCAGTGCCAGCATAGATTGAAAGTAATTCTATTAACAACAACATGGACCTGTCAGACATTGCAAATCCATGTTTCACAGGGAGGGAAGAGAGCAGGAGCTGAAAGCAGGAGCGTAGTAGATTAATAGTCAATTGTTTTAAGAGAACTTGGCATGGTAGGATATAAAGCTTTGATTATATTTGTATGTACATACACACAGATAGTATATATCTGAGCAAGAAAACAGATTCTCTTATTAATCTGTTGGTGAGATCTATCAAGGATGCATTAGTATAGACCTGTTTTCCTTGTCTAGATTCATCGCAGTTGGTTCCCCCTTTTTCAAGAAACTTCACCTCCAAATAAGGCAAATATTAGAGTCCTCTTTCTGCTATCAGCTATATTTAAATACACTCTTCTTGCTTGGCAGATGTGGCTAAGGTTACAAAAAATAGATCCTTCCCACTGTTTCCCTCCTAGCCTTTTGTATCAAGAAAGTACCTTTCTGTGAAGAGCCACTATCTGTGCTCTCTGACGCAATAGCAATCACGTCTTTATTTAGCAAATACATATACAACTTTGTCTTTTGCCTATTGGCAGGGAAGATCCAAATACGAGGGGGTCACTGGAGGAGATGGGTGTGAAAGAGAGTAATCAGAGAAGGACAATGCTAGTTTGTTCGGGGACCCAGTGATAAATTTCCAAGGTTTATTTATTTTTCATGCAGTAAATAGGCTGAGACAACTAAAATGTCTTCCTCCCCACACACATATCCCAGAAGCAGTCACTATCAGAGTGGCTGATATAAAGAGATGACATTTGAATGCCTCGCACAGCCCACCCATGGAGAAAGGCAAGTCAGATCACATATACAGTCCTGCTCCTCCCCCACCCACCTCTCATCAGCCTCCATCTCATGTCCCCTTTCCTGCCTCTTGGAAAATTTTGCCCCTTCCATTGCTATTTCTGTAAAAGCAAAACTTTTACAGAGTTTCAGGTTTGTTCAGCATGATGTCTTTGCACATCATAACTGGGAAATGTGTTAATTCAGCTGTTAGCTTTAGTAATTGAAACACGCTGCTTGGGGCCCATGAGGTGTGGAGTCATCCTGTTGAGACTAACAGCAGCCTTGGAGCTGGAAGTAGAAGCTGGAAAGAACCAGGAGAGCAGGCAAGTAAGGTGCCTGGAAGAGGTGAGAAAGGCTCATTGGGGGATTTGGAGAACCTCGTGCAGGGACCCCATCGTGCCATCGTACAAGACCCAGTGCAGAGCCAAGTGCAGCTGCCCCCTCCCCAGCTGCAAAGACATAATTGTACCCATAAGTTTCACTGCAGAGTAGTGATGAGTGGACTTCTTGGATATTGTTTGGAGATTGTTTTACTACACGATCCAGGTGATTAGTTGAGCCCTTTGAGCCTTCAAGACCAACATTAAATCTCATGTAAACCAGCTTAACTGTGAGATGGTGAACATTTTTACTCCCCTTCCCAGACAGCGCATAATGCTTTGAAAAGGCAATGATAATTTGAAATATTTCACAGAACTCAAATTTTCAAACCTGAGAAAGATTTTACTTCATTTTCTTCTGCAGATGAAAGCTTGTAACATTTCTGATTTCATCAGACGTTTCGCATCCATATGCAGCAGTAAGTGCAGTATTCCCTAAACTCTGTAGGCAGTCATTTGGGGTGGCAATATTATAGCACTGGGTATAGGTGTCCATGTATTAAGGGAAATTGTTTTGCAGCATTTCTCTCTGTATGTTCAGCTGTTTCAATCTAGCGCCTAGATTGAATCAGCTCTCTCAGCCCCAGACACTCAATCTCGTTGGCATTAATAAAAATATTAAGATGAGAGAGTCTCTTGTTATCTAAGAAACAATTCTGATTTCTTAATTCTCAAGGCTTTTATTCTACTTGAATTAGTCATTTACAGTGACCTTGCTTTCATATATATATTCCTGAGTAAGATTTGTGAACAAGGAGGCTGTAGCACACTTGTGTTTTCACCCAAATCACTACTACACTGGCTTGTCTAACCAGCTGCACATACTTTACCCAAATGCTCAATACCTCCTTACTCTATGGTCTGCTGAACTCCTCCGGGTTGTTCTCTACTGAATTTCAGTGCTGAATACAACCTGTGAAAGTTAGCATCTTACCTTGTTATCTGGCTGTCAGCCCTGTGCATGCAGATGCTTCCACTTTCTTTAAACCTTCCCAAATCGTGTGACCCTGCCATTGAAATCTGCTGGAGTCCGCATTAGTACCTGTTTTATGTGTGGGGGGAATTACTTCCACAACCTAGTGGGAAAGAAGCCACATAAAATTACCCTGATTCTTAAGGGGTCACAGATTTCACAGGCAGCAGTGTGCTAAAATTGGGCTTTACAAGCCTCACCAATGAATTCTTATGAGCCAGTTGTTCCCCAGATTTTAACTGATACATTCCTGGGACTGATGAAGAATAGAAGCAGCATGTCCACCCACTGCAGCAGTATGTGGCTGGGAGTCCACTCCTTCAGTGCAGCTGCATGCAGTGCTGCAGATTGCTGAGGTAGCCCTGAAACATAGACTTGGTATAAGTCCATCTCTTACAACACGTGTCATCATGGGGAATTTTCCCACCCCTTCACAAACCTCATCCCCAGGACTACGTTGGGAATGACACCTCAGGGGGCAGACTCTGTGGGCTATCCCAAGGAGAGCTCTTGCTTGCCCTTGCACCGTATTGACAGGGACAAGGCTTGACCAAAACAAAGAGTCCCATGCTTCACACAGAAATCATGCAGTTAAGCCCAGAAATCCTGAGTGTGCAGAGAAACTCTTAACCTTGCAAAGCTGGAGAGCTTCTCTGACAAGTGAATTTCATTTTTAAGTTAAGACCAGAAGCTTCTCCCCTGCCGGGGAGGTGACTTTTTGAATCCCATTAACTGCTCATCTCTCGCGGCTATCTGCAGGTACTATCAATACACCTTCCACCATCTCTCCTGGGATAGCTGAGACACTTGGCAATTAATCTGCAGGATCTCAAGCAGAAAATTATCTCTCTGTAGAATGAGCAAACCCTGACTGGTCTCCATTTTAAGACAGATAGTACAGAAATGGCTGCTATTCCTGCTAAATCCTGAGTAGGCATCCCCTCTTCCACTTATCCCCTCTTAATTCTCCTTGGAATTATATAGGTGATAAAGGACAGTGCTGTTGTACAAAAAAAATCACAGCCTGAGTGTTGTCAGAACTGCACCCAAAACTGAGCAACAGCTCTTTGTGGAGCCATCTGACTGTCACTGCCTGCATTTGTGTGAAAATGCTGGATCCAACTGGCTCTTTGGAGAAGGCTTAAACAGCTGGGGATAGAAAAAATGTTTTTTTGTTATTTTTCACTACGGAAAACAGCATCTTTAACACATAAGAATAGGGAGCTGCGTGTTGCATTTCTGTTTTCTACAAGTACAAAAAGCATTGAAGCGAATATGTGTTATTGATTGTTTTGATTGTGGATCTGGAGAATAGGATCTATTCCAATTTAAATTTTAATCTATTTCTATCAATATATTTTCCAAAGCTACCAAAATGTGTTCCAGAGTAGATAGTGCCCTCCTTGGAATTTAAAGTACAACATATTAAGGTTCTTTCTACATACTTGGAATTTTCTTGCAAAATTGAAATCTGTTGCTATGAGTGCTCATGTTCAATACAACTAACTAGGCCTCTTACCATGTAAATCAAGAAGAAAACTGAATTCCAACTGAAGGAAAGTTTTTCTTGGAACGGCTTCAAAGGGATATAAAAATGGTAGTAAAATGGTGATATGTAAATTAAATAAATGTTTACAAACTGAAATGTTAAATGCTACTCTTTCTATTCAAGAGTTATCTAAAATAAAATTCCTAGCTTTCTGTGAATAGCACAATCTGCTTTCAGTTATTATAAATCAGATAACACCTATTCAAGACGAATTTTCTCTGGCTTTGGGGTTGGTATTTTGTAAATTGATCAGGTATGTGAAGAATAAAGAAGATGAAGATCAGTGCAAATCTGGCAGTACTGATTCATTTTCCCCACTTTCAGATGAGTTTGTTCACAGCAGCTCAGCAGCTTCAGACCTACACTCTTAATGAAAGTGTGAACATTTCTTTAAAGTTCCTGCAAAAGTTAATTCATAATCAGGGCATGAGCAGTAAATTTCTTTTCTCTCCCTTAACATTAAAGTAACATTAATTACTCAACATTAATTAAAGTAATGTTAATTATTTTACCTAAGGAGCTTTATTCTCCCAAGTTGCCACTCAGTTAAAGCCTCACTCATATTTTGAACAAACAGACCCTAAAAATAAACAAAAAATAAATCCCAGAACCCCTGGAAGTGCTCTCCTGTCTGGGAATGTCCTGGCAAATTCTGTCTGTGTATTCATCTGAGATATTGATATTGCCTCCAACAGCAGGCTTCCTGAGTACCTCTCTGTATTAAATACGTTTAGTGCCCAGCCTATCTGTGCCATTATCCTATGAGTCAGAGAAAAAAAGCACAATGTTTTCCTGCCCTAATTTAAGTGTCTTAAGTTAGATGTCACCCTAGGCTTATCCACTGAATAACCCTCTGGAAACATCCCTATCTCTATCCCTCCTGCCGGGGCAGTGAAAGTCATCGGCTCAAACTTAGACGTCTTAATCAGAGTCAGGTGAAGTGTAGCCCAGCCCAAGTGATTTTCCTGAAGTGCAATACTGGGAAAAAGATCTCATCTCTAAGGGTGACCGTGCACTCGCACAGGCTTCCTAGAGAGGTTGTGGAGTCTCCATCTCTGGAGATATTCAAAATCTGCCTGGGTATGATCCTGTGAAACCTGGTCCAGGTGAACCTTCTTTAGCAGGGGTCTTGGACTGGATGATCTCCAGAGGTCTCTTCGAACCCCAACCATTCTGTGATCTTTCAAGCCCAGCTAGCTACTATTCTTTCTCTTCTCCTTCCCCTATTTGAAATGGAGCAACAGCCATTGCTTCTTTTTTTTTTCTTACACAATTTACATTTTTTAATTCTCGAGGATTTCTGCCTGGTTAAATAGACAAAGATTTCCCCATATGGAAAATTAGAGGGTGTTTAGCAGAAAAAATGTACCTGATTTCCTGATTTACATAGTTTGTGGGCAGTTTGGGATTTTTTTTTTTACATGATCATCACAATTTTTCTAATGCAGAATTTACAGTATCTTTCAAGATTAGTTAAAATTTTATTATTAATTATATATAGGTGGTATCATAATTCTATTATTGCTATAGAATTATTCTGGGTGAATCTCGGGGAGTGGAATTCAGTGCATCCCATTTTAATATACAAATCAGAAGAGATTACCAGAGTTTAATGGTTTATTGTACTTGATGCATGAGCATAAAGTGCCCCACATATTTAGGAGGTTGAAGAAAAAAGGAGCTACAAAGTACAAATGGTCACAAAGATATAAACCAGAATCAACATAAGTAACCTGTCAGGAGGCACACTATAAGATTTTGTTACTCACTATGTAAAAAAAGCCTTTAATCTCTTATAATCTATTTATAAATAGAGCCTCCTTGCAAAGTCTCACTTTAACAATTCATAAGAATTTAAAGAAGTATCACACAAAAAAGGTCCTGTAGATAATTAAGAATGCTGTGCTTGGTGTCCCTGGCCCGAAAGGTGCACTTTTCCAAGTCTAGCCCAACTGAAACCAATCAATAGACGTATTTGTAGCTAAAATTGACAATAGATTAAAAAAACAACTGTATTTAACTCAGAAATCTTCTGCTTCTCATGGTACAAACAAGTAATAAACATTCAGCAAAGAGATCCCTTAACCAGACACAGTTTATTATGCATGCACTCAAGGTTAGGGAGATCTGCAAGTTACAAAAATCCTTTGGATAATGTCTTGCCTCTTCCATGGACCCCATATTCGTTTGCTTTTCAGCCTGGATAGAGCTATTTACTTTCTAGTCTGCTGGCTAATGTGGTAGTTTTAGGTCAGACATGAGCAATAGTTGTTGAAAAGATGGTCCTGAAAATACAGCTACAACTGTAAGGGACAACCTCTTTTCATCTTAATTGTCATATCTCAATTTCAAACTGCAAAACAAACCGAAATCATGAGTCCTATTAAAAAACCAAAACAAAACCTCTCATATTTAGCAAATCTACTCTTCTAGGATTACACCTTCAGAACATAGGATTAACTTTTTTTCCCCCCCCAGAGCTGCAAAAAAAAGAGTGAAATTTCTCCTGCTTTATTATTTACAACATAAGGTGGATCTGAACTGGGGATTTCATGTCAGGAAGATGCTTGATTGATTTTTAGAATAGAATCTTCAATGTCTAATACAGATTTTTTCATACACTAATTGAAGTTAAAAGTCAACTCTGATTGTATAATTGCCTGCTAAGAAGAAAAAGAACAGAGAGGTTTTTTGCAGACATTTATTTCTAGTCCTTATGAGTCTCCTGGTATGTCATTATAAACTGGGGAAAACATGAACCGGAGATACTAATGGCTTTGTTCTCATTTTCTTGCCTTAAAAAAGATAAGACAGAATGAATAGTATTCAAACTTGCTGTGAGCCTCATGAATTTACATCCAAACTGATGGTAAAAATAAATAAAATGAAATGTTCCTACTTTGATAAACTACACTGTTCATCTTGGATAGAATTGTCTTCTATATCTTATTAGACATTATTTTTTGTAAATTCCTGCATTAGGCTGCTTGGTAAACTTTTTCATTCAGTAGCTATGAAAGTAAGAAAACATAACATACTATCTGATATGTGAGTGAGAACACATAGTAAACAAGATATAAACTTCAAAAGTCTTCCTTTGGGGAGTTTCCAAGCCCAGCTCTGAGTCCTTTATTTCCTTAGCTTAAAATCCCATTTTGAATATATCACTTTTCATTTCCAGCAACAAATAGCCTCCTAAAATAATTTTAAGGGTCATATTGCTAACCATAATGGGCCATACCGAGTATGTCTGCTAAAGTCTCCACTGAGATGTGATTTCTGATATGCAGAGATCAGAGCTTGTTCAAATGCAGTGGAAATCCCAGTTCAGGGTTTGGCTTACACAAGAGGCAACTTCCTAGAGATGACTTGTTAGGATGGTTCTCCTCCTGGAAAACCTTGTGTAGGTTTTCCTAGAGTAAAACATCAGGAAACATATTCTTGGTTGGCCAAAAACAAGAGGGGGAATGACTGGTTAAAAAAAAAAGATATGAGGGTAAAGAAACCTCACACGAATATAGTAAGAAACCATAGCATTGCACAAACATTCCTTACTCAGCATCCACAAAACAGGTGAGTCAGTTCCTATCCACCCACAGCAGCAATGACAGGTATAAGCTTACATGTAAACAAGATCAGATTATGAGATCTTAATAATTTACTGCCTCTCAGCTGAGCATCCAAAGCCCAACTTCCATTTGATAGAGCCTTCCTGCTGTGTTTTATCTCCACCTGGCAACCAATTCCCATGCAGCTGCTCGCTCACTCCCCCTGGTGGGATGGAGGAGAGAATTGGAAGAGTAATAGTGAGAAAACTCAAGGGTTGAGATAAAGACAGTTTAATATGCAAAGTAGAAGCCATGCATGCAAACAAAGCAAAACAAGGAATTCATTCACCACTTCCCATGGGCAGGCAGGTGTTCAGCCATCTCCAGGAGAGCAGGACTCCATCACATGTAATGATTACTTGGGAAGACAAACACCATCGTTCCGAACGTCCCCTCTTCCTTCTTCTTCCCCCAGCTTTATATGCTGAGCACGATGCAATATGGTATGGAATATCCCTTTAGTCAGTGGGATCAATTGTCCCAGCCATGTACCTTCCCAGCTCCTTGTGCACCCTCAGCCTCCTCTCTGGTGGAGTGGTATGAGAAGCAGAAAAGGCCTTGATGCTGTGTAAGCACTCCATAGCAATAACTAAAATATCCCAGAATTATCATCACTGTTTTCAGTAAAAATCAAAGCCACATCTGCATATTAGCTACTATGAAGAAAATTAACTCTATCCCAGCCCAAACCAGCACAATTCCTCAATTATGAGCCAAAATGCAGAGTCTGAAACTTCTAACTGCATTAACCTCAGTCTATTTCATTGAGGTTTGGACTAACCCACTGCCAGTTCAGCCAGGCTCATCCTGCACCCAGGGCAATTAGGGCAACCCCTCTACAAGATGGTTACACCTTACACTGTCAGTACCTCTGATTACACCTCTGCTAGCCCCATCTCCAGCCAAAGCTTATTTCTTCTCTTCATTGGATTATTTTTACTGTTTGGTCTTAAATCATCCTGACAAAACATGTCCCTTTTCTGTTTTTAAACAACATATCATACTATACTTTTAAATAATAATAATGCTACCCTATAGCAGAAATAGGAAATCAAACGTATTGTTAATATATACTTATATGTATAATTTTGTTGTATGCTATGCATTTATATTCTTTATCAGTATACATTATAGCTCTTATAAGCATACCCTCCAGCCATGTGTTCAGCAGCACATCTAATACCTGCCATTTATGTTTTATTCCCTCTCTGCTCTGCTCTCTGGGGGGGAGAGCAGGGAGTGCAGTGGAGCGCTCAGTTTTGTCAGGGTGTTTGGTTTGGTTCTGGTGTTAAACATTTGTGTTGCTCTGTGCTTGTGGCAGGGGCTGAGATGGCTGAGCAGCATTTCTTACCCTGGAGCAGCAGGTGATGATGTGGTCAGTGCTCCTTCAGGAGGGCATTGGCTCCCTGCCTCGCAGCCCAGCACCCCCAGAAACCCCAATTCCTGCACAGAGGAATTTTGTGAGCTGAATCTATGAATTCATATGTATGAATGCACAAATTTGCATTACGCAGTGCAGAAACAGGACATAAACACTCAAGGAAGTTTTTTATTTTAAAGAAATAGTTGATGCCTCATGTTTGAATGTGCTAACGCACTTGAAACAGAGTAGTTTGACAGAGTTATTTTCTCTGTAATGGTCAGAAAAGATATTTTGGCAGCAAGGAGGGAAGAAGTTGATTCTGTCACTCCACCAGTTCCTCCTGAGAACAAGCAGACAGTAGGGAATGTGAGCATAAAATAGATGTCTCTGAGGAAAATGCCCTCTGCTACTGTCAGGAAGAGTTAATTTTGGCAAGCTGACATCTCTGGTTGTTTTGCTGAGAACGAACACTTTCAATGTCTGGAAATTAACTTTCAGATTTCCAGTGAGGATGAGGACAGATTTTACCCTTGTCACCCATGGGTTGCAAAGATAGATCTTGTAACAAGAACTAAAAATCTGGAACTCATTTTAAAAGCATATTTCATACAGCGATAGCCATTGGAATACATCCAATTTATAATTATAAGACTGGGAAACTTTAAATTAGGTCAAACTTCAGCTCAAAATTAAAATGAAAGCATTCAAGGGCTTGATACATACAAGCAAGACATGCAGCATTCACACTGGCTACTTGAAGGCTAAATTGATATTAAAAGAAAGAATGTAAAATAAGTGAATTTCTTTTTAATCAAGAGTTGCAGTTTTCTTTGCTCATCACTTTGTGCTAAAGGGCCATGAAACTATCTCAGCAAAACTGTCAGTGCTTGGAATCTCTGTAGCCGACTCCCCAGTGAAGCTGAGCTCCTTATTTAGCTATAAAAATGTTTCCCCTAGTTGGAGTTTCTAAAATTACACACAGAAACAAGAAAAAGGTTTGATAAATCTCTCCTGAATATAATGGTAATTCTCAAGAAAATTATCTTTAAAAAATTATTTGCCAGAGAAAATTCAAATTTAGATGAAATATTTGCTTTTCCACAAGATTTTGTTATTCCATAATTTAACAAGAAGATTGATTGGTAAAAAGAAAAGCCGATAAGTTGCCACAAGTTACATAATGAAATGGTGGTTTTGTTTACAGTAGATACCAGAGCTCTGCTGATTCTCACATTTTCAACCCTCACAGTGGACCATCTTGACATCCTACTGGAGATTGGTAGGATCCCAGCAGGAGCCATACTGTGTCCTTTTCTTCTTCTTCCAGCCTAGAGTGTGGAGAGTATGCATAGTGAAGTAGCAATGTGCCTTGCACTCTGTACTAAGCTGCTGGACACAGTTCTGAAATGAGACAGTAAGAACTAAACTAAACTAAACTAAACTAGTCAGGAAAAGTAGTGTAGTTAATGGGAAAATGTTTTATATTTGGGTTATGGAAGAAATCTTCATGCTTTAGAATGAAATAAAACTTTCCCTAGGTGTAAAGAGCAAATAGCTTCCATTCTTGTTTCTTTTAACATTCCCATTTATATGACAGCAAGACTAGCAAACTCTCTACTGTGAACCCACCTCTCAAAGACATTTCATCAAAGTAACAAGGTTACCTACTGGAAATCTAGCATCAAAGATACAGTGCTGTCGTACAGGGCAGGGGCAAAAAGTACAGGGAATAATGCATTGTTTCCAACTTAACTGCAGGTAGTCAGGAGGAAGTTCAGTTATTATTTTTTTTCCATGTATGTGTGAAGGCAATTACTCCAGGAAAAAAAAACAAACCTGCAAACCCATCACATCCAAATACAATAAACCCCAAACCACAATCTCTTCCACTCCTAAAAGATCGCCCTCCTAAATTATCATTACATTGCTTCAAACATATCTCTGTCTTTTCCTTTCACCCCTTCTGAGAGCTGAAAAAGGCTGCAAAGACAACAGAGAATTGCTTGAATTAATTAATGCAGACTTATTTTCCACTCTGTCCAGGGATGCAAAAACTAAATGTATCTAACAGATGGGCAAAATAATAAATACTCCATTTTATTTTGACTTGTAATCACTTTCCCCAAGTTGTATGAAAAAGAACATAGATAATCAGCTCCTTTTTAATATGAGCATGCTAATTATAACTTATTCCTTAAAACTGCAATAGGCAAAAATAAATGACTTAGTTAAAAAGGAGCTACTAATTTATCAAAATTGGTGTAGCAGATAGAAAATTTACTCAGTAGTTTGGGATTCTGTTTTGTTTACTTTTATGTCACAGGCTATCTTGGTTAGGAATGCAGTTTAAAAAAAGAATTAAAATAATCAACAAGCAAACAGGAAGCAACCATTAAAAAAAAGGGAAACACGTGATTACTTAGTTTGGGGAGGCATCTCTGTAGGTAATGTCTGCAGCCTCCAGTGCAGTATAACACTTTCCACCTACTGCCCTAAGGATGTAATTCCTCTCCCTGCTGCCATCAGCTGTAGCTGCCTCCATGCCATAGGAAAGGCACCTTTAAGGGCAGGGAGTCATCCCCAAAACTGTCCTGCACAGAGTTAGGGGAGAGGGCTCAGCCACCTGCCTTGCTTGGGGATGCAGCTGCCCAGGGCACGATGGCCACTCCAGAGGCTGCTCTGGGCTGAGGATGGGTACAATCCATTCTTGTTTTGCACAAAAACCCAAGTCCAAACACTTCTTTTGCTCTCTCGTTCTAGGGTAATGATTTTTGGGAGGGGCTTTTATTGAACACCAGACCAGTGTTTCTAATGCATGCTGTGTCTCTGCTCTGAGGCGAGGCACTGCAGTGGCTGAAACACCCCACCCCCCATATTTCTCTCCTTATCACTTTACTCTTCGAGATCTGCATCCCACTCTCTGTAAAAGACAGTGTAACACCTCCTAATTACCTCTTACCTCCAGGGTTGTTTTTTCCCCCCTATTTTAACTTTTGAGTGGTAGTTTATTCAAAAGGGTCCTTGCAAGTCTTTGAGGCGTGAGGAAGGAAATCATCACACAAGCAGTGTAACTAGGACCTGAACTCTGCTTTTGACATAAAACAACATTAGCTTTGTGAAAAGCAATATTGTGTCTACTTGCAGTTTAGAAACCTTTTGCCAAGACATTCCTTATGTTTCTTTAATCAACTGTCCTTCATGAAAGGAAAGAATATAGCTTCCTTCCTTCAGAAGTACACCGGCCAGACAAATCCTCCTCGCCCTAAAAATCCCTATTTAGGGCCAAATTTCTTTGTTGGTTACTTGATTAGGGACTTCCAGAAAAATCAATAGGAGCTGCTTTCAGGTCTTAAAGTCTGGCCCTGCTGAAGGTAAAGAAATACAAAATTCCAACAGGAGAATCCAACATTTCAGAAGAAATGCTTTAAAACATTCAAGTTGACTAGAAGGTTGTCTTTCCATTTACTCCAAAGAAATAGGGCAGTACACTTAACTACGGCAACCTAGCTCTTCTTTTATCAAATAGAAAATAAACATTGGCTCTAGCCCTTAGTTTAAAAATAAAAAATTCCACAACAACTATCTCAACATTAACTGCATAAGGAAATGTAATATGCCATGTATTTTCTTTGAGGAAAATATTGCAACCTTTCACCAGGATAAAATATATACACAGATGTGTGGTCATCAATTGGGGAAATTTATATACTTGAAATAAATATAAGCATAGCCAAGCACATTGTTGAAATGCAAGTGAAGATATTACATGCTATAAACATATTAGGCCCATTACTTGAGTCCAACTTTCATGTACATTAAATGACAAATAATGAAAAGCTTTAAAAAACTAGTGTGGAGTTAGATCTAAAATGGCCAGGGCAACAAACAGCTCTTGTTATAATATCATGTTTGGGGCATTCAGAATACCTACTCCTCCACATAATTAAATATGCAAAAATATAGAGAGGGAAGAACAGATTTTAAAGTGGATTTCTATATAACCTTGGCAATGTGTCCATGAAGAAAGTACCACTCTGACATGTGGATGCGGTTCACTTAAATACAAGATCACTGTCCTAAACAAAACAACTGTCCAATAAGATTCAATTTTTTATAGGACTTTAGTCACAAAGAAAAAAATTAATACAAAAGAACAGATATTCTATGTGTTTTGAAATCTGCACAGATCCAAGTCCCAGTCAAGTAAATCAACTGCAGTAGTTGTTTTCATTAATCACAAGCCAACATAAATTGCTAAATTAGCAAGAGAGTATATAATGCCTTCAAGTTAACGGCCACACTTTCTTTGTGGTAAGGTCAGGATTTCAAGTTGTTTCACTACATAAATGTTAAACAATTTTACCGAGACTGCTACTGCAGAGCTAGCACTGTAGAGCTTCGGACAAATGATCTAAATCCTCCTCTGCCTTCTGAATTGTTAGCAAGGGTGCTGGCAGGCATGTCCAGTGCACAATCTTTGAACTGCATTAAATTTTAAGTAGCAGAAAAAAAGTCCAGATCCATCTTAAGGTTTAAATTTTGAGATACTCTATATTCAATCTTCTAAAATACACACATTTGATATAGAAGACAGTGAGAGATACATTGCATGAGAATTTTAAGAGGGTATAGTGAAGGATTATTTTTAATTATAATTACCTTTAAGGACAAAAATAAATGTTTTCATACTTAAAAAAGAAAACAAACTGTAAACAGCTGACATTTCACACCAATAGTTATGAATATCAAGACAATCCATAAGAAAAAATGGGATTTCAGTGTTTGAACTAATTATCCAGAGTCTTCTTTGAAGTTTTCAAAGAAAAAAATATTGAAAATGTTAGAAACAGGACAAATGAGCTTAAAAGTCTGCTTAAGGAAATAAGGAAATAAGGAAATAGAAGAACCTATTCACAGTGGTTTCAGTGGGTACAAAAGAGCTGAATTTATAAAGTGATATTTAGAAAATGGACAGGCAAAATCAGGTATTCCTGTCACTTTTAAGGAAAAATGATGACGGTATGCTGTTCAGAAGGCTGCTGTGTAAATACATGGTCATTAAAATAAGCTAAACAAAATACCAGTAAAGTGATACATTGCACAAGAGTATCATATAATAGTAGTGAAAATTGAATAGCCTTGTGAGCTACCATAAAATAAAAAGTATTACCAAATTATCATAAATACATAACCATCATTGATATGCAGAGAGACACACCAGAAGATGTTTGACAGATGGGAAAAGAACATTTTTGAAAGAATTATTGCACAAAATTTACAGAATCAGCATTGGGCAGTATAAGGCTATGGTGTCAACTCAACACCTTCAATAGCATTCAATAGTCTTATCCTATACTTGGAGGATGTCACACCTTTTCAGGGTGGCAGAAAAGCTGAAGATGGTACTGAACTCTACCAGTATTTTGAATGCACAGAGATCTATAGGTCAGAGTGGGTTTCAGGTGAGGGTACTGGTTACAGATCAGGAAATCACACTTGAGAGCAGGATGAATCTTCCCTTGAGCCTCTCTCAGGGAAGGAAAAAATGCAAGCTGTCTTGCTCATGTTGATTTTGGTCTGGAAGACACAGGCTGGAAGTGAGCACCTCCCAGTAAACAGCATTTCTGTTTCTAAAATTTAATGTTTTCAAAAGTGAGAGATGATCTCTTAATACAGAAGTCTTTGTATACAACACAGGTCACTACTGTAGACCTCAGTGCAACAGTTTGAATCACAGTCCTGGGAGTAGACATTTGCCCTGAGGCCACTGAGAAGATATGTTCCATTAGGCAGTGTCCGTCCTTCCCATGGATGTAGGAGGGAGCACTAGTAAGTCATCTTTTGAGGACAAATTAACAATTCTGTCATTGTGCCAAAGTAGAGCATGTGTCTATGAAGACAGTGTTAAATCTGGACCTGTGTGCATGCTTCAGCTTCCACAAGATAATGTGGAGAAATGGAACCCAATTCAGACTTTAATCAGTGGCAGAGAATGTGCAAGGGAGGTTAAGAATCTGGGAAGAGAAGAGTACTGCTGGTCAGGGAATACAAAAATTGGCAGTGAGGAAAAGTGCATGCGGCGGTTCAAATCAAGCAGGTGTAGGGAGGCAAATAACAGAGACTTACTTCCTCTTTTACCCCATGTGAGTTGAAAGTAAAGCTCTCCTTTAAGATAATTCCATCAATTTCCCTTATTTATAAATGCCAATAGCAAAGCAGATATCAGCTTCCTTGAGACCAAACACTAGCTCAATGGCAAGAAGAAATTTTTGCATTCTTCTTCAAGTACACATCATTATGTGACCATCTTTGCACTAGCTCAGACAAGCGTATGTGAAACAGCTTTCACACATATCCTCTAGTTCTTCTGGCTTCCTGGAGAAAACCAGATCCATTCAGCTCCAGTGTCTTCATGGTGATTACATGGTCTGATGCAATGGCTTCTTCCCATTCACGTCCGAGCAGGGCTTCTGGGCAGGTCGCACATTTAGGGTGGGTGGCACTGTATGGGAGCTCCAGAGGGAGAATGACAAAGAAATACAATTGATATATGCTATAAAACCATGCTGCTGGTTTCTCTACAGCTCCCTCATAGCTACTGTTTCCACACTTGAATTCATGTTACTTATTCAGGCACTGAAAAAAACCCACAATGGAACACAAGCTAACAGATTAAAGAAAAAAAAAAGGGAAAAGTTGCTGAGGCTAGTAATCCAAATACTTTATTATGAACAACAAATACTGTTGGGGTCAGAAAGTGAAAGGTTGGATTCTCTCTCTTAGAATATTTATTATAGAAATTAAATGAGTTTTTATATCTAGTTCAGGGAATATACTTCCAGAAAAGTTGAGTTAATTTCTTTTGCTATTTACCAGCACAATATACCGTCCTATTTAATTTTCCTGTTACAGTATTACTTTTCTTGTAATTATAACTGTGTCAAAATATACTTTCTTTAAGCACACAGAAACAGCATAATATGAAACAAGAGAAATTCTAAAGCTGTTTGAATTGTGTGATCTATTATAATGTAATATCTGGCCTGATGAAGTGGCATACCAACTAGCTTCCTGCACAGTCTGAAATTCTTGTAAATACTTACCCCTTACACAGTTTCAGGCCTTGTAACATGCCAGTGGTGAACCTATAGTCATTTAGATCTTAGTACTCAAAATTCTAAGGCAATATTTGATTTCCTAGTTCTCCCATTTATTCTTTCCCATAGTATGTCATTAAGACAGTGTTCAGGTATGTTACTGTAAAAATATTTAGAAATTTCCAACCCCCCACCACATATTCTGAATATTCTTGTGTGTATACTTAAACAAAATTAAGAGTGACAGTATCAGAGCTTTTGAAGAGCAATTAAAGATAATGAGACAAAATTTTGGATCTACACATTTTAATGGTGAAATTCCCAGTGGAATTCCCAATGGTTCTCCCTACAGGACATTTAGAGTCTCTGTGTTTTAATCTAATCCATTTTGACATATAAAGGAATGAATAACTTTGTGAATTTCTAGATTCAGGAGTGGTGATAGCAGATGAGTCAAGCTTGTGCAGATGAGACCGATGTCATGGTACTGGACTAAGGGAAGAAACCAGACATGTGGTAAAGATGATATTTTTTAAATTGAATTCTACAGACTAGGAGCTGCATTAGACCTGAGCTTGTTTTTCAGACATGAAAAACACCTTAGGAAACCCAAAGTCTTTTCTGACCCACAGCTCTGACGTTAGTGCTCCAACACAGACCTAACTGTATTACTGCCAGGCAATTACTGTGATAATAAGCAGTGGCTGGGAGTGGCTGTGGGGACTGACCAGCAACATGAACCAGGATAAAACACCTACTAGCCCCTTAATGATTTCCAAGCACTGATCTACATATGCTATAAAAGCCTTCAAATTATATCAGACTATTCACATATATGTGTGGCCTCTACCAAAGTTATCCCTTACGAGCTCACTCCATCTGTGGCAGCCTATGGGTGTCAGAGGCTGAAAAACTCCCTAATTAATATTGCCCTCTGGTTAGACAAAATTCTTTGCCCATGGTATGGTACATTTGCTTTGGAAATAAATTTCCTTAGCAGTTTGAGAACCAGAAATACCACACAGGTAATATTTAGAGCTCCTAATCTTTTATTTTCCAGTTGGAATACATCTAGAATTCAAGCTAGGTCTCATAATTAAAACAAACAAAAAATAATGATAAACAGACAAGTAAAATCAACACTGTATAGCTGGATAGCTATCCAGTTGAATCTCATCAAGTATATATCATTATATCCAGTGTATGACAATATATTAATTTAACAGAAAATGATAATTCATTATGGGTCAAAGAAAGGCTAAAAATTACTACATAGTTAGGACTGCACATAAATGTGGTTTAACTCTAACTGCACCCTAGCCTGAATTTAATGTAAGAATCCAGGTTTTAAGTGACTTTACATTAAAGGAATTAAAAAAGAATATCACTTTGCATGCATGAAGCCCATTCAAAAATGCAACTATATGGGATGAGCTAAAAGAAAGTTAACTACCAGCAAGAAACCTTTTATAGAAAAGTAACTTAGTTTTTAGAAATAAATTAGAAAAAAGAGAAGTATTTTTTTGGTTGTTGATTAGTGGCATGCAGAAATTACAGCGAATGGTGAGTATCCTAGTCATCCATTCTAATTAAAATTTAAATTGAAAACTGGATTCTAATGAAGAGGAGCTTATTGCTGGTCTTGAGGGATCTCCTGTCAGTGGGCGAAGGAAAAAAGTGCACAGAGGTAAACAAGATTTCACTTAGGCATTTATTTTGTGCATGCTGCACTCTAATAGAAAAAGGAGTGCACAGTGCCTTTTTATTGGAAAAGAACCAATGCAGGTGCAGATGCTCTTCACGGTCCTGCAATCTAGGGAGAAAATCTCTCTAATTCTAGCAGAGGATCAAAATAGCGATAAGGAAGAAATGATCTTATAATTTTGTCCACCCTAGCAAAGTTGTTATACTATGGTTCCTTTGGGATTGTTTGACAGCTCCACTCCTCTAGCTCACCCAAATTGCTGATAACAAACTTAGTGGGAGGTGAGTACAGACATATCTTCCTGCACCTACATCAGCCTAGACCTGATGTCTGAAGGGTCAATATTTGCAGAACAGCTGTAAAGAACATTGAAGTAAAGTGTAAAGCAAGACTTTCAACACACTTTTGGTTTGAAAAAACAGTACACTTGTTTTTAAAATTTAAAATGATGGCTTAATGTGCTACTAAATGTAATAAAACCAAAAATCCATCACACCCTTAGGCTAATAAATTTTCCAGTGCACTGATAAATTCCCTATTCATCAAATGATAACCTGCTAAATGAATGAAAATGCTAAGGCTGTATCATCTTCCAGAAACAGCTATGTATCTCTAATGGTCTAATACAAGATAATGGAAAATACAGCAAGTATATTGTACTTTTAAAGCCTTTTTCAGTGGTACCTCAAAAGCAGAAGTTTAAATTAATGGTTATAAACTAATTCAATATCAATACCTTCTACCAAGGGTTGCCAGTAGCTGTGATTTAAAAAGAAAAAAAATCAGAAGAATTTAGGAGCTATATAAGACCAACCAGATCAGTTTATACAAGAAAATAAGTTATGCAGCATTTCCCAATGTGGACATTTAATTATGCTTTGTGTATATTATATTTGTGCAATAAATTAGTTTCTTAAAACCCAGAGCTCTCGTTTGCCGCACATCCCTCTTTGCAGGGTTGTTTTTCTTTGGTTTTTTGTTTCTTCCCCCTCCCCAGCAAGGTAATAAATGTGGCATTAAAGCAGTCTCTCCCCCTGGCTGTGAGCTTTCTGAAGATGAAAGTTAACTCCTGTCTTTCAAAGCACTATGAGTGGCAGGTTGCATACCAGTGCAAAAGAGAAATCTCACCGCTAATCTATCACGAACAAAATACAATGTCTCCCCATAAACCTCTTTCTGTCACTGTGCTCAGAAGGTTGCAACAGCAATATTGCTGTGCTATATTTACAGTAAAGAATGCAGAAAACATAAAAAATCACAAGGACAGATTTGGCATAGACAACCAGTTGTGTTTTATTAAATTGTACTAAAGTTGTATTTTTTTTCATCAAACAGTAAAATTCAGTCAATGTTGTTTAATGTCAGTGCTGTTAATGAAGTTGTCAAGCTTGTCACTTTCACTGAATACCAACTTTGCTAAGAAACTGGTTCTACAATTACCTCCAGCTCTATACGATTAAATTCATCAAAGCACACCAAGGCTCCAGATTGTGCCAGACCTTTGAAGAATTTCCCGATGGCTTTGTAGTCTCGTCCATCAGAACAGTTCAACACAATGCACTGAAATAAGAAAAAAGCTTAAAAAAACCAGGTTTTTTTATTTGAAATGTATAGGATTGGGCAACATTTATTTTTACTGCCTGTATTTCAGCCTCCCCTGCTGTCACTCCCCAGCCCCAGAATTTCCCCTTATTTATCCAATCTGAATCTGTAATATAAAGGCAGGTCATGCAGTTCTTAATGAACTCCATCTTTCACAGTAGCATGTGAAATGCATTTACACACAATTTAAAAAATAAATCCCTAACAGCAGGAAAGTAAGGTCAAAAGAGGAGCAGCAGTTTCATGTCCACCCAACTTCTCCACTTGAATATACTTCTCAGGATCCCCCAATAAAAAATCAATTATTTTAAAGAAAAGACATAACTCTAAGGAAAAAAAACAAACAAACCTCTAAAATCAGTGAGCAGATGAGAGAGGAATGCTTCTTGCTTGAAAAAGTCAATGGGAGAAAAGACGTTCCTGGATACCTCTCCTCTCTCTGCTGACACAAGGAAACCCTGCCAGGGTGAGATGACTGCTCTCACCAAGAGGTGCTTGGGTGAGAGCTAGCTTCCTCCTCCATCCCCATGTCTTCCTCTCCCACTAAACTGCCTGGTAGCCTGAGGAGGACCAAGCATCTGAGAAGAGCCCAATAGAGAGACTTTGACACTTGTGGAGCCATCAGCCTGCAGCTCATGCAGAGGTGGAAAACACCAAGTAGAGTCTCACCTGCCACTATCAGGAACCTCAGCTCCAAAGTGTATAGTGATAAAGGAGATGTAAACACATAAGAGATGCAGAAACCCAGACGGGTCACACCAGTAGCCCCTCTAATCCACCAGAGGTCAATCTTTGCACATGAGACTGTATAGCCTATATGAACTGTCTTAGGAATAAATGAGAGCTGACAAAGGAGGCAAGTCACCACCAATAAGCATTAACAGGAGTTATCTGGTCAAGCCACAAAAATTTGGGAGCATGAACCTATTCAAAATAGGATTAAAGACAAGACAAGGAAGAGAATAGTGGATCAAATTCAGTGATTATCTTAGACATCTGCATACCAATACACAAGTATATGGAATAAACAAGACTGAAGTCTTCAAACATGGTCAAAATTACTGCTTATTTATCATAGAGACTCAATCCAACCACATTCTCAGAGCTAGCATAAGAGGTAGTACAAAACTTTCTCAAGAAGTAAAGGTTGAGTAGAAAGGAAGGATCTGATATTTCAAATATGAAGTACATATTTATTTGTTCTGAGATCCCAGAATGCAGAGGACTTTTGAGCAGCTGAAAAGCTCTTAAGTAATGAGTAAAGGAAATACATGTGGTGGGCAATGTATTAAAGTTCAGCAAAACAGGATGATCTGGTAGAAGATTATTTTATGAACAGAATCATTTAAATGAAAGGACTTGGTGTCACTCAAGCATTTCAGCTAGATACTCAACTAATGGAAACTGGATATACCAGGACACAGAATCCCATTTTCCTTCAGATGCTCTGGCAACAACTACTCAATACAGAGAGCAGAAAATCTTCCAGAAAAAAAGGTATTTCTGTATTTGATTCTAACCAATGATGAGTCATTTGAAAACCTGAATATAGAAAATAGCTCAAGTGAACATCATTACAGAGAAAGAACAGAAAAACATAAACCAATGGACTGCAAAATACTGCTAACCTCAAAAAACTGACTGGTCATCTCTTTAGGAGCTAAATTGAAGGTGAAAAATAGTCAATGAGAAATGGCAGTTCCTCAACATGACTACACTAAGGACATAAGTGTAAACTATAATAACGAGAAAAGTAGAGAGAGATATTTCAGTAAACAATAGTGTTTTCACTGACTAGAAATACTGTAAGACATACAGGAGGCAAAAATCATGTTCAGTTACAGACAGGCTTACAGAAACAGCAAAAGATGATAGACTCACGAAGGCATGAAACAAGAAAGAACTACAAAGTGACATGTTGCCTAATTGAAAATCGTTCAAGAACATTACTTGTACTAGAAGATGAAAAAAAATGTTGGAACACAAATTGCAAAGGAAAAATTATCAACAGGTAGTGATGAGAAGTCCAAAACTTACTGCTTTTTTACATCTCTTTACTAGAGCGATCAGCCACAATATGGTAGCAAACAATACCGATGGCAGTGGGATAGTATCTCAGGTTAACACAGGTAAGAGGTTAAAAAGTAATTAGTTCAGTTATTGTATTTAAGTATCTGGCTGAAGCAAAGTCAGAACCATTACCCACTACCTTCAAGGATTCCTAGGTGACTAGTGAAATATTAGAAAACTGGCAAGGGCCAACAGAAAGCTGATATATACAGGAGAAGTTAGAGAATGACCAGCCCGATTTCAAATCCCCTAAAAAGCACTGAAACAATTTAAAAAAGGACTGTTCATAAGCCCTGAAAACAAGATAAACAACAGTCTGAGTTGATTTCCTGGGAACAATCACGTCAAAAAAATCTAATTTCTTCCTGTGACAGGAGGCTGACAAAAAGATATGGAAGCTACAGTAGATGTCAAATACCTTCTCTTCAATAAGGTTTTTGACACCATCCCAGGAGAAGGCAAAGAAAAACTGTTCTGGGTGGAATTTTTTTCAAGTTGGGTGTAACTGCTAGAAAAACATAGTTTAAATGTAGCTACCAGCAGCGGATTATCAAACAGAGGACTACATCAATCATGGCTCTGCAGTGCATTACACCTGAGTCTGCTGTTCTCTGATAATTCCATTAGCCACCTGCATGACAGAACAGAGTGCAAAACTTAAAAAACATACCACCTTACTAATGTGAATTAATAAAGCCCTATTGCTTCAAAAATGCTGTGATGAGAGGTCAAGAAACATAGAGAGATGCTCAAAAAATAATTATCCAGCACTGGAGAATCTCCAGCTAAAATGCTGTGCTGAGTTTTTAAGAAACTGAACAAAACTGTACACTATTGGAGAATACCTGGAAAGAGAAATAGTAATGTTCTACAATGGATCATTTCATCAGATTGAAAGAGACAATAAGAATCATCAAAAATAAGCTTTTTTAAAAACAAAGAGAATAATCTTTTTTGTCACAGTGGCAGGTGAGCAGGCTGTGTAATGTCCATTCTTTGGTCTTAAAGATAGACAGTTCTGCATGAAGACACACAGCTTTTTTTGGTCTAGTTCTGTTGAGGAGAGACAGACTAGAAAGATCTTGAATTCTTCTCAGTCTATCTTTTCACGTGATTTTACAATTAGAGAAAGGTGCGAGATATATGAGCTAATCTCTGACAAGAAGTTTATATCTTGCATTTTCAGTTTTAAGGTAGAAGTGCCACAGAGACATACCCAAACTCTATAATTAACACAGCAATCTCAAGTGCCTAGAGTGACAAAGAGTGCAATTTGGGTGAGACCTCTGCCTCGCTTCTTGCTCAGTTAATTCAATCATATCTGCACAGCAATATCCTTTCTGCAATGGAAACATACACCTGGCAATTAGCTCAGTTTTTTCAGAATTTCAGAATTTCAGAATCCCAGCAAATTCAGTTTTTATAATCCCGATTAATAAGAAGTGTAGGGGGAAAAAAAGAGGATCCTATCTGAAGAGAGAACGGAGGTTTTCATTGTCCATGCAAATGTTCAGTTCTTGTTTCAACTCCCAGGATATGGAAGTGTCTTTATCAACCAGATATATTGGCTACAGTTTTAAATTTATTTATTTATTTTCCAAGGTCATTGCTTTTCATGTTTACTTTGTCTTCTCCCATAGTTACTAAGCAAAAAGTGACCCAGAAGCAAACTACCTCTTCTGGGCAATGCCCTTTTCACATATAACTGTCCTGATACTTTTCAGCCTCTTCTCATTTCAAAATCATAGACTCATAGAACAGCTCAGGTTGGAAGGGACCTTACTTGTAAGATCATCTAGTCAAAATCTCTCTCTGTCTTAAAATATGCCATAAATTTGTTATTTGCAGCTCCTCCCTCTTGTTGTTACATCCTCCCGAGACAGAATTACTTTAGTTCATTAGATAACAGTTTGACTGGGTTGCTTCTTAATTGACTGCTTCACATTTGCACATTAAGCAGAGGTTTACAATGATCTGTCCAGAGTGATATCCTAGTCTTTTTCCTTACTAGTTACAGCGAATTTCAAAGCATCAATGTTCATGAAAACTCAGAGTATTCTCTCGGAAGTCCATCAGCCTGTATTCATCAGCAGTGTTTTAATTCACCACTGTGTTCCTTGTGCTTTTATTTTGGTCTGCCTGAATTTCCCACTTTGCTCCACCACAGCACAGGGCTGGGGACCAGTGGGGAATGGCAGATGCACACAAATCTCCCAAAAGCAGAGTTCAAACACCTAAGTATAAGGAAAGACCAGGACCTACTGCACAAGTAAACTTGGGTTTGCTCCCCTCAGTGGGTCTGACACGCATACCCACTCTGATAAAGCCACTCCGAGATACCTACAAAATCAGTAGAGCTACACTAAGTGAGATATCTGGCCCAGCCTGTGTTAGCAGCTCTTCTGAGCTTTTCATATTCCTCAATTATCATTTCTCTGCATTTCATTTTCCTTTTTATTCATTCCCCTACTTCCTTCTGTTACTGTGTGAGAACAGAGGTCTGGGTAATCCATTTGTCATTTTTTAATTCTAGGTCTCAGTTATTCTTTCTAACCTGCTTTTCTTCTCTGTCAGCATTCAGTCTTGCTCCTAATCTTTCGTTTTCTTCCATCTTCTATCTGCCCAAGACTGATTTAAGTAAATCTGTGGGAAATAAATGTGAATGGGACTTTTGCCTGCAAAATGAAAAGCAAATGCTCTACTGGCACTGCATTTCTATACCTTATGCACTGCAGAAAGCTATATTCACATGGTCAGAAAGTGCACATATCTGGAGACAAGGAGGGAAGCTGACTGGAGTTTCTTTGTGTTTCTCTCAGAAGCAGCAGCCTCAACCATACCTATGAAAAGTGCTCAACTGACTCCTTGGAAATATCTCATCCAACCAAAGTATTTAATGGTGATCATCATATGACAAATAAAATAGGAAATCTCAGATTTCAGTCTCTTAGATTTATTAATGAAGTATCTTTCCCTGAAATGTTCCTATGACTGTATTTTCTGAACCAGCAGTATCTCTCTCAAACCTCTTTCACTGTGTATTTATTTCCCTCTCTCAGCTTTGCTTCCTATGTTGTGATCACTTCTCTGGTTTCTTAGCTTTTCCCTTTACCTAAAGCCTCTAGTCTCTTTCAGCTCAGGAAGACTGAAGAGTTGTGCCATTTTGCACTGCTCAACAATTGACATTCTCTGAGATGTTAACACTTTGCTGTTGCTGAGCAAGAGTATTGAACAGCTGAAGGACGTCTGCCAGGAGCTGGGAGTGAAAGGCAGTGAGCACAGGCATTCATGTTCTTTAGTAACACTTTTTAACTCTTAATTTTCAGCCATTGATCTGTGACTCTCTTGCACTTCTCCATAAAGCACAGTCTGAGAACAACTGCAGAGCAACACAGACAAGCCATGAAGATCCCTTCCCTGAGAAGCCAGCACTGGCCTGAATGAATAAATCTGGACTTGTAACAGGGATTTCAGTAGGCAGCTCAGGACACTGCACTAGTAGTTAGCCCAATAGCATTTTGTTTAACCAATAGATAGAAACATGGTCCTCATGTTAAGCACACTTAATGAGTCAAAATTAGTTAGAAATTAGAAACCAACCATGGGATGTTTTGCTATTACATATATATCTATGTCGGGACCTGTTTATTATCATTTGAATATGCTCATGTATTTAAGAGATATTCATAAGCAAATCCTCCCTCTCCTACATGCTTATTTTCTTAATGAAAATACACTGTAATTTTTGCCTTAGAAGCACTGGACTTTTATCTGTCAGATACAAAAATTTTTGATCATTTTCTTACTTCCTTCTTTCTGTATTTCCTTCTGCTTTCATTTTATGATTTAAGAAGATGAAAAACTATCAACAAGAGAAATCTAAGTGCTGAATGAATAGATTATTAAGAAAGGAAGCAAAGCTACCAGTCATCTTACTTTATGTTCCCAGCAAATGCTAATGACTGTTTGTATACATAATAAAAATATATATGTATAAAACATTGTATATAGAGCAATACAGCAATGAAAAATATCCCTATGGGACTTACACTGTTACTGTATCAATGAAATTCAGATCCTCTTTTCACCACTAATTTAGCAGCACCAAACCCAGAATTCTTCCAGTCTCACACTGTGCCTCAGAAACGCCTGTGTACACAGACGGTGTTTCTTTAATCAGTGTAAATTCACCCTTCAATTTTCTCTCCCCACTGCTACCCCCTTGAGCAATAGCTTAATAAACAAACAAACAAACAAACAAACAAAATCCGCTTAGCTACTCCCCAAGTCGAGTGCAGCCAGACATCCTCTCCAGGTCTTTAGGTAGATGAACAACTGCTGACTCCAGTGACTCACATACTTGTAATTATGTGCACACAGGGAATCTACATCCTTAATTTGTTTTTTGCCTCCTGTGGTGTTTAAATCATGGGTTGTGGGTTTGGGTTTTTTTAACCTGCTTGTCGTTCTAGTCAGGTCTTGGCAAGTTTTCCTTTTCTCTGTTCTAGCTGGCTTTTCAGGTGCTCCAACAAAGTATAAGGTTCCCACCAGAGTCCTTAAAGAAGAAAGATTTCCAGGGTGAGTATGCTATATTAATAAATGAAACACAACCTTTTAAAAATTACAGTGTCAGAAAAACTCATTAGGCTGTAAAAGAGTTGAAGTAAACATTAGATTTTAATATCTACTGCTGCTTAGATTTTTCTGAACTGAAAATCCCCAGTGAGCACTTAAAACTTCATTACTATACTGAAAGGTTGTGAAAGGCTATTTAAAGGTTTTCAATTTTGCTGAAGTCTAGAGGTTATTACAGCTTGAAAGAATACAAACCCTAATATTACATGGAATGAAAGGAATCAAATTTATGTTCTCATCTCCCCTGTAGTTTAATCCAGTTCTATTAGATTCAATGGAGAAAATTAGGGCAGGTTGAAACTTCTTAGAGGGTTGATGAAAAATAATATTTGGTCACTGTAGAAAACATTTCTGTCTATTATTCACACTCCAAAGGATATTCTTATCTCTTGATCCTACTGTCACAACTTATAGTGTTATCAGCCTCCTGCTCAGAAACCCATGGGCTATAACCTGTGTCAGAGTCATATCAAAAAGTCCAGAATTATACAAGAAAAATGAGGATATCTGACTCCATCTCAGAAATGAGGTTATCTATAGCTTGATAGGCAGGGTTGCATTATAAATATTTTAGGCTCTTTTCCTCCTTAATTTAGGAGAGATTATTGGGTGAGTCAAACATTATTGGTCATCTATTATCATATTAGACAGCTATAATGGAAGCTGACCAAACAGTGCAGCACAAATTATGATAAAGAAGAACTTTTACTCTTGTCTACTGAGCAGTACATCAGATTCCATGTTTGGTCAGTCCCAAAGTGTTAAATGAAGAAGAGCATGTGCCTGGTGCGCAGCTGTGGCTGTGTGAAGAGCTGTTCATCTCCAACTCTACTGGGACTGGAGAGATCAGCAGCCCATTTCTTTTCATTTTGCTGCTCTAGACATCTCAGGGTCTCGCAACTGAAAGAGAGAGGTACCTAAGTACAGAGATTTACCTCAATTCATGTTATTTTAGTATAAAACAGTAAAAAGACCTTAGAGTTCTGCTTGGTACCACCCATACCTGCATGTCTTTATGCTGTCATTTTTACCTTGAGTCAACATATTGCCATTTATTTTAAAACATACAGAGTGCTAATTGCTTAAATGCTTGCATGACTATAGCTGTGTTGGACTATATCCTTAAAGGCAAAAAAAAAAACCCACAAAAAAACCCAAACAAAAAAACCCCAGTACTCTGCACTTAAAAAACACCTTTAACCAACCTGTGTGCTAAAAGAATACTCTTAGCAAACACTCCATTCCTGTAAGAGGAAATAAAATTACTAGACTGTCTTTTAACGGCTGAAGCATATCACCCTCTTAAACACAACGTTCATGGTGCAATTGAGAAGAGGAGAACAAATAAAAGTCTTTCTTACTTTCATTTACCTGTTTCTCTGGGACATGGCAAGAAGCAGATCAGTCCATAAGGCAGCTGTGTGATATGCTCACTCCTTGAAGGACTGCTCTTGGGTGTATGACACATATTCAGTACTCTCTGCTGCTGCTCCTCCACCAAGCTCTCAGCAAGACCAGTCCAGAAGATAAGCAGTCCCCATCAACCAACCATCCTGAAGAGAGCTTCGCATATCCATATTACACACCTTTTATACAAGGCTGTTCTTCACTCTTGGAGATGTTCAGTTCCAAAATTTAGTCCTAATTAAAAAAGGTTGTAAAGAGGTACTGGAAGTGTTGACAGCCCTAACACTAAGTAATCTGTGCTTTTGGCTTCTTTCCTCATCCCTTTTCATCATCTATTAACCCTTTAACTCCTTCAGAAATCACACAATTCTTAATGCCATGCATGCAGGAACCAGCAAGGAACCATAAAGTGGTTCAGGGCAAAGTAGCTGGAAGGGATCTCCAGAGGTCTTCTGGGTCCAGCTACCCATTCAAAGGGCATCCACCAAAGGCAGATTGCTCAAGATCAGCTCAGCTTGAGTTTTGAATCTCTCATGATACCAATGTCTCTGCAGGCCTTTGGGTGGAAAAGAGTATTTCTCTATATTTTTATACAGTAGTATCTCCAGCTGTAAGGTCACAGAAAGACATATTACATTTATTTCCAGCAATTACTTCCTATCTTGAAACCCAGAGTCATAGAATCATAGAATCAACTGGGTTGGAAAAGACCTCCGAGATCATCAAGTCCAACCCTTGATCCAACACTGCCACTGTTACTAGACCATGGCACTAAGTGTCACATTCAGTCTCATCTTAAAAACCTCCAGGGATGGTGAAGCCACCACCTCCCTGGGCAGCCCATTCCAATGTCTGATCACTCTCTCTGTAAAAAATTTCTTCCTAATATCCAACCTAAACCTCCCCTGGCAGAGCTTAAGATCATGCCTTCTTGTCCTACTGCTGGTTGCCTGGGAGAAGAGACCAACCCCCACCTGGCTCCAACATCCTTTCAGGGAGTTGTAGAGAGTGATGAGGTCTTCCCTGAGCCTCCTCTTCTCCAGGCTAAACAGCCACAGCTCCCTCAGCCTCTCCTCATAGGACACAGAAGGCACATGAATGGGCAGAATGCTACTACCAAATGTACTCAATGAGTTATAGTGATTTTAAGATGCAAATTGCTCTTCAAATTCAAATCTTAATTTCATTCACTTGGGAGAATCACAACTTACACTTAATATGTGGACAGAAACTTATATTGGCACTGACTGTTACAAAAATCACTTATTCAACACAGCATTGCAAAATATTTATCAACATTTCAGAATTAATGCGTCTTCTACATCATTCTAATACATCTTTAAATTTTTATTAAATAGGATTTCTACCCCTTATTGGTAGGAGAGTTAATCTTCATATTTTTGCCATATAATAAGTGCCAGAGCATAGAACCTGCTCTTTCCTTTATGTTTGTTTAGAGACAAGATATAAAAAGGCATTAATTTCTTAAATATTGGCATGTGTGCAGTTTTCACCATTCCTGTAAAGGTCAGCGAGTCTGTTGTCAGTGGAGTAGAAGAAAATAAGTGCTCCTTTGCCCAGGAAGGCAGGTGTTATTTGAATCATTCTTGTTAGGCAATTTTCATCTTCCTTTGAATTTATTACTTGTGTCAGCATCACCGACAATAAATCAAGCAAGAGTTACTTGTCCACATGGACACTTCTGTTGTCTCATATTGTGGGAAGCTAATGAAGAGGAGGAAATGACACTGCATGGATGATGCAGGTAAGCTTGCTCGCCTGGGGAGGGCACAAGGATGCTGTTTGTCCCAGCTTCCGCCTATTCAAGTGCAAGAGACCCAGGTAATGGATTGCTTTGTTGCCATGGACTTCTCTTCCCAGAAGCTTCTCAGCTGTGGAGTCCAGGTGAAGCTAGTATAAATAAAGATTTTAAGAGAATCTAATTTATAAACAGCACCTTGGGATCACAGTGGACTACAAATTTTATATTACCATATATTAAATGCATGTCCTATAATACCACACAATGATCACATTAACTTTCAGTCCTCAAAAGTACTCAGGTCTTTAGGGAAGCCACAGCTTTGCTCAGCTAGATCTGAGTCTAACCCCACACCATGTTGTTATCAGTGGCTGCCTAACCCACAGCAAGTGTTCCTTTAGCCTGACACTGTTTCAGGTCTCTGTTCTTTCCTTAGAGACATAAGTGAACACAAACCAAGTTATGAGCACAGTGACCTTCTAGCCCTTAGTCCTCTGAAGTAACTGTCTCTTGTAGGGATGCGATGGTTGGCAAAATCCAACTTTGGATCCAGTGGGGCTCGACAGTGTTCAGGGAAAAGTGGATAAGTGTAATACATACAGATGCAACACACCAAACAGAAAAATCTAAAAGACTTTTTGGGGAGTGGGAAGGTTTGTTGGTTTTTGTTTGCTTGGAGGTTTTTTGTGGTTTTGTTTATTTGTTTGTTTGTTTGTTTTTATGCCTACAGAAGGCTTACTTTCTTTAAAAAAAATAAGAAAGCACTGTCTCTACTGAAAGTCTGTAACAATTTTCAAGTAAGAAACTTTGTGTTTTATGCTCATATCTCTTGATTAACCTGAGCTGAGAGACACACAGTTTCAGGCTGTTTTCCCTGTCACTTACTGTATTTCCAGAATATGGTCCCAAAATATGCGCTTCAGAGTTAACAGGGGCTGAATGGTTAATAAATGCAAAAATGTGTCCCAGCCTTTTAGCCATAGACTTTGACAGACACTTTCATAGCTTCCTCAGAGAAAAGTGGTGCATTTTATAACACTTTGAATATTCTTCAAAGAATTTAAAAATGGGATACTTATACACACACACAGAGAAAGGCAAATGCAGTCAGCATTACTGGGCTGACTTTATAATACAAAAATCCATCAACATTAGCTTTATAAATACCCTCTACTGGGGAATCAGCAGTTTCTTAAGCTATCCAAATGCTTTGGAAAGGGAGCTGTTTCTCTCACTGGTGCTCAGATGGTTCTTTATGTAAGCGTAGAGAGAGATCTGAGAACTCATCCAGGAGGAGACTTGGGCTCCACTCTTGGTCTGGAGCACACATTTTGTTAACTCAGGATACAGATTCTTACTGCAATGCTGTCACACAGGTTCCAGGGTATGAAATAGAGGGGTTAAACCTTTAAGGGGTTAAACATGTAATGATGACATACTGAAGTTTCTAATGTTAATGTTTAAATGTCATCTAGTTGATTAATGAGCTGTTTCATTTGCAGTCCCTACAAATTTATTTTTTTTATCTTACTTGCACAGCCTACAGTAGTTTCAAAGTCATCAGCAGCTCATTATGAATAATCACAGAGTGTTCATGAAGGAAGAGTACAATGAAAATGACAAAATTCCCAAGTTATTAATGGGTAAATATTCAGTGTAAAGTGAAAATTATTTATAAAAACATTCCGAAATGTTGTAATGTCATTTGTACAATTTCACAGTGGAAAAAAAAAGGAGAAGATGCAATCTAACTTTTTTATAATTTTTCTAATATTTGCTATGGTATTTTCAAGCAAAATGTATTTTTTTTTACACATCTGCTGCTTTGAGACTTAGAAAAAATATTTAGAGAAAACAATTTGTTTTAAAAGAGTAGGAATATAAACATTGCACAATTAGCTGTTAATGATACTGTAAATATGTTTCTTAAGAAACGTATTTAACTCCTGATTTTAGAAATAAATATTAGATCTACATTAAAATATATTCTACTCTCTCAGTTTCTGTTCTGAGATTCAAACGTGTCCTTTTCCTCTGAAACATATTGATACAGATATATTGCAATAACCTGCTTAGTAAGCTTCTGTGTTTCAGGTATTAAAATAATAACAAAGAGAGAAAGACATATGTGAATGTGGAAACATCGAATTTAAGAAAGTCAAGGCGGGATCCTCTCCACAAAATGAACACTTAACCTATAGAAGACTTGATAAATAAAAGTTATCCTTGAGGCAGAGTAGGCTTCAAGTTGGGAGTCAGCCTGCAGCTATTGGAAGCAGGAAGGCAACTTATTACGGCATGTGGAGTTACACCAAACAAAACAGGAATCTGGTCAGGGTTTGTTATGGTTGAAGTAGAAGAGTTTTTTTCTCCTTGAGAAGAAAAAAAGAATAGGTTTGAAGCCCATGGAAATAAAGAATTTGCTTAATTTTCCTGTCATGGAGCTGTTTGCTGACATTTGTTTGCGTATCTGGCAGTCAGATTTAATATTTGACAGTATCACTTGACATGCCCAGGCGTAGGGCTAAGAGATTTCTAGGAGGTTTTTTTCTTCCCAGACACAGTAAGTACGCACACTTTATCCTGATGCAGATCTCCACCTTTCCACCGTGTTTCTTAGTGGGGCCAAAAGAAAAGAGAGGTATGAAGGGCTGTGATAATAAATAATTTTAGATCTGATAGGGTTTTGAAGGCCTTTGAAATGTGTTCTGAGTTTCATGTAACGCTGTTTTTTCAAAGCAATGAAAAGCTTAAATTAGTGTTGCTTGAGGACATTTTCAAGACCGATTTTTCTGTAAATTAATTTCTTGCGCTATTTTCACTGCTTTTGGCTTGCAATAATTTAATCAGAGCCTGTAATCTTCTATCAGTTATCTTGCCAACCTGTAATGTTCCTTTACACTTCAATGGAGTCCCTCAGTATGCTTCCAGCCTATTGAGGGGATACATTCTGCTGCTGGTCCTAAACTTCATGATTCAGTGCCTGAGAAGCCAAGAAATAATTAAATAGGTGAATGTCAACTTTAAATATTCTATTTTTCTTGTTATACGCACTGAGGATAACATACCCTCACAGACTCATTAAATTCTATATTCTGTTGATAGTTGTTCCATGTCTTGGCAAAGATTGTTTTGAAAATATGGAGATCCCTTAGATAGGAGCATACCTGTTATCTTAAAATATGAAATATCTCAGAAACAAAAGTCCTGATTGTGCAGACCAATTGCATAAAAATACTGTTTCTGGTTGTAATTTTTATTTGTTGTTTATGGCAATTTCCAGTGGGCTTTTGCCACAAATCCTGGGTGGAATCTATCAATCTTTCTGTCATAAAGTAAAACAATGCTTCACCCCTTTTGTGTGACCCTAGTGCTATAATATTTTTCTAATTAAGATCAGTATAAAATTCATTTCTTCACTACTTCCTCCTCCACATCCCACTGCCAATTTTCTCTCAGAATAAGACGGCTACTGTTTCTGTCTACAGCCAACATAAATCAATTCCTAGCAAACAGCCTTGTGTGATATCTATTAACTTGTCACCAGGGATAAAATTTATTTAAAAGTTAAGAAGTATTTTGCAATATAAAATTCAACCCAGTGCTGCAGTAAATAGTATATGCTTCCTTAATAAAGCACTTTTTCAGGCACCACTTTTAGAAATGCAATCTACCAATCCTGGAATACCGAATGAAATACACAAACCCTGAACATCTTTAGTGATTAGTGTCTCAAGAGTAACACTTATTTTTCTGGACAGCTTGCCTTGTATTACGTCAACAAGATTTTCCATTGTTTTACTCTCCCTTCCTTGTTTCTTGTTTTCCCAAATAAGCAAGTAGATCACATCTTTTGAATAGGCCCCTAAGAAAAATAAAAAGCATATGAATAGTGTAAATAATTTTCTGATAAAAATCATGGCATGGAACTCAGCTAATTGCATTTTTCTTTTCTCTAGGTTTTACCGTAATTTGATTTTGGTTCTACAAATATGAATGCATTTGTTAATCAAATCTGGCATGTCCAAAACTGTGTAAGAAATGTTCTCATATTTTCTAAGCTGATTTGAAAAAACTCTTTTTGGAGGAAATAACCTCACTTGATAGGTGTATAGAACACAGTAGGGTAAAATAGGCACTACAGCATTTGTTTACCAAGTCGCAGCACTTTTATTTTTCTGGTTTTCTCTGTTTATTAATATCTAATGAGAAAGAAGAAAAAGACACAGAAATTAGAGGAAAAAGAAAACAAATTAAAATAAACCAGAATTTCAGCAAATTACATGCAAAAAGGAAGACAAGAGTTAATCTCCAAAGACACACATGAATCTTTTTAAAGATAATAAGCATAAAGAAAATAGTTGGTATTGCATGTTAGAGTTCTCTTTAAAATCCCATCCATTTGTAAAGGAGAAAACATCGTTGTATTTTTCCAGTTCCACGAACCACCCTGTGTTAACTTCTCCTCAGAGATATGTTGGATAGGTCATTTAGCAATTTTGCATAAAATGGAATGTTTCATATTTCCCTTACCTAAGTATGATTCATTTAGCCACTAAAATTGCTATTGAAAACCATTTTGCATCATTAGCCAGTATTACTAAATCGTTCAGCATGCTTGGAAAACACAACCATGGGAAAACATATGTTCATGTGAAGCACTTTTGATAAGCTGTTATAAAGAGAGTTCCAGTACATAAACCCATAACTCCTGCCTGTAAAATGAAATATGCAACAAGTAGGCCAAATCTTGATTATATCTCTGATATTAAAGCCACAATTTTGGTTTATTTTGCCATGTGGTAATTATGCCATCTGTGACTGACCCCTTTAAACTCCCCTGCAGCCTTCTGTATAAATCGAAAAAGAGCTATTTTTATGGTTTGCTTTCATTTAGTATTTAGTTTTTGTTTTAGACAGTCCCAGTTCATGATCTCTGGCCTGGCTTAGGAATAAGGAGTTCTCAGGTTTTCCTCCAGCCCTCTGGCCTGACCTCTGCCCAGCAACTGTAGTGCAGCTCTGTGATGAGGGCTTCCCTCTGTGGCGATCAGACCCAGAACCTGCCAGCATCTCCAAAGAATTTCCCAATCAACAGGGTGTGGTGTATACATATTTTTCTTCCTCATAATAGTCAAGCAAGGCAAGAACTACAATAAAACATTTTTATAAGCAACAAGTTGCCACAGGGTTTTCACTTTTCTTTGAAAAAACATGTTGATTCTTTGCTGGAAAAAGACACAGGAGAGCCAAGGATATGTGTATATGTAAAAACCAAAGTTCTTTACAAGAAGGCATCAGCACTTTCACACACAGCCTGAGGGGTCATCTCTGCTAATGGGCCATACTGGACTGGCATAATAGGCAGCTGCGACACCTAGACCATCAAAACTCCAAAAATATCCCATGACTCACAGAGCTAAATCACCCACTGTGAAACTCCCTGCCCTGGGGGAGGTACTGGACATTCCCACTTGAACCTGAGCATACATAATCTTGGGGTTTTGGGACTTCTGGTACCACTTGTCAGGCCGAGAGGAGAACCAGAACTCCAACAGGACTGCCACTGCCAGTCTCGACAAGACTGCAATCGTTACCTCAACAGAACTACCACCATCGTCCGGACCAACAGATTTTCCTTTGCTTTTACTTTGCTTTCAGGGGGGCCAAGTGGTGCTCAGCACAGGGACCAACAAACACTGTTCTGTTCTTGTCCCGGGGGGCTAGCTTATACATCTATTTTTGGCAGTTAAAGCCAGTTTTTCTCTGCATCATTGCATCTATTGTAATTTATTTTTAGTAAATTGTAACTCTGACTTATAATCTCTCTAGAATTGGGTTCATTTCTCCCGCCAGTTTACTTTTAAAACAGCACAATATTTTTTACCTTTTAAGTTTTTGCATATTAAATCAAAAGACAGAGCATTTCCATGGTATCACAAAGACTGAAGCTGTGGTCTGGCATTTAGAGGCAGATGTGCTCCAACTGGTTCCTGCCCCATTCAGCTATCCTTTTGGATGGCTTGCTCCTGGCCATGAATCATTGTGTCCCTGCTGCTGCACTTGTGTCCATGTAGTCAGGTAGGTTGGAGGAACTTGGTCCAGCTGAAAAATGTCCTCGAGAAGAAAATAATCAAGAGTGTTTACTTTCCAGCCTGTTTCACTTCCTGCCTAAAAAATCCCCTGTGCCAGCAGGGACTGTGGGATGAGGAGAGATGCACGAAACACAGAGCAAGAGCCAGCAGCAGGGGCAGCTGCTGCTTATGCTGATGTGGCCACCAAAAAGCTGTTCGGCATGCTGTGACCACAGCACCCTGCCTGTCACCTATTTGATTTTCATCATACTCTCTCTAATTGAATTTCTGTCTCTTTCCTTGTGTTTCTCAACAAGTAACTCCTCAGTGTACAGAGACTGAAGCTCCACTTACCACTAGTGCCTGTATTGCTCTTTGCAGAGGGAGAAGTGCTAGTACCTGATCAGGCAAGTCAGCAGAAATACCCCCCTTCCATTTGGTCAGCAGAATCAATGAGGTCACAACGGCCAGCAAACATTTCTTCACTAGCTTGATCCACCAGCAAAAGAAATCTCTCATGAAACCCAGTTAAATATAGCAAAACCACTGTTCATCTTCCTAAACACAGATATCAAAACAGAGATATCACAAGGGCATTAGGAAATTTATGTGAATGATCATTAAGCATCTTTCTGACACAGGGCAAAGAGCAGTCTCATCAGCAGGTAGCACACACAGGTTGTCAATGAGGTGCCCTTACAGAGGGAACAGAAGGGAGGTGTTGAAATCTTTAGGGATGCAGCACTTCCCAAAGCATTTTCCCTTGCATTACATGAGTCATTCATGGCAGAAGGGAGCTTGCATGGCTTGGTCCCTTCAGTGCGGACAATGAGGATCTTGCCAGCAGCACCGCAAGGCAAGTTGCATGCACTCTGGCAGGCAGCCAAGCATCACTTAAGAAATATTACCAGCACAAAGAACTAATTTGAAATAGCCATAAGCATTGAGAAAACGCTCAGAAACACCAGTGTCTGCGCTGCTCAACTCTCAGACATGCTGGGAAGGGAAAGGGACTAGAAGTGGGATACCTCAGGCCAGGAGCAAGTTGCTGCCAAACAATCTTGAGAGCTAAACTGACCCTTCTGATGTCTCACTGGTCCCTACAGCACCAAGGTGAGACAGAGATAACTGACAGCTGACGAAAAGTACAGCACTCTTTTACCGAACCTGTGAGTCATCAAAACAGTCTTGCTCTCTGAATTCTGGTGAGATCAACTCCTAGACAAAGCTGGCAATGGTATGCACGCTATGTTTTCTGGAGACTATCATCTCAATATGGGCATGCAAAAAGATGAGACATTTTTAAAACTTACGGAAATATCACCACTGTATGAACCTCCACAAAATAAACTGAAAGATTTCCTACTTTCCAACTGCACAGCAGGCTTGCTTGGTACAGCTGCTTAGGTGCTATTTTTGTATCACATCTCTCAAAACCATTGCGTCTCACTGCAGAGACGGGTGCTGGGCAGAAGGATGAAAGACACAGATGCTGTGTCTGAGGAATTGTTTTTAAATCGCCATGAATTTAGCGTAGTCCCACAGAGCAAGAGGGTGTTGTTAGCTGATGGGATGCTGTCTGCCATTAATTAAAGCCTGTTTACTCAGGGATCATATACTGATGCAAAGGAAGAGAATTATTTTAGAGAGATTTCACCTTTATTGCCATTGAATGAAATTAACATTAGCTGAATGGCTCACTTGGAAACATAAAAAGGAAAAGTATCTTAGAGTGCCAATTATAAGCATAAGGTCTGGAATGGCTCTCACCAGCAAGCAGTAGCTACTGGTCCTTGTGAAATGACTCCGCAATGCCCTCTCTCTCTCTTCCTTCCCTGTTGAATTTGCTGGCTTGTGATTCTTCAAAACAGCTCACTTTACTGCAGACAGAAGCAAGCACGATTAACCCACTGTCCAAGCTGACTGAAGCAATCCATGTTCATGGCAGAATGGCTATAACCCCAAACCCGCCTCTTTCAGGGAAATCATTATACAATATTTATTCTGAGATGTTTGCCCAGTTTTAGAGTGTATGTTTTGATGAGCTGAAGAAGCACCTCACCTTGATGAAACCAGTCAGTTCAGGGACAGCTTTGATCTTTGCATATCTTCTATCCTGCAAAAGGATTTTGCAAACAGTAACCTTGAAGGAAGTTGGCTTTCAGTCATGAACAGGAAAACAAAAATAATCAGTTCAGTTGGGAATTTTATGGAGAATTTTGGGGTAATTTGGGGGGTTTTAATAGAGAATTTTGGGGTGATTTTGGGCAATTTAATAGAAAGTAAATTTCGGACAACTGAATTTTTCCATCATGTTTCAGTTTCTGATGTGCAAAATGAAAATGAAACAGATTGGCTCAGGTTGAATTGATCCATGCAGGACTAATTTAGTTTCCTAAATACAATTAAAATATCTTGTCTCAAGACAGTTCAACATTAATCTTTCCTCAAGCTGCTACAGTGCTTCATGGGAGCTACAGTTCATTCTCTTCTGAGAGATGGATACCTGAGAGAACACATGCCTTATGGTCCACACAGTTTCTAAATGAGACTGGGCAAAATAAAGTCATCACTTTGCTGAATTTCATTTTGATATATTACCTTTGGTTAAATCTGAAAATGTGGGAAATTTTGGATGAGAATTTAGGAATCCACCTGTCTGGAAAGCTAAAAATCTGTTTGTACCAGGGTCTGAAAAGCGCAGAAGTAGATTACACCTGGCCCTGAAAAGTGTAGAAGTAGATCATATCTGGCTCTCCAGACAGGTGGTGAACCACCTGCCTCTTTAGAAATGAATGGTTTCTGTGGCTAAGTTCAGAGAACTATGACAGCGATGCATAAACAACAGGTCAGATCCCCCAAGGTGGACCAGGTAAACAAGCTCAAGGTCCATCATCCATACTTTTACATTGCATCATATCTGTGAAGAAGTCATCCCCCATGATTGCCAAAGGTGTGATTTTATTGCTCTAAAAGGTCTCTGAATTGTACCATTAAAGAATAAAGGCAGCATCTCTCCCCTCCAAACAGCTTTGCATGGCTGGATACCTTGTCATTGAATGCTTTCCTCTCATTTTTTTTTTCTTTCCAGCACAGTTTAAAAATTGATCCCTTTTCTTTCAATAAGCTCAGGATTTGAAGGGTTCAGCTGTAGATGTAACAACCAGTTTTCAACACTGAAAATGCAAGGGTGGAACAGTATACACTTAAAAGTAGAGTTTCAACATTTTTATTTTCACAGAAAGGTTATTTCTTTCTGGAACACTAATGAGGACTAGCTTGTATAGGAAAAAAAAATACAGACGCAGGTATGCAGAGAAACTGCAGAGAGTTTCACCCTTTAGTGAAGGCATATTAATGCAAACCTGCTGTTCCTCCGGCTTTTGGCTGAGCAGAGCTAGGTTGCTCATACCACTCCCACTGGAGCTCTGTCTCCTGGGTAGACTGGGAGGGCAATGTACACAGAGGAGTCAGCTGCCACTGGGCACTGGTAGCTGAAAACTTCTAATTGATCTTTCAATTGATTTTCTATCATGAGTCTATAAAAACACTTAGTGCTTTGGGAATATGTGTTACAATTGCTTTGGGAATATGTGTTACAATTTTTTAAAAATCTTCTCTGGTTAAATGGCAGTTTCACTATTCCAGTGATAACTTTAAATCTGTGCAACGTACACACACGTGTTCCAGCACATATTGTTCACAAGATAAGAAGCTTAGAGATAAACAATTGCCTTCTTTTCACTTCAACTATACCACAAAGACAAATACACAATGCGACAAATCCCTGAGCAGTGAAGTCCCTGGAGGACACTGATTTACACCAGATGAGAACTTCGAGTGAAGCACTTGCTTTCTCTTGAAGCAGAATAGTTCTTATTTCTTTCCTAGGATTTTTTTCTATGGGCTACATGGATCACTAGAAATTAGCTAATTTTACAGAATGTTTAAATATATTTTACGTAGGTAGTGATGTACTTCTAATATAATCAATACCACATGATAGGCTATACATTACACTAGAAGGAGATAGGTGTGATGTATGAATCCAGAAATGGCATTTCCCTTGCCTAATATGTCTACTTCCTAGCTTCTCATCACAGGTATATTTTCTAACTTCCACGATGTAATAACTTTCTAAATTTTCATCATAGAATCATAGAATGGCCTGGGTTAGAAGAGACCTTAAAGATCATCTAGTTCCACCCCCTCCGCAGTGGGCAGGGATACCTTTTATTTTTAAAGCTTTGTTTAGTCACAGTTTAATGTTCTGTGCAAGTTCAGCTTCATCTGCACCTATTGATTCAAAGTGTTATTTAAAAAGAACTCATTGATAAATATATTTTCCTGTCATTCTCACTGATTCATTGCAATCACCAGACAGAATTAATAATGAGCAACAAAATTCAAAAAAATATAGCAAAGAATAATGAAAAAGCTCAGAGATATCACTTTTAGAGATATAAACTTCAAATCATGATTATCCATTGATGACTGCAAAGGCATTCTACATTTTAAGTCCTACTATTTGTGGCCTTGTAGTGCACTTTAAATAGTGCTTTTCCAAAGGAGTGTATTGGAAGACATCACAGTGGGCATGATTCTGATTGCTCTTGTGTAAATACTGAGATTGACATCTATGTACTAATATTCTCTATTTCTAAATTTATTTCACCATTTTCACTATACTATCTCTTGCTTCAAGTCTGTTTTAATTTACCTTCTGATTATTTTTAATAGTATGTAAGCTGGAAAAATGGGACCTCTTGCTTTTCCTGTATCCAGAGTTTGCAGAAATCCTTCCTGCCCAAGCCTAAGAAAGCAGGGATGTCAGAAGGCAGGAGACACTATGCCAAGGGTAGAGGACAGGATCTGTCTTGTTTTAGTGCATCACCTCAGATCCCATCGATATGAAAGGAGTCATGGTAGCAGCATTAACCGTTGTTTGAAATATTACCTCCCGATCAAGAGACATGCATGCACAGGTTCAGACTAAGTTTTCCACTTCTGCTGAGGAAGTAGAGAGGATGAGCAGCTGAGAATGATGGGACTTCTCTCTGACTCTGAATGGTTTAAAAGCTGTGGATGTTCCCCTGTCCTGATGCCCACCCCTTTCAGATTTTCAAATGTGGCCCTTGAAATCACAGAGGTTATAGAAAAAATTTTACATTTGATAGCCAATTTGAAACATCTTTCCCAGCAGATATAGGGTGCCACGCTGTACTGGCTGTTTTCTCTACTTCCAAGGAAAGCAAATAAACCTAGCTGTCTCTTGACTGTCTGGGTTAAGAAGAAATGTTGGAATTTTGTTTCAACTTTCGCTGAGACTACAGCTAAGAGAACAAAAATATTGGAAGAAAGGGACTCAGGGGAATGGGAAAAAAAATATGAGAGATGGTATTTGAAACCTGCACTCACATCTCTTTTCTGGATCAGTCTGTGCATGGGAAGTTTTCTGTCTTTCTTTCCATTGCCCAGTATTCCCTGAAACAAAAAAAAAGTCTGAATACAAGTGTTATTGACTAGGATGTGAGAGAACCCATCCTAATCTCTGATTGAACCAAGCAGGTTATGTCTCTTTTTATACATAAGAGATCATCTCTGCTGAAGGAAAACCCAGTCTGCTGTAAGGTCAGGGGGTGTGAGGTGTCTACATGATCACTGAAGGCAGCTGCACTAGCAGCAAGTGACCCTAACAGCACTGGAAACGGCACCTGGAGACTGGTGGCCATGCCAGGGTGCCTGCCATGTACCCCTGGTCTGTTGAAGAGCTCCTTAGACTCTAGTACTTTCGAGAGCAGTCTCCAAAGGGCTTAATTGTCCCTACACTGCCCCTGTGTGACAAGCTGAAAGTGCTGCCCAAGATACTTAAAATATTTCATTGGGATCTTGTGACAAACATAAAAAATGGCCAGACTGATACTCAGCAACATTTTCTTCCCAATATTTTCTTGGTTGTGGAAGGTAGGCATGACCAGATTGAACATCTGTTTGGTCCCTCCAGTGCTGTATCCTGTCTTGAACAGTCAGCAGCTCAGAGGGTTGCAGGGGCAGGAACCCTCCACCATGGAACTCTTCTGGGTGCCAAAGTACACTCTATTTCTGATATATATAAGATTACTACTACTTTTATACACATATTTTGTACACTGCTGAAGTAAAACAGCTGAAAACCAAATCTGTTAAGTAAGGTTACCAGGTAAAACATTTACAATTCATCTTTGTAACTGTAGAAGCAATGAAAAGTGAATGAGCTGCAGCTTGAAACATTTTACTTCTGCTGCATGCAAGAAAATGAAAGATCAGGTGCTGTGAAGGATTGCAATGGGCCTAGGAAGAGAGAACAGCCTTCCACCATGGTCCTCCATAACCAGAGAAAGACAACCAACGTATGCAGCCAGCACACTTTGTCATTAAGCAGCATCTTCAAATGTCAAACTTACTTACTGAACTTACAGTTCTGTGTTATCTTTTACAAGCAATGTAAAAAAGTAATACGCTTTGTATAGATTAATCCTTGTAATTCTACATTGCTTATTCTCAGAGATAACTCTCACTCACTTTGTCTTCTCATTATCTAAACAGACATGCCTTTCCTTAAGTCATCAACAGAGGTCATCACACAGATGCCCTTGTGGAATATTCATTAATCAAACAACTAATTTGAAATGGATCTTCAAAGCATTATTCATTTCCCATCATTCTTCATACATCAATTTAAATGCTTTATCCGTATAATGATTAGGTTGATGTTTAATTAATTGTGAAAATGTGAATTAAAGCTAAATTAACAGACAAATTATTCTACAGCACACAAAAAGCTTAATTCTCTACTGTTAGGTTTAAAAATCTCAGCAATTTTCCATAAACACCTTTTTCTGCTTTGTAATATGTTGTTATAGCAGTTGGTTACATTTTTTAAAAAATGTTATAGTCTCAGTCCCACTAATTTACTTCCTCAAATGGCAGAATAAAGAAAGGTTAATGCAAATGCAAATCACCTATTTGTAATTAAGAATTAATACGATATTCACTATTTGAGAGGCCCAAGATAAAGGGAGATACACTGAAGATGTTCTACTTCAGCTTGAGAATTTATCTAATCTCATCAAGCCATTAGATCTAATAATTAATTTCTCAGAGATCACAAAAAGATGAATCACCAGCTATAGAGCATGAACTAGGTGATACACTATGTGACATGTCTTGGACATGGCAAAAATCAGATGATTTTATGACAGAATAGCGTCCAAATTGCAGTATATGAGTTACACCTGTCCTATTTACAAACCAGTGGTTCTATATTTCAAGTGGATAAACCATTATTTATGTTACTTCCTAGAGGTTTTCACACTTTGTTGATCTTGCAGAATGGATACTGCTTCTAAATGCCAAGAGGGCATTTCATAAATGGATGGCTGATCTCACTACACTACATCCCAAAGTACATGCCTTCTGCTGAAATATATAAAGTAAAAATACTGATTGTATTGTAACAGTAATAAATTATTTACAAGAAGAACTTGCCAGATTTGCACATGAAAAATAATCAAATATTTCTATGTAACAATTATTAGAACAACTTAAAAACTTCTATTTCAGTGTAGGTGAAATGCATGTATATAAATATAGCCAAAGAGTACATATATATGGCCAAAGAGGTCCAAGAGCATGATGACTTATTAAAAAAATGTTATGAAAGGTAAGTATCCCATCTATTTATTATTACAAAAGTAAATATAACATCTAAATAAGTTTTACTACCATCTGGTTATTTTATTCAGGTAGGACAAAAAAGGCAACTCAGATTAAAAATCTTTCTTCTGTTCAAAAAATTAATATGACAAAAGCCGTACAAAAGGCATCATATTGAATTCAAACAAAATCAGAACAGGGAATGCATTTTACAGGACAGTGTGACAGCAATTGGTCCCAGTGTGGCAAAGCAGTAAGCACAGGCATTTGTTAGCACTGTTCTGAGTCTTGTTTGTGTTGAGTTCACAAATGCTTCAGCAACAAGATCTAAACCCACATCCTTTGGGCCTGTCCATATTCAGTATTGCACCAAAGTAACAATTAAGGTTCAATTAGATATATGCTTAAATGTGTTATATGATAAGGCTACATTATTAAATGAATGATGCCTAAATGATAAGCAGTAAGATTTGAATTGAGCTGCTCAGAATTAGGCCATTTTTAATTTTATCTTTTCAAAAACATGTATGAGCCAGCCTGAGGTGCCTCCTTATTTGTATGTCTCAATAATGAGAAATGTTGAGCATCTACAGCTCTCACTGACAGAATCAGATGCACATACAGTAATAGACCAATTCTCTTAGATTTACTTTCTGTAAGCAACCAAGGAAAACCACCGACTTTTACAAAACACTGCTATTTCATCAGCAAATCCTTGAGTGTACAGACTTGGGCCATCAAAGGAATATGAATATTAAGGATTCTGACTATTAGTCAAGATGAAATTTCAGATCAAATTAATGTCAAAATACAATGCATAAAAAGCATAGTCAAGCAGCATTTCATTAATTTTCCTGTTTGGGGAGAGTTCAGTAGAGGTTTTCAGATGAACCAAGAGTTTTCAATTTGCTCAACTGTCTTGAATAATAAGTCCCCTTTTTTCCCCTCTCTCCTTTTCTTTTTTTATCCCCCCCCTCCATTTGGGATAATAGCTTTATAGTCTACAAGCCACACATGTTAAGAAGCAGCAGTGTCCAAATTCCACTTCAGCACATCACAGCCCTCAGCAACTGATAAAGCAACATTTATAAACCTGGTCTCATCTAAGTTAAAGCAGATATCATTCAGAAGACATAAAATACAGGAAAAGAGATTGAAGTATATTTTATTTTTCAGTGATTTATTTATGAAATTCCTGGGGGACATAGCCACACAAAGGTCTCAAAGCTGTGGTCTGTGGTAAATAGTATGTCATAATATATTTAACAAATGATAATTCAAACCACAGAAAAGTATAGAGTGAAAGGTTCAGAAAATATTCCTAGATGGGAAGTTAGTGAACACTTGGTTTTAACATTTTATTATAGCTTAGAGGTAAAGTCACTGCTGACTGTACAAATAAATAATTCCCCCTCTCTGTAGTAGCAGAGATTTTTGCTCACATAAAGATTGCTCAAATCCTAGAAAATTTACAGGTCAAGATTTAGAAGTTTCCATGAAAATGTCCCTATGGATTGTCAAACACTAATGAAGGAACAGTTTCATATATGGCAGTAAGCTTTCAGAGGTTATTCAACACCAATAACAATAACAATAAAGTATCAGCAAAAGAAAATTGATTCAGCATCAGAGAAAACCTCAGGTGGTATATCATACTGGCTCTCAGAGTTAATCACTGAAAAAATAAATGGAAATACTGTACAAAATTCTGTATTCTATTCTATAGTGCAAAGTGTCTGTAACTAAGTAGCCCCCAGAACAGCAATGCTATGCTTCTTGTCAAAAAGTCATTCCTTCATCTAGTATTGCTGCTAGAATCAGCATTTGCAACAAATCATCCAGAATCTTCAAGTCTCCTACTCCACAGCATTACTGGCCCTTTACAGTGCCACAAGCAATTGTTTCCTTCCGTTGATGCTCAGATATACCAGGTACTATATGGGAAGTACCCCTATCAAATCCCATTGACACCTCTCATAGAACACCTCTCTTGTCCTGCTGCCTGCTGCATATTACAACAAATGTACTCCTCACCACGCTGCTGCCAGCCTGCAGCCCATTTCCCAGGAGTTTAGCTATATTGTCTTTCAGTGTCCCAAGCTACAATTTATAGGATACATACTTATAGGATATATGTTTTCAATGGTGTATGCTTTTACTAAAAGAACTCCCTAGGGGATCCACTAGGCTTCCGTTTTTACAAACCCCTGAACAACGTTAAACACTGGAAAAAAATTACAGGAATTTAGTTGGGTTTTGGCTGACATATCCTATTATGCTAGCAAAAGTTTTAGTCTGGAAACTCTGTCATGCTGTGCCTGTTCTCAGTCCAAATCCTCAGAAAGGAATAATGTGTGTGAAGAAACCCTAAGCTCTGGATTTCTGTCAGAGGAAATCTCTGTGAATGTTCTTTTGCTTACTGCAAAAGTCCTATGCCAAAGTCCATTATCAGTTTCTCACTTTTAAGTAGTATGGTTCTTACTTTATTTTCCTTGTTGCTCCTTGTTTTCCTCTATTATTTCCACTATTTCTGTAAAAAAACCCCAAACCAACCAACGCAAAAGCCATACAGTCTCATTAGGCCTGAATACAAAGTTCATCATATGCAATCATGAGGACCGTGCTGAAATGTCATTCTTTACATGCAAGCAAGATACTTCAAAATCCCAGCCATATCTCTGCCTGGCTCCCAGGAGATCATCCTATAACTTGTCATATTCACATTAATTAATTCGGGTTTTGTTTGTTTTGTCCTAGACTTTTTTTTTCTCTTTTTTAAGGAAAGGCTACTGGATGGTAACAATGAAAAGGGCAAAAGTCACATATACAGTGTCTTCTGAAAGGTCAAGTCATTAAGAATTTGCTTATATCTTTCTTTGTGTCTGCACTTTTTTGGTACTGATATCAAAAAGCTGAGCCCCAAAGCTGAGCAGAAGAATCAACTCTCCTGGTCCCAGCGGACACTGCATCAGCCTGCATTCATCTGCTCTGTGTAACTTGGCTCCACTCAAACTTCTCACTGAAATTACCTCCAGTGTTTACCATCACAACCCTTCCACTCTGTGTAAACAATTCAAAATACCAGAAGCCATTAATACCTCCTTTAAAACATCCTTGGAATCCTTGACTACTGTAACAGTGAAGAAAAATGTAGATTTAACAATCAGAAACCTCACAATGAATACCAAGAAGTAGAGGTTATACTTGCCACCAATTCTCCAGCCTTGTTGACTGTCTGCTTTAAGACTTTTCCTTATTCTTTTTAGTGATTTAAGAGTAAAGTGTTTGAGAATGTCTATAGTTCTGCTACATACAAATTATTGTCAAGTAAAGATAACCATCATCAAAGAAAAAGATTAGTTTGTTCTCTCTCATTTGCCCCTTCAACAATATCTGCTCAATCAAGAGAAAAATCAGGAACAAGAGATGATGAAATAAAACTCTTCTAGAAGAAAACACTTTACCAGGAAGAAAACTAGCCTGTTCAGTTAGCTTTTACTGTTCAGGTCTGTTAAAAATGGTCTTGCCCACAGACTTCTATTTTCTCCTGGATCTCCAAAAAGATAATTCCAGTTGATGACTTGTGGAGCTTCCAAATCCCACCTTTTATTCTTTATCAGAGAGAAATGGCTGTAAAAGCTTAAAGCTTCAGTTCCTTTACTAGCATTATTACTTGTCTTCAAAATATATTTTCCATCATCCATCCAACATAATTTCCCTGTGTCGATGCAATGCAATAGCAAAGCCTGTGGTTTACCAGTACATTTCCAATTACTTGCATTAAAAATATTTGCTATGAAAACTACTCTGTCTCAAAAATAACCCCATGGAAAATGTGCCATTAATCAACAAAATAATTGCAAGGACCTTCATTCCACAACGGAAAGAGTGGAAAGTTTTTCCTATTCATTCCATTTGTTTTTAAGACAAATTTCAGAAGCAAGAGACGCCTGAAGCAGAATTCTGCATTTTACTTAATAAAATCAGCAAATTGTCCTAAAGTCACTGGATTAAACTTGATCTATTTCTTTTTTTTTTTTAAAAAAGGTGACATGGCCCCAGTTGGAGAAAGGGTGAGCCACACTTGGGGTAGGTTTGAAGGAGAACGGCCTCTTTATTAGGGGAGTTCTGGCTTATATAATGTTGGAAGAGAACTTGCTGGAAGAAGGGGAGGAGCGAGGGCGGAGTGTGCAAAAGATGACCAAACAAGGGAACATAAGGGTGGTTACAATCCGAACAAGGGAAAATAAGGCAGTAATAATCCATTTAAGGGAGAGGATGGCCATAAAAGGCAACACTGCAATGCAGCAAGCATCGGCCAATCAGGGGAAGGGTTTGAGGGTACAGAGAATATAGAATTATTAAAAAACAACTTTTAGAGTACAAAACAGGGGAAGATACAATAAAACTGTAAACTGCATCTTGGAATAATAAACACAACAAAGTCCAATGCTCTCAATAACTTCAAACGGAGGTTTCCTTGTCAGGAGGGCCGTATGATTCTTGTTCTTTTCTCCACTTTTCTTATTCTTCATCAGTCTCATCCCTGACAAAAAGGTGATGAGGTTTTTGATAACATCACGATGGTGATTTTGGGGCACTTACAATAACTTATTCAAGCTAGCATGAATGTTGCTTTGGTACCCTCCTATAATGCAACCTCCGCAACCCAACCTCTGCTGTTTTTCCTTTCAAAATACCTTTCACTGATTTTAGCTTTGATTTCTGCTACTCTAAAAGCAGTGTGAGACATGAATGTTTTCCAGACTAGCCATGCAGCCTCCAAGGTCTCTTATTTTCCTTTTGTGAGAAAAAATGTTAGCAACATCTTAGGACAGTCCTAAGTGTGATGACTTTCAGATCAGTAAGCACAGTACTGAACCAGCAGTGTCTCCAGGCTGTGGCCTGCAAACCAGGGGTGGTGCAGACACTAGCTATAGTGCAGCTGCTTGGTAGAAATGCCTAACTCCTCCATAGGAGGTTATAAAATCTTTGGAAAATAAGGGTTCCTGGGATTCTGTGGTGAATTGTAGAGAATGGCAGTGGGCTGTAAGCCAATAGTATCCTCCAGGGCATTTATCTCTGTGGTATTTAAAACAGTTGCACTTCTGACAAGCTTGGACCGATCATCTTTGCAGCATGGCATCAACACAACAATTGCACCTTCTTTACCAGTCACAGCTGACCTGTGTTTCAGCCTTAGCCCTAGGCTCAGGTTGGAAACAGCATCCTCAGCAGGTATCACTCACCCCTTGTGCCAGTGCAAGGGACTGGCCTTACTACCATAAATAGTTAATGAATTTTCCCAGCAATGTGAGGGAACCTGACAGTCATTTGGGGATAAAAGGGTAAAGCCCTGAAATGTGTGTGGTCTTAAATACTCCAGGGTCAAAAATGGACATGAACACAGATGCACTCACAGAAAATGCTGTTATCAGCACAAGTTTTCTGCTTTTAGTTCCCACAAGGTACTAAACTGTAATAAACTATACTGGCAGAAGATACTGTAGTGTTGGTCTAATGGTATCTCTGCTCAGAGTTACACTTTGGGAGACAAAAACATATACTCGTCTCAGATAGAGTTAAAGCAATTAAAAAAACTGCAGCCAAGTGGAAGCCTAGAAAAACATAAGCTATACACATGCAGAAAAGCTGATGATGTTTTGCTTTTGTGGACCTCAGACCAGCTGGGAGTGCACAAGGGAGGATGACTGGTGCCAACACCCTGAAACAGAGTCACAGCTCTCCTGGCCACCTCCCAACCTAATCACACACACACATTCCAGCATTATCAGCACAGCTGCTTCTGCACCACACAGCAAACCAACCCGGGGATTAATTGGCTGAAAAATTAACCCAGAAAGTAAAGAGAAAGAGAAAGTTGGGGGGTCTTCTGTCTCAACTCACAGAGGTGTCACAGGCCAGTGTTTGAGCTGGTGCTTCTGGACAGGAGGATGCTCCCTTTGTGGGGCATTATCCTGTTTTGTTAGCAAAGGCTTTGCATCATGATATCACAAGCTGTTACACTGCCTTGTCCCCATCACCACTTTGATGCATTATACAGATGCATTGCTAGTCTCTCCAGTCAGACATGGACCTACTTCCATTTCCACATTAAGTGCCCCCCCCCATCAAAACACAACATGTATTTCAAGCTCTTTAGCACTGTAGAAACAGGTTTTCATCACCACATCCTATTTCACTGCTGTCTACCTGTTTTAGAAATAGGAAAACACTTGTATATCCCTTTTTACACATATTTCCTTTAGTTGACTTGGTACAGCCTCAGGTATCTGGATGTGTATCGTAACACTCTTGAAATATCTGTCAGCAAAACTCATATAATTTCAGGCAGTATCTGTTCTTCTTCTACCTTTGCAGTCTAAGCACAGTTTCACTTATCAAAATCACTTCTGCTACAGAAACACAAGACACCAGTAATATCCTTGATTTCTCCTGCTTTCTTCTTGTGTGCTACATAGGTAAATGAAAGATGGACTTTATTATCTTGTTGAGGTACCTTTCATCATTTTCAGTGCACTTCTCCCTCATAACAGGGTTTGGCTGAAAAGCTCTCCTTGCAGATTGCAGACATCACCTGCAAATTGCTAACTATGGGAACATGGATATCAGAATTGACCTGGATAGGATTTAGAAACCATTCAAACAGTGACAAGCTGCAATGACAAAACCATAAGGCTTCCAGATCAAGTGATGTGGAAATACAGAAAAACAGGCTGCTCTTAGCTGCACTGGGAGTTCTTTCAGAAACTCTGTTAAGAACAACCAATGAATCTGAATCTCAGCCTCAGTCACCACATCCATCAAGCCAGTGTTGCATCCTCCTGCTCTGGACTACAGCCATATCTCAAATATTTGCTAACAATTCAGACAGAATCACCTTGGAATTCCTTTATATATCACACTATTGTTCTAGTTTTGATATAATTTACCTGATTGGTAATTAAAACAATAAACCTCTGAAATTCAATGAAATATGAGATAATACTTGATAAATAGGGGCAAAATCCCACTTGAACAGCTCCCTACCTTCTGGGTGGAAGTCTCTAAATTCTGCAGTTAAGTTCTGGAGAGAAAAATTAAAAGGGTAATAGGATTATATGTCCTGTCTCCCCTCAGCAGACAGCAAATTGTTGTCTATATAAGAAAAGTGGTACTGGTTATGTGGCCAGCTCTCATGCTCGGGACTTTTGCAGATTTTTGTCTGTAAGTTAAAAGATTAAAGTCTTAAATAAACCAAAGAACAGCAGAGGACCCCAGTGTATTAGCTAATATTAATGGAAAGATAACATAAGTCTTTCTACCCCATGAGTACCAGAAATTTCGTAGTTTAAAGTACAATTTTCTCATACCTTTCATTAACTTCAGTGATAACTGCAAAGTCTTAAAACTTCCTGTTTTAGAGACTTGAGTTAGAAGCTTTCTGTAGTACTGAAAATATCACATCATATTAGCAAATTTGCAGATGACACCAAGCTGGGGGGGAGTGTTGATCTGCTGGAAGTTAGGAGGGCTCTTAAGAGGGACCTGGACAAGCTGGAGAGATGGCCTGATTCCAATGGGATGAGGTTCAACAAGGCCAAGTGCTGGGTCCTGCGCTTTGGCCACAACAACCCCCCGCAGCGCTACAGACTGGGGACAGAGTGGCTGGAGAGCAGCCAGGCAGAGAGGGACCTGGGAGTTTGGATTGACAGGAAGCTGAACATGAACCAGCAGTGTGCCCAGGTGGCCAAGAAGGCCAATGGCATCCTGGCCTGGATCAGGAACAGTGTGGCCAGCAGGACTAGGGAAGAGATTCTTCCCCTGTACTCAGCGCTGGTGAGACCACACCTGGAGTACTGTGTCCAGTACTGGGCCCCTCAGTTTAGGAAGGATATTGAGGTGCTGGAGCAGGTCCAGAGAAGAGCAGTGAGGCTGGTGAAAGGACTCGAGCACGAGTCCTGTGAGGAGAGGCTGAGGGAGCTGGGGTTGTTTAGCCTGGAGAAGAGGAGGCTCAGGGAAGACCTCATCACTCTCTACAACTCCCTGAAAGGAGGTTGGAGCCAGGTGGGGGTCAATCTCTTCTCCCAGGCAACCAGCAGTAGGACAAGAAGGCATGATCTTAAGCTCTGCCAGGGGAGGTTTAGGTTGGATATTAGGAAGAAATTTTTTACGGAGAGAGTAATCAGACATTGGAATGGGCTGCCCAGGGAGGTGGTGGATTCTCCATCCCTGGAGGTTTTTAAGATGAGACTGAATGTGACACTTAGTGCCATGGTCTAGTAACAGTGGCAGTGTTGGATCAAGGGTTGGACTTGATGATCTCGGAGGTCATTTCCAACCCAATTGATTCTATGATTCTAAATGTGAAAAGCACAGGGAAAATGTTGTATGACTCAGAAGGCAACATGTTCAGATGTTACTTACCAAATACAGATGATGTCTATTTGCAACATAGTCCACTAATGTCTTCACTCCTTGGGCACCAGCTGTGCCAGAAAGGAACTCCTCTGTTTGCTGAGGAATCTCTCAGTCTAGATACTAAATTCTTGCTGGGTTCAGAAAAGCACTCTTATTGGGAGTATTTCAGGATTATAAACGCACCAGACACCGTAGACACTCAATGAGTTTTGTAGTGACCACAAGTGAAGTTGGGAGCCACGGGCACAAATTAGGTGCTCCCATCTTTCTTTTCCCTGAAGTTATGAGATAAGGAGTAAGATTTTCCCCTTTGTGGAATGAGTAAGTATCTGTTCTGAAAATCTTGGTGAAGACCTTTGTTAACCTTGCGTCTCCTTACCATAAACTTTGGCCCACTGAGAAGGATGAGCAATATTACAAAAAAAAAAATTAATTCAGAATCATTCCTTTTGCCTCCCACTGTAGCTTGAAAGACTAGTCATATTGCAGGTTTTTTTTATTGAATCTTAAGGCATTTAAAGAAAGATGCAGGTGTCACTCTTTAAAAGGGATATTGGGTTGTGAAGAGCACGCAATTATAATGTACATACACAGATGTTTACCCAAGTGTTTGTATTTGATGTTTGTGTAGGATATTACCTGGCTGGTTCCTGTCTAGCCCTGAGTAAAAGCTATTGAATGAATATCCAATACAACAAAAATAACAAAACCAACAAAGTCAAACCAAACCAAACCAAACTAAACTAAACTAAATCAAATCAAACTGAACTAAATGAAACCAACAAAAAAGTGCTCTACAATTTAAGTAGTCACTGAAAATATTGGGTAAAACCTGATAATGGAGCTTTTTCTTTCATACACAGTTTTCTCTTCACTGTGGTGAAGAAATACTACATGTAAGCATTCAACACAGACTCATTTTTTCAGTTGAGTAAGAACTAGCGTGTCAGCTTGGCATGTTCAATGAATGCTTCAGCAAGGGGAAAGGAAATCAAGAAATACGGAATTTTCTAATTCTTAATAGGACAACTATTTGACAGGACTTGAACCCATAAACTGGATATAGTTACAGTCTCCCATTCCTTCCAGCACAACTCGTGCTAAGGGCTTGGGCTGTAACTGGCTTTAGAGCAGATGCTGGAGAGGTGCTTGAAGCATCCCACCAAGGAAGTGCCACACAGTCAGGATTAGCATGCTATCAGCAATGGTGTAACTTTGGGACACATTACCCTTAAATGAAAAGGGGTGCTCCTCCTACTGTTGGTAACAGAGGACCTGAACAATCACAGTTTTAATTTGAGTACAAAGAGACAAATTTCCAATCTGTCTTTTCTGACCCCGAGACCCTCCCTATTCCAGGTTCACTTTCATGCATCTGCCATAGGTCAGATGAATACAGAAGTCTCTACCTTTCTGTAACCTAACTGCTCACACAATTTAATTTGTGGATTTGTACTGGCAGAATAAGAGGTCAGCTCCTGAAAACCCAGCCTTAATGTGTCCTGTTGACAGCTTCTCAGATATTGCCTATCTGCTGCCCATATCACAGTGCCTGTATTCTCTCCTCGTAACAGTAACAAACCTCCTTTCATTCTCCAACCTGTCATCTTTTCACCCTGTGAATTTCCAATAACATCCTCAAAAAACAGCAGAGGCTGAATGAAAGAGCTGAGAAAATACTGCAACCAGTGCTATGCTCCTGCATAATCCTCTAAACCATGGCATATATTAATACAAATCTATATTAAGACTAAAGCCCTGGAACAAAACAGCACAGGTTTTCCCTTGTCTGTTTGTTTGGCTTTCTCTTTTTCACTCCATGTATGTTAATATAAAAGACTGTAAGCAGCGGTACACGTCCAGTGCATTACTCTCAGCTAATGCATGCCTATGAGGCATTCCAGCTGCTCCTTCAACGAGCCGTTTTGTAATGCATGTGAACCTTGTTTGAGCTGGCATGATATAGTATCTGGGAGAGCAATTTAATGCAATCTCTCATCTATTTCACTGATTGCAACCATTTAGTGCAATCTTAAAGAAAGGTGATTAGAACTCTCTGGTTCTTAATGCTTAATTTATTTACATTCATGTCAGCTAGAGAGCCATTTCATTCATCTCCCAAATGATAGCATAAAATCATTGAAAAATGATGTGCAATAAACATTATTATTATACTGCTGTCCTCACTAGCAGATAACAACTGCTGTCATTTGTAACACTGATTGACCTATATGGCACAGGTCTTTAAATTCTAGCCATAAGAAAACACGTAACATGCATAACCATTCTGTATTGATGCCTGGCCCAATAACAGGTTTTTAGCTAAAATAAAATTCAAGCACAACTGGCATTTCTGTAAAAGTAGGTTGAAGCACAGCCACTCTTTGAAAGAAAAAGACACGACACGTAAATGTCATATTAGCTGAAAAGAAAGGGTGAATTTTTGGAACCATGACTGCATCCTAATTGGCACTTCTGGTGTTGTTGCCTGGTGCAGAGGCATTCATATTAGGCTGAACAAATGCCACATTTGCATTTCCGGTAAGAGATAACATTTTTCTCATTTCTCATGCATCTCTTGTTTAAAAAAGCATACCTGAGAAGTTATCTAAATTAGCCTGCCAAGACAACTGACTATCTCATTCTCATTGGCAAAATTGTGAAATTTTTATAATAATAGCCTTGATTGAAGGTAAAGAACCTTGCCAACAACATTTGGGTGTTTAAAATAAGAGCAACATCAAAAGTTAAAATGGTTGCAAAGGATATCTTCTAACAAAGCAGCAAACAACAATTTGTGCAAACAAACAGTAAGTATTTAACTAAGTTTCCAGTGAATGAATGCATTCATGAGTATTAAATGTTTTTCAAATAACCTAATACAGATTTTTCTGATTGCAATGTTATAAAATGCTGTTTCTTCTATTTGGCAAAAACCAATATTTCTCTTATTATTACTTCTTTCAAAGGTAATGTACTATTATGAAAGAAGGTATACATTTTTCTTGATGGAATCAAGGTACTGAATAATTGAAAGATACTCTCCATTCCAGCTGTGCAATGTGGCTTCTAAGTTTCCAGTAAAAGAAAACTGGAAGTAAAAATAAGTTACTCCTATATAATGCATGGATACATGTAATAAACAAACAAATAAATTAAGTATCATGCTTTAATTGCACTCTCCCCCAAACACAACATTGAGGACCTATCAAGTTCCTCTAACAAGGAACCTGGCATCAAAATGCAGCTCTCATGCAGGAAGAGATTACACCAAATGGGCACTTTCCACTTACACAAACTAAAAAACTTGTTACTTTCCTTTTCAAATTTACAACATTGAAAGAGACAGACATACAGATGGAGGGATTGATGGATGGACTGTTCTCTCCACATTATACCACATTGCCACCTGAATTGCTAGCCAAATTCCAGCCTGTCACATGTGAGCAAACCCTGGATGGTCAGTGAGGTTGCCCAGACGTCACTGGGCAACTGATATTACTTGGGAAAACTGATATTACTTGGGATATTGCTTGCCAACTGATATTTCTTGGGAAAACTGAGCCTAACTCTGACTTTAGGCTTCACTTCCACAGCTGAAAAGCAAAGGAAGAACCCATTTCATTTGATGGAGGCTGAAAATACTTCACACAAAATTAGTCAAGTGTCCAGAATCTGTACTTTAAGTCCTTTATCAGAGAACAAGCTAATGCTAGTATAATATGGATACTTGGGAATCCATAAAGAACTAACTAAATGAGGGTTAGTAAGTAGTTCCCACCACTATTTTTTAACTGTTGCTATCTTTAATTATTTTATCTTTATGCTTGATGATATTACTTCTGTATATACCTACACACATACACACATTTTTATGGCAGAAGAGTTCAGAGAAAAATCTGATGAGCTTGCAGATCAAGAAGGTGGTGACATGGGACCACAACCATAGGGATCTCTCAGCACCAGTTTCAGACCTGTGGAATGATGGCTTTTTGGGGGTACAGACCCTGTGAGAGCCTAAATGGCCACTCCCATGCAGGAGGGGGAATGAATTTATGAAGCTCTACTCTCTGCTCTTCCGTAATCAAAATCCTATACTACTGCTATAAGTGCCATTTCCATGACATAACTTTTGAACCATCAGCATCTGCAAATGGAAACACAGCTACTTATACAACTGTAAGAAAACAACTCAAAACTACAAACAACCTACTCCAGGCAACAGAGTTTCGGTCCAGATTCAATGTTGCGTAAACGGTATCGACTTTTCCTTATAACTTTTGCGGTTTGTTTTACCAAATTTGATGGCTTCCTCTTGAAATGATGGGTCTTCTCTCCTCTAGGAAGCCCTTCTTGGAGTTACTAGAGTCAGAGATTTGGAACAAAGGCAGTTCAGGGCATGGTGCAGCCACTTCTCTTTGCACAGAGCTGAAAAAGAACAAAACAAGAAGTGTTCCTCTGATGTCCTCCCAGCATACCTAACTGATCTATGCTAGCCTGAGGTGCCTGAGGGTATCAGCTCTGGGGGTATCATAGAGTTTTAGGTCTCTCAGTGTGTTGGTTTGGACCTGGCTCCCCGCCAAGTCCCTGAATGCCCAGCGAAAGCTCCCTCCTCCCCCTGCCCCTTCTTTGGCAAAAGAGTGAGAGGAAAAAGACTATATATTAAAAAAAAAAAAAAAAAAGAAATAGCAGAACTATAGCAAAAAATATATATTTACATATATCACAGTTATATACAGTTACAATACTATGTACGTATAAAAAAGAACCCCAAACACTCCCTCCTTCCCCAAAGGAAAGGGAGGGGAAAAAGGAAAAAAAAAACCAGCACAACTGATATACTCAAATATACACCGCTAATAGAGAGCTAGCAAACAAAAAGAACCTTAATACTTCCCTTGAGAAAACAGGACCATGCCACGCTACTGGACTGCCTCCTGGATCGGCAGAAACAACAGGCCCTGCAGATCCTCAACTCCCAGATGAGCGAGACCAGCCACAGGGACCTGCCGTTCTCGAGTCCACCGGAAGAGAAGAGGGGAGAACCTCCCTTCTCTTTCCTATTTATACCCTTACTTACGTAAAAAATAGGAGGGAATACTGAGAGAGAGGCACTTCCTTGGTTTCAATCTGGTCACCAAGGAAGGCCTAAAAACCAAGTCATTACACTCAGGATTCTTTAAAACCCAGTAAAACTTGCTCAAAATGCCCAGGCCTACAACGACCTGCTTTGTTAAGAACAGTAGAACCACCCCGTCACTGCACAAGGAGCATTTTCTTTCTATTGAAAGTAAAGGTTCACCTGTTTAAAGTGAATTTTGAACTGTCATTGCCTTGGCATGAGATTTAGAGTCCTTTTCACACTTTCCTCCATTTTGCCAGCAGAAAGGAGAGAGAACAGCTACTCCAGCTGTGCTGTCTCTCCAGCATGGTGTACACATGGTCACCAAGAACAGCTTTCAACAGCTAGATAGCAGGCCTAACCTGGAGAAATGAAATCAGGAGTAGATAATGTTTGATATGCAAAAAAATCAATTTCCCTGGTTTCCAATGACCATTGCTGCCTTCATCCAGCTAGACTAAAACAGCCTGATGGCTCCAGCTGTGCTTGTTTCTACATCACGCTTGAACACTGCAATAGAGTGGATTCAAAAGGACTGGGACCAGCACTGTGCAGATCAGCAAGACTTTCCATTAATGCTGTGTGATTGCTACTACCCTGAGTAGTAACTACCCTGATTGCTACAATTGTGAAGGGGGCTTACTGATAAAAGTAGGTTTTGGTGCCAGGTTAATAGGTTCAAAGTATGTACCAGAGATGGGGGAGCAGTGGAGGCAGCCATTAGGCAACCAAGTTGCTCTGAACTGGTAAACTCCAAACCAGGTAACGTGGAAGTGTACCAGCCAAGCGGGGAGCCTCTCTGCCTCCATTCTCCCACAAATGGCATTCATCCCTTTAGCTGCTATTCCACCCTGCCTGACTATTTAGGCTATGGGCACATGAACATACTGACTTTTGCAAGCTATCTTGATTTTAAAAAGCTGTAAATGACAACACACCTCTTAAAAGAATTGCAGGCTTACCTGAAGAGCAGCAAAAACATCAGCGGATGAGTCAGGGCAAATCATGTCACACGTCCAATCACTTACTTACACAGTGCAATTTGCTTCAGGTTTATGACTTCAGTGTCAGCTCCTTGCTCAGGGGTATCCAGTCTTACAAAGTCTGAGCTAGTCACACAGCAAGATTTAATGCCGATAACTCTACCTCCAAAATCCTTGTTATGTGTGTGCTGTGGATAGCAAAGGATGGAGCAGAGAAAAGGCAGCAGCTACTCTCTTAAGCTCCTTTTGAAGCTACTAGTATTTCATGGCTATCCGAGTGCCAATTAGGACTCTGATTTAAAGTTTCAGCAGTCCCCAAGGACAATAGCAGTCACAGCAGAAAAGTAAATACTTGAGTTTGCCTTTGCCTTACACTGATCAAGAGAACACTGACACCAATACATTTTCCTATTTCTCTGTGACTATTACTGGCAACCAAAAATAACTTCTAGAGAGAATTAGGCAGAATGGTGAATTGGGCCCTGTGTGCATCATTCTTAGGAAACAAATGAACTTATTATATTGTGCCAACCAGAACAAAGGTGCAAGAGTCAACCTACATGGATAATTCCTTTTATCCTGTACAATAATTCCTCTTACACTGTACACATAAGCGGAGCAGTCCCTCTTCTTACTGAATTGGCACATTTATTCTCCATGGGTTTTTATAAATTATTGAAAAAACAGGCAAATTATGGGCCTGGAAATGTACATGGTTCTGTTTTGTATGAAGCATTGTGACCTTTTTCTGCTCTCCAATAACTAAAAAGTGTCTTGCTTTTAAAAGTTCAAACTTGTCATGTTGTTAATCCCGGATGACGACAAGCGCATACCATATATTTGAAAGATAATGGTTGGAAAATAAGAATGATATTAACATTCAAATTGATTAACCTTTGCAGGGATGTCATATTATACTGGCAGAAGATAGGCTGGATATCAACAATACTATTTAAGGTGTCTGATTGAAGCTCTCTGATTCACCACCCCTACAGACATCCATTTCCTCCCTCTGGTTCAGGGGTAAAGTTGACCTCCTCATGGCACCTCCTGCATCCTCCACTGTTTCTTTAACATGCTTTAAGATGTGACACACCTTCAAGCCACCACTATCCAAGCAATGGTGCCAAGGATGGAAGATCAGGGTAGTAGAAAACTTTTGACAATCTGTCTAGGTACTTAACAGTTTTCACTCCTGGCCGGCATTCACTGGAGCATCCTGCAGGTACGGTCCCACCTCAGGTGTCAGGGCTCAGTCCAGTGACCTTCCTAATGCACCTTTGCACCTTTGCTGTGGCGTCAGCCACCACGGAGCACAACTGGCAGGTGATACGACTAGTGACTGCTTCCCATGGAAGATCCAAATTCAGCTTTTTGAATGGTCATTTGGTGTTTTAGTGTAAAGTTAGAAAGCTCAGCTTCAAGGCAATTGTGTCAGTCTCACTTCTCTAGTAAGCAAAGGAAGGACCAACCTGCTTGAAGCTATTCCCCAGCCAGGCACAGAGTCCAGTTGGAAGGAGCAAAGCTTTCCTTATGCAGACCTAGAGGGTCAAAATTATTAAAATTGCTGGTGAAGATATTTTTTAAGCCTCTAATATTTCTGAAATTCATAACGAAAAATAATAACAGTATTGTCAGTTTGGGTATCAGAATTAGGGTTGTTATGAGCTTTTATTTTTATTTTTTTTTAAGAAAAAGCTCTTTATTTGCTTCTTTTAGAGACAATTCTATATCCTTTCTTTTTAAATCAGTGACCAAGAGTGTAAAATGAAGAATGAGAAACTTCAGGTGCTTGAGAAAGGCAATGAAAGCAGCTACACATAGTAGCTTTTCCTCATTTCCTATTCTGAGTCCATGTGTAAGATGGGGCTCACACAGCAGCATGCAACAGCATGAAACAAAGGAGCAAATGGCAACAATGAACACACCTTGGAAAGAGAAACAGCGAATAGGAGCTGCCCTGCAAAAAAAGTGAAAACTGTACCAATTTTATTGGGTTTGTATGTCCTGAGAAGGGGACAATCCAGTGTAGTTAGGTAGGCAATGATAGGATACATCATTTCAAATTCGAAAACAATCAACTTTACATAGTCTTCACATAAAAAGACAATCTCTACTTACTTAAATCCAAAAATGTTTTGCATCTAGGCTTCTGCTACTTACATTAACCTCGAAAAATAGAAAAATTATACCATTCTTTTCATCACCTAGAAAATAGCATTCAAGGCAGTAAAGCCCTGGCTAATGCCTATACCAAAAATTAAAAAAAAAAAAAAAAGGAAGTAATATGCAGAAGAATCCTGGCTAAACTTAAAGGGTATTTTGCTTCTTCTCCAACCTAAAAGGCAATTGCTTTCTCAGGTCATAAATTGTGAGAATGGGAGCAACTGGAATCCGAAAGTGCTTTTACAATTGCTACTTACTGTTTGTGGAGCTGGTACATTTTCAAAGGTATCACCATTACATGTCAAACTCTGACTAAAAAGATGAGTTTTATTTATAAAGAGTTTTTATATAAGTTTTTTTTTATATAAGAGTTTTATTTATAAGTAGCACTAAAAATCTCTAGCTACTTTTTATTGCACATTAAAGCTAGATTAGAATTTAGAAATTCTATTGCTAAAGCTGCTGTTATTAGCCAGGCAGAAATATTAAAAGAATGTTAACCAAACCATATATAAGGCACTAAAAGTGAGTAGAGTTCAGATCATGTTTCTATTGAAATGAATAAACACTTTGCCCCTGACTTCTAGAGATATAGTTGAATGTGGGAACTATGTAGGCAGCAACTCATCCAGTACAGGTCATCTTTCTTTTGTATATGTTCACTGCCAATCTCCACCCCATCATCCTTTAATTTCAGCCCTCTAATGGGTTCCAACAACTAATCAAAAAGGTTAGAGGATGAAGAGTACTTTATTTCCTCACTGTGCTAAAGCCAGGGTGAGAAACAGAAAGCCTAAGAAACACCATTCCCAATCCACAGCGTTATCAGAAGACCACAGAATCATAGAATATGCTGAGTTGGAAGGGACCCATCAGGATCATCAAGTTCAACTCCTGGCCCTGCACAGAACATCACAAGAATCACACCATGCACCTGACAACATTGTCCAAACACTTCTTGGACTCAGACGGGCTTGGTGCTGTGACTACTTCCCTGAGGAGCCTGTTCCAGTGCCCAACCACCCTCTGGGTGAAAAACTTTTTCCCAATATCTTATCCAAGCCTCCCCTAACTCAGCTTCATGCCATTTCCTTGAGTCCTGTCACTGGTCACTGGAGAGTGAAGAGATCGGTATTCTCCTCTCTTATTCTACTTTTGGGGTAGCAGGCAACAAAAATCAGCTCCTGAACTATAACTAGCACTACACTCCAGCTGCTAAACATACTACCTTGGTTTCCTTTGATAATTCTTGGGGTACTTCCGTATTGTTAATTCTTCTCAAATTGTAACGGTGGTAACTGTGTCCTGCGGTATTAGTATGCCAGTGTATTTGCAACTCTTTAATAATTTAGACACCATCTGACAGACTATCTTCTGAAAGACCATCTTCTGTGAAGGTCATCAATGCTGCTTTCATTTAATGAAGTTGTAGTAGATTTACCCTTGGGCTACTCTTTGTTTTCTTGTACCTTCCTCTTTGTCCTTAATTCTCACTCTATTTTTCACCCCTGCTCACTTCCCAATGATCACATGTAATGTCCTCTTATAAATATAAGAATACCCATAGATTCCTGTGCAGTGCCCTTTCATCTGATAGCAACTTAAAGGGGCTAAGGGCTGATAGGCATTTAAACAAACTGCACAATGCTGCACCTAGACATCCTGTGACCTGGTGGTCTCTTGTCCCTAAAGAAAGGGAGAATAAGAAAAAAATAACATATTTACATCAATGCCTCCAAATCCCCTTGTCTTTCATCGGGCAGTGAAAATAAAACGGCTGCTGTTCCAAAGCAAGTGGTGGAAGTTACCACACTCTTCATATTCATCAATATCATCATGAACTGAAACTTTCTTATTGCAGTTATTTCTCTTCCTCCTCTTCTTCTTCCTCCTTCCTATTCTCCTTCCTTTTCTTTCCTATGTTTTGAACATTCTCTGAGTCAGGGTATCAAATTTCTTCTCCCTTCCTCTACCAAGATTGCAAAGTCCCATCCAAACCTAGCTGAAACATAATCAGGCCACACCGAGGCCACTGTTTGTGTGCTGCTGAAATAACTACGAGCCATTTGGTAATGAAAGTATCTTTCTACACTGTGTGTTGTATAATAAACAGCTCCAAACAATATAAAACTGCGGTCCATAATGTACTCCCCACATCTCACACTCTTGTAACATTCAGTGTGCAAACAGGTCTAATTGGGTCTATCTCTTCCACCTGATTGCAACTTTGTTACTGAACACTCATCCAGTATTGCTGTGAACTGGAGGACTTCAGTAGCTTGGCGCTAGCAGCAAGGCTGGGCAGAAACTACTTGCTGCTCCCTTCCTGCTCCCTTTGTGCCCAGCATCAGCATACAAACAGTTGGCAGTGCATACAGATAGTTGTCAATGCATACAAATAGCTGGCTTCTAGTACAAAATCATCCCCTGTTCTTCTGAAAGCATCATTGAAAGCAAAAGTACTGTGAGTGAATTCCTGCCTTCTATGCATTATGTACAAATGCAGGATATTGTTACTATTCCCCTGCCCGTGGTTTGTTACAGGAAAATGTAGAGCGAGAAAGGGGTGTGTAAGTCTTTCCTTTCATATCTGTAAGGCAACAGATTTTACTGCAGCTTTCTGACCCAGTGAAAGAGGCAGTCACAGCACGTTCCCTGCCATGAAGAACAAGCCTAGTGCTCGCCAGAATGACAGTATCTGTGCAATTCCCAAGGCACAAGAATTTATCATCCTCCTTTGTCACTACTGAGCTGGAAGAAGACAGTTCTTGTTTTCAGCGGATGGGAAACAAAACCTCGTTTCTTAGACCTATGTTAATACAGCATATTAAAATCTCTCCTAAGTTGGCAGAACTTCTGTGGTTGTATATCAGCAAGGTTGTAAAAATATTTTTAACTTCTCTGACAAACTTCTTTCTGGAATGAAAGCTACACAGAAGTTATTTTATAATCTGTAGTGACTTCCTGGATATTTTTTATTTATGCAGTTATATATATATGAAACTACGGATATTTCTATGTAGCAACAAATAGAGCTCACAAATTTCTAATGAATATGACTGTGTTACTATATGTATACTCTGAATTGCCTGGCGGTACTACCACAGAGCTACAGAAATACACAAGTTTAAGTCATTACAACTGACCATAATGGAGGCTTTGTAAGCTATTAAGAACCAACCAAACAGCCTGTCTTCAAAAAATGCTGGAAAGACAATGCAAACCTTAACAAAAACAAAACAAAACACAAAACAAAGCAAAAAAACCAAACAAAAACAAAAACCAACCAAACAATCAAACAAACAAAAAAACACCAAAAAAAAAAAAAAAAAAAGGAAGAAAAGAAGAAGAGAAATATTTTAATCAGTCCACCCAAAACATTATTTGACTTAGCAATTTATAATGGCTTACAGGACTACATGAGGGTAAACAAGCCCGCTAAAATGTGCTCACATTGGCTGTGAGATGTGCTAGTGACTTGTAACCATGCTGAATTGCTTCTCTTATCTGTTTCTCAATTTCTACTTTTCTATCTCTCAATAAATCTGATTAAATTGTGCTTGCTTAGTGAAGGGCAAAGGAAAGAGGAGATAGAACTGGCTAGGATTGAGAAGCAAGGAAATGAAAAAGGTAAGAAATAGAAGTTAGGTTATTCTATTTTAAACCTTCTGTACCCTATGAGACTTAACACCATGCAACTGAAAACAAAAAGGGTTTTGGAAAAGCTCAGAACAAATACTGTAAAACAAAGGAAAAAAATCAGCTTCAGATAAAATATTTTTCTAAGCATTGTGCCCACATTATATTGTATTAACATAAGCAGAGTCAGGAGTTGATTTTTAAATTACCTGTTAGACTCCTGTCTAATAAGCTGTATAACTAGCTTAAAAACTTGGAAGTTTTTCTTTGTTTTGAAGGGTTACAGAGCTAGACACCAGTTCTTCATACTGTTGTATAAGCCTTTATGTCACGATCCCTGAAAAGAGTTCTTCTGAATACACTTCAGTCACAGGCATGGAAACCAAACACAGAAAGGAGGGGGGTTTTTTCAGTGTTATTGTTAATTGTGTTAGTGGCTGCCCTGTAAAGGAATTTGTGAAGGCTTTTCTTTAAAAAAAACCAAAAAACCACAAAGCGAAACAAAAAACAAAGGAAAAGGAAAAAAAAAACAAACACAAAAACCAAACCAAACCAAAAAAACTAATAAAAAAAATCCATGCCACTTGATCATGTTCACCACCACACTTTTTAGATGACTACTCCATATGATCTTTTGTCTGTCTCCACTCCTCCCCATCTGTTCAGATGGATTAGTGCCCACCTGCAAATTGGACAGTCCCTGTTGCAGAGATGGCAGATGCAGAATGAATACTTGAACAACAGGAAAAAAAAAGTAGCTTACAGACATTTCTGCCTGCCAGCGAGACACAGCTGCATTGCAGAAAGCACATTAAAAGAAAAAACAACCTACACAAAACCCCCAAACTTAACTTTCGAAAAGATGTAGCTGAATTTCATTTGCAAAGTAGACAATTGCCCCCTCGGTAATGTGTGTGAGTGCATTTACAGGCCAGCAGGTACCAGCAGCAGAAAGTTATTAAGAGTTAAGATTTGCTAGATGAATTAATCAAAGAAAACTTGTAAGCAGGTCAGCTAAGAGGGTGCATTATTTTCAATGTGCATCTAAATGCCTGAGGAAGTCCTGGCCAACAATGCTTTAGCCCTGCTAACATTTCTCATGCTTCTGCTCATTTGTAGTGAGTGATAGGCTGTAAACATCACTAGATCTGAGAAGTAACATTTTTTACTTCACTAGAGCCCAAAGAAATGTCACTTGCCTGAAGATTTACTTCTTTAAATATTGAGATTGATGTTTTATTCAAATCTAACACATTTGTTTGTCAATAACTGCAAAATAGTATACTCTATTGTACAATAGGAAAATGAGGGAAAATAACAGGGACATGAGGGAAAAATTCAGGCACTGAAAAGTGCAACCAACTAATCACCAGACAGAGTGTTGCTTACCCCTAACACCATCCAAGAGTCTGCACCTTTAAAAAAATACCTGTTTTCATATTTCTTCCAGTCTCTGTGAAAACGGACTCTGGGAAATATGAAAGGCTGCCAGTCAGATATATAACCAAGGTCAAGTCTTGTTAGAAGTTCAGGGAAAGATGTCTAAAAGAAGAAAGCAACTTTTGCTGATGGCTGAAGAGGTGGCAATGACCTATGGAACTGCTACTCTGCCAGGATGGGAGGTGAACCTGGAGGCACTGTTTGACTGTTTTATGATCACGGTGTAACTTTGTGTAAATAGCTGAGATAGATACTGCTTAAATTCTAGGCTAGGTGGTGAAACTTGTAGGTTCAATCTTAGGAGGCCACAGTCCCAATGAATTTCTGTGGCCTGTTGAAAAGCTGTCATTGCTGGGGCACTACAGCTTCAACTCTATGCCCTTTTGCCTTAAACTGCTATGAAACAACTGGATATAGAATACAGTTGTAAATGGAGAAGAGTTACTAAATGCTAAATTTCTACCAGTATAAGTCATTTGGTATTCATAATTTACTTTGCATAGCAATAGCAGCCAGATATGCTCCTGCTGTGATAAGCAACAGGCTCTTTGCCCTAGAGATTATAAAATCAAAACAGACAAAAGAGGAAAAAAAAGGATAATGTACAGAGAGATGTCCTGGATTACACAAAACCTCTGATATCCACCTTTTCTTTTCTCCAAATATGCCTTTTTGGCTTTTTGGTGTTTTGCCTTCTTTAGAGAGGATGAACTGCTAGTGATTTATGACTCAAATAAAAGACCACCTCAGACTTCACTCAATACTGAGTTTTCTTCCCTCACCATGCAGGACTTTCCTTAACCATCTGGGGCTTCCACCCCCACCCCCACCTCCTCGACGGATGGGGACTACAACCATCACTTCAACCAATGTACATCAAAACTGCAACTACCAAGACTCATTGCTGGAGCCGAGTGACTTGCGGGTCCTTCCAGTCACCTTGGGGGTCCACAGCCCTGCTCTGACTGACCGTACCTGCACCACAGCCTCACTCCAGCAAGTGTCTGCCGGTATCAAACGCCGGCTATCCGCTGTTTCCTGTCAGCGCTGACTTTCCAGCCATTCCTGCCAGGTTTTCTGGGTGTGGGGGAGGTGAACCACATGGAGGAGTGGCCATCTTGTCTCTATCCTGTGGCCACAAGTGTTTTCTCTGGGTGGGGGAGGCCAGTTGGCAACTCGGTTTGGTCCAGTGGGCAAGGCTTGGGCAAGGCTCCTCATCAGTTGGTTTAACTCAGTTTTATCAGTTATTTTGTTATTAGCATTCTTCTTGGAAATAAGTCATTTTTTCACTTACCTCTGGGTGCATTTGGTCTCTCTCTCTTTATTGGAGAAACCAGGGGTATGAATCCAAGGGAGGAGATTTCTGTCTGAGGTCTCCACCTCTCCAAATTATCTCAAACCAGGACAAGAGATTAAGTCCAAGTTCACTTAGATCATGTGCCAAAGAAGCTGAAGCTGAACCCAAAGATGTGGAGTTACACTGGAAACTGCTATTATTTTAGTGTTCCTGAAGCAAACAACCCTAAGGCACCATGGCAAAAGAAAGGTGTATTACGGATCTAACTTCCATCTGAGGTTAAACCAAATCAACCAGCAGAGGGGGGTCTGATGCATCTGCAATGTAGAAGGCAGTTCATCATCCATCAAAACTCTACAGTGAAGGCTGAAAGTGTTAACAGACATCTTTGGTGGCATCATTTAATTTGATCTTTTAAGCTGACTCTGCTATGAATGCTACCAAGACAATGTGAAAGTAGATGGATGTCACAGCAATATTAACCCTGAGTGATGTTAACTTTTATTAACCTAAAAAGGTTTGGGGAGCATTGAGGAATAAAAACAGCTGTGTGTCCTGCAAAATCTTTTTTTCCTGCCAAAGCTCTGTCTCAATTGGCTGTTTGCCACCATGATTGTCACCTAAATCATTGTTTCTGGTTTTGTCACTGAATGTCTAAGCACTTTAAATATCCGGTGAGATAAGGACACTACTTACTTGATGACAAAGAAAAGACAGGAAGGAGTGGCGCTTATCTGCTTTTTTATTGTTGGAGTATTAGCAGGTTATCTGTATCTCTAACCACTATAGCAATTTGATTTTGAAATTGGTTTCATTGATGCCCTTTTCACCTCATTTTTCAGAAGATTTGGAGTCCCATTCTCCATTGATTCTCTTCCTCTGACCCTGGGGAGATTGAAGAGATATTTAGGTTCAGATGTAATGTTCACTAAAAAGTCAAGAAAATCTCCACACACACTTTCTGTGTCAGGGTTTTGTTTTGATCAGTCTTCTGGCTCATTTATCATCTTCTCAACAAGCTACATATCTAAATGTGATAGTGATCTTTAGTATATTTACAAAACTATCTAAAGGCTGATTATTAAATTATGTCCAACAATCACCTGCTACTGAAACTCAATCACAAATGCAATAGAACTCGCAGACAACAAATTCAACCATGTTCCCTCTCCCATGCTGTGAGCAATTGTATGTCATTTTTTTCTTGTATTGACTGAATTTTCAGTACATAGATACATCCAACTTTGAGCACTATCTTTTAGATCTGAATAAACTAGTGATTTTCTGTGTTGCCTTCCACATTTGATCATGCAGAGCAGAGGGTATTTACCTGAAAAAACTGTATTTAGAACACAAAGATACTGAAGTGTATACTGTGTACTCGTTCTGTAAGGGACAAGGACTGAGCATATCCCTGCAGTAGTCTAAATAGCTGTGCCTAAACAAGAAAGCTTAGAGTTAACCCAGTCTTGGTAAGCCGATCAACGATTTTGGCCTAATAAATCTGGGATACCTGTAGTATAAATGAAAATAAACCCCTGCCTTTTATTTAAAGCACAGTTTCTGATCCTGTCCCTGGCTTTGGATAGGACTTTCAACAGTTTTCTCTGCTTGTGAAAGAGGAAATGGCTTGTAGAAAATGAGTCACTTTTTTGCATACCACAGAAGAGCATTAATTCTGGTGAGCTCAGTGTCCTTGTATTGAAGCTGCTTGCCTATTTCTTTTTTTCCAGAAACAAATGTGTAAATGAATCTCTTTGTTAGTGTACCAGAAACATCTCTGAAATGTTTCTATCTTATTTCATATTCCTCACTTATCCATACAAATCATGTCTTCACCTATCACTGTATTTCTACCATTGAAATTAATGTTTGATTCAAGGGTGATAGGAAAAGATTCTTCACCTAGAGAGTGGCTGGGCACTGAAGCAGGCTCCCTGGGGAAATGGTCACAGCATCAATCCTGCCAGAGTTCAAGAAGTATTTGGATAACGCTTTCAGACACATGGTGTGATTCTTTGGGCTGTCCTGTGCAGGGTGAGGAGCTGGACTGCAGTGATCTTTGTAGGTCCCTTCCAACTCAGGATATTACATGATTCTATGATCTTAACTTACTTGGTGTCTTCTGAAACCTACCTTTACAGAGACTGCTATAAGCTACACCCAATGCTATAATAATATTATTTTATATCACATAATTATGAATCATCTTAAAACAAAAGAAAAAAAACCCCTCCCATTCTTCTTCAGCCCAGACAGGCATTAATGACACAAAACACATTAGCAGTTACTTCACTGACATATTCTTTTTCCTTGGTAGCAGACTATATTTAAATCTACAACACTCACATAAATAAATAAATAAATAGTAGACTAGGGAAGATTCTGATTTGTGCAAATTTAAAAGCCACTGCTTTTATCACCAGGTCAATCAGGAGCCAAGGCTTTTCAACTCGAATTGCCTGATTTGAGTTCCCCTTTTAATGAGACTTTTACCAAAATTCTGCATATATAGAGAAAGTTAATTTACTTCTTGAGAGATCAGTCATGTTATCATCCCAATCTAATTAGAGCAAATTGTCTTTAAAACAATATTGATTTTAGACTAAAGCTTTGCATTGTATTACCAGTAGGCAGTGTTTCCCTTATTTAACCTTGGTGACAGATAACGTCAAATTCAACAAAAAAACTATTAAAGAGCATAGTCAAAGTGATTTTGATTTTAAAAAGAGAAAATTAATTAAACTGTGCTAATTGTTCTATCAAATAAATATAATATATTCTGTTATAAGAGGGAAAGCTGAATACTTTTTTTTCATTCATAATGTTTCAGAAACATTAGAAAATGTTTCTGATGCATAGATAAAATTTATTTAGTCTTTACAGTACCTTCAGATTATGGTTTGACTCCCGTGCTCTGTTTATGGTCTTAAGCTCTGCCAGGGAAGGTTTAGGTTGGATATTAGGAAGAAATTTTTTACAGAGAGAGTAATCAGACATTGGAATGGGCTGCCCAGGGAGGTGGTGGCTTCACCGTCCCTGGAGGTTTTTAAGATGAGACTGAATGTGACACTTAGTGCCATGGTCTAGTAACCACGGCGGTGTTGGATCAAGGGTTGGACTTCTCCAACCCAGTTGATTCTATGATTCTATTTCCCTGTTAAGTCTCATAATTGTTCTCAAAGGTAGGTGAAAACTAGTATTTACTCATCTGGTGCTATGTCCAGTTAAGAATCTATTTTCTTTTTTTCTAAAGGGTACTTTTTCTGAAAAAACTTAGCTTTTCTGAAGGAGTCAGGCTAAACCAGCTTATCTTAGAGAAATGGAACCCTTCAGTCAGGCAGAGTACATGAAATTTTGAAAATTAAATTTTGGCATATTTATGAACAGAAGCTCAAGTGCCTCTTCTGCAGTAGTTTGAGGCAATGAGCGGAGCTGTTTCAGTGCAACAGCAGAAGGGCCATGGGGCTATTCCCACTTCCTTCTTCAAAACTACAGCAGACAAGTGCCAATTGAAAACTGAAGACTGGCACTGAGACCAGTTATTATTCTGATGTCAGCCAAAAGATTGCAGGTGGTCAGCATAGATACTTGTCCACAATTGTAAATAAGCCTTGATTTGAAGCAATAGATGGGAAAAAAAAGAAAACTCTACTGGTCCACTTGCGGATTCAGTAGCCAACAGACTAAGCTGTGAATGCACTTTAAAAAATGATGACATTATGACCAAGTGGTATGTCATCTTTCACTAGCCCCAAGACAAGCATGAGGAAGCCACAAAAAACCCCGCACAAGTTTCCAAGAAATACAGCCCTGGATACAGGGCTAGGAGTAAAAAAGGAGTAATATTTGTCTTGATTCCAATAAAGTGTTTAAGTGTTACTACAGAAACTAAGACAGAGAGAAGTCATTTTTAGAAGTATGTTTGCAAGATGCCCAATCTTGAGGCTGTTTTTGTACACTCAAAACATGACTACACCTTCAGCTACACTCATCATACTAGACTATAACAGCTGCACTCTTGCAGGTAATAGGTAAATTCTAGTTATTTTGGTAATGTTGTTTTCAGTTTATCATCATAATAATCCATGTTTTCTTGCCACAGCCTGTATGAATGATGGTGAACGTTGACAATTTTAGATGTTGTTTTCTTGGCAATATAGGAACTTACCATAATAAAAGCAACTAATACGTATTGGATGTTTTTATTCAGTACAGTTTAGTGGGCATCTGGCTCCCCAGAAAAGATCTGGAAAGCTATACCTGGTTCCAACGAACAACTATATATTACCTCTTCTTGCTGAGACCTTACATTTTTCATGTATTAAAAAAAATGTTATGAAGAGAATGTTTTTATATTTTTCCATGCCTGGTCACCTCTAGGAGTTACATGAAAAACAGCTCATGGGACCAGACCACATGCTACCACAGCGCAAATAAGTGCATGACCACAGCCATGCTGCTGTTATCAGTGCTCAGGACTAAGATGGAGAATTTCACTGTTAGCACAGCAGTGCTGCACTGGGGGGCAGGGACAAGAACGATCATCTTCAAAGACCTTCCAGTAAAACAGTGGCTGATTATTGTTAGTCCTCATTCTCAGTGGTTGCATCTTCTCCTCCAGGCACATGTAAGGGTTTCACTGAGATAAGACAATTCTGAAGGCCGTTTATCCTCTGAAGTTTGCTTTCTCATCCATTAAAAAAAAAAGAAAAAAAAATCCAGAGATGTATTTCTCTTAATGAAATTCTTGTCAGAAAACAATATTTGATTTTGGCCCAACTATTTAATTAAGATGGTTTATTATTAATTTATATTTAAAGGAAAAAAATCCTTTAAAGTTAAACATGATTCATGTTATTAAAATCATATTATGCAAAAAATGGAAAGGAACGAAGATCCTCTAAAGGCAGAACCCTTGCCTGGACCTCTATTTATGTCTTTACCATCAACAGCACTTACACTCTGAATGACTGGCTGAACCCCCCAAGTTCCCTAGTCTTGCAATACTAAGTAACAACTAAGATTTAAAAATCTAGCCCTTCAATGCTAAGTCTATCATAGCCTGCCACTTCTCCCATACCCAGCATATTTTGCAGAATTTACATAACTTGTTGCCAGCCATTGATTATCAGCAACAGGCCTAATTAATTCCTATGAGTTTTCGCTAAATGGTAGCTGTCACCACGCAAAAATCCAGAAAAACACAATAAATGGACTGAATCCTCAGTGAGCTCTATTTCTGTTTATCATTTCCAAATCATAACCAGGCAGGCTTAAGCAGGCAATACTTTCTTGAGGAAAGGATTGCAGGAGGAAAACACCATCTGCAACATGTTCAAACAAACTGCTCTCCTGTGCCAAGAGTAACCACTGGGACCACAGACCACAGCCCCTAAGTAATCTCATTCTTCCACTTCTCACTGTATAGGCTGGGTAAGTAGGCACCACTGCAACAGAGATGAATCTGTGACAGGACTGATGGTGGCTCATGCCTGTTGCTTATTCTGGTGAAGCTAAAGGCACTTAGCTCTGGACCGGTTGCCCACCCTCACAAACAGAAGAGCTTCTGGTCCACTGGACTGCTGTGCTTCCAGCACTTCAGGTGAGAAACCACACATTGGTCCTAAAAATAAAATGCATGTATGTGGGAAATAAACAGGCCATTGAACTTGGATTGGGATATCCATGGAAAGTGACATGAAGAAACATAAATTCCAAAATAATATAAAACACATCAGCTTACAAGCCACTAAAACTTGACATTTTTTAAAGGACCTTCAAAAGACTTCAGGGCAAATGAGCGAAAAGTCATCAGTGTCTCACTTAAACAATAATGGGTGGAGGAAGTAACATAGATTTCTAGATGCTATTTTATCATAACATTTAAAGTTTGAATATACTGTTACATTTAGCTAGAAAACTAATCTTGTAGAGCCAATAATCTTCCCTGTTGATGGACAGCAGATCAGATATAATAGGATTACATTATGTTAATTCTTTCAAGAGTTCCCCTACCTACTCATTCCTCAGTTCAATTTCTCTATCGGAAATAATTGCAAATGTTCTAGTGCCAAAACAGTTACTTTTAAATTGTCAAAAGATATGAAAATTTTGTGCTGAAGCTCATTTCTTTCAAAGATACTTTAAAGTTCTATGGAGTCATTTCTTCAGTTATTCACTTCTTTACTTCCTGCCAAAATCTTCCAAAACGTTTTGCAACAAAATATAAGAATCTTACAGATTTTAATACGTAAGTTTACTTTCATACATGTCTAGATTTCTAAGAAGAACATCGACTGATTAAACATGAAAAAAATAAGAAATCTTAATTTCAGTTTTAGCATCAATCTTTTCCATTTTGGTAGCTGCTGCTATTCTTTCTACCTTAAATATACTCCTGAGTGAACTTCTGGACCAGTGGTTGCTGGATATTGTTTTCAAAATGGCTGAAGTACATGAAATCTCATTGACTTTCAGTTTTGCTCAACATGGCATGCCCTCTGAACAGTAAGTGACAGATGTGTCTATTGTCCACAGTAGGACTTAAAAGGCATCAGTGCTTTTTTGACAGGATTCATTTTCCCACCCAAAATGTTCTGTCAGACAGAAGTTGGCAGAATCGCTATAAAAATTCCTTCTTCTTGGATCACAACCATTAAAACAGAGCTTTTAGAAAGGTGTCTGGAGGGCTTCTGGACCTGGTGTACTATCCCACATCCAAGAAAACTGATGCATATTGCCTGCTGATGGATTCAGGAAGAATCAAAAGTTTTGAACTCCTTTCTGTGAAAAAGAGAACTAACCTATTGTTGTTTGTATTTATTTTGGACATATAAGTCTACTTTGGGTTTTTTGCATGATATTATTTGAATTTATTCTGCAATAATGACTGATTCTGGAATAATGTACATTCCCATGTCCATATTGAGATGCCCTATAAAGGCAGAAACCTGCTCAGGAAATCTCTGGCCAGTTTAATGCTCCTTAGCATACAGTAATCAATCCAAAAGAGTGAAGTTAATGAATTTAGGTTTAAAAGATAAATTTGTGCAACCATGTCATTTTTCATTGCAAGTAGCCTCTATTGTAACCATCAAATCTTGTGCACTAGCCTCTCTATGTAAAAGAGCCTGATCTCCAAGGAAAACGTTCCATCCTGTGCAAAGATTTTAACAGCTGAGGCACAAAAGAACATAATGGTACCTGGCAACTGCTCTCTCTATAAATGTCTTCTTTGAAGTTGGATCTGCTAGTAAAGCTCCCTTTTAAGTTTGATGAGCAAATGCTGATTGCACCATGGAGACAGTTTCTACAAGTAACCACAAAGTAGTGAGAAAGTAGACAAAAGTCCGTAATATTCAGGGAACGCCTCCCCCTGCTAATCAGAGAAAGCTGAAAGATCAAATACTTGCTCAGTGGGCAGCTGTTACCAGGTTTGCTTTTTAGTTCAGTTCGATAAATTGACTACCTCACTTGTTACTAAAGCAGATTATTGTTAATGGTCTTCTTGGTCAGCAGCACCTCTTGGTAACATTTTAATTAAAATGAATATGTGTCTCATTTACTTTTAGGGTCTAATATGTTACACTTCAGAACACTGACAGTGTCAGATGTCATTTTCCTCAATTAATGGGGATATAATTATTTTCAAATGGCTGGAAAGAGTACAGCTTTTTCCTTTATGCCACATTTACCACTTCGATATTCAGTCCACCAGCAGTGCCCAGTACAAAAGTCATGCCTTCCTTCTGAAAGGAGACATTAAGTTGAATTCAGAGATTTGAATTTGCAGATCAGACTGCTGTTGCTGACACTCACTCTCATCTCAGCACCAGCACCTTGTGTGCTGGCTATGCCAGGTAGCACTCTGTGTTGCTGGCTCCAGATGGTGGAGGGGCAACACCTGGCACCAAAGAACACATCCCAGCTCCTGGCTCACCCCTGGAGGAGACTCACAGCCCCAGTTCAGACAGAGATATTTCGGGCCAAGGTTGTGCCAGCAGGTTGGGAATAGCATCACCACACTGCGCAGGATCAACATGGATTTGTGAGAAAGAAAAGAAATAAAAATACTAATGCAAAGCAAATCCAGCCAGGCTAACTAAAGTTTTCTATCCTGAGAGGTCTAACAGGAGCTCTGTCTGCCGAGCTGGAGCTTCTGCTGGGGCTGCCACTCTGAGGTGTAGTACACAGACCTGAATATATTTAACTCACGCTACTGCATTTAGGAACGGGAGTGATACCCTTCTTCTACACTTAGAAAACCAAAGTACAGGGATTAGTTCAAAGACACACAAAAAGATTCCGTGGGCAAAAGCAGCAAAAGGACATAGGACTCCCATGTTTCAGGCTACCACATGAATCACTGCATGAAGTTTCCCCCAGCATCAATGATAAGTAGCCAGAATCACAGGTTTAGACCTTGTACCGTGTATCCTTCTAGTTAATATACACTTAATTCCAATCAATAATAACATATCCCCTTTGGTCCTATCTTCAGAATGGGGATTATTTTTTTCCCTTTTGTACCAGGTACAACATGCAAAGGAATAATAATTAAAAAAACATGGAAATCATCCTGCTACTTTAGTCTTGGCATCCCTATCATTATAAATGTTTTCCTACACTGTTACCATTACATGAGTTCTGTAATGAACTATTTGTTCATCAGGGGGCTAACTTGTAAGCTGTAAAGATCAGAGATTTATTTCAAAGGGAGGGAAAACATTATAGCATTTCATCTTATGCGCATTTGTCGTGGTTTAACTCCAGACAGCAACGAAGCACCACACAGCTGTTCACTCACTCACTCCTCACCCCTGCCGTGGGTTAGGGAAGAGAATTAGTTTAATAACAGTAATAGGTAAAGGAAAAGCTGCGCATGCAGACAAAGTAAAACAAGGAATTCATACACCACTTCCCATGGACAGGCAGGTGTTCAGCCATCTCCAGGAAAGCAGGGTTCATCATGTGCAAGGATTACTTGGGAAGACAAATGTCATCAGTCCAAATACCCCCTGTCTTCCTTCTTCTTCCCCCAGGTTTATATGCTGAACATGATGCCATACGGCATGGAATATCCCTTTCATCAACGGGGTCAGCTGTTCTGGCTTTTTCCTCCCCAGCGTCTTGTGCATCACCAGCCTCCTCACTGGCAGGCTGGTGTGAGAAGCAGAAAAGGCCTTGAAACTGTGTGAGCATTGCTTAGCAGTAATCACAGAATCATAGAATATGTGTGGTTGGAAAAGACTTTTAAGGCCATCAAGTCCACCCAGATGATTCAATGCAACACCAGGAGGCAGAGCACCATAGACTTTTGGCCATATACCAAAGCTATAACTACAATCAGTAACTATCTCCCAACACTTCACATTCAGCTAAGATTTTGACCATATAGTCAAATCTTTAAAGTCAGCTGCATTTGCCTGTCCAGATCTTCCAATCGCTTTGGAGCAGACACATCTTGAATGTGGCTAGGTAAAACCGCTATCCAACAGTGAAAACATCTATTAACACTGTTTTCAGCACAAATACAAAACATATTCCCATATTAGCTACTATGAAGAAAATTAATTCTATCCCAGCCACAACCAGTAAAACATTTAGGTGAATTTATAACTCATAGAATAGAATCATAGAATCATGATTCTATGATTGGAAAATATCTCTAAGATCATCAAGTCCAACTGTTAATCCAGCACAGCTGTGTTTACCCCTAAACCATTTCCCTGAGTGCCACATCCACATTTTTTTTTAACACTTCCAGAGGTGGTGTGTTGGAATCTAGGGATTTTAACACCCCCCTGGGCAGCCTCTTCCAATGCCTGAGAAGCCCTTTAATTGAAGGAATTTTCCCTAATATCCAACCTAAACCTCCCCTGGTGCAACTTGAGGCCATTTCCTCTTGTTTTGTCATTTGTTACTTGGGAGAAGAGACCGACCTCCACCTGGCTACAACCTCCTTTCAGGTGGTTGTAGAGAGTGCACCTCCCTTTCTCCAGACTAAACACTTCAACTCTCTCAGGTGCTCCTCGTAAGACTTGTGCTCCAGACCCTTTCCTTGCCCTTCTCTGGGCAGTCCAGCACATCCTGTATTTCTTGTAGTGAGGGACTCAAAACTGAACGCAGGATTCTAGGTAGGGCTGCACCACTGCCAAGCACATGGCAACAATCACTTCCCTAGTCCTGCTGGCCACACTATTCCTGATACAGGCCAGGATGCCATTGGCCTTCTTGGTCACCTGGGTACATGGCTGGCTCATGATCAGCTGGCTGTCAACCAGCACTTCATGAAAGATGTTACTGACAGGTAACATCACAAAAGGAGCTTACTGACAGGTACTGATGCACTGAAGGGATGCAGAAGAATTTAGACATTTTAGGTATTTCTAGAAAGAGGTGTAGACTCCATTTTGCAACACACCTAATCCAGCGATCAGAGAAGTTAGTCTGTTTTCAGTGCCCATAAACTCTCCTATGTTGCAACCTCTATTTGTGCAGGTGATTTTTAATTTTTTTTTTCTATGGTGGACACCTGTGCACTTGGAAACATCTAAGCCACAAAACAGCTGTCAGACAGTACCAACTTTTGGTTACTCTGAACCAAAGCTGGATTCAAACCAACAAGACTGAGAGGTGATACTGATTTGGTATCATCTTATCGATTTTCTGAGCCATCTGGTTCAAAATGTGCAACTTAACAGTGAAACATTACCATGAAGAGTCTAGCAGCATTTATGAAGTTTAAGATTAGAATGATCCTCTGAAAGACAAATTAAATTATTTCAGCTTCTTCATATTATATTTAAAACACATCTACCAGTCACAGTGAAGCAAAGAGCTGTATATCATTAAATCTAGTGCAACATAAAAGGATGCTCATATAGAAGTGAAATCTCCCAAATATTTGATCTGATGTCAAAGTAACACATGTTAATCAAGATAAAGATATCAACACAAGGTCAAGAATTTAGTATGAAAAACTGTACAAATCTTCATCAGAGTACTTAATACACAAGGTAGAAAACAGCTTCTCGTGTATTGCACTACCTGTGTGCAGTGCCACGAACTGCAGCAGTGTGTGACAGCTTTCAAAAACAGAAGCAAATAATTTAATAGTTTGCTTCCATCAAACCCATTGCTCTAATTGTTGAGTGTCTCTCAAACTTCTGTTTAGACAGAGCAACTCCTGCTGGGTTATCCCTTTCAACCTTCCTTCCTTTTCCTTTACTCCTTCTTATGCCTATTTTCCAGATGGGGACATGAAGCCCAGGCACCCACCAAGACCTGTTGAAAATCACAAAAGAAGTCTCTAGCAGAGGACTAAGATGACAGACTTCCTGCAGCTCCAGGTTTGCATTCTTGCTGAATGACTGTGTGACTTCTTATACTCCTTCTCTAATGTACACATTATTTTTATGATACAGACCTCCTAATGAGTTTGGAAGCATGCATGTCAGCCTGGGTGGACAGTCCTTGCAGTCATTAGGATGCTTTATTAAAGTTAATACACATCTAGAAAGGGAGGTCTATGATCCCTACTACTGAATTAGTACTTCAATACTATTTAGGATTTTATTTGAACTTTTAGTAAAATATTCATTCCTATCCTGGTCCTAATATAAAATTCTTTATAATGTACTGGTACTGATTTTCAGACTCCTGCAGTTTTAAAGTAGGCCAAATGTTAAGTTTAAATATTTTGAAAATGTCTTTCTAGAAGATAATAATCAGTCAAATGCAAAATCGAACTCGAAAGGTAATGTCTGTATGGATCAGTGCAAATTTGAAGACTAAATCGTGTCTAATTAACTTGGCTGAGATAGTAGTTTTTTTCCCACCTCAAATTAAAGTTCATTGTTAAAAGTCATAGTCTATGCACTAACCAGCTCACCACCTGACATGTGGGGAAGTGCTGCTTGCAGAAGTGTCTAAAATCAGATATAAGACATCAGGCTGTGCAGTTCCTTGCGGCTAAGAAATATGTCAAATGCTGCTATCTGTTGTATCACATTCCTGACATTGGCTTTTAAAGAAGGATTCAGCCTGAAAACCCCTTTGAAGTGGAACAGAAACTTTGAAGGCAGCATCAGAACAAAATCACGTTACACTCTTCACATCTATCTGTGCACTTGGCAGATCCCACACACCAATAATTTAAATTAAGGCATTTTTCATTCTCAGGCATTGTGATAATTCCAAGGCATTTCCTCCATCATATTTGTAACCTATTCATTATACCATTTTACTGCATAATGAAGACAAATGACAACAGTTTAGCAACAGATTTGGGTAATGACAAGATGTACAGTAACACAGAGTAATGTGACCAGGTCTGTAAGTTCTAATTGAATATTTTTCTGATCCTGCTTCCATTAATCTTTCCTCCTGTTTCACTTTTCTAGACATTTCACGTCTCCTGCCCCCTTTTCTCTTTTCTCCTCAAACCGCTTTCTGAAAGCATTTTCAAGAAATAGATTCTGCCTCCATTGTAGGTCCAGGCTTTTTCCTTATCAATATACACAGCCCACTTGCTGATGAACCACTGAGCTTCTGACGGAGGAAGCAGTGTGTATCCTAGGCACAGTACTTAATTGGTATGCTGGCCCATGCAAAGCTATCTGATTGCATTCGGTAACTGGCAGGGACAGAAAGCATTTCCGAGGGAAATAATATCTAGCTGTGAATGTGCAATAGATGTGTAAGAGCTGAACAGTAAACACCAGCCTTAATTTTAATATCTCACATTATGCAAAACTTAAAAAAGATGAGTACTCCGATATTCAAGCAGACCCCTGCAGGATAGGAATGTTATCATAAGAATAATATAGACGCCAATGTAAAATATCCAGCTGCTGTGAGAGTTTAAGGGGCATCAAACGATTTTGAATCACCATTTTCTTTCCACAAATGAAAGTATTTACCTATTAAAAGCAGCAAAACTATATTATTTTGCTGGGCAATACGACCGCAAGCAACATTGCCTTTCAGTTTAAGCTTTGATATGTTAGCGCTTAATGTCCCAAATAGCCCTTAAAAGCTCCAAGGTGAAAATGTAAAACCATAATCCAGTCCTAAATGGTCATTTAAAAAATGATCATCCCAAAGCTCAGGAGTGCCTTTATCTGTTTATGAGGCATTCCAGTTAAAATAGTTACACTAAGAATGCAGGGAGGATGATACCTATTTAATTTTATGGTGTTTTTCCTCTCTCTCCCATGATAAAAGGTGGCTGGAACCGCAGCAAAAGCCAAATCCTGTTTGCCTTGTTCACACAACTAGTCACAGTGACTACAGTGGGGCTGTGGAAGGGATTTGGCCTGACCTCTTACTGTGTCAATTATCTTTCTTTACAAACCAGTTTCTGTTTTTGTCCTACTCTCTAGCTAAACTGTTACTTACATGCTTCCAGATGAAATGTGTGACAGACGACAGCAAAGATGTGAAAGCAGCAAAAAGAAACATCAGTTCAGATCAGTGGGTTCATATCAAAAACAAAACTTTGACAAAACAAACCATCTTGTTGATACAATTTATAGGGAACTGGTTAAGGAATATTTACACAGAACTACTTACAGAGAACTGTTGAGACAATACCTATATTGTTCATCCCTAGACTTACATCTGCTTTCCCAGAAATGAGAAGGCAGGAAAGAATTAGTGATACTCAGAGAAAATTTGTGTGCAATATATACATCATAAAGAAGTAGAAATGTTGTCAAGTTACTTTTCTTTCTTTCTCTCTTTCTTTCTTTCTTTCTTTCTTTTTTTTCAAAGTAATGTGTGACATAAAGAGAATTAAGTGCCTATCTCACTGGGCAGTCATTTAAGCCAGGGTGATAAGTAAATACAACTTGCCAGCACAGTACAGCTCTGTGTTTGAATCCTGTCCAAAGAGCAACCTGATGAGCTTATGCTGATCGATTTTCACACCTTAAAGATAAATCTCAGCAGTCTTGGTCAGTTCCCGGGTCAGACACATCCAGAAGCATCTTGGGAGCCTGCTTTTGAGAGATGGTGACTGCCCTGGTTTTGCTGGTACTGCTGCTGCTATTGAGAAGGACCTTGGCTACTTCAGACACGTGTCCCCACTTTCTTAGCCTGCTTCCAGCTCTACTTGCCAATTTTTTTCAGAGTTGCTCCTGAAAATAAAGAACATCAGTTCTCCGATGCTGTCCCTTCAGGGAGAGGAAGAGGAACTGGCATTTCCTGGCTAACTTTCCAGGATCCTCTTGAACTCACTGCACTTGAGGGATAGGGAGAGAGCTGTTCTGTAAACCTTTTTTATTCTGCAGGTGGCAGAAGAAATCTCAGCAATTTGGGCAGACTAGCTCCTTGTAGCACTAGTCCTGTGAGAGGAAGGGATCTTGACATCATCACTATCTGGGATATGCTTCAGGAAGGAAGAAGAAAAATTTCTCTGCAAAAGCCCAGACATTCCTCCTGAGAGACTGAAAAGCATGGCATGATTCTCCATCCTTTTTTGCAAGACTGGAATAAGCACAAGGAGGTCTTGGGAAACTAGCAGACATAGTGAACAGCAAAATTTGCTCTGCTTAAAATCAGAAATCTTAAAAAATGCTTCCTCCCTTCCCCTTGCCCAAAATGAAAAAAAATTCTAGACAGGAAAAAACCTCCTTTATTATTTCCAGTGCATAAATATAATATTTTAAACACTTGCCATTACTCATTGTTCCAGAAAAGATGTAGATTGTGTATTTAGTTGAGACCAAGTCACAGTCATCCTCAGACCTTGCAGATCCCTTCCTTCTTGTGGAATAATAACACAGAAAGGCGCAAACTTTAAATAATATTTTAGCATTGGAGATAAGAGCAACAAATCCCCACAATGGCATAAATCTACATTTTCCCATATTTAGTCATTTTTTGTTCAATTAATGGGCATCAGGACAAACGATGTGATCAGGACAAAACAGTTCTGCACACTTTCTGCCCTATTCTGGATGTAAGTACCTCCTACACTGCAGCAATTGGAGATGTCAAGTCTAGCTGTCAAGGTAAAAAAGAACAGAGATAAATGGTCACCCTGCCACACAGCTGTGCTTACTGCAAACTAAGCACAAACACCATATTTAGAGCTCTAACATTTGAATAGGTTGCAATACACCTCCATATGAAAGTTTTCATAATTAAAAGATAAAGAAGGTGACAGAATTTCTTAGCTTAGTTGTATAACACTTCTTTAAAACACAGAATTTGAGTGAGATTGGATTTGCCTCAGCACGACATGCTGCACAGTGAATTGTCTGATTCTTCCCCAGTACATTTTGCCAATTTGATCACCAGTAGTAAATTGGGTGAACTTTTGGATTTCAATGCATGAGACTTCTCATGCGTCAGGATGAGATAATTCTGTGACTTGGATGATTACTTCTGAAGGCAAAAGGCCAAAGCTTTCTCCTTGAACTTTACATATGAATTGATCAACTCAGTGCCTTTTACATAGTTTTAGGTACCTCCCAGCTTTGCCTAGCCACATCAAGGGAATACAGTAGTAAAAAGCCATTTTCTTTCTACTAGCAGAACATATTAGCATTTGAGAGGGAAAATTCTATTAAAGACCTTATAAAAGTATTCAGAAAATCCATTAATCCCAGATATTTTGTTCATGGTTCCTTGCAGAGCTATCAGAGTGTCTAGGCTATTGACCTATAATCCATTAATAGGATTTTTTAGAGTTCTGTTATGGTTACTCTTCAGGAGACAAGTGAACAGATGGATAGGATGGTCACTCTCTTGCTATAACCTTTGCCTAACAAAGCTGATTAGTTGAGTCTTTTTAGTTGATAAGACATCAAGTGCAGCTTTGTCTACAGATAATTAACTAAGATACAAGGCAGAGGAGTCAGAGGAGGTGAACAGCAAAGTGAACTCCCCAGGCTAAATCCAAGAGACTGGGGACTACAAGCAGAGGTGAGGTAAATGATGCTGTAAATATATGTCAGTAACCACCACTATGTTAACCCAGGCATTTGTGAGCAGAGGCAAGATAGAACCTAGCAAATGAGCAAGTAGTAAGCAGACACTACAAGCACTAGCTGGGGCTCTGACACGGTATCATATCTGCAGACCAGCACCTCATTCACCAAATATTACACTTACCTATCCAAAACCTTGAAGCCACCTGAAGAGAGTCCACCTGCATTAGGTGTCACTGAACACATGGCACAGAGCAACACACCTGCCCTGACAGCACAGGGACATTTCCAGGGGAAGCAGAGAGGCAGAGTGAACACTTCTATAGCTGCAAATGCCCTGCAAACCCATGCAGACATGGTTCCCTCCCTTCCTGTTCGCTTCTATTTGGCTCTTTGGAGCATTTCTGTGGGCCCACGCCAGACCAGAGGCTTGCAGCTCTGTGTCTTGCCTCATTAGACGTGAGCAGTAGGGGTTGCAGCCATCTACCACACTTAAGACATTCAAAAGCACCCAGACACATAATTGACTCTTCAGCTCCTTTCAACCCCAAAGCAAGCTAGCTACAGTCAACAATGACAAATAAAGAAAGAATTCAGGCCTGGTAAATAACCTGAAGTAGAGCAGCTGCAATGGGAAGGGAGGCAGCCAAGTGAATGAAGCCTCCCATGTTCCTTGCTTAGCCTTGCTTTTCTCTTTTTGACCTACGACTAAATACAGCCTTTTACCACTGCTCTTCGTGGCTTGCAGCTGCACTGCTCTAAGGCTGCCAGTAGTCTTTTAACACTCCTCTGGCCAGTAGTAGGGATTTGCAGTACCAAGGCAGGTAGATCATGGTAGTGCCCCTTTTACCTGCTCCTCCAAAGACACATCTGCCTTCCTTGGCATCCTTCCCGACTTACCTCTGAGGCCACTCCAGCACACACCACTGACTTCTTGCTCCTAAAGCAGGTGTCCTAATAAATTATGTTAAGAGTCAGCCTCAACCATTGATTTACAGCAAGGGGGTTGACATACCAGTAGGTTAGCTGGTTCACTGCTTCACCTGGCAGTGGGTAGCAGAAGGAACACGCAATCTGTGCATTGTCAGAAAAATGGCAGACAAACTGTTTTTCACATCTTCACTTTAGAACTAACACTTTCAAGTCTTGTGCCTTATGAGCAGCTGTGCAGAGGTTTTCATTCTGGTTTTGAATGGAGAAAAAAAAAATTAAAATTTGCTGTGCCAAACCCTAGGGTTTTTTTTAAAGAACATGGACTGAAATATTATCAGTACTGAAATACAAGGTTGTGCAAAAACTTTGGGCTGTAAATCACAGAGATTTTCCCACTTAAACACCAAATTCTGATTTATAAACTGTTGATTCAGCTGTGAAATAGTACCATAGCTACCCAAACATCTGCTTTGGCATTGCAGAATTTTGCATCAGGCAACTCCCAGAAATATCTGAGTATTGCTAAGACAGTCCAGCTATAACTCCATCTCACACTCATGCCTCATCAGAGGGCACAAATACGCAGCCCTCTTCTCACATGCTAATCGCCCAGCTGAAGGCTCCTCACTTGAAGCTGGCTCACAGAAAACAGTGAATTATGGTTCAGTTTCTGTCCCAAGATCTATTTAATGTATTTTATTCTCTTCCTATCTAAGGTAAACTACATAAGGAGACCACAATAGAGACCAGAAACCAAATAGATGCTTTGGGCCCCTGGTCAAGCAAAACATCATCCCTCCCACAAGGAGCTACGATTTTTACCTCTTTTTAGAGCACTTTCTTAGAAGCTGGAAGATTTAGCTTTCGTGCCATGCAGGCCAAGAAGAAACTGAACTCAGGTCTACCTTGTCCTAGATGACTGCTTTGAACACCTAAGAAATGCATAAAAAGGTGATAGTGACACTGGTATACGCACAGTGTTTTACAGTTAGGTATAGACAGAAATAGAATCCCTTCTTAGCCACATTTTGAAATTCTATATACCTACATATGAACTTATATGCAGGATTGTATATAGACCAAATTTCATGAGAGAGAATTTCAAGGAACATGCACAGTTAAGCAATTTTGACCAGTCATTTATGAGTGTTTAATGCATTTCTGTCCAGCAAGGGTGTATTTGCTCTCCTTACTCAAATGAGCAGTGCCACCAGAGAGGTTATTCATATGAGCACAACAGCATGATTTAGCTCTGTCTGATTTCTAAAACTTATAGTAATCATGATACGAGGTTGAAAATCAGAGCTGACTTGGATATTTATTAGCACAATTATGGCTGCAACCCCTCCTAGACCAAACACAATTTTAGTAATAATTTTCAAATCATTAGCGCACTGTTTTGATAACATCTTGTCTCACCTATTAGACAGGCTGTCCTTAAACTGAAGCCATTAGCAAACACTCCATTATTGTATTGTTTTGCATATACATTTAGTGTATTGGATTACTTTGTAAAGTAAATAGCCTCTGCATATGAAACAAATCAACATATATCTATAAAACATAATTATAAGGCTACTTAATTTTGCATTGTATAATAAGTATTTCCAACTTTTATAGGGAGTATCTTCTAAATAATAGAATTTGTGGTACATGATTAATTATAGCAATCATGGCCATCTATCTGTGCTAAAATATGACAGTTTAATCTTCTAAATCACATCAGGAATGAAACAATTCTGAATCCGAGACATCCCTTCATGGGTTCTAAGTACAGCTCATAAATTACAGTGGCTTTTAAATCTCATCTATATTTCTGCAGCAGAGAGGCAAACCAGTACTTTGTTCAACTCTGCAGCCTTCTTCAAGTAAAATTCCTGTTCAATAAAATATTTTGGAGGTGTTTTCATAATAATAATGTCATACAGTTAACTTCCTCTGTAAGAACAACTTCAAATTCAGAATTTGCTAGGGTAGGTAATTTTTACCATTGGGGATTTTTTACTGAAGGCCAACACAGTGCTTTCATCACACTCATATCCTGTCTTTCTTGGAAGGATCAGTCCCTGCATCATGGCTGTGAAATCCCACTACTTTAATTTTTTCCCTACTTCAAACTAAAAAATCTCTAAACACGCTAGTATCTCTCTTTACCTCTTTCACAAGCTAATAAATTCAGAAAATATGAAGATTTTTTTTTTGTGAAAGCACAGAAGCCTGGCTGGAAGGGCCTCAACACCTGACTCTGGGGTTATTCTGTTCATAAGTTACCGGGTACTTTACAAAGAGAAATACCAAAATTAAACAATATTGTCACCAGTAAGCTGGGGAAGAGAGTGATTCACATATATGTGGGAAGGGCTTTACTTCCTTCTCCCCAGGCTCTGACACAAAACCTATGGACCAGTCTTGTTTCACAGCACTATCTAAGGGCAGCAGAGAGAGCAAGAGGCCACCTTTCCTTTGATTTCCATTTGAAACTTCATTCAAAAACACATTAGTCTTTTTTCTTTGTGTTCAGTGTGTCAGTACCAGGCAGGTTTGTAACGCACCCCCAAACAATTGCCACAGGTCTTGAGGCATGATGCCATGCCATTGTGCACCTGAGATGGATGCTAATGCAGTTTAAGCCACCTGAGTACTATCCTAAAGAAGGACTGGATTTGGAGCCTGAAGCAACCTGAACAGCCAAAAAGTGTGATGTGTGCTAAAGTTTTGCCTCAGTTTGCTCCTCTGTCCAGCACAGTCCCTTCTCCAGGCTTCCTCCTCCTAACAGGTATTGAGAAAGATCCCTTGGGTGGCAGCTTTTCTGCATGGCACAGGTGAAATCTTTACTGAGAAATCCCTGGAAGATAAACCTCAGGTGTTTAGTTCTGCCTTTTTAGCAGCATAAAAATTCAATATAAGAAGCAAGGGTCTCTTGCCTCATAAATGGAAAACCTACTTTCCTTTTGTTAACATTTTCCTAGGACTTGACTGCAACGGTCACCAAAACAGCCACACTACCCCAGGGTGGAGGGACCAAGCAGGGGGAAAGGTCTTAGTAAAAAACCCAGGAACTGAAGTTCCAAAAAAATAGCAGAAAGAGCAAAAGTTATGGACAAGTTCTAATAAAATTTGCAGAAGGTGTTAAACCAACTGTGCCACTGGCTTTTTCTCTATCCCTACTATAAATATCTAACACCCACTGGAAAAATAATATTCACCACACAAATATTTGGCTATAAAAGTGACCAAGAAACATGTTGTCGTAGCAGAAATTCTTATCAGGATGATGCAAAGGAACTGCTCTGTTAGAACTTGTTTTGTAGCTCTTGGAGCCCTGAGAGCCCTACTGTGCCTCATGCAATGTAGCTGCCTCTGCAGCTGCCTATCAGGAGAACATCTTCCTATTACATTGATTCATTTTCAGAATATTTTAATGCACATGTCACACTCAGTAAGACACTGGGCTGAAAGTTGTGGTTGGATGTCAATTTTCACAATATGAAATTAAATTTCCTTTCAACTTTCCAAGCTGAAATGGTGTTTAGATGTCATATATCTATTTCCAATTTTCTTCTCCAAGGTCAGAAGAATTAATAGCTTTATGGGTAAATTGGCCAACAAGCAACTCCTCTCCTGAGTTTTCAGTAAAAAATTCTTCTGTTTATTAGACTGCCTGAAGGCAATTCGCCAAACACAAGAGAAAAAGGTGATATTTTTTGTGTGTGTTCAAAAATGTTTTTAAAAGAAATCTAATTTTGCATCCTGAGAGGCTTTCAAGGAGAATAACATATTCAAAAACAACACTTGCTTTAGAGTTTTCATTTGGCTGTGTACTTTTACTGCTTTCAGCAATCTCCTCCAAGTTATTCCTGATTTGAAAGAAAATTCAGGGGAAGAGGAGACTGTAAAAAATGGGAGAGACAAAATGAGGCCTTGAGGTGAAAAATAGCCGCAAGAAGCTTTTCTTTTCTTTTTTCTTTTTTTTTCTTTTAAATCCAACTACATTACTATTGCCTAAGAGTTTCATGAGAAAATAGCATAGTTCAGTAATGCAATACACTATAAAGTTTGGTGCCCAAACACATAATCCAGCATGCTACACCTATGGATATCCTCCTAGAAGGTGTTGGGTATTTTGCATTCCAAGTTACTTCTAAGACTTTTTTTCTCTGTACTTCTATACATCAGCTTTCAATTAGTTTCACCTTTCATGTTGTTATCTGCTTTGACATAAGTTCATGGCAATCCTTACTCCTCATTTATTCTTTATTTCAATGCTCAGTATCCATTCCCCATGCCAAGGGAATCCTCATGAACTCCCCACAGCAGTAAGGGAAAAACAGCAAGTGAATCACAGGGAAACATAATCTAGGAGCAGTTTGTCCTCTGGGCAACCTCTGCTTTTCACTCTCATATTGGTAGCTCCAAGCATATTCCTGTGAGCAAAACCTTGTACTGAAACACATTAAAAATTATATTTTACTTCTTTCTTCAGTCAGTTTTAGGCATATCCTTTCACAAACCAACTGAAAGTTGACGGATTTGATTCAAGAATTTGCACTGTGCCGATTAATACCACATTTCTACCCTCTTTTAGCAGCTGTAGCCAATAGATTTGGGGAATATCTGCAAGCAAGGACTGGAAAACTGTCACAATTCCCATCCCTTTGGATATGTCCTGCTTTGCCATAGCTGTTCCCACTTGGCATCAGTTTGAGTGATCAATATTTTTATTGCACATTATAATGTCTGAACTTTTATGCTTGGCTAGAGAGGCTCCCTTTACATATTGCCCTAAAGACAAAATATCGGCTATTAAAGTTTTTTCCTAACTTAATGATATATACATCTCTTTAGTGCATTATATGCAGTAATATCATGATAAATATCCACATTTATATGGATATTTCTATACGGATAAAGCATATGCCTGGTTTAATCCTGAATGAACCATCACATACAAATTTCCTAAGGTTTTCTAATAACATAAGTACTACATTCATTCTCATTTTAGTACATTTTGACTGAATGGTGACCTACATATTTACTAAATAAATGTCATGTTATATATTCCTCATGCTGCTACTTCACGGAACTTCATTTTTCTTGCTGTACTTTTGAAATATCTTCTAATGTCACTTTCTCCTCTGCTCTATCTGGAATCCCTCATCTTTGCTACACGATGCTAAATATTGTTTATAATTGTGTAAAGAGCAAAACATACAATTGGACTTCTTAGAGGTTACAAAATATACATCGTATTTAAGAACTGCATATTTTATCCAGAGGAGCTGGAATTTCCACCAAAGTGAAACCTGGGTCCAGACAATCCCATATTATGATAATTTGACAAGGGAAAAAGCACATTTTCTCAAGTGGCTTGAATGTTTCTGAACATCAGTGTCTTTTGGATAGCTATATGATAGGTCTAAACATAGTGAATGAAAAGAAGAATTTGTGTGTAAAAGGAAGAGGATGCCTCCTCTACTCATATGCATCTATATTCCTATCAATTTTAATGTCACGTGGGGATTCCGAGTAATATAAACTATTTAAACAACAACTTGTTACCTATAACTTGGTCTGAAAAGAGATCAGTGGGATTTGCAGATATGATAGGACTGAGGTGGCAATCTCACCAGCTGAATTTCTGTTGTGCATGACTACAGTTTCAATATCTGTTACTGACAAATCATTGCAGTTTTCCCTCCATCTGCCTCCATTCAAACTTACACAGTTCACGTGTGTGGAATATGACATGGCAGGACATACTACTGTTGACAAATAACTCCTCAAGAGAATTGTCTGAATCACAGGTTGCACAGATGATGAATAGCAACCATGACTGTTTTGGTATTATTCAGTTTCACATTTACATGGAATAGAACCACAACTGAGAGTCTTAATTCACACAGGCTTCAAGACTTATTCCTGCCCAGTAGCAACTTGGCAGCAAGTCCCCAGCAAGGTCTCTGACATGTCTATCACAACAATGCCCATGAAGCCACGCTCCCAGCCACACAGAAAAGATGTGGGAGTTCTGAGATCCTGGGGTGACATGGGGCTCCCAGCTGCCCAGCACGGAGCTTGTACTCAAACCACCACATGAAAACAAGGATGGTAACAGCTGCAGCACACTCAAATTGCCCAGAGATGACAAACCTTTTGACTGTACCATCTCTTACAAGCCATCACGAATGAGTCAGGTTTTCAGGAAGTTCTGCCTTGAGCTAATCAGAGATTTGTCAAAAACACAAAACAAAAAGAAGCAAACAAAACAAAACCAAAAGCAAAAAAACCCCACTCAAATCCAACAAAAGAAGCAAAAAAACCCAACCAACCAACCAAAAAAAACAAACCCAAAAGAAACCAAAAAGTAAAAAAACCACCAAACCTCTTCATTCAAAAAAATTGATGTTTTTGTCAGACAGCAAGAGTTCTAATGTCACAGGGGATGATGTTCTCACACCTGAGGATCAGATGCACGATATTACTCTCAGTGAACAAGTGCTTGCAAGGCTTTCGTGTTCTGCATTTGCAGAAGACATAGCTGAGATATGAAGATTAGCAACTTACATGGAAAAATAGGATAAAATGATGGGGTGTATTTTCGTATCAGGACTACTATGTCTTGACAAGTGCTCTAGAAAGACACTTGTCTATCTCGATTACAGGTAGAGTATCACTGTCAAGAGAACACAGGTGGCCTTAACACTTCAAGGAAAAAAAGAAAAAACCAAACCAACCAAACAAAAAAACAATCACCTTGAAGATTAGGTTTTGCTTTATTGCCTTTTTTAATCTTTAAATGCCAATATTGTATTTTGGCTTGAGGTTTGTATCTTTCTGTAGGTGCTGTTCCAAAAAAGCAGTGTCCCTGAAGAATATGATCACTAGAATAACTTTTCACCAGTCCCTTGAGTCTCTGTAATTAGCATGTAAAGCTGCACTTAAACAGAGTAAAGTATCATTCTACACAGAATAAATCATTTCAGATTACTGAATTATTTGCCTTTACAATTACCCAGATAATTATCTAAACTTTATTAATAAAAGGTTTCATTAACTACCACTTACTCTGGACAGAACTAACCCGTTGAGCTTTCACTCTGAAATATATCCACAATGAAAAATACAACACAAACATTATAGCCATTTTAAAATAAAACCTAAATTATATGCCGAGTGGAGTTCTTTTTGAGACTGTATTTTTGTTACATAGGGTGCTTTTCTACACTGAGCTAATTAGAGACAGATACTGCAATATAAAGCATAAGAAAGGAACTGAAATTTTACCAAACCCTAATCAGCCAGGGTGAACCTTAAAGGCTTAAGATACAGGGTTGCAATTGAAGAAAATTGATCTGTGGCACATTCAAGCAAAAATTTCATACCAGCGTGCCTATATTGGTTTCAAATCAGAGCCTTTCTTCAGCAACTTTACAGCCTATTATGAGCTACTTGCATGGTGGTAAATGGTTTTATCCCAATACAGGGATAAAAGGGCAAAATGGAAACTAAAATTTGACAACAAGGTGGCATTACCTAAAGGACTAGGACCAATGCTTAAGCAAGGGCTTTCTAAATAGCACAGCAGATCACACATATGCCACTGCTCTGAGGGAAATGAAACCTGATGGTATTGCTCTTTCTAGAGCTGAGGAGTATCAGATGCCGATATGTGACCCAAAGGGGATCACTTTATCTCTGAAGCCATGGCTTAAATAGTCTTACACCAAACACAACCACTGTATGATCTCATTATAGGTAAGATGTCAAACCTTTGGGAATTTGGTTTCTTTCATTTTAAATAAGTCAGTAATGACTTTGTTAGTGCTAGAACCGGCTGCACATGCAGGATTCATGCACGCATTTGATATTCTGCTGTGGCCCTGGGTTCAGCCCCGTAATCCAGCTGCCACACATCACCTGAACTACTGCCAGCTCTCAGTAAATGCACATTGAAATGACTGAGGTGCACAGTCATATTTCCTCCCATTTGCAGCAGACTAAAAGCAAGTTCATGGACATTTATAATGCTATAAACACCCATTCTGCAGCTATCTCAGCTATAATTCAAGTGCACGTCTAAAACCTTAACCACTAAACCACATGAAGAGACATGCCATTTTTTATGCATAGGCTCCCTTGTCATTTATAAGTTGCGCAATCACATTTTTCCTCCCCACAAATTTCACGTCTGATTGCATGGCTTGCCAGGAATTAGGAACAGTGGACCTGTGAGCCTACCAATTCCTAAACTTCACATATTAACTGTTTACTTCTGATATGTCCCAGCCTCAGCTGCACAACTGGTAAATGTACTCTAGATATACTAAACCCTTTTACTTCTAAAAAGACCCTATGCCAGATCTGATACTGATGGTGTTCACACTTTCTTATCCAGGTGGTGAGTTGTCACGGTGCTCTAGGCTTTGCCTAAAACTTGAACTCACATAAGATATCTGAGGTGGGGTATCTAGAGTGGGAACTCCTCAGCCTTTCCAACTGAAGTTGTTCCACTTCAGGTGAAACACTACCTGTCTTTGTAGCCATGAAGAAGGCTAAAAACTGTGTCCATTTCCACTGGGTTTATTGTGCAGATTGGGACATACTATTAATGTGTAACAGAAGACTTTGTCAAAAATGCATGTAAAATTGCATCTCCCTTCTTTTGAGATTAGAAGGTTCCTATGTTCCTAAACACAGAACTGGGCATCTTCTCGTTCTTCACTGATTTTTTGATGTTGTTTTCTGAGTTCTTAAACCACAAATTCTATCATATGAACATAGATACTACTGATGAACTAATGTACTAACATAGTTCATTAATAGTGATGGAAAGGTTATATTCAGTTATTCAGTGCATATAGCCTCACCTCAAACTATCACAGCAATGCTGAAACTGTTTTTTCTAAGTGGATTGGGGTTCTAGGGTTTTGGTCTGCTGCTTTTTGTTTGATTGTTTTTTGTTTGTTTTTTTTTTGTTTGTTTGTTTTTCGTTTTTGTAATCTGCTTGAAGAAAACTTCAGGCATAGAAAATTTTACTATCATCAAGATATTGACAATTGAAAGCAACATATTGTAACATAAAGCACTGCACAACTTTGACTTCAAGAATCACTACTTCAGATTAATAAAATTATAATCATATATAAAACACAGTGTTTTTCACCCTTAGATTTAAAACTGCCTTATAGTAGAGAACTCTCAGAAACACTGGTTTTATCTCAGCTAGAAAAATTGTCAAAGTCAGGACAGATGGCTACCATACAAATTCCAATTCAAGCTATAGCCTCAGAAAAAGATAGTTAATTACTGTGATCCTGATTTTACTCTCAGGAAGGGAAGCATGGCAGGTAAGAACATAATCTCCAAACCAGTCATAATGACTGGAAGCAAATGTGGATTCTTAGACATGCAAGCAGAACTTCGTATCTTGCAGACACATCTGTAAGTGCCTGGAGACCGAACGGGACACTAGCATTTGTTCTTCTCATTAAATGGGAAAAGGAAAAAAAGTCACACCTTCACTGAGATGTTTTTTGATACAGCGAACTGTGCGGTTATGTCAATAGTTGCTCATTAATGACATTAACTACAGTTAGGCACTGCATTTTCTCACTGGTGTCAAGGTGATGATGATAAATGACCTCTGATCTACCTGGTTATCTTTGAACTGTCCCCCAGAGTTGCTGCAATACATTATCTACTTCCACCCGGGGCAGCAGAAAACTGAGCATTGTCACAACCCGAACACAGACACTCACCACTTTGCCCAGCTTCCCACACTCCAGAAAATGCCAGTGGTGGAAGAGCCTCTCTGATAGCTGACTAGTCATGCTGAATTCTTCAGTCCCACTGTTGTGCAGTATATAAAAGTGTTTTTCAAGATTACGTATCTCCATAGGTTATATTGTCATTATAAGGAACTGTATTTACACAGTAGGGAATTCAAATTGGAAATGTGACACTCCTAGCAAAAACGTGAACTGGAACAAAAATTACCCAGGAAAGAAGCACCTTAAACCTTTCATTTCAAAGAATCTGCACTAAGCCTGAAGAGAGCAAATAACGAGCAATGAAAGGAGTCATTGTTATGCCATGATTTCAAAGCTCTGCCAAAATGTCAAATAATCCATTTAATCAATCAGAAAATTAAAGAATGTGGTAGATTCCCAAGGTAGTTTGACGTTTTAGCGCTGCCAAGTAATTCAGCTACTGCATAAAGTTTTTGTCACAATAGCAATTACTTAATAAGTCATTTTTGTCTAACCATGTTGATATAAAAATACAATTTAGTTTTCAAATTATTTGCAGCTGTGTTCTTACTTGGATCAACCATGCAATACCTCAGATGTTTACATTTGTTGCTTCAAGCACTGCTTTAATTCAATTTTTATCACAACATATCCTTCAAAAAGTTCTTATTATCTCAACACAGTAAGAAATTGATTTCTCAAAATGGGTGTACATAAGATCATGTTAGAAAAGGGAGACACTATCTGTTGTTTCACATGCAAGACTCACTACATGCCTCTGACACCACTAGAAAAACTCTTATAATTTCAAATACAGATTCTTTATTATATTTACATTTTAGATTTGGTTATTTATTTCAGGACAAAGTTTAACACTCTTGGGAATCTTGGATTATCACAAATTAAAGTCTGGAAATGTAAAACAGGCTACATTGAACATTTTTTTTATTATAGACTATTTATTTTCTATTTCTCTCAAATTTGACAGACTGGCCACAAATGCAGATTTTTGCTTCTAACAAACCTAATAAATTTATGGATCCATTTTGTTAATATGAAATTAAATACAAATGTTTTATTAAAGTAAAATTTCAATAAGAACTTAGAGACAATAAGTTAGTTTAGAAAAATTGAGCATACTAACATTGTCTGCCAAAATAATACTGCTCAATAAAAATGAAGTTCAGCTTAAACTTAATAAGTCTTAATTTTAAATCAAACTACTTTAGATTTGGGGTTATTATCTACATATTTACATATTCCAAATTTTTTTCTGAACTCTACCTTCTGTCAGTGGCAAGAGAAACATCCTATGTTTACCTCTAACAATATGGACAATATCTGTTTTTCTTTCTTATCTTTTAAAATTTTAAATGCTGACATGAAAGAATCATAAACTCTGTCAAATATATACCTACACTTCAGTTTATAAAGAAAAAAAGCATTCAGCACAGCAAACAAAGCCTGACCTGCGCTCATGACAGCAGGTGGTGAATGTCTTTGTGATCCTGGAGCCTATTAGCATGATCTCCTTCAGTGGCTGGATGAATAGGGACCCTCCTTTCAGAGGCCACAGTGAGTTTCACAAAAGCTTCTCTGCAGAAGAGGGCTGGAATGAATCCAGAGCCAAGCAGCTTTCACTAACCCACTGATCCTTTCTTTGGCTCCCCATCTCCACTGCCTATCTACCTCTCCCTGTCCCCCTACATCTTGTTTCCTGGTCTGGTCTTATTGCCTATGGAGAAAGACTACAATGAAGACAGTAAAAATATCCTACAGAAATTTATTGAAATGGGCCATAAGTGAAGAGCTCCTCAGCATGACCAGACTTGCACTCACAGAAAATTCTGCAAGAACTTTGGCCAAAGATTAAGCACCAAATTTGTATCACTTCTGAGCATTGTTAGTCTCCAGATTTTATCAGGTCAGGGCATCTCCTCCCACCTCCCCTTCCAATGTTCTTCAGATGCATAAGTGCTTCCAGGGCTGAAGTACCAAGCAGACACCCTCCATGTTGTATTTTCTTGTGGGGGTAGGAATAATTAACTTAAGCACAAGGAAGCATAAGTGATATAACAATAAAAGCCTATTTGTCCCAAAAAGATTTATGAGCTAGCTTATTTTTTCTATAAAGATTCTTGGAATTTCCCTACTTGCTGAGGTTCTAAAAGTAACCAAGTTAATTCATTCAAAATGACATTTCCGGTTCACCAAATCTATTGAAAACTTATGTCCAGCCAAAATGTTTGATTTCAAAGTCGAAAAAAATAACCCTCTCAAAACATTCAGCTGCCCAAGAAGATAATTAGGAACAAGGACTCTGAGTTCTACTCAGAAATATGAGTAATGACATAATGAGAGGCAAATTTGTAAGGATACGTAATATCCTTAAGTAAATCAGACTGAGCTGGAAAAAAATGGACACAATTGTGGTCCTATGTGTCTTTTTTCCTCAGAAAGAAAATGCAAGTTTTATTTTAGCAATAACTGTTGAAGAGTAGAAAACCATAAACACTCATATAATGTTTGCCAGATAGCCAAGTTCTGGGTCATAGTTTGTAATTAAAAAGCTTGTATGAAAGAGGAATTAAAAGTAATAAATTGTGTATAATATTTTTTAAGAAATTAAGAAAAACTAAGACAATTAGAAAAGACAATAATGTAAAGGGTAGTAAAGCAGCAGGTTGACAAAGCACTTTTCAAGCTAATCCTAGGAATTCAAATAACACAGAAAATTTTGATCAGAAAAACTTATTTTCTCTCTCTCTCTCTGTAAATCTTTCCACCCCCTGACCCCACAAAATGAAATAGCACCTCAACTTTTTGTCTCATAATGTCATATCCAATTTTTGCAAAGCCCAACATGGGGTTGTGGATGAACAGTGAACTGATGCTGGCATCAGCAAGACAATGATAGTGCTAGGAGAATAGGTAAGTGGCAGTCTCCAGAAATAGCCCTTCTGATTTTATATTAATACAGCAATTCCAATCCTCTCTTCTCCAGCCAGTGGCACAGCTCTCCTAACAACTAACAAAGCCTTTCTTACATCCAGACCAAATTGCTGTAATTTATTCTCCATGATGCTACCCTTGACGACTGCTTTAAAGCACTAGCTCCAGTAGAAAATGGTAACTGCCCTTGTTTTTATATTCCAGGCCATGGAAAACACATCACAGTTGCTTTCAGAGACTTGCACCTTTTGCAGGTGACACTCAAGCTGTTTGCATTGTCCTAGAAAGACTTAGGAAATCCTGCTTGAATCTCAGGTTGCCAAGACACTGAAAGCTGGTATGTACACTACTTCAGACAGTATTTTGAAGGTATAAGTAGAATATTGTCTTGCTCATTACTAAGGCCATTAATAAATTAAGAACACGTGTAATATGAACATTTACAATATATTAAAAAAAGTGGTAACTTTAACATTTCATCTTTGTGACAACATCTTGCTTCTTTTCTGACAAGTGACTACATTTTAAACATACACTACATTTTAAACAAACACTTCTTACTCAGTTTGACACTGACAAGAAAAATACTCTTTTTGCCATCATGGCAAGGTGTCACTTAAAACTTGATTGTCAAGTTCTTACAACTCATAATTCAAAGAGGTATATCTGAAGTCATGTTGCAGGATTTATAAGAGAGCATTTTTCTCTACTCAGACAAAAAAAAAAAAAAGGAATAAACAGATCAGCCCCACCCTGGAGGTAGAGGGAAAAGAAAATAATTAGGATAGAAATAATAACACTTTTTTCAGGAAAGAATAGACTAAGGAAGGTATCTGCAACATCTATGGATGAACTACTATGAAAAAAACCCAAAAAAACACAGCAACACTATCTGCTCCACTAAAAAAAGAAACACACACTCTCATCCTGTATTTCACTAGGTAAATGGGATAAATAAAGTTGGCAAGCCAAAAGCTCGTACTGGTATGCTGACAGGCCTTGTTATGGCAGACACAAACTGGTTCTGCTCTCACTCCAAGGAAAAGGTTTACTCTCAGTGGACACAAGGACGTGAAGCTGTATTTGCATGACACAGAGTCAAATCTAATATTTTTAGCACCTCACCATAGAAACATAGTCACAGTAAGCCCATGTCAGGCATGGACTCCATATAATTTACTGGGAGGTGGGAATAACTTTACTGGCCAAATCACCTTCATATCATAGAATGCAAGTATATAATTCTTGGAGTGAATGTGTCACAGCAGTTTGTAATACTAGATGCCCCCCACAAAAAATGCAGGTATGACAGTGGCACCAGTGACAAAACGTGCTTTTTGAAATTAAATTCTGAGTCCCCTTCCTAAATCTTTAGCTAAAGTGTAAGCAATCATTTGCACAGTGAAGTTTATGCTGTTCTAGCAAAGCAAAGTGCCCCAGCCTATTTATACCAGGTTACCTGAGGGTTTTAAAACAGCATTATATAATCAGAAAATATTTACATTGAATTTTCATAGTAGATTCTACTAAAACACACAGTACTCCTTTGACCACTGCAGCAACAGAACTACTATAGGACAACGAGCTGGATTCTCCTCAACTGTTAAAAAATAATACATTATTTAGTAAGTTCCAGTTACATCTATGTAAATTTACTGAATATAAAAGCATTGCAAAGGAAGCAATCTAGATTAATAGGTTGGTACTGCTTAAACTGAGGACTTAATTTTTGGTCAGTAGGGCTCTTCCAAACATACAGGAAAAGAGCTCCACTTTCCTTTAAGATCCCACATTCAACCATTTGGCTTGGCATTTAAAAGAAGTACTTCAACTTTGAGAACATTTCACTCTTGAAGTAATTTGGAGACAAAATACAGTACGGAAAATACGTTCTACAGGTGGGACTGTAGACTACTTTTAAAAGTATAGCCTGCAGTAAAGATGAATTGTATATAATTTATCAACAAAATCAACAACTGGGAGAAATGGAGAGAAGTACAGGAGCCCATGTAAAAGAGTACAGGAGCTTATGTAAATCTATTTAAAGGACTTATTTCAGGTCTCTGTAAACTAACCACCAAAGCAGATTTGAAAACATGACAATAAAAACTATCTTAGCCAAATAAAAAGTTGAAAAATAAGCCCAGTTTATTCTCTTGGCTGTACACCCTGGACACTCTTGAAAACAATTTTTCTAATATGTAAGAAGGAAAATACTTTTTCTTTTAATAGGAGTCTGAAGGTAACGTTTTCTACGTTTTTATAAGCTTTTTCACATGGCAACATTGCAGCAAACATATGTCTACCATCTTTTTCAGCCCAAGTAAGACTGAAATAATTGCCACACGACATCTGTGAATTTAATCATGGTTAAATTCTCTCTGTGTTATTTGATCTAAAGAAGAAATTTAAATCTATAATAAAATGGGAAATACATATCCTGCCTACTTATCTCTGGGGCTTTTGACCAGAAGATGTCCTTAGTTACATTAATGAGAAAATATCTTTTAGCAGAGAGAAAAATTCACACCTGAGAGGAATAATAAAGGAGTCAAAGTAGCAAAAAATCCATAATGTTTTATTAACATAGGCTTCAGAGAAATAATACAACAGGAAAATTGTAAATAGTTGCATCAGAATAAATAACATTCTCCAAAATATTCACAAAGGAAATTGGTATTCAAAAGAAAAGAAGACAAAGCAGTAAGGCAGTAGCACTGTAAAGAAATTGTCAGAAATTGTTTTCTGACCCCAACATTGTCAGCCTTTATCTCAGCTCCAGAGAGGCAAAAGAACATGCATTTTCAGAAGGACACGCAAGCAGAGAAATGGAGAAAAGTACAGGAGCCCATGTAAAAGAGTACAGGGATTAAATCCCTGAATCATCCCTCAGATTTGCTCTCAAACATGAAAATAAAGAAGCTGGACCAGCTGCTAACAGGGTAGAACTTGCTTAGTTTCCAAGCATTTAGAAATTCATCAACTCTTCTTTGCATTCATTTTGGCATGTGTTTATTAGCTATATTAAATTCTTAGCTTAGGGTTTCATATACAGTGTTATCTTTGGCAGAAAATGAAAGATGTATGAACAATTTAAACACTGAACATTGATGTAAAATTGGATTGGCTTGTTACAAACTGATTTCCTCTCAGCAAACTACGTGGGTGAAGGATGAAGAAACAAAATGCAAAAACGTGGTCAAAGTGGTGACATACTAAATCGTCTTCCAATCATTCTCAATAACTCTACAACTACAGCATGCTATCCTGATGGCCCCATCTGAGTTGATGATTTTTCACAATGTATTTCATGGCTTCCATCCCTACATGAGACTTTATTACTATCACATAGGAATAAAAAGCCATAAAACACTAGAGTGAATTTATCTTGATCAGATGCAATACTTATTTTCTTCACATGATTTCACCACCATTCCAAAACTAACCAATGATTTCATGCTACATTACTGAGCATTTTAAACTACATTTCAATGACAAGAAAGACACCGAAATGGTTACACTACAAATTAAAAGAACTTTAGCCTTTAAACACATTCCTACCTACGAGAATCAAGAAACGATCACAAGACACAACCATTTAATTCACTGATAAAAGACAGGACACCACAGAAAAATATCACTTCCACATACATCTTTCAAGACATAAGGAAAGACAAGAGACACGAAAGAAACTGGCAATGATAAATGCTATGAAAGCACCACTACCAGCATCTTTTTAAAACTATTTTCCATAGTAGCTTCCTGATATGCATTATAAAAAAATCAGACTCCATCACTAAGACATCTTTAAGACATCTGAGCTTAATTGCAGAAACAAAGAAAGATTCCATGCTTATGGCACTGAAACAGCCACTACCACAGAGCTGCTATCTCATATGACCTATTCATCCCTAGGACTTTTACCTTCTTGGCTATGATAAATTCACTATAACTCCAAAGTCCATATTTCTCCAGATGAAAGACCAAATGAGACAAATTATAATATACCCTTATTTTCTAAGCCAGAGCACAATACCAAGGTCCTGGTCTGAACACAGTTACTTATTAATGTAATTACTATTCATCTTCTTATTACTACTAATTGGCCAAGTAGAAACATAAGTCTCTAGGGTCATTGAAAAGTCAATACAATAATTTAACTGCCATTCAAAAATAATTTTGCTTGTACACTTGCAAGCAAACTAGGCTGCATCAGAAATGTTTCGTTAAGCTAAGAATCTATGCTTTACCAAAAATATTTAACATTTTCCCAGCCATATAACCCCATTGACATGGGACCAATATTAATTCTGATCTAGTGTTGACACTAGAACTAAAAATTAACTCAGATTTGATTTATATACTGTATCCTTTCTTGCCTACCAAATCCTATGTCTTGCATAATATAATGTTGATAGCATAGAAAAGAGTGAGAAATCATTAAATGAAAGGAAGTGCATAAATAAATTCAATTATCATGCATAAAACATGCAAATGACTTAAAGACTGCATATGAAACTCTGGTTTACATTAATTAATCTCAGGTTGCACTTTTGAGGGAGAAAGAGACACTAATAGGATCCAGATTAATGCACTCCCAAACCTTCCAATTTGTTTTTAGGTGCGGGTTAAAATAGACGTATTAAAATAAACACAGCTGCTCACCTCTCCCAGCCCTGTTTCATTTGTGGAAGAAGGTGAAAACTAAAAAGTATATTGCAGGCTTAAGAATCTGGGCTTTTCCTGTGCTCCTCAAGACTGATGCTTATGCACCGTCACTCCTTTTTTTTTTTTTTACGGAGATAACTTTGTGCTGGAAACTATTCCAAAAACCAACTTAGTGACTTGACATGGAGAACAGGATGGGAAGTGTTTGGGCTTGCCTAATTCTGCCCTCTTCTTCTTCCCTCCCTACCCTGAATGATGCTGCAGATGGACCATTTTAAACTGTGTGCAGTCACACTTCTAAAAGGGGCTCAGTCAAGACTGGTACATTGTTTCCATGCAGCTCCATTAGGTGGGAAACAGGATTCACAAGTGGACTTAAGCAGTCCAGCAGAAACACAATATATAAGAGGGGCAAATGTCTTTGACCTGCCACTGCTCTGGGTTTCACTGCCCAGGGATTCCCCCACAGCCTCTGCCAAATTATCCAGATATAAAAGTAGCAGGCCTGCAGCCTCCCCTTCTCTTTCCCACTGGAGCTGGGTGATGCTCCCTGCCACTGTCCTTGCCTAGGGGGTACCCAGGAACAAGCTACCAAGGACAAGATCAGTACCCACAACAGTGAACAAAAGGGAAGTGGCATTCCTAGGGGTGATCCTACCCCAGGAGAAAGGTAAGCGCATGGAAGAAAAATGCCCAGAAACAAAAAAGAAGGGAAGGTCCCATTCCCATCCACTGGGAGAGGAAGGTTAAATAAATCAAACAAAAAGGTCACCAAACTAATTTCGTACTGAAACCAATGAATTTGGATGAGAGGCCCAAAGGGGAAAGGTTAGGATGTTATCAGTGACATAATTTCTTTTTCCTTTTGTTGTAATGATTGGATATTAAACCCCTCCAACACAATGGGACACACTTTCTGAAGGGTGGGGACAGCATTCGAAATCTTACATTTGTCTGGTTATTTTTGCGTGTTATCCTCCCGAACTACAGACATTAAATCATGAAAGCACGAAAACACATACAGGTAGACTCAAACATATATTGACACATATGGTTTCAGACACAGACTGACTTCTACTGACAGCCTGACTCAGAGAGCTTTTTATTAGAATTGATTTCTGTAGGTCTGCAGGTGCTAAATTCATTGCAAAAAATAACAACAATAAGACTGAAATCTGTCAACATCTTGACAAATATTCAGAGAGCTATTTAGTTAGGAAATACGCTTATGATATTCATTGCTCCTAAAAGAGAAAATTATCATACAGTAACTAAACCCTAAGTAAGAGCTAAAGATATTCACCTCATGAAGTTATTTCTCAACTAGCCCCTTGGCACTTGTTGGAATTATTCGCAGCACGAGCTCTACTTTTTCATTTTCTGTTGACTCCATGTGGGTACTTTCTCTCTTGTGATTAAAAGCGAGCTGCTCAATTCCTTCAAAGCATTTCCTTAGGTATGGTTGGATGTGGAGTGATCCTTTGTCTCAAAAAGGATTCCTGAGAGATCATTGCTGCATCGAGAGGGAAAAAAACCCTGAAAAATGATAAAAAATGAACTTTAGAGGTATTTATATAAACATATTTTACACCAACACCATACAGACAAAATGGACTGTTTACCTTGGAAAGAATAGTCTTTTTTTCGCAAGATAATCATTCAAGGCCTTCCTGAATGTCATCCAAAAGCGATTCTGCTTCAACTTATCCAGCATCTGGGGCTGTGAGATAACCCTTGTGGCATCGGTCTCCTTCACTGACTCCTTCGTTATTAGCCTCCTGGTGGGTGAGATAGAATACAGTGAATGTAATAACCATGCTTCACACAACAGGCTCACTCTCTCTTTTAAATTGAAAATCCCCTTATTACAAAACAAGGGGTGTTCTTTTTCTTCTACCTTTAAGTAGGACTGCCACATTCATTGCTTTTTACAAAAACGCAGCTGCTTTTTAAGCTACAGATAAATAGAATCTGCTAGGCGGTAATTCTGCTCAGTCTGAATGCATTATTTTCTAAGTCACTTTGGTGAGGGACTTTTTATTATGAACTGGAATGAACAAGGAAAGTCCTTTTCTCAACTAATTATGACTACACTTTGTTCTATACTATTAACTTACAATGCCAGAATGGTCAGCTTTTTTTTTTTTTCTTCAACCAGTTCAAAAAATTAGCATGATTTCTGGGAAATTAGAGAGCTAATTATTAAGACTTTATAGACTAATGATGAAAATATAAATAACACAGAACAATGGTGTACCAATAACATTCACATAATCCCTTTGATATGTACAATGCAATCTACCATTTTAACCCCACTGATGCATGGGTGGGATTTACTTTGACTCAATCTACAGAATTTTCTTCTCATAAAGATTTGTTAAACTAGATATTTTCAAAGAACTGAGGAAAAAGAGTAGAGCTGAAACACCATTTTTCATATACCTATATCTGGCACATTTTGTTTTCATATTATTGGACTCCCAGTTTATGAAGGAAAGTTATAAAGATATCAAAGAAAAAAATCATGACTTCTGTTGTTTCCCACCATAAGACATAATGTAGTATGTTTGATTTGAAAAATACTTGTGTTCTCTTTTTTTTTTTTTTCAATTAGCTACTTTAAAGAACGGATTAATTTGCAAAGAAGAATGTGATATTCTAAGTATCACCTAAAACTAGAATATACTTCTGAGATGTCAGAGCCTTCAGTGATCCATAATGCTTGGCTCTGACAATGTAAAACATACTCGACTACTTTCCAAGTGGACAACAACACATTTAGTTCAGCTGTTGTCCACAGCTTGTAACTACTGGTACACAAACACTCCACTAAATGGAAGGCAAGCATTTAGATATCGCTACATAGCTCCTTTTATGTAACATATACTGGGCTGAATGGAATCCAATAAATGAATAAATAAATAAATAAGAAAACTCTTTTGTCCTTAAAATTCATTGTCAGTACTTATTTCTACCATCAGTATGGTAGAAAGAGTTGCCAGCAGAACTGCTTCTGCCCAGCTTAAGAATTAGAAAGAATCCTGGAGATAAGAACTTGTTCAGTAGAAAAAAACCCCTCACACTGCCACCATCCTAATATCCTATTTCCATTCAAAATAACCCCATTCCTATGTATTTCTGCCTGAAATATTATAGGGGATATTTACTGTACATTTTTCAAGCACCTACTGTAAGAAGATATATATATATAGCCAACAACAATGTCATTGCTTTGAGATGCTAAAACTTGCTACTTCCACGAGGCGTTTCTCAGTCCTCCAATACCCTTGGCAAACCATGAACACTTCTGGGTTGCTTGTCTCCATATCTAGAGACCAACTTTAATCCTGGAGAATCAGGAGAAGCCTAATCCATGTAGACTGAAGAACAGTTGGTTCTACAAAGAAATAACTCTACATGTATCTGTGGAGCATTCAGGACAGGAGAGTAAATGAACGCATCCACATGAACATATTTTAGTACCACGCTCAGTGTTCATGTATACTCAAGTATGGCCTTTCATATTATCTCTGACCTTTCATATTATCTCTGAAACAAAGATCTCACATACGGCCAATTTAGGTATGTTACCTTTTGTACTAAAATAATAAAGGAATTTTGAAATGCTTATTACTACTTGATTAAAAATTTATCTGAATCTGTCCATTTAGCAATATTTCTTTTCATGATATGATAGTAAGGACACTAAAGAAATAACTGTGAATGCAAGAAGGCTTACTGTTTTTCCTAAATTAATTTCAAAGATATCCTTAATAATTTTGTTGAGAATGCCATTCTTCCAGACACACAACAGGCCTTCAGATTACTGAGTATCCCGCTATCAACATCACTAGTATCAATGGTGCACAATACCTTTTAATTAAAAATGAACTTTTTTCATTTTAGCTGAATCAATTAAAGACAATGTAATAGCCAGATTCCACCCTGTGCTCATCCTCTGCTGAGCACTCACTGGTAGTTTTTCACAGAAGCCAGGGTTCTGGTGCAAAATTATTGAGTGACTTGACAAACATTACAGTCCTAGTAGAGGCCCATTTACATACAGGGCAAGATCTATAATCTCCCAGTTCTGTACTTTATCTATCTGACCATGTTTCCCTACACTTCGGAAGGGAGAATCAAAACAAAAATTATTTCAGAAAAAAAAAAATCAGCTTCACATCTTCACCAACCATTTTGCAGCTACTCCTTTCCCTTATAACTATATGTAGGTTGGCTGCATATGTCTTCCAGTGTATTTCTTCCATGATTAAAAGCACGTGTTTTACAGGTGCTTTTAGATATGCATGCACTTTGAATATTCCACAGGTCATTCAATAGCACATCAGATATAACTAAACACGGACTTCATATTTCAGGGAAGTGTCAGTAGCAAAGCCCAGTTTTTATGACTTTCAAAATAATCTGAGAAATATTTTGCTGAAAGTGTTCTTTACCTGGTACTTATGTAGTACAATGAGAAACAAGACATATAGAAATGCCTGTTTATCACTTGAATGATTCACTAACTTACTGGGAGGCTGTGTCTCTATTGTTTCTGAGCTCACGTCATAAAAACTAAGTAGAAATCAATTTAAGACAATGAAGTTTAAACTTTACTTTCCCCCTCGGTATTCTAAAGTAGCAGTCAAGTTGGGAAAAGTTTCAAATAATGAAAGTCACTGAAGCCTAAATCACACACAATAGTGAAAGCTGAGATGCGAGATGGAGATGAAATCTAAAAGCTAATTAAATTCAACAAGAGTCTCTCAAAGGCAACATACCAGCTTACCCTCCCATGCTAACATTTCGTTTTGAAGGGTGCAGTAAATGGAGGGCCTTTCATGGCTGCAGATTTCACAATATGATCCACCAGCTAAACCTGAGAGAGGAGAGAAAAAAAAGATTAGATGCATGGATTACTGTACTGAATAGGTGCCAAGGCCAAGATAAAAAGAAAAGATAAGTTAGGGCTTCTGAGGAGCTGAATTTGAAGCCAACCAGCAAAACGGATTGAACTTTATTACCTCTAGTCACTGAGAAATTCCCTAGACAGTTGGATGTAATTTGAAAAGGTCAGAAAAAAATTTCCTTCACAGTATTATTGCTTCATGGTTTAAGGGTGTACCTTTGTGAGATGCCAGCTCTAATCATTTTTATTGACTTGCTCTAGAGGGACAGACAGATGCACAGGGAGTCAAGACGGACAGATAAGACATATCCTACCTTTGTTTCCAGTTCTAAAACATATCACAATATTAAGTATGTTTTAATGTTAATCATTTCAGTTTATCCTTTGCCATCTCTAAGAAGAATGTGCCTTGTTTCTCTAAGACAGCCACAAAAGCAGGGAGGGAGAGGAAGCCTGTGCATAATATTGGAAACTTGCTACAATTTTTCATATTTGATCAGAGCATTCATTGAATTCCACATGAATCTGAAATATATAACTGAAATTCAGTAAGGGTAATGGGATTTTCTAGACATTTTTAGATATGCTCTGTTGATCTTTTTTTCACCCAAAGGGGAGCAGATCTCACTGAATAGGTTATAGGAATGACCTTCAGCATACTGACAGTACAAGCTTTACTATCAATGTGGCTGTCTTGGGGGAGAGAAACCCAACATACAAAAGGAAAAACAATAAAAAACAAAAAACTCCAAACCCACCCTCATTAAAAGCATTTGATTCTTTGACTTAGCATTCACAGATACTTGCAATCAAATACGAATATTTGCTAACATTACACTTACAGTCAATTTTTTTGTCATGCAATTAAAATCAAAAGAGATTTAACATCACAAAAGCAGAATTATCTACCCCAAACTCTGGAAAAGTTTAATTAACATTAGATTTTTCTTCTGCTCAGAAGACGTTTGTCTTCTATTCATAATACAAGCATATGTATTCCCTGTATTCTGACTGAATGCACTGCAGAGGCAATTTTAATGGCCATTAAAGTACAGCTCTGTGAGCTTCTCTACTGTGTTATGTTTATGGAGCTTGCCTGCAAGCTGACTAAACCTTTTCCACTTGGATAAGAAAGCCATTTCCATCTGGTTATGTTCCCTCCCCTCAAGCCCCATACATCAGAGAGTAACATGAAATTCCAGCAAAAGAGTTGCATATATATTCATTCCTCCAGAACTTTACACCTCTGAAAGGAAATCAGAAAGGCTTAGCTGCAGTGAGGAACAAAAAGCACTGGGAATTGTTCCACTAATGGAAGCTGATACTTTCCATTGAAATGGACTGCTCCAGACAGAAAATATGAATGAACAATTTAAACATAACACTTCTTCAACGATTTAAGAAGCTCTTGAAAGAAAACATGTGCACCTGTACATATAGAAAGGAGGCTGGGGAGAGGTAATCACATACTAGATTTACAATTGATTTAGACTCTACTACTCTTATTTTTTTTAATCAGACTCCCACTGTTAACTTCTGGATGATGCTGAAACTGAAACAGGAATTTAGTTTTGTAAGATCACAGATGTGTAACTGCAGAGGTACCCTCCCGTTTCTGTCGTAACATGACAACATTATGATTTCTATTTTTTTTTTTCCAATAGGAGGAGTGACAGAGAAATTAAGTTCTGTCATCCTCCTGATCTAAGCCCAAAGATGAATCCCCCCCCCACTTATTTGTCATGGAAAAAGGGAATGTTTAAGACACAAATATTTAACATCAGAGACTCAATTTTCAAAAAATATTCCTCCATCAACGTATTTTGATGCTATTTGCAACATACTAACATGATGCCACATCGTTCCATCTTTGCAAGACCCTCACTTCCTTTGTTTCTGTTCTTTTTTTTTTCCCCTGTCTCCTCAAGAGCAGCACATGTTAACAGAGAAGTAACTTAAACCCTGATTCATCATCCCAGATGTAGAAAGTATAGATCTTTTAAGATGTTCCATATGACATCCTTCTCACTCTATTTCAGCCAACAAACATGTGGGAGAAGTTGATCCTGTCTAACCCCCACACAGAGGCGACAACACTCTCTCCCTTTTTGTAATACTCTTTATGATATTGTTTGCTTTCCATCTGATTTATCATGCTGAAGGTAAAATTGCACAAAACTCAAATTATTGCTAACTTGCACTCTAACAATAAGGTTAGTTAACCAATGAAACAGACTGCTCAGAAAGGCAAGAAGTTTTCAGTTTCTTCTAATCAGGATTTAATTTTAAACAATATTCTCACAGTTCAATCACAAGCTGTTTGGTTAGGTGCAGAAATCCACTTCTGTTCTTTCCAACCTTTAAATCTATAGGGTTGTGACCCAAGTGGAATGACAGGTGGTGTAACAGGATTTGACCCCAGAAACCAGTAGGATTTCTTTATTTTTGTCTTTCTGTGTGTGACCAGGAGAATGCAACTTTTATATATAATAAATTTGAAAATAAAGACCTCGAAATTCTGTGTTGTAACAATGACAGAAATTGTAGCTGCCTTTGTCTTGTGAACACTAGATTACTGAAACTCATTCAGCATATGACTTTAGCCAACTAAAAAAACATGAATCCACACAGTAATTTCTTTTTCTATTGGAAGTGCATACCCTGGAGATCTACAAGACAGGTATTCCACGTATGTCTTTCATTAGCTGACTTGAATGTATCATCCCCTTCATTTCTGATAAAAGCCCCTCCTCCCCACACATCTGACAGCAAAGTGAAATGCCATTTGTCTGTCCTGATAAAAAAAAAAGTTCCCTTACGACTTGAGGGAGGGCAGGATTCTCATACTTGTTTTACCATGTCTAGATGTTGCCCATCTACACTTCCATTTTGTTCTGATCAACAGATATGCCTAACTGTATCACTCTTCCTAAGAGGAAAAAATCCCAATCAACCAAAAAAACCCCCAAAAACCCAAAACAACAAAAAGCTGACTACAGAGCATGTCCCAGACACAATCCTAGTTTTAAATGAGCTCCAGTGTCACTTCAGCCTGCAGCAGGCCATGTTGTTCTCATACATAGCTCACACAAAAGAATTAGATAACTATTTTACAGACAAAGAGGAAAGGCTTGAGAGATGGATATGAGTATCATTACTAAGATTAACTCCAATATGCAAAGTTAAGTGGCAGCTACCAGTTTTACTACTTCCAAGTACTCCAACAGGTCTTCTCCTTTATGAATGGAAAAGGTTGGTGAGCTTGTTTGTTTGTTTGGGTTCTTTTGGTTTTACTTTTTTTTTTGTTCTTCATTCTTTGGAATATGTCCAAATATGGATGGTATTAAAGGTCTTTTCCAAACTAAGTGATTCTAGGATTCTCTGTGAGTTAAACATTTAGTAACCATTTTCTTGGTCTTAAAACCACTCTGTGATGTGTGTAATTTGAATTTTTTGTTATGCAGAAGAATTACAGCACCCTCAAAAAAGGCTGCAGTACACCTATTAGATGTAATGTTTATGTCTTGAATACCCACTCATTCTTAAAATAAATTAGACCTACTTAAAGACAAAAAGAAAATAAAAGGGACTTGTGGATTTATGATGCATAATAGTCCATCTTGCCAAATTCTTTTATCTGAACACTGATTCAGCTCCCAGCTCTAATATCGTTAAACTTAACTTCCAACAAATTAGGTTTGGGAACAATGCAATGCAATTAAAATACTGTATGCACTGCAGCAAAAAGAGGTAACACTTTATGTATGTTTAGTGCGAAGAAAGAAAGAGAAAATCCTTCCTTGTTATTAAAGTCTTAATTAAAGGATCTCAAAAGTATACATAGGTATAGAAGAAATTTATAACCAAATTTTTTCTTTCACCATTTCAATAAGAAATTCAATGTTGGTTGATCACAGGGAGAATGCAAACCTGAACATTTGCATAATCAACAGTTGCTATCACTTGAATTCTTCTGTCTTTCTAAGATGAAAAGTGAGTCAGTGCTTGTTTTAAAAGAATTCTCTAAAATGCAGTTCTTAATGATTTGGGCATTACACTTTGACCTTTAAGCCTTTTACTTATTTTTCAAGATTAAAATTTCAATCAAAAGTCAAAAAGCATCTCTAATCAGTGTATTATTGAATCCTCTCCAAGCTGTAGTCAGTATAAATAATTATTTGACAAAACTGAATCTTGATTTTTGTACATTTGTTTTTTGTTATTAGAACTGATTTTGGGACCTAGAACATATGGGAGAGTAAACTGCTTGGCTGTCCTACAAAAATATAATGAAGATACAGCCAAGGTTCTCCACATGCTGTTCATCATCAAGTGGAGTTGATATAATGCAATACAGACACCACAGGTTTCTTTTTCAAACTTTATATTCGTAAAAGATTAGTGTCTTTTTTTAGGCCTCAGACTTCACTCAGAGTGAAGTTCACTCTCTGCAGATTCTACTCCAAAAATTTAACTCTAAAATCATTTAAAACTAGTAGTTCTGGTAAGAAAAAAATTTAAGGCAAGGCTTTCTTTAACATCTACGATTAGTTTAGGGGGTTGATAATTTATTTAACACAGGAGGACTGCTTTTGGCTTTCTGCGCTGACGGAGCACTGACCCCTCTCCAGCCCCATGAAAGCTAGACAGCAGTAATATGCACTTTCTTTTTGCTGAATTCCCTTTTTTGTCAAGTGAAACCAACCTTTCCATTTTATTATATATATATATATATACACACATATATAAACATGTATACCTTCCCAAGAGTCTTCCATCGAGTTAAAAACTATGGTGTTTTGATTATTTTGTAGCTGTCCATGAGAGCCTTGCAACATTTCAATATTTGTTCACTTACAGTATATTTGGCTTTGACAAACAAGCACAACAGTTAAAATTATACTGTTCATATTTATGCCTCCCCTCTATGTCATGCTATTTATGTGAATGTATTCTTTTTTCTTTATTTGTATCAAAGTAGTACCTGGAGCCCCCAGCTCATTGCAGCCCAGACTATGATCCACCACATTCTTCACTTTCCTCCCTCAGAGGCCTTATAGTCAATCCAGATGAAACAGAAGATGGAAATGAAAGAGAAACAGTGACTTGCCTAAAACTTCCTTTTATCCCTCCTCTACATGTGCTTGAACATATAGTTTTTTTAAAGAGATTAAAGACAGCTTACAGAGAAATAAATTGTAAAAGTAAAGAAATCAAAGTTCATACTATAATGGGAAAGAGTTAAGATTGTCGCTCAGATTTTGTGTAACATTTAGAGCATGCTCACATTGTTGAAGGTAGACTCAAGTTGTGCAGGTACAAATCGAAAATGACAATCAAAGCAAAAGCATTTTAAAGTTATATGATCTCACTGGGGAAAAAAAAAAAAAAAAAAAAAAAGGCTAGGTAATGATAATACCAAGATTTGATTTTACACATCTGAGAGCTCATGTGCTTGGAAGGAAATATTTGGTTCCACTGCAAATTTATTCGAGTCTTCTTCCTTATTTCCAAAAATACAATTTCTATTCTCATACCCAGAGAGAAAATTAACATAAAAATAGTCTCTGATTTAAACACGGTCTGATACTACTCTGGAGACTAATAAGCATACAGATAATTTGCATCTAAGAGAAAGTGAACTTTTTTTTAGGCTATTTGCAAAAGGACACTGGTAGTTGTTGGAATATGCTCCAAATGCCCCAACAATGGTCAACCAAAGTGGAATTTTCAAGAAAAAGAAGAAAGAGATTCTGAGAGTTTTGATAAATTTCCTGTGTGATACTTGCAGCCATTTTGATGGGCTATGTTTTTGTACACACATAGACATGAGTATGCCAAATATAGATAGAAACACACTTGCTATACTATGCAAACCACAACATTCAGAGAGGCCTTTTCACTAGTTTAAATGTACTTAGGCATATTTTATGTGGTCATGCAATTTTCCTCCTGAGAATCTGTAGGCTTGGAAAAGCTATTATTCAAAAATCATGTCTCTTATAGTAGATATTCACCCAAATGAAATGTTCTATGTTTATGGCAACATAAAAATGCCACATACAGATTGGTTCATAGCTACCACAAAGGCACAAAGTATGTATATCATAGGTTCACACACGTGTACACTCACACAAACACACATACACAATATCTACTAGAAGAGAGAGTAGGAGCATCACTACCATCAACGGCCAGTGTAGATGGAGGAAATAAATGAGGGGCTATGGGAGGAGATGTAGTAAGAATGAAGCTATGCAAGGACTAAAAGAAGACAAGAACTCTCTATATAATTTGATTGACCAAGGAGCTAACACAGTAATCTAAGAAAAGAATTTATCTACATAGCTTGAGTCTTCCTTTCTGGGCATTTTTCTGCACAGATATGGACAACTACACAAAAAGCAGAGTACCTCTGATGTGACAGAGAAGATGGTACTGGCCTCCTCTATTTTTCCTTCTCTTATTATCTTATGTAGTTTTATATAGTTGAAAATAATTTTAGACTAAAAGCAGATTGTTTGTAATTTGTGTACAGAAATACAACAGGAATAATTTAGTCTGTCTTGAAGAACAGGGAAAAATTTAAGAAATTTAATTTAAAAGTAGAATTAGCAAAGACCAGTGATGAGAAAAAGAAGAAATTTTTGGTTATCAGTCTTGATTTGATGAAAATTTGCAGAAAACACACAGTTATTGCTCTTGCCTTTTTGACATACCTACTGGTGGCTTGTAATATAGACATGAAGTAAATTAATGAATGAAAAACTGTAGGCTGAAGCTGCATCTGAGCAGAAGAGAGATGACAGTATCTAGCAGAGAAAAGCATATGGAAAACTTCACATACACAGTGAGTATGATTCTGTGACAGCACAGAAATAGCTGATCCAGTAGGAGTTTGCAAGTCTTTTTGAAATCCATGCTGACACAAGACAGAAAAATATTCACCATTGGTGATAGTACTTCTAGATGTCTAGAGTAGCCTTCTAGATTAAAACATTTTGGATTTGCCTTTAAAAGGTAAAAGAACTTTCTTTTTAGGTGCATAGCCTTACTCATACTCTATTAGAAAGAAACAACAACTGTAATATAATAAAGACCAGAGAAAACCTCATGGCCAGCCTAAAGATCTTTAAGTAGAAGGGACATATGATCAATAAGAAAAATCAAAATTACCCAAATTACCAAGCATAAGGAAAAAGGGACAGAGATGAAAGAGGATCAGGGTAAATGCTGATGTAAGATACAGTCACAGTACAGAAACAGAAGTCAGAGTGAAAGTAAAAATAGCAACTGGACTATAAGAGAAAATGAGCCTGGAGAAGGGGGACACACGGAGCCTGGAAGAGACAGAGGATTTCACTTCTGGCAGGGTCCTGAAGGACCCTTCACACCAATGGATACTTTGAGCTGGAACATGAAAGAGAATGAACATGTTACATACCTTCCATTTTTGGGAGGAATGTTAATTGCATAAAGTTATACCAATTTAACTTCAAAAATAGAAAACATTCAATTTTGCAATAGATTTCAACTGACAGGTGAGTGAGCTGTAAGTTCTTTTCTGTAAGTAAACTCTAGGTGTTCCTGAAAATTTATAACAAAAAGAACACATTAGATCTTGAAAATTTAACATTGCAAATTGGAATAGATATGGAAAATGTAAAAAATTATCTATAAAAGCAGAAGATGCTTTTTCGCTTGTACTCTATAAAAGATTTCCCAATACAGCAATAGCATTCTCCTTGTTTTGAGAAGTACATTGACAAGTCAAAGAGGTAGCCCACAGAGCCAATACTGACACATTAATTGCTTGGAAGACCAAAAACATTGCACTGATTTTGCAAGACAAAAGAGCTGGAATCAAGTGGAAATATCAGAACAGAGGGGATGACTATATACAGTCACTCGACTCATTCACAGAGAAGAAACCAAGACAACACAGTGTCTCATCTTTCCTCCCAAGTCAACCCTGTATGACAAGAATTACAATAATGCAGTCTGCATACAGCAAAATAAAAGCCCATAAGCATTTAAGAAAGGGATGAAGAGAGACTTTCTGCATTAACAACAGGTTGGTCTTTCTGTTGCAGGAAAATGAAGGGAAATTCAACATGAACGGTCAAGTAAAGAGTGAGACAGTTGAATTCAAATCAAATTTACATATAAACAGTGCTAGAAACCATTTCCCTTCCTTTCCCTTCATCTTCCCTTCATCTTCACAAACTTTCCCTTCCCTTCATCTTCCCAAACTTTCCCTTTCCTTTCCCCTTTCCTATCTCCTTTCCTTTCCCCTTTCCTATCATCTCCCTTTCCTTTTCTATTTCCTTTCCCCCTCTCTTCTCTTCTCTTCTCTTCTCTTCTCTCTCTTCTCTTCTCTTCTCTTCTCTTCTCTTCTCTTCTCTTCTCTTCATCTTCTCTTCTCTTCTCTTCTCTTCTCTTCTCTTTCTCTTCTCTTCTCTTCTCTTCTCTTCTCTTCTCTTCTCTTCTCTTCTCTTCTCTTCTCTTCTCTTCTCTTCTCTTCTCTTCTCTTCTCTTCTCTTCTCTTCTCTTCTCTTCTCTTCTCTTCTCTCTTCTCTTCTCTTCTCTTCTCTTCTCTCTCTCTTCTCTTCTCTTCTCTTCTCTTCTCTTCTCTTCTCTTCCTCTTCTCTTCTCTTCTCTTCTCTTCTCTTCTCTTCTCTTCTCTTCTCTTCTCTTCTCTCTCTCTTCTCTTCTCTTCTCTTCTCTTCTCTTCTCTTCTCTTCTCTTCTCTTCTCTTCTCTTCTCTTCTCTTCTCTTCTCTTCTCTTCTCTTCTCTTCTCTTCTCTTCATCTCTCTCTTCTCTTCTCTTCTCTTCTCTTCTCTTCTCTTCTCTTCTCTTCTCTTCTCTTCTCTTCTCTTCTCTTCTCTTCTCTTCTCTTCTCTTCTCTCTTCTCTTCTCTTCTCTTCTCTTCTCTTCTCTTCTCTTCTCTTCTCTTCTCTTCTCTTCTCTTCTCTTCTCTTCTCTTCTCTTCTCTTCCTCCTTGCTTCATGTCTGCAGTTCATTTTAGGTACATTCCATCAGAACCAAATCTCCTGGATAATTCAGATCTTTTTATGATGGTGCTTACATCCATTTCTTTCACATGTCTCTTGCTTTAAAGTATTTCAGTTCCAATTGACCGAAAGCAATTTATTTTCCACAGGAATTTGTTGACCATCCACTTTTATTGACACAGATTCTCTTTGAGGTATAATAACAAAACAGGCAATTAGTCATGACACTACTTTACTTTTTCCTGCATGATTTTTTGTGTCTTTCTTATCTGAGGGTTGACTGCACACCTCATAAGTATTAATTTATGGTTAGTTGGTTAATTGGTTAATTTATGGTTAAACTGGCTAATTTTGGAATCAGAGGCAAAGTCTAAAGAAAGATATAATAATAATCTCTTACTAAGCAGCTTTGTGCATATATGATAGAATGCATAGTTTTGACATAGCAGGTGACAGCTGTTCCATGTCAGAAGACAACAAACACACAATTTAGTTTGTTGGATGGAAACAAAATCCTGTTGTAATGCTAAGTTAATTTTTGCAGCTGTATCTTGTAGACTCCCTGAGTAGCAGTTGATCAACCAATTGAATTAAAGGTTACAGAGAGGTAGAAATATCATTTAGGTTCTGTATGTTCTCACAAATAATTCACCTGCTATTGCTGTCACAGATTCTGGCCTGAACTCCTATTCAGAAGGCCAAAAGCAAATACTGCAGACTCCTTTCTCACTGATTTTGCTCTCAAATGATGATTGAGTAAAGGTCAAAGTTTGGAGAGATTTTCTGCATCAGGTGCTGGCTTTCTTAAAACCTTTATGTGGAAGTTGGTACCTCATTTTCTTTGAAAAAAAGGCCTTGACAGATTATTTTGAACTATGGGTTAATCTGTCCTTTCTTTCATCTACCAGTCTAGAAGAGCTTGTCTCTGAAACATTTATTTCAGAAATTTGCTAGTCAGAAAAATCACTGGATGCAATTTTTCATTATTTTTTAAAACTCCATCTTAAAACTGGTTTGGATTTGTGTGTCTGCCTCTTGCCCTTTCTGTGCTCTGTCTGGAAGGCAATGCTTCTCTCTCTTTCAGCTACACCTCGCATAAGGAAGCCAAGCTCTATTGATGGTGGTGAAGTACTTGACATTAAATGGTCTAGTATAACATTTTATGACTCAGAGCACCTGATAAATGTGATTTATTAGGGATAAAAGCTCTTTACTAGGTCAGATGTCTGAACTGAAGAGACATTTCATTATAGAGGATCACTCATATTTAGCAACTGTAATAGGAATGAAGCGATTCTTTTATCATAGTGGTCCAAATCTGACTTGCACCACTACTGTTCTCCTCTTCAGCCTGAGCTAATTGTCAGCTGAACAATGAAGGTACCTGGGACTAATTTATTTAGGAATATGTTCCATCTGTAAAGCCTACACTAATGGAATACAAGAGAGCATGACTAAAGGATTCAGGTATAAAGTTTAGGAGCTTAGATAATTACTTGCAGAAAATATTATCAGCTCAATATGTCAACTTACACAAAAACAGAACTATTGAACCTTTTGAAAAAGGAGTACTGTGTTCACAAAACTAAAGTAATCAGGCCAAATTCTGTTCACCATAACTGTGGAATAACAGAGTCAAAGGAGTTCTCTCTCCCATTGCAACGCAGAGAAGAAAATAGATTCTTACCAATTCAGATCAAAAATCTGACACTTTTTATAACTATAACCATAGCTATCTACATTGAACCAGGTCCATTACAGATACCTTGAGAACATTTATGCAAAAACTGGCCAAACAAGAAAATGAGAACATCACAATTCTAATTATTATTTTGGTAGAAATAGTTAGGCACAGTACTTACAACCCTTGCTTTTCATTTTGACAAGACATTGTGAGAAAAGCTTCTGATGGAATTACTGAGTTTCACATGGGAGCTGACCTCTGAATATTTAAGCTCTGAAGAAAAAGAATAAATGGTTTGGAGACTGGGCATATGCTGTATGGCTGCTGATCTATATTAAGAACACTTATGCTCTAGATATTCTTTTGTACTACTTTAAAACTTATTTACAGTTTTGCATCCAATTGAACTATTAAGAGGAATTAATTGCATTAATAGAATACCTAAATCTGTGCTGTTCTAAATAAAATTAAGAAAACACATTGTGTTTGTATTTCACTCCACAGATTAATGTAATTAAAATCCTTTCCATGACAACTTGAAACACGTAGCCCAATTGTCCTCTCATATAAAAAACACTGATATATTTTTGTTATTGTTGCAAAAGGAGAAATCTCTGCTGTGGTAATAGATCTGTTACTGAGATCTACTTAACCTTTCCGTTATTTGGCTTTATTGCATTTACAGTTTAGCTTTATTAAATTTGCAAAATAGTTTGTTTATCTTCATTCTGGGAAACAAGGTGCCTACAATTTGCAAATATGTCGATCCAAAACAGACCAGCTAGCTGTTCTTGGCTGATACATTGTCAGAGCACACAATGAATTCCTCCCTCCTCTCTCTCTCACACACACACGCACATGCACACATACACTTCTTTCTCTCTCACATACACATACTCAGAAATGTATCCAGTAGAGTAAAATATTCACATTAATACTGAAAGCGATGGAGAAGAACTGCGGTCGACATCCCATCTGTTCGCTTGAATTAAATTTAGAATTCATATGTAATATAGACATTTCTGTCTGAATATCATAAAGCCTTGACACATTCAGGCTTTCATTAAAAAGCTCTGAGATGTGACTTGAATAACAATCTGTCTTAGCTAATTAGTATTTTCAGTTTAGCATATTCACTTTCAGACATATTGCTGTTTGCACATGGTAATTTAGGTAAACAGAGCCCATCCACAGCTGCATCAATTAACACTGCTAATCAAAACTGAATTCAGGTAATTAGGCACATTTATGCAAAAAGTGTGTAATTTGTGGGGAAAGCTAGATTCTTCAGTAATATTTCAATAAGTAGGAGTCTCTTTTTGCAAATAAGGCAAGGAAATAATGGTAAATCAGCTCTAACATATACGTGATGCATACTCAGTGACAAATATCTAAATTAAATCTCACTAATTGGTCTGTATTTTCAGCAATTGGACAATAACTTTTTCATATAAATGTTTTCCTCAGTGTTTCTACATGGAAGAGTGGATTAATTTCTGATGAAAGTTTTAAAGTATTTAAAAGTTAATGTTTCCTCAAGCAGTTTTTGAACTGTGAACATGATTGTCCAACTTGTTCTCATTTTCAGTCAGACAAATTTTCATGAAAATGCCCTCAATTTACAATTTAGTTTCTTCAAAGAAGACATATTTTCATTTACTTTAAAGAAAAGCTTCTAGACATTTCTACCACCATGCATTTCAAGAATGAAAAGTAGGAAATATTTCAAAAATATTCTGCCTTGACCTACAAAGTTTCATACCCTTTCCTTCTCTTTCCCTCACCCAAACCAAAATTTGAAACCCTCAAAACACTGCTAAAAAAACCCCGAAACCCCAACATTTAAGCAGCATAAGAAACTGTATATTCATAAGAGAATTTTCATTTCTATTGAAACGGAAATAAGGAATGTTCATTGTAACATTATGTTCCAAGAGTTTTCATATGCAGCTATTCAAGTTACTCAAATTCAATTCTCTGTAGTTTCTTTCAGAAAACTACACAAGTCTGATGGACAAAAAATGCAATTATCAACTTGCAGTTAATTTTCCATGATAAAAAGAAATACCTAGGCAATTACTGATTTTTAGCAGAAGTCTACAATCAATCTACTATTTTTGTATCTTCTCCCTGATTTGAGGCTAACTTTGTGTGAGGGATATATAATAAATTTTCATTATGTGCAGATTTGCAATATGGAATATGTAGCTTTTGCTAAAAACATCATTGTAAAGGAAAAAATCCTTTACCCTATACAGCTATTGAAATTGCAGTGTGTTTTGCAATCATACATAATACAGTGCATATATCACTATTCAGAAAGTTTTCTCTATACAGAAAACTGTTTTGTTCCATTATAAAAATGCTTGACATATGCTGCAGTTAAAATGGTCTTAAACCTTCAATTTTCATTTAGTTATTAGTAGAGTATTGGAAAAATTGTAGCATATTAGTAGCATATTGGAAAAATATTGACAAAACAGTTCAGAAGGAAAATAAAGCTGCTGAAGGAGTAAAATTTTGAAGTATTTCCTATTCAAATACTCACAATGACTACTGCTAGTGTTAGAATGCTGAACAAGATAATTTCTAAACAACTATCAGACCAACTTAAAAATATATGGAGTTCCCTATGCCATTGTCACTAGGGGCACTGGTGAAGGGAAACAACATTATAACTTCACCTCTTTTCCATTCTTCCCCTGTAAGAGAGAAACACTCACCTATATGTATATCACACGCTAAGCAGCTGTCCAATCTCTCATGAGATACAGTGGAAATCATCGAAACAGTCTTATGTGACCTGTCTCTGAAAGAACTTGCCCTGCTTGATAAATGCTTTTTCAAAAGAGCAAAACAGAAGGTGTAATGACTAACACTGTTTATTTTAAATGTTATAGTCTGTAGGAAGGGAGTATAGTGACAACATCCTAGCCTCCCCCCTCCTCCACCTCCCACATTGCTAGTACCTTTTTTTGCCTGAAGTAGTCAGATATAGTAAGTATTCCAACAGACTTTCCAGAAATATTTTACTATGCTGCCCTGTCTGTTCTGTCTGACCACATTGGTAAATACAAGCAGACACAGTTAGGGGCATCTCTTCACTGAACCCATGTATGTATATAGCATACATCATACTTCATCATGAATTTTCCTGATGCATCACCCATTTGAAAATTTTATATCATGCTAGAGTGTCATTATTTCACACAATTTGAAAGGGATTTTTGATGCTGAGGTTTAATAAATGTATGGTAGTATTAGCTGATAACAGACAAGGGCATAATGGCTATCTCAAAAAAGAAAATGCTATATACAAAAGTTGGCTGGTAAAATATGTAAAAGGATGGAGACACCTTGCTACTAAAAAAAGAAAAAACATTGGATGCTATATGCCTACTATTGTTAACTAAAGTAAGAGGGATATGTATGACTACAAAGAACATATAAATACTGTTTTCCTCAATTTAAAGAAAAGTTTCATCCTACTCCAAGCACTCAAAAGCATTCCAGAATTATAAGCAAAGGAATACATATTTAAAGTTCACATTTATTTTCTCCATAGAGCATGCAACTCATTATTCATAACAGAAAAATTGTTGAAATGTTTCATGTCCCTGGTATTCATAGGGTTAATTTAAGGACAGGCAAAAATGTTTAGTTTGAGAAAAGAAAAAACAAGAGCCAAAAGCCAACAATTAGTACTCTACAACTTTACATGAGGAAAAAAAAACTCAATAATTTACAAATGTTGAAGGAGGTGCTAGTTCCATAATTAAAAATCAGGCAGAGATCCTTTTGGCAAATGGATCTCTTTGTTAAACATCCCACTAACCCAAGCCTGAAGGTATAATTCAGTACCCTGGAGTATCCCCTCTATACTTTTGCCAGCTGTTCCATCTAGGTCATTCCACCACAAGTTTAGCTTTTTATCTATTCCTCACTTTCTTCACTGGGTCCCAGAAGCAGCAACCCATCTCTCTGAAGGCTGTTTAAAGTGTAAATGAAAAGACGAGACAGAAGTGAGCTGCTACCTCAGGGTCCTTAATTTCTGAACTGCAATTCCTTGGACTTCCCTACCTTGACAGATGCAATACAAAATCTTCCATGATGAAAAGTGAGGAGAAAAACTGAATACAGAATACACACAGCATGTTCATTATCATTTTAATGCCTTACAGCTGCATGAAAGGATAGGAAATTTTCCTAGGCAGGAAGTCCACTCGAGACCAAACAGTTGCAGTAGCCCTTCTGCCCTTCAGCCCAATTCCCAGTACTACTGCTGCTGGCATGCAAGGAAAAGCCTTCAAAGAGCCATTTTATCTCTTCTCAGGTGGGCAGGAAGAGGTAGACTCAGGGAGAGGAAGGAAAAAGAAAGAAAAAAAAAAGTAAAAAGAAAAAAATCTATGGTAGATCCAGTAAAGTGTGTGCCAAGGACCATGAAGAGTTCTGGGTGCAGACCTGACCCACTTGTCTCCCTCCCCTGGACCAGCAGGTGGAGGAAGGAGACAGTAATGATTCAAGGGCTTGTTAATGCAAACTAAACCAACCTCAAGTAACTAAACTGCTTCTAATTTACCACTATTTCTGTGCTTTTAGCAAACACACAAATTTCTTTTAAAAAGTAACAAAAATATATGAACTGGATCCATTTAAAATGGTTCTAGTCAGCGTAAATTTAAGCCCTCAGAGAGTCGTTATAGTCCTCCAGAACTACTTTTAGACAGTACGCTGTTTTGTAGCAACACACTGATCTCTTACTCTGGGAAAATTAAGAGTAATTCATTATAAAACAAATCACTGCCCCAACATTCATTTGTCTGCTAAAAAAAAAAACAAACGAGCAAGGCAGATACTCTGGGAGGAATTTTTAAGTGTTCAACTTTAAATGAAAGATCTATAAAAAAATGCAACAAGCGTATTGCTGGGGTCTTTCCAATTTAATATTAAGTAATAAAGTTTGCACACAAACATACCAACTGTGATGTGAATCAGAATTATAAAATCTATTGGAAATTTACTTTCTAGATGTTTAAATGTTGTTCAGTGGCACAGCCAATGTGACTCTGATGACCGTGTGACTTTACACATGCAAGTAATCCCACAGGCTTTAGAAAGCTGCTAAGATAGTGTCCTGATCCTACACATCCAGCACGATGTACCGGCTCCAATCTAAAAAAACCACTTGTTCACATTTGTGGGAAGGATGGGAATCACAACCCTGTACAGCACAGCAATTCGCACACTTGCACTCAGTCTGTACTTGTGGAATTGCTCTGTCAGTCAAAAAGTGCATTTTGCAAGCTCGTCCATCTGACTTTTAAGGATTAGGGAAAAGGAAAAAAAACCTCAACCAACATACATGCAGCTTTATTTCTAATTCTGCGATGGATCACATCTAAGCAGCCCAGCTCTGACAAGCTGCCTTGCGAGGCCGGGCAGGGACCCTCACCTGTGTTACGCTGCCCGCCTGTGTGTGCATCAGCTGGTTCGAGGTCTACACGAGCAGATAAAACACATCTACAGTGATTTGTACTGCTTACCTTGCTGATGTGCTTCCACACTCTCCTGCCAACATTCCTGCATGTGAAGGTTCATCGCAGGCAGCGGCTCTGAAGTTCGGCGTCCCCGTGGCACAGCTGCTCCGGCGGGAACGAGCAGAGCAAAGGCAAGGTGCCACTGGTCAGTTCTACCACAGCCCAGTGTGCTGTCTGCAATCACATCTCACTGAGTGCAAAAGGAAAATTAAAACATTTTTTTCTCTTACACTTAGAACAGTATGCTGTGTCATTCGTGTTTGCATTTAAATTGGACAGAATAATTTACTGCTGGCTTTTAATTTCAGAAGGGTTAATCACCTCAGCAAAGGTCAATCAAACTTTAATCCCCAATAAAATTGCAGTAGCTTCAGTCACCTGCAGGACATTTATTATATTCTTATTTCCATGCAAAAGAATGCATTGCTAATCCTCTAATTCTTTACATTAGCACATTTGCCATTAATATTTTACTAAAATTATTAATTCCTATGAAACTATTACAAGAGCTCATTTCTACACATCTCAGAAGATAATCCTGTTAAAAACCAGCCACATCTACTGTGACATTGCTTTAGTTGTCTGCTCTAATCCTCACAACCGTTTGATATTCCAACCGAGTTCTAACAATGCACAAAGTCTCAATTACACAAAATATTACAGGGTTTAGTTTAGAACAACAATATACTGTTTTAGTAACTTAATCTTCCCTATTGTCTGCAATCATAATACTAATCTATTTTGCCACTGTTTACAGCATTTTCTATTCAAAACGAAATATAGATTTTTAATTTTGCTTAGCAAATCTTTGAAAAGTAGTAGATTGACAAGGATAAGTTAAAATCCATTACCAAGGGTAGGAATAATAATGATGATAGGAATATGTTTCTGGCCTGCAAAGAAGTATTTCCTCACAAAATAGAAGTCTCTTTTGGGGAATAGCCCATTAACAAATAAAGAAATTTTTAAAAAATTATATATATTTGATCCCTTCAGTTTTGGTCTAATAATTAAAAACAATTTATCTGCTATTAAATTGACTGAGAACTGAAAAATCTCTCTGAAAAATTCAAGTCAGAATTAGTTTTAAATTATCATTGCAATAATATCATCTCAAAACTTGAAAATTGTTTAACTTGAAATAGAAAGTTATCAAATGGAAATGAGCACATCTCAACAAAAAGTTGGTTTTAGGTAAACATCAGCTATTTCAGCTATACAACAATACATTCCTTCAAAATTCTACTGTAACAATTCCATCTGAATGCTCAGAACTAGTTTACCTGTAAAGATACAGAGAAAAGCAACAGAAAACTCAGGAAGAGCTCATTACAGCACTGAAATACAATGCAAACAATTAATTTCCCAAATTTTAGATACTGGTACCAAAAAGTCAAAATTACTTGGCAGAAAAATATTAATACCAACAAAATAAATGGGTCTCCCTTATCCTCCTACCATGGCCATATCAGCTCCTGTGAGGAAGAAATCTCACGTCTTTTTAAAATGGATTTTTTAGCCATAATAACATTTTGACATACCGTAATGTAAATAAACTGTTCTTTCCCATCCCAATATTTCCTTCTGTGTCTCTCTGTGTCTCTCTGTCTCCGTCTCTCTCCTCTTTTTGTTTTAATATATGGCACACAGACAGACACACGCCCCCGTCACTGTCAATATGCACACTCATTAGCAATATGTCAGGCTGGCATTTTCAACACACTCCAGAGCATAACTGAACTACCACGGAGAGCACACACACCCATGTAAAAATACAATTGCACAGAAAAAGAGCTCAGTGGAATAATTTTTAACTTGGAAAACTAAGTAAATATAAAAAAGGAGTGAGATTCTCAGCCAATATTTTACAAAGGTGCTGTGTGTGAAGTGAATCTCCAGCTATCAGCACCGATGCTGCTCTCCTTTTACACGCACAAACACACAGACAAATACACATATACAGAAGAGAGCATTTTACCGACACATTCTAACACTGAATTATGGACGCAAGAATATGGGATTTTCCCTGTTGTTGGGGTTTTTTTATACCTTTTAAATTACATTCTAACTTGAAGTAATGATTGAAAATAAATATTGCAAAATGTAACCCCAAACAACTACAAGTTCCTAGAACATAGACTGTCAACAGCATTTGTAGTCCTTCCAACTGAGAAAATTAGCTATGAAAACAACTCCATCCATATTTTTTGCAAAAAGCATCTGGCAAGACACTGAAGACCACTTAGAAAGGGTGAGTAGCACCGAACTACAGTTTTGACTTATTCACCTTTTGACGCATTGATAAAACATATTCTAGATTGCCATTGCAACTGCTTTAAAATACAACAGAATAGCTTCACATGGCACCTTGAAATGAAAGGTATCATCAAAGGACCATGTATTTCATTTTTCAAGAGAACTAACAGTGAAGAAATGTATAGGGAAAGAAACATACCTTTAGTTATCCTAGCGAAAGACTTCTCAGCACATCTACATAGTCCTGCGGCTCCACCAGTACAAAAGTCAACACTGCAGCGCTTCTGATCTCTGTGACAATGGCATCATACTGCCGGCAATTTTTTCGATTAAACTTCTCAGACATGGTAGCAACTTTGTTAATTATGATATTAGCCAGCTGGCGGGTACAATCAATCATCCACTGTAAGAAAGCCAGACAAAGAGACATCTAATCATTGCAACCAGAGGAGATAAATTTTGTTCCTTTCTTATACGTGTCACAGATTCTATCCCTCCTGACCCTCTACACAGTCATCGACTGTCAAATTTAGATTCAGCAAGCTCCCAGCTTTTCTTTATCCCTGCCTTAGATCTGAAACTCCCGGTTATCAGGAAGACAAGCGTCACCAGCTGTCTCAGAACAGGAAGGCAATCAGGTGAATAGTACTTATTATCTCTCATTGCCTTCTGAGGAGCAACAAGATTGATTTTGGACCAACAACGCATCCAGATCTCAGGCACAGCTACTACAGTATCAAGTCTACAATGCAGTGCATATGTAAAGCTGACCTCGACCTTTGTTAATACTGCATACCAAAAGTTTGAGGGCTGCTCTTTTGTTTGTTTTGTTTTGGGTTGGGTTTGTTGGAGTTTTCACTTTTGTTTTGGGGTTTTTTGCAGTTTTTTGTTTGTTTTGGTTTGGTTTTTTTTCTCTAAGAAAACTCTTAAAATATTTTTTTCTTCACAGCTGCACTGAATATTCTCTTATTCTAGGCCTCCTTCCCCCCACCTCAGAAAATCCAGGCAAGCAGACCACACTGTTTCTCAGGGGACTCTGTATCACAGTTGGATAGTCTTAATTGGGCCCACAGAAGCAGTTAGCTCCCATTAAAGGCTTCTCTGTATACATCTTCCCCTCAACTAGTCTGATCGTACATAAAACCCCACTAGTGAAGACTACACTTTGAGAAGGTTAAACACACAAATATATTATAAGCCCAAAATATAAAAGAATCCTAACAGAATTTGAGCTGATAGTGAATGTCAGCATTGCTCTAGAAAATAGGAATATATTTGGGCTTTTCATTTACACCATTGGCCAATCATGCTCTTAGAGTAAGACCTTTTTTTACAACCCAAATATGTTGCAAAGTACAGTAGTTCATATGAAGTAGAAACAAGGGTTACGATAGAATAAAAGCTACCAAAGTAATACATTCTGGGACAAAAGCCCCCATCAACTAACTTGATGCATTTCAAAATGCCTGCTGACCCTTCCATTTAACTAAATAGAATGAGTACATTTATCAATTAATAAAAATTTATAAGGACATGTAAAAATTTTTATGACCAGTTTTGGATTCATGGTATATTGGCTGCCCTGGCACTTCAACCAAAGACTGCTTTTCCAAAACAATATATTTTCAGAAAATGTGATCTTATTTTTATTTCACCTTAACTGAAAGCTAGTTTAATATTTAAGGTGGTATCCAGCAATACTATATCAATTGTGAAGAAGGTGCTCTGGACTTAACAGCATAAAATTATCTTTGTTTTCAGTAAATCCATTGAAAACAATATTTTTTTCTTTAAAGTTTTCACATGTAATTCAGCTAAAATTCGCACATTTTCTTGAAATCCAAACAGAAAATATTGACAATTAGAAAATAGTAGCTTGAGGGAGTAACAATCACACCCTGACCTCGCTACCTTGAAATTACAGTTTGGCCTTTGCCTGCTTTGTCTTTCAGAAGTCAAATTTTCTTTTATATATCTTTCTCATTTGGAAAGTTTGTGATTTTATATAGGAATGGTTATGTCACTCATAATTCATTATTAAACACAACTAATTGCTTTGTGATATTTATCGGAAAGGACGAGGATAAGAAAATAAATCACATCCTCAAATGTAATGTCATAATTTCATTCATTCTGGATGACTGATGAAATATTCACCAAGCTTCTCAGGCAGATATTGAAGACTACACCAGTTCCACTCTGCAAACTATATCCAAATCATTAACAAACTGAGATCTAGCTCAAGTGCCTCCACAACACATTGTCACCAACGCAATGTCAGACGCACTGTTAAAAACCTCAGTCCTAGCCCAACTCAAATGATCAATTCACTTTACTAAAATATCTACCGCCAAGAGGATTTTAGTCAGAAGTTAAGGAAGCCCTTTGTGAACTATTCGGTCTCAATTCTATTGCTGTACTCAAATCAGATCTTGCTTTTGTTAAACAGCTGTTAAATATGAAGAAGTAGTCTTGATCCTAGCACAGAGCTTTAAGGCAAGAGGAAATAACTGAGCACAGCAGATAAGTGAGGGACTTGGGAAAGACACAAAAATAGGAGGCTGCCATAGCTACTGATTCATTTTTCTGGAAGGTGAACCAAAATCATCAGATACATAAGGCTATCCACAGAGGTATCTCCAGTCAGCCACCAGCATACACCTGACTAGGTTTCTAATCTCTCAGAAGAGATCTGAGCCGGTCAAACCGGAAAACAAGAAGAGTGGTCTCTGACAGATACAGACTGACCTGACTGATTATTTAAGAGAAGCATGAAAGGAGGATCAAACTTGGCACATCAGCAGCACTTACGTTTGTCCATTTTCAATAATTACACCAGGTTTTCTCTTATTTACACTTTTTTCTTTTTCATTACTTCGCAGTTCACTGTGTACAGATATAGAATTAACTTCATCTACCCTTGCCAAACAAGGCAACTGGGCTGATGACTATGTTCTCCTCTGTCATGACTAGGATGAAGGGCAGCATGACAGGAATCTGCTAAGCATGAATTATTATACCTATTTCCATACTTGGATGCTGGTGGAATGACTCGTATACTGGATGTACTGTCTCTCCACTAGCTGATCTGAATTCAGTTTTAATCCTGCTTGGAGCAGGAGGCTGGACTAGTCGACCTCTGGAGGTCTCTTCCAAGCTGAATTATTCTATTCATCCACGAACTGTCTAAGACAAAAGCAGCATAAATAGTAACATTTATGAGATGATCCATATTACAGGAATTAGATATGTAATTTTTTCAGCAGGGCAGGGCACCTCCTCTGAGTATTTTGGCCTCCACCTTCCTCAAACCTTTTGAAAAAGTAGCCTTTTTCAGTAGTCTTTTTTCTCCTGTCCATTGAGACAAAAATATTAGAATTACTAAATCCTCTACACAACAAGAGTTCAGAGAAAAGGAAACATATCAAGGGGAATACACAAAGAAAGTGCACAAAGACCTCCATGGAAGCAACTAGACAACGTACCTGATATAGGATGAGAAAGGGAAAGTGAGTGGTAAAGGAAGAGTAAACTTGGGGTCAGGTAAAAGAAAAATTTCCTTAGAAAGGAGAAAGATGAAACAAAGGATAGTCCCTGCTTAACTAAGAGTATAACCAGTTTAAAAAAAAACAAACCACAAGCCATGACCCTAATAATGGTGGTACAGACTCAAAGTAGAGATTTATTCTGGTAAAGACAAGATTACTTCAGGATTTCTCCATTATTTGCTACACTCCTAGAACACAAAAAATTGCAAAGAAAAGCAAAAAACAAAAATCACACACAAAAAAAGCAAGTATAGAAAATCCATTATCTAAGAAAAAAAAAGAAAAAAGAAAAATATTTTTAAACATTTTGATCAATAGTCAGAATAGTATTTCACAATCCCAAATGGACATAAACACATTTATTTTCAGTAATGTATACCTATTCATAAGCTTAACCTTAAAAATGCCCATCTAATAAATCTTCCATTTCTAGTCTCATAAATCCTGTAAATCTTCCATTCAGTACCCTGTTACTAAAAATTGGGTGAAATTAAACAATAATATATGTAAATTATACATTTAAAATAATGAACAATGTAATGAAAGGAACACTTCACATTGCAATCCAGTGGGTTTTAAATTAACTTTTAATGCTCAGCAGCTGCTAATTTATAAGGAGCCTATATGGTCAACTGTACTACAACACACAAACTAGGAAAAGGAAAGGTGCAACACAAGGGCAAAAAGCCAGTGCTAGATGGTGCACAGATGCCAGTCCTCGGGGGGACTGTTAGGGGAACACATAGCAGAGCCCAGGTCCAAGGAGCGACATCTGTCTGCAGTGAATCTCTTCCTGAAATCAGGAGCTTTGAAGGCTTGGTGACACACTGACCCTCTCACTCACTAATTCCTCCCTCGCTCCAAGAAAGAGCATATGTAACTACAGACAGAGAGCTTATGGTATAGTTTCTCATTTTGGCACATCGTATGCATCTAAAATAGTCATGGATATTTTTTCTTTTTAATTTTATTTTTAGCAGTGCAAATCAAGGCAGTCTGCATAATAAACTGCATGTGTATTCCACTGAAAAGAATGAAATAATAAAATTTCACAGTGCAGAACAATGTCTGCAAAGGTCACACATAGCTTCTCGAGGGGGAAGCGCCATGAGGCAGATGTGAAGAGGCCACATGTTGTGTCAATCCTTAGCACAGAATGAACAGAGGTGAAATATTAATGCATTGCAAGAAAAAAAATTCTTGCCTATATTCTAGGAACCAACAAAGAAAGAAGGGGAAACATGATATTTCTCCACCCAGATCATGATAAACAGGTCCAGTTTTATCCCACTTTAATATTGTCAGTAGATATGAACTAAAGGACTGCTATGACCAGACGCAGATGAGCCTGAAAGCTGTGAATTGTTTTTTCCTTGCTACTCCTTTTTTCTTACACCAAAGCTCTGCTATTCTGCTACCTACACTAGCAGTCAGACATACCTCTTCTTAAACTGACCAGTAAGAATATATACACTGGCTCAGACACCAGCATCCTGCCTTTGACAATGGCCAGTACCAGGTGTCCAGGAAGAATTTAAGGGCAAGCAAGGAGGAATTTCTTTCCTGATGTACGCTCCCAACTTCTGCCCACACATGGCACGGAAGTTAACAAACATGACAAGAATTTCAATACAGTTATCCTGTGTAACAGAATGACAAAAATCAGTACCAAGGGTGCACAGTTAAATAACTGATAATATATCAGTAAAACAGGAAGGCTCATGTGAATAAGAAACTAAGATTGAGCTGAAATCTACAAAAAATAATTCTATCTTAATTTTTTGTTTTGTTTACCTATTTTTTAAAAAGGCAAGTAATTCATTAACATTCAGACTAACAATTCTGGACTGCGGGGTGGGGGGTTGGGGCGCAGGATTTGTATCATTCCATAAACATAAGACAATAAAAAAACTTGCATTGTCTTAATGGAAAGATATTTTTGATATATAAAGCACCTTCCTAAAGAGCCCCTCACTAGGTCAAGTGAGACATCTAAGCATCATGGCTCCAGGAGCTAGCAATAGTTCTTCTCTGAAGACAAGCTTTGCACTATTTTACAGTAAACTTCTTCCCAATTTTGTGATTAAAAAGCCTTTTCTGCAGCCTGAAGGCATCTCCTATGCAAAAGTTCTCACCTGCAGTAAACTGAAACTGAGATGGCAGGCACACACACACATAGAACACAAATAACAACTGAATTAAACAAATGATTGTTCTGGAGACAACAGACACAAAATACATTGGAGAAAACATACTGCTATGTTACAGCAACACAATCTCTTTAGATTATATGGTACTTATGTTTAATGTGTCATTTTATATTTTTCCCCAAAATAAAAATTGCACTTACACCTGAAGTAGTCTCATAAAATTATCCATTTTGTCTGAATAAAATTGAAACGTAAAACACCAATAATGTGGCAGAAACAAACTCTGGTACGTGATCAATTAGAAAAGTTGTAACTTCAGTGATCCAATCAAAGTGACATAAGCCAAAACACCCAACTGACAGGAAAAAAAATCCAGCAACATCAAACACTAAAATTGTCTGTTTATAATTCATTTGAAAAGAAAAAAAAAATATAGTGTTAATGTAGTTACATTTTGGGTCTGGATTCTATGAAGATAGGTCTCAAATTGTGAAACTGCCCAATACAGGCATCCAGGATTTTAATAATTTTATAAATTCACTTAATGAACTTCTTTCAATACAATTGGTTAATTTCCTGGCAGATAATATTTTACACCTGATTCATTTCAGAGCAGTAAAAAGGCAATAGCTCCAAAGGCAAATTAAAAAAACAAAAAAAGGATAACAAGGAGGTCAAGGAAACCAGGTCAGAAAAAATTTTTTTTCAAATTCTAAATTTTTTTCTTATATATTTTAAAACTGGTCTCCACATCAATGGCTGTTATCTATTATTTTCAGTATCGGAGGACATGGATCTCTTACAAAGTCTTATATCAAGCAGTACCTAAAAGAAGAAATCTAACAGTAAGTAAATCATAGCTTGGGGGTTGGGGTTTTTGTTTGTTTGTTTGTTTCGGGGGAGATATTTATTATACCATGTAAAAATTATCAAATGATTTTTTTGCAGCAGCTGCAGATGTAACTTTATTATATCAGTTTGAGGTCCTTTTTCTTTTTCATCACAGAAATTATCAATAGGAACAGTGTTATCTACCTATGCCACAGTGAAATCAAGCCTAACATAAGTAATTTTGTGAGGCAATGGTGCTGTGTTCCTTTGAAATCAAGCCTAACAAGTTCAAAAGTAAAAATGTTGCTGTTTCCCAAAAATTAGTTGTTTATACTTTTTTTTTTTTTCACTTATAAAGATGGTATTTGCAAAAAGCTGTTAAAAGATTCCCCTGTAATGTGACTGAATGGGTCATATGTAGTGGACCAGTGAAGCACCACTGGAGGATGTGCCTCCATTTTTAAGTGAAGGTTTCCCCATTACATAACAATCAACTACCCCAGGCTTTACCACACCAAACAGGGAGGTGGAAGTTCTGCATTAGGAGCCCTATCCAGAGAAAGAATTTTTTTTTTTAAATGCTCTATGTCCAAACGTCGCAGACCCCCAAAGGGTTTCTAAGACAAAAATATGACTGGTATGTGCAGCAAAATAGTGTATAGCTCTGAGTATGCCACACATGTAAGGTGCCACACTGCACTGAAATCTATCAAACCTCTTATGAGCAAAGACTCAAGACTTTAGCTGTTGCAGACCTCTTTGCTCCCTTGAAAATGGTCTTGCCACTCTAGCATTATTGATCATGAGAAAAATTAAATTGCTACTCTCACTTAAAACTGAACACTGACTTAAATCTTTTTGAGGACAGAATTTAAACTCTATTGTATAGGTACAGGAATCAATCGTACCACCAGAAAATGCTGTTTTGATAGTTTCAACTAAAAAGTATAGCCAAAATTGTTCACTCGCTGGTTTTGTTTGAGAAGGAGTAATCCCTTGCTAGTTGTCATACTAAAACTTAGGGGTGGTAAAACAAAACAAAACAAAAAAAACCCAAAAAAAACCCAACAAAACAAAAAAACCAACCAAACAGAAAACCAAACAAAACCAAAACAAACAAAATAAAAACACAAAACAAACAAACAAACAAAAGATAACCCAAAATGTAACTGTAATTCAGCATTTAACTGAGTTAGAACATGGAATTTTGAACATTTTTAAATCAAAACTGCCTAGAGCAGAATAAACTCACAGTTAAGGAAAAGCATTACTGCTTAAGAGTTCCTAAGGAGCTGCTTAATTTTTAACAAGAATTTAGAAGAGATGAACTTAAATATATGCTCATGTGTCAGGCTGTCAAGGTGATATACCTCAAGAAAATTCTGCGTTATACCAGCTCTGCAAACTACTGCTCAATGCCACTGTAGTTCAGGTGTCAATACCCAGTAGCAGACTACTCCAAATGTATGTGCTGTCATATCCTATGATTCTTCGGCATTTCTACTATTTATCACAAATACTAAGTGCAGTAATCCATAAGTTTGCAAGAAATCACATGAATTGCTTTTATGGATTCTGATCAAGGCCCTAAAACTCAAAGTGCCAACCCAAAAAAACAACATGGCTCCCTGAGTCTTTGCCTGTGTTTACCCATATCAACTTAATTATCACAATGTTAAAGCTGTGTGATCAAGTTCATTGAAAATAAAAAGGCATGCCAAAAAGAACAAAATAAAATTGATGGACTCAAGTGGAAAATAGTAAAATAAACAAAATAAAGTGCCAGCTAGGAGTTAGGAAGATCACGCATTAAGATGAAAGATGAAACAGATGCAATACACAGCAAAGATCAAAGAGCTCCATCAATTCGTTCTGAGAGTCAAAATCCAGCTGAGCATGGGAGCCCTGTCCGCATAATAAGAAAGGTTGACTAAAACATAAGGATTAAACAGATGAGCTGTCTCCAGTGAATGTATGGCACAGGAAGCCCTGCTGAGCCACTTGTAAAGACACTTTGGAATTGTACACCTGCTACTCCACAGTGAAATCTACAGGAAGCCAGCCTGGAAGGGGAAAGAAACCCACTAATGGACTAAATAGCTATCTTTAAGAGGAAAAAAAAAAGAGTCGATACAAGAAAACAGCAGCTAACAGATTTGCTCTTTTCCCTCTATTTCTTTTATTTACCAAATATTTCCATCACAAATGACTATAAATAAATTGTTATCACCATCCTTTCCCTTGAAATAAAAGAAGAAGCTTAGCATTTAGACTATGAACACAATCATCCACATATAGTGGTGTCAGTCTAGTATTCTCAGTGAAATTATCTGTCACAATATTACTGGTTTGGAAGCTCTTTTGGTATTCCAGCATTTACATTAAATGGCCAAATCCCTAATAACTTCAGTGCTGTGGGAATAAGTGTAATGGTCACTAAAAGTTGTATTATTCCTAATACTGATGGCATTTAAACTAATGTTATATAAAAATCTTCATTTTTCTCATCTACTTAATAGATACTGATGGAGATATTTGAATCAAAATTTCTAGGTAATGATCAGTTTCTTTTATCATCGGTAACAAGAAACAAAACTAGAAAAAAAGTTGTTAATAACAGTATTATATTTAATTAATTCATTAATTCTCATATTAAAGAAAAATCCCTATGACACGCATTTAGCCATAAACACAACCCTTTCAAAAGAAAGAAAAATACAGGGCTAGCAGTCACTTCATTACTCAAAGAAGCCGAACTGCAAAGGTTTTCAACACCACTGAAAGGAAGGATCAGATGGAGGAAGCCATCACAATTAGGAAGCAAAGCCCATTGACCATATACATACTCACAAGTTTCTTAAGGCTTTGCTTTCTGCAAGATGTACACCTAATGTCAACTGCCTGCTACAGGTGGTTCTTTATTTATTTTTCAAATTAATGTTACTAACCTGCTTGTCCCACAAATGTTGTTTACAATCACATCTTTTATTCTTGTTTTACTTGACAGGACAATCTCCTCAAGGATCTGGGCAGAGCTGATCTATTTGATTTTCAGGTTATCTACTGCCTGCAGATACAAGCACTTTGATTGTTTACAATGCAGGAGTAATTGGTAACTGTTAAATAACTCCAGAGACTGATTTAAGAGTCCTTCGCTGACTGCATGAAAGTAGGTATTCATCCCACAGTCCCTCATCTGGCTAAATACTTAAAGATTTCACTACAAAAACAGGATATTAAAAAAATTAGCAAATGCAATGATAATTTAATCATCAATCACATTCAAGCGTTATATTCAGTTTTAATGATTTCAGATCAATTTATATTTCAAAGTGGAACTTAAAATAAGAAACATGCATGTTCTCTCATTACATTTCCAAAATTAGTTGCAAATATGAATTTGCGTAGCAGAGTCTTAAGCAGAAATTCTACAGTGCTGCTTTCAGAACACCAAGCCAAAACGAGAACACTACAACAAAATTCAGCCAGTATTCCTATGAGGAATTTCATGAGTTGTTTCACTGGTAATACATTACTTCTGATTGCATATGTTCAAGCTGTGGATAATATTTAAAACAACTTTTCTAAGCATTTGCCCAGCCTTGTGCAGTCAAATAGAATTACTTTGCTATAAACAGATCGGGCTAATTTTCTGTTCCAGCAAAAAGTCACAGAGCGTATTTTAACTATTTTCTGATGCCATTTTACGGCTACTGAACTTTACTGCTTCACAAAATGGTGTGGAAGCGCAACACTGTTATGAGCACACCGTTTGTTGCCAGAACTCCTCTGAACTCAGCATTTTGTACCAGAAAACAACAGTGAAATACATCACTGAAGACATTATACAGTACCAGACAGCACCATTGTGGATGTAGTCTAAATCAGATGCTAAAGCCCACTGCGAGAGGCCAGCCAGGTAGTACCACAGCGAGCTCACCATGCCCATGTCTACCACAGAGCCCACATTCACCATGCTTTAAGGAGCAAGGTTGAAGTATGCAGCAGGAAATGGGACTATCCCTGATTATTCTCTGCTCCAAGGCTACTCTGGGGGGCTGCTACACCAAGACTTCTCCACTGCTTCCATATAAAAGTAATGTGGGTGCTTAAGGGCTGAACAGCAGCAGCTTCCCACAAATGCAGTTCCACCTGTTTAGAACCAAAGGAGATGCTAGCGACAGAGCATCCACACCTGTGCAGCACTGTGGCTGCTCTAAGGAATCATAGGATCCTCATCAGCTCCACATAAGTCTAATTGCAACCCCTCAATCCCACTTGGACAGAGCTTTCTTTCCAAGAAGAAGTCCTAGGGAAAAGTGAGACTGCTCCTAAATCACTAACAATGTCAACTGCCTGAATTCTCGGGGCATAAATATGCTTGTTAGCACACTGTAAAAAAGGCAAGAGGAAGCCCAATGTTTTACAATTTACAGCCAACAGTGAACGATACCAGGACTCCTGCAAATCTCAGGTGCACATCCTGAAAAAACAGCGTAAGATGTGTAAGCAGAGACTGAGCCAACCGCTCTTCTGAGTAACCTGGTGGACATACTATCACTGAAATTTTACCGCCTGTGGGCAAACCATAGTACCTTCAGACCAAATCACAACTGTTTTCATAGAGACATTTCAAAGACTTGTCTCCTGAGAGAGAACTGCCACCTTGAAAAATTTCAACCTGTTTATCCAGATGTTTTGGTCCTACAGCTGTCATTTAAAAGGTCATAGACATTCTTTTTTATAATGAGGGCATCATTCTACTTTCTCCTGCTGGGACAGTTTTACATACACTCTTAAAATAAGTTTTACACTGAAAGTTTACAGTTGAAAATTTTAGAGAAGTATGTGAACAGTTTGGAATCACATGATAAGTCAAATGCAGAAACTGTCTCTATTGTTACTTTAACCACTAAGCTCCTATGCAAGTTTCACAGTGGGATGTAGGTACTCATTTATTTGTTTTGCTTTTTTATTTGAATACTATATCCCCAGCTCTATTGCTCTGCATTTTTTCCAACATATGTGTATACAGAATTAGCAGAAGGCAAACAATACATAATTTCACTCTTTCAAGTAAACAAAAAAAAAACAAACACAAGAAAAATTCATTTTCAGCTTTATAGTTAACCAGGAATTTTAAGAAACAAAAAAACAACTGAAGTTTTTGTAAGTATGCTAAACAAGGCAAAAAGAATGCCCTCATACCTAATTCTGAAACACTTTGTTGTGTCTGGCCTCAAACCAGGCTTATGTTTGGCTCAACACTAAATAAGAACTGTGATTATTTATAACTTTTTTTATGGAGGAAGGACTAAAATTTTCCAAGTCATACTGACATGTTACATGTACAGGAGCCACAGAATTAGTTTTGCATACTACTCTGGTTTATCTCTGTAAGCTAACTTTGCTGAATATCTCTTCCTAGACTAAAAATTTAGTTCTTCATATTTCTTGATGAGAAAATCATAAAATAAACTAAACGCAAAATCAAGTGTCATTTCAGGGACTATAATTATCAGTGTGATGGGGTTTTTTTCTCTGTCCTACCTTCCAGTTTGTTTGAAAGTCTAACATCCATCATACTCTAACCTTAGTTTTCCAATTATATATCAATCAAGAAAATATACATTCTGAAGTAAGAAAAAAAGTATTAAAATTGATATATGGTTGTTGAATGTAAGGTGAGTTTTACAGTCATATCACACATAGAAAACCCTGCCCATAAGAAAGTGTCCATTAAGAGGTTTTGTTTTGTTTAATTACAAACAATATATAAAAGAAAATGCAAATTGTATATGTTGTTTTGCCCTGCATAAATTCCATTGTTATAATTTGTTTTGATACAATGTCATGAATAAACAAACTGTGGCAAATTCAAATATTCGAGTCTTATCTTGAAACCTCACTGTCTCTCCATCCAGCTTCATTTAAAGAGTGGATAAGGTGTGAGAGCAAGAGTAAAGGAGCTCGACCTGCAGTTTATATCTCCAGCAAAAGAGATAATGTGAGATGCAAATGAAAATGAACCAAAAAAGAACCTAAATAAATAACTACATGAACCCCTACAATATTTCCTCAGTCTTCCAGGTTCAGCTTCCACTGATGGAGATAGCACAGCATGATCACGCATATGTGATCATGCATACCTAAATGCATTGAAAAAATTATTGAAATCTTCTAGATTTCATAGTCAAAGCTCTTCAAATTGGATTACTAGTATTTCTGCAAGTGATTTCAGGCACCAGATGTTATAAATGCATTTAAATTTGCCTCACTGCAGCTATGATCATGCATTTACTGTAGTTTGCATAATATAAAAAATGCTTCAGCTTTATCAGAAACAGATAAAATAATTAATTTCTTTATTAATTCAATGATTTTTTTCCCCAATTTTTTATAAGCCCCAGGGTTCTCTCAGCAATATCAGCTCCTTCTCTGTTCCATAAAATTGTAATCAATCTCTATTATTGTCATGAAAATGGTATTTGTCACTTTGCTAAGAAAAAAATAATCAATACGTCTTGCAGGATAGAATAGGAATTTAATGCAGCGAATTGATGTCTGTTAGAGAAATTTAGCTTGCCAGCAGTTTGGGACAAGCTAATAGAAAACCAGAAAATTCACTGAAGGTTGACAGATGAATATACAGACATGTCACAAAAATTAATATTTGGGCACTTTGTATAGCCTGTCATTTCATATGCTGGAGAGAAAAGAGATTTAGACAAGCAAATCCCTAAGGAAATCCTTTTGGTTTTTAAAAGGCAAAAGCCAAAAGCATGTAAAAAATAAATCCTTCACTGTAATATTTTTATGTTTATATAACTTTCTGAAAAATAAGTATTTTGAAACAATCTATTTAGATATTTTGCTTCAGAGATGATACTGAATACAAAAACACTGTTGAATGATAAAATAGTGCAAAGTCTCTGAGGCAATACTGAATTCCTGATCCTTCTGGAGACCACTGCATTGCAAAAACAAATCAGAGCATTGCTTCAAAAATTACCACATAAACTGCTCAATAGTACTGCTCAGAAAACATTCTGTATCATGAATAAAAAAAAAAAAAATCCCAAGTAAGACTTTCATAATCAATGCCTAGAAAGAAATCCAGTCATACTTTTCAGGACGAATACAATACCCTCAAAAGAGCTGCTAGAATTATTTGAGTCTTATTAATAAAAAGTTACACTTTAGGAACGCAATCCTCCCTTCTGTCTACTGCCATCTGCAGAAGCTGTCAAAACACTCCACCTTCCAATTACACGCTTTCTGTCTTTTACTTGCTCTACGATAAGCCTATAATCTGTTTAATTCCCTTGTTTGGTTGGTTTAATAAACAATGCTTTTAAGTAGCAGGGCTTGATAAACCCAGCATCCAAAACAAGCAAGCTGTAGTTATTCATCCCTCCAGGAGAGCATCAGCACCACTGACTGCAGAGACAACACGCTGGCCACAGCAGGAAGCAGCACAGGCCACCCAGCTTTGGACTTCTGTTGCACCACTTTCCGAATTCCATTCTTCCCAAGAAATCCTCATAATTCTGGGTTGGACATAAACAGGACACCCTCTTCAGCAACCTGCCTGCAGTTCCCAGCAAGCTCTAAGAGCATGAATTTTAAAACCTCAGGTACCCACCAGGCCAAGGAGAAGCAAACGTGCCTAAATGCCTAAGAAGGCAACCAGCTGATTGCTTGTGGTGATATGTTCATGCTCTAATTCCAGAGACTGCAAGCAAGCCTGGCATATGAGCCTCGGTAAGAGGAACAGTTTTTTATCATGTACAAAATAGCATTCTTGGGCAAAAGAACGAGATGCTAAAGATGTCAGTAATTTTACATAGACAGGCTCTCATTCAAACATAGGAGAACAGAAGTGCAAAATTTAACACCTCCTTGCCCGTAAAACTGAAATAAGACCAGGCAATAGAGGTCTACAATAAGGAGGACATTGGGGAAAATCTGTGTCTCCTACTGTCTTCATCATTCTGTTATGGATTTAAAAGCACCCTTGTGAATGAAAAGTCTCCTGTGTGACTATTGCACTCCTTTCTGATGGCAATGGTGCTAGCACTCCTTTCTGATGGCATCAGAAATTTAAGATAGGAAAGGAATAATTGTTAACACTATTGAGGTTCTCCAAAAATAGGGAACTTAATCTAATTTTGTCCTCATTTGTAAAAGAATTTGACCTTCAACCTGAGAATAAGGTCAAGTTTCCGCCACAGAAAAAATTAACTTAAACCAGAAAAGGAAAATAAACTTCTATTGAGACATTATTACTCACAATTTTGCAAGTCTAGTGGAAGGCAAACAGCAACACTGAAAGAAGGTTTTGGATTCTTAAAAAAAATAATAATAAAAAAGGGATATAATACTCCATAGGAATTTTGCAACACTAACATAGGATATCCCAAAAGCCAACTGTATGGGTTCCAGCTGCTATTGTACATTATAGGATCATGCAGCTGGTGGGAATGACAAGAAATCAGTGTTGCATGACACTGTCGACATTTATACTTATGCTCTGCATGACTGCAAACATTTGTGATTCACCCTAGGAAAGGTAAAGGGTTATCACAGAAGATGACAGAGTGTTAGTAGAGTTAGTTCAAAATGGGAGATGTTCTGTTATACATCATCAAGTCTGATACGTCAGATTTGCACATGCAGTGAAAAAATAAATGCACATGCTATGCCCTGGAAGTTATATATGTATTTTTGTCAGAAGTGCAAAGCACAGTTTGATGTAAATGCAAGCCATTACAAAATTTATCAGCACTGTAAGCACTTGCAATAACATTGGCTCTACATTAATGTAGACAGTGAATCTGTTTCATGATCAGTTGTGAAGATATAAGCATAAACTCAGTATTAAGCATGGATATTTTTGTAATCAGTATGGTGGACCCTGAGGGAAATAATCCCATTGATTTCTCCTTGGGCTTTCTAAGATAACTTGTACAAGACTGATGATAAATTTGAATAGGTTTGAAAGCTCAGTCCCACTGAGGAAAAGGGTAATAGGTATTTCCCAATTAAACTCTTTCAGATTAGCTTACTGACATAGGGACATAAATTTGAACCCACAGCATACATTAAAATTAGATGAGCTTTTATTGAACATGGTAAATTTTCAGATTTTTTTCCTAATTTCACAGACATTTTTCAGTCATTTTCATATGACCAGCCACAAATTCTGCTGTACTCATAGAATGGATTAACAAGTAACAGTGATGGCTAGGAAACACTTTCCATCTTTACTATTCTCCCCAGTCATCAGGAGAGAATTATATTATGTAAACATTTCTAGCACTTGTTATTAATGCAAATACCATCTGTAGGAATTATGATCCACTTTAAAACCTTCTTCCTTATTCTCTAAACACAATCGTAATGTAATGTTTTTCCTCTGACATATGAAATATTTTCAGAGTCTATTGTCTTTTTCCAATAAGACTCAATAAAATTAAGATGCAAGGTCATGATCCTACATCCACTGAAGTTATAAAAAGAGTACACTGGCATAAACAATACAGGAAGAAAGGTTAAAAATAAAAATTAAATGCAGCCTGAACAGGGGACTTTCCATCTAGCATCTGGCCTCACTTATCACAAGTGCCAGTCATGACCATTAAGTAGAGACAAATCAAATGCCTCACAAAATGCCTTCAGCTTCACTTCCTTTTCAACTCCAATGTTCATTAGCAACAGCAAATACATTTTGCTTCAGGTGGAAAAGAGGTTTTCAAAAATACCAAATAGGTATCATCTCGATTTTTCATTTTGCTATTGACCCAAAAAAGTGTTAACTACTGAATCACTACTAGTTGAGTTTGGATCTGGTTTCTAGTATGAAATAGAAGGCTTTATACCATACAACTTTTCTTCTGAATCATCTTGTTCCCCTACCTTCATATTTGCAAACAAACCCAACTGATCAGCAAACAAGGGTTCATACAGTATTGAAGAAAAACTCATCACCAATATAAACAATCTTCTAATTTCTTCTCAGAATCTTACCTTCATTTCCAAAAACAACTATGATAGCCACTTTGCATAACACGCCCTTTAAAAACTAGATGATTTAGTTTTGAGAGAAATCTTTGGATGGATCTCATTCAGGATTTATTTCTATTCTGGTTTTTTTGAGGGACATTACCTTAAACCTGCTTACAGAATAACAGCAAAGAAAAGGTGATCACAAGTACCCACAGCTATGAGTGATTAAAGGCAGCAGTGATGACCTCTAGCAAAGAATAAGTTGTCCTAGTTCTGTTTTCCTTCCTGCTATGAAGTGTGCTAGCACTTCTCATTTGGTTAAGAGATATGAAGTCAAAAGGTCATGAAAGTTGTCTGTCTGCTGCATATTCTATGATGTACACCAGAATGTTACCCATTTTGATTTTTAAGGAAACTACCTGCACTGACTAGCTAGAAATGCAGGAAGGCATTTGTCAGCAGACAAAATGGGATAGGCAACACTCCCATCTCCTCCCTAAGCTTCTCTTTTTGACTTCACATAAAACCTTCAAACGATCATTGCTGCCAAGTCCAGGCCGGCTTTTCACCGTGCTCTGTCCTGCTCTGCTCCCGCCACCCTCCACAGAGGTGAGCTGGAGACAACCACCATGACTGAACAAGAGGGACAAACTTCATAGGGCTCATCTGCTGCTGCCTTGTGTCCGTCCAGAGGGATCTGTCAGTACGACCTCAGCTCCTCCTAGAGAACAGAGAGGTGGAGGAAGTGGCCACTGGTGGTTGGAGATAATACTTTGCACTTTGTCACCTCTCTCAGTTTCTGAAGAAAGTGATTTCAGATCTTAACTTAAACAACTCTTTAAACAGGGATGCTAAATAAACCCACAACTTAGTAAACTTTGACAAAATATTATTGAGAGAATTATGAAGGTTCTTTTGGTGTTGTAAGCTGCTACAAGCCATTTAGTCAACTGAAATACGTGAAAAATACACCATATCCTTAAATTGCATATTCACATTAATTAAAAAAATAGTTCTGTAAAGGTACAATTAGTAATTAAAATATTTTAAAATAGCTACGAAATTTAGCACCTGTAGACTTAATCCTTAGTGGCCATAATTAAAATTCAATTGTGCACACTTTCCAAATTTTTCAACCTAAATCTTTTGCAAAGTTAAATTTGAAAAAGCTGCAATAAAACCAAGTTATCAATGAACTTTAATCTATGTACCTTGGGATTTTTTTTTTATCTATATGTAACATACACATGCAAGCTACCTGAAGTCAGGTCAAAAAGGATTAAATGAAACCTCTATTGATGATTTCCATTGATTTTTATAAGTCTGTAGGATAAGGGAGAACGGATTCAAGAGTCAAAAATTAAAGTTAACTGAGTATTTAGCCTGAAGGCCAACTACTTTGGTGGCCATCTACCACAGTGGCTGGTGGTGACACACTGTGCAGCTGCAGTGGCTGGACTACCTACTGTGTACATAAAAGAAGATGATATATGAGGAAAACCCTCAATATCTAGGGATGCTGACACAGATTTTACTAAGCAAATCCTCCAACAAGTCAGTTGCAGAGCCTGTAGTAGCTCAAGGTTGGTTTATTCTATACTTGGACAACTGTGCCACTCTAACAGAGGTGTTTGGGATACTATGAATGTTACCCTGGTGTAAACTGAAGTTTGAGTTAATCTAGGATGGAAAGTTATAGTTCATACAAGATTTAATTTTTAATGATAGTACTCGCCTTCAGATCATCAGGAATGCACAGTACCAAAGAGCAATCTAATCCTAAAATGATCAAAATACTTTGCCATGGAATTAAGGTTGACATTATCAGAAATAAAAATATATACACAGGTTTTAATTGACTACTATTTAGTCTAGAACCATAGACCTAAGATGTTCAGAAAAAAAGCAAGACAAACAAAGATCTGTGAGCAGGTTAAATGGGGAAATATGCAATTAAGATGCCCCCAAAACTTTAACTTTTTATCTATTTTAAAGAAAAAGAGAATATATGGAAAAGGAGAAATGAATTTGCTGTTCATTTCTTCACATCACGAATACTGAATTTTTTTAAACAAAATCATATTACACTTACAGGGCATTTTGATTTGACAGAATCATGACAGTTTAGATGCTGTAGTTGTAAACTCCTGTATTCTGCTTAGTACACTTTTTAAAAGTAGAACTTTAAACATATGAATGTTCATATGTTTAAATTCCCAACTTGAATTCCACATTAAAAAGTTGCCTGTTCTACTCTATGATGGCATCAGTTTACTAGAAAATATTAAAATGATGTCATGAAACACCATGAATAGAAAGCTTCTCTATAACTTTCAAACTGAATTAAAATTCTAGTGAAGTAGATAAATATAATATTCAATCACAGCATTAACTTCCTTCATCATTCTGAACACTGGTAAAGCTATTCATTTCTGTATGGACTTATTCAATTTGAAGAGCAGAAGGATGCTCAAAGCTTATATATAGTGTGTTAGAATGGAGTTCTGTACTTACACTATACTTACCTTGTGATTCAGTTCTTAAATCTATTACCCTACTAAATGTGACATGATATGATTACTTCTTCTTCTGAGAGGAATAAACATGAACATAGTATCAAAAACTTGCAGTCTCTTAGGTATTCTGAAAAAGCCTACCAATCTGTGCCTCAAACATCACTCATATGTTTCTTTCCTAGCTGCAACGTAGGCAAAATAGGTTTAATTCACAGTTTGATTCCTCGCTACTTGCAAGAAGCCCACATTAGGACTTTTGCTTTTGTTTTGCTAGTAACAGCATGAGGTAACAGATGAGGTGGTTGTCAGAAGCTCATGGGCTGTTCTCAGTGAGGCTCTGTTCTAACTGGGTAAAGGAGAGAACAAAAAAGAGAAAATGGTAGAGACCAATTAGGCAACACAGCCCGTCACAGCAACCCAGCAATGGGAATCAAGAAGCTGCCTCATCGCACACCAAGCCACAGAAAGAGCAGGTGAAAAAAATGTATATTTGTGCCAAGTAAAGTAAAACCTAAGTGGTATTTCTCACATAAAGAAAATAGAGGTAAGGAAACTTTTTTTGTATGTTGTTAAAAAAAACAAACCAACAAGCAAACATATAAAAAGAGAAGCGCTAAGTACGAAGTTGGGATCTGAAACTGTGATACTGACACTGTGGGGAATATGAAAAAGACAACTAAGAAAACAGGGTATTTGGAAAAGTATCAGTGCCAAGGACAGTACTGATGTATTTGTCTAAATTTTCTACACAGTGATCTTATCACCTTTCTCAATCTGCCAAAACAAGCTGAAAAAGGAGTACTCTCAATGTGAAAAGTGGCAGCAAAATACTGCATATAATGCCTTCTCACAAATAAACACAATAACAAAGAAAAACATTTTAAGATTGGGAAAATTATGACAGGAGGTAGTGGTTGGGAAATAATCAGAAAAAAAACCCAAAACATAACAGTGTGTGTGAGTCTACCAGAGAAACAGTTTTGAAAAGGAAGATGGAAAAATCCAAATTCCCCTTTGAACCAATGCTTCAGGGCCAGCAACCTAGTGAATCTAGGCTGAAGACATACTCAGGTATTTAAGAACTTTTCAAGGGGAGACTTTACTTCTGTATGTAACATTCACTCAGGCAAATAATAAAATGAGGCAAATACGCTTGATTTCTTTTTTTATTTCACCGGTAGTAAATACTTTCATTTAAAGAACTAACTTCCATGAAACAGTTCTTGGAACAGGAGTAATTCATTTCAAAGAGAAAAAATATACACTTCTTTTCTATGCCAAATCAGATCAAATGTTGCCTTTCTCTGAAAAGTTATTAGAACTTACTGGGCTTAAAACATTCTACCTTGATCTCTTTACAAAGCCAGTCATAATCCTGCTTTGTCTGCATGAAACAACAGTTTACTGTTGTTACAGTGCATATAGCAATGGCACATGACTGAAAAGGCACAATGCTGTTCTTCTGCTATTTGTCTGGTTTTGATCTGCAAATTAACACTGTGGAAGGGTGATAAAAGCTGAACTTAAGCTCATTTCTGAAGAAGCTATAAAAATAGAATATAAATGTAGAACACACAAATATCAGTTATAAATAAAACCCTCCTTAAAATGCTCCCTCTATATATTCCCCTGCCTAGATATTCCCTATTCCCCACAGTGACATTCTCCATTTCCAATTCCGCTCAATGGAAATAATTTGCATAGGGACTGACTTTGAGGTCTTCCAGATTTAGCATACGATAGTAAAACAGATTCCAAGTATTTTGACTCATTGGAGCATCAATAACAGCTGCAGGTGATGGGTGAAGGAAAATTATAACAAAGGTGGGGGAAAAAAAATCAACTTCAGACACTTGAAGTTGTTGTTCAAGTATGCTAAATACATAATGATACTAACTGGTTTTATACGGTTTCAAAGGCTTTGCTTTATTTGGTACTTTGGTGATTAAAAATGAGCCTTGTAGGGCCCTAAATGGTTTGAAAAATATGCTATACTATTTCACAAAATACAGAGTGTAGCAGTAAAAAGAAAAAGAGCATCTTATATCATGGCTGTCTCTAAAATTAATTTAAACATCAAATAGATGCAAAAAACCATACACATACATATTTAAACTAGTCTTTCAAAATATCAGGACATCTGTCTTGTAGGAGTTATTGCTCTTGGTGAAAATACTCACAGCAGAACAGGGACTTCTGATAATTAGTTGAGTAAAAACAGGCCTACTTATTACAAACAACAGAAACTAAGATTATTTCTTACTTCTGCCTTCTATATTCTGCTTTTTTTTTTTTTTTTGTTCTCAAACAACAAGGCATTCCCATGGTGGTACCCTGAAAAGCTGAAATCTCTCCTGTGACTTTCAATCATATTATCCCAAGCGCATTAATAATAATATTTCTGACTCAAAGATTTACCTTAGTTAAGTATAGAAATGCAGAAGTGGTATCTCTCATGATTACTATAAAACTAAAAGACAAAAGCAGGCTACAAGTATGCAACAGAAGTGCTACTACCCATGATTAACCTAGTAGAAATTAGTATTCTCACATGGTGCTTCATTGCGCACTTGCAAGAAATAATACCAAATAATTCAATAAAGCGGTAATTAAAAACCTGTCTCAATTCTCCTGATACTGTGGCAATCATGCTCCCACAACCTCAACAGCTGAGCACGGGAGCACTCAGCTGCCTGCACTGCACTGCAAAGAAACAATCCACCCACCACTGACTCCTGTTGTTTCATAGGGGATCCAATTACTGATATAGTTCTGACACTAGAGATTAGCTGATTGCCAGTTCAGTGTGCTTACAAAATCTTATGTGTCACAGGAGGCCCTTTACTTGTTTCTGTAAGACAAACAGTGTTTTTTTAAAATCTATTAAAAACCCACTAGAATATATTCTCTCTCATGTGTAGCACTTCAGCCCCATCCTGTTGGACTCAAAGCAAATTCCCCCTTTAAAATTGTCGTAGAACTACAGTGTTGTGACAGTAGCAGCAAAAATACAGTTTTAATTGTTCTTTTCAAAGAAGAGTCTGAAGAGAAGCAGAAGCCATATATGCCACTATTTTAGCTCTCAGTAAGATCATGGATCTTTTTGAAGTCCGAGATCACAATTAAAATTTTTCCTAATTAAAAAATGTTGATAGAACTTTGCACTGGTCTTTTTCCAAATCTAAGAACACATTGGAACAAGTACTTGTGAAAAACAATAATTTGATTTTTGTTAGAAAATGCTTTTCTAATCTCCAATACTGTAAATAAAATTCATTAGGACTGTATAATATTAGTCAGTTAAATTCTATTATTATTCAGTGAAAATACATCCCTGGGGCTCCAATACTATTTGTCTGTTCCTGCTGTTGAACTGAAACAAAAAGAAGAAATGGAAAGGCAAACTACAAGTCAAGCGAATTAGTATTTAACCATGAAAGGTCAGATACTAAGAAAAATAGGGAAGAAAGACAATGATGAGCAAGAAATACTTCTATTTTCTCACCACCAAGACTAGTATTCTTACAGGTAGACATTCTGATGACTCTGCTGATTATTCAAGCACCTAGACTGTATCTACATGTGAGATACCAAGAACACCCTCTTTAATGCTTCGATGAACTTTACCATCCATTCTAGAAAAAAATGTCTTCATCAGCTGCAACCAGACACATTATATTACTTTGAATATCAAAGGATTTTACTGTAAATAACACCTTCCCTAGAGATCAGAAGTTTATATTGATGTGGTAAATTACATAATGTTGTGTAGACTCAGAATAAAAGAGACTTTATTTGTTTATGCTCCTATATTCAAAAAACCCAGAAGGGCATTTTGCAAACCCCTGTTCAATTAATTTCCACAAATCTTCCTTAAATAAAAATGGAAGTTAAGTCATAAATTTCGGACATACAATTTTACTCAACGACAATATGCAAATTTTATTTCAAAGTATTAGAAAAATACCTCATTCACAACATATGAACAAAGAACACTGCCAAATAACACAAAAACAGAGTTTAGATAGTATTAAATAGACATGCTGCATTTTCTTTTAACACCCTCCTCAGGAAAAGAAAGCTGTGGAAACTTGCTGATCAAAAGTATATTTAAGTTTTATCTTATACTCGGACAAGAGTAAAATAAGACATACAATCATAAAACAGATTAGGGTAAAGAAGCCACTGCAGTTCAAAATTTTTAACCTTACTGCATCCCAAGCACAGTATAAAAATGGAGCTGGCCTAGGCAGGGTGGGTGGGCATGCCACAAACTGTCTTCGCCACCCCACTGCTCCCAACAAGGATCATTAACCTGCCTCATTTTTTTTGCCTAACTCATTCCCAGAATCACCAACAGGGATGCTGCAGCATCTCTAATCAATCAGCTGCTGTCCTTCACTAACCTTACATTTTTAATGGTTTCCCTAATGTCTAATTTAAATCTCCCTCACTAGCATTAAAAAGCATTATTATTCTTTTCCTGTTCCCCACAGACAAAGAGGACAGTTTATTACTTTCCTCTTCACATCAACCTCTCATGTATTTGAATCTCAAATCTTTTTTTCAACAGACTAATTCTTTAAAATTGTGGGTTTGGGTAAAGTTTTCTAGGATGATGGTCCTCCTGGCTGATCTAACTTCAGTCTTGCATGAAAGTCATGGATCATCTAAAGTATAATAAGGAACTACAAACACACTGTTAACTTCCACAGAACTATCCTCTCCACTGCCAACATACACAAATGGTACTTGCTTACTGCATTTAACACTTGCTGAGTGCTGCTGTTCTTCAACTAAAAATGTCCCTCAGCACTTTTTTCTAATAAAACTATTGAATGGGCAATAAAGACAAACATCTGTCTAATTTAAAATCATTTGAACCAAAAAAAGCCCAAACCTCAAATCTCATTAATTTAAATTTTGCACTCTATTTTGCGGTACGACTTACCCTCGCATCATTACATCACCTATCCAAGGCATATTGTTCCTAAAAGGTATTGTTTCATTAACTAAGTACTTAGTAGGTTGACAGACATTTCACATACACCCATTCTGAGTTGCTATGCAAAATCAGGGGCACAAAACTAAACATTATGTGTTCATACACCCAAAAAAAGGTAAATCCACTAAGCAAGAAATAAATGCAATATATTATGAAGATAACTAGTTCCTTTTCAAAGAGGTGACTATAAGTGAGCTATAAACAACAGGCGTGTTCTAGATTGGAGGGATTCTCTTGCTCCTCATATCTCACACAGGTTAGGTGTCATTGTTCCCCTGGCTCTTGTTAAACATTACCAGGTAAACTTGATAGCCAGTGTTCCTAAGGCAGGGCTGCTGGAGCATTGAATCTAAATCACCAAAATAAAAGTGATTACACATTAATCATAGGTGAGTCCTTAGTGTTAATTTGGAACTACATTTTTGAATTATGTCATCCATCATTAAATGAAACACTGAGCCTCTGACTGCGTACCCTTCACCTACGTGATTAGCAACAGTGGGTTTTTTTTCCTCACTGAAGCAATACTACTCTATTTTGATACTTCTCCCAAGTATTTTACCATACCATATTGCCATCACTGTGACATTAGCAGAGCACAAGCACTCTTACTAGTCAAAGGTACCCAGGAAGCCTTAGCAGACGTACTACAAAATAGAAATGTACGTATGAGACAACACATTCCAAGTAGGTTTGCCATTCTGTGGCACTAAACATTTCCAACCACTTATCAACTGTAGAGTTGCTATTTGCATTTTGTACTCTATACATGAAAGCCTTCCAGCTGCCTGTGGCAACAAAGGAAATGCAAAACTTGTTGGAAGAAAATAAATAAAATAAAACCATTTCCTACGGGACAATTCAAAGTCTCACCTCATCATCCTGAGACATCAGGGATTCTGTATTGCCTCTGTTTTTTTATTAATAATGCAGCAACAGTCTTTCAACCACTCTTTCAGAAGACGAGCTTTTCCTTCTGAGGCAATATGAGTCATGTGATTACCTCTCTCATCTGGAGTCAAAGGCTAAAAACTGATGGAGGTTCTCACTATCAACTATCCTATAATTTGGCACCCAGAGAAGCAGTAATAAATGAGTGTTTATCTACTCAATGGGGAATTTAATTTCACTCTCTGCCCCCAAAGTCATTACCTGCACAAGAGGAATGAGCAATGGAAATTTACAACATAATAAACTATTACAGGCTTACTGCTTAAACAGCATCTCAAAATCATTTTCTGCACCGGAAGCCATAAACAAACTATACTTCACAACATGAGAAGAGAAATTTGTTGATATGATGAAACAAAAGGCATTTACATCTCATAAGAGCAGAGAAGCATTTTATACTCCAGATAAACAATTTCTGCTGTTCTCAGTATTGTTTTCCTTGGTGAAAAAAAAAAACCCAAACATTAAATAGTCCTCTTTTTTTTTTCTTAGAAACCATTTTAATGAAAGAGTATCACTAAACAAAATTTGTATGAGGTTTACTGTCTAAATGAAAGTTGAAAGACATTTTCTATCTTGTTGAACAAAGCTTATGTACTCAAAAGGGTAAGTAATATGAAAATATTGTTTAATTAACTTGGTATACCATATATTGCCAGTAAGCAAAGAAATAATACTTTCTGCATAATATCCAGTTAAAAGCATGCACAGAAAATTACTCTGAATAATAATTTATTTTTTTCTAGAATTGGTAGCTTACAAAGGAAGAAATGAAAATATTTGTAAATCAAATAGCACTAAAAATGGTATCCAGTCAAAAGTCATATTTTTATTAATCTTTTTTGTTAAGTGTGTTGTGGTACCATTTTAAAACTAAGACATGAAAAGCTATCACAGTTCCAAGCAATACTTCTCCACTGCCTTAATCTTAACAACTAGCTTCTCATCAGTGTTACGCTTGTTGAAGCATGAAAAGCATAATATTTTTTTCCCTTTTTCACATTCGGTGGAGATATTTTAGTATAGAAATCTAGCATTATCTACTCCATTACTGATATCACTGAAGTAACTGTGTAGTCATCCTGTGATCCTATGCAAGAAAACACAGCAAGAACATTAGGTAGTCATTAAGGGAGCAACAGAAGCCACTTACATAAATTACGGTACAGTAATTCAAAAGAATATAAGGACAAGAGATGTTTGAAGCTTAAGCTTCTTTATTGTTTAAGCCTTGAAAGTATTACCTGCCCAAAACTTGGGAAAAAGACCCCAAGGTAACTCCTTTTTAAGTTTAAGTGAACGAGTCAGTGTTTCTGTGTTTTCTAAAAAAAATTAATTTTTTTAAGCAGCTAAAATGGTATCTACTGTTTCTTACTACTTTATAGTGACTGGACTAAGTAAAACAGGCAAACATTATCAACATGCTTTTTTGTTCATTTGTTTTTTTAAGGCACAGAGGAAACTCAAAGTGAGAAGTACACAATCATTTCTCTAACCAAAGGAAAGGAATTTCTTCTGAGAAAGTTTGGTTTAACAAAAATACTGTGTTTCCTTTCCTAAAACCTACCAACATGATAATTGACATGTTTTAATTTTTCTCCAACTATAAGAAGTTAAAGTCCACTGAAAGAAACAGGCAGCTCCAGAAAATTTACAGTGGGAATCAAGTCCTCATCCCAGAGCTAGATGCAAGAGTCCCATAGGTTCCACCAATATGGCTGCTTTCAGCTACTGTGGAAGACTCACACCCTGGACTTTTACAGTCTTGTCTTCAGTTCAGAATAGCGACAATCAAATTATTTGACATTATTGAAATTATTTCCCAGGCAATAAAATAAGTTAATTAGATGTTTCTCTCCATGTATCAGTGGATAGTTTTCTCCACTGTGATGTTTACAGCTGGCATTCTCAGCAGAGGACTGAAAAAAATGAACAACCTTTCCGTGCAAAGCTCAGGGTGTTCCCACAACATCAGCCTTTGTTTTCTGACTGTATAATGTGGAAATCTTTTTTTTTTCCATTTTTTGTGCATATTTGTTTGACTAAAAGACTAGCGGATTTCAGTCTCTAGCTCCAAAGTATGCACTTTTCACTGACAATAAAATTTGAAAAGCTTCAGTTTGCACCTGAGCATAATTGTAATAGCTTAGAAACTATAAAAGAGCATAGTCAAGAAAAATATCAGAAGTGCTTATGAAGCCTGGTTTATATTTTATCAGAACTTGACTAATTGTTTACTAAAGTTTTATTTTTACCAATCACTGATGTTTGATTTATCAGAATATATTTATGCTTAACATCAGCATTCTCTCTCCATGCTCTGCAGTATTGACTATCTGAAATGGGACATTTATTAAGAAATCATCAGAAAGGCTGATCCTGGGAGACACAGGAAGATGCAGTAGAAAGCAGGATATATCAGACCTTTATCTTTGTTGCTGAGCCTGAAGATTTACTCTTGCTTTAAGACTCCAAAGAAGAGCAAAAGGAGTAGAAAAAAACCCCCAAAACTCTGATGTTATTTTCTTAAGAATTATTTCAGGACACACTAATTAATCGTGCTCTGCCGAGAGAGAAGCAGACAACCTAAAATTCCAAAGTCTTCAAATTAACTACAGGAATCAGAAGGCTGCATGCATTACAGAGGGCAAGCATTGACATTTATTTTGTATAATGGTGCATGTCTTGAGAATAATTGCCACTGGAATATTATCCCCACTCAACATGTCAAACATTAACACAAAATCAATATGGAGCCACATTCCCAACATTTTTCACGCACCTGTGTTACGTCCCCCTGAAGGGTTTTGTCACACTCAGCACTGGGCTCCCCTGAGACACGGGAAGAGGTTCACTGCAGTCCTCCTGCTCTGCACAACCTTGCTGCCCAGGGGGTCAACAATGGCTCAGCAAGACCCTGACATCTGTGGAGGGAAAGTGCAAGGTGAGACAAAGATGATTTCTGGTAACTTTGCTGCTCTGTCAGCAAGTCCTGAGAAATAGGAAGCATAAAGGTTGTTTTCCACAATATATATGACATCCTTGTTTGAAATGATACAGTTGGAGTTGCTTTGTGACAAGCTCAGTCTTAAGACATGACAGAAACAAACCAACAAGAACAGCCATCCTGCCAAATACACTCAGACTCACACAAAAGCTGGATTTGATAGATCCCAAATTTTATTTTTTCCCCAAAAACATAGTTCTCTTTTGAGCTCGTTATAAATTAAGTTTCTCTTCATTTTAGAGCTAAACTAGGTCTTTAACAGGCTCTGCACTTCAGTTTATCTCATAACGAGACATCACAAAAAAACAGAGTTAATCAAAAGTATCAAAATTATGAGGGAAGAAAACCCCAGAAAACCACATCACACTACTGTTTTCTTCAAACAGGCTGTAGCAGATCTCTCTCCTTGTTTACACTCTCATGGTACACTGCTCAGGCAGCTGTTTCTCAGCTAAACATCCCAAACTTGCCAGTCTCAGAGGAGCTTCATTTCCCCAGCCAATGTGCATTCCTGTGAGTCATTGGCACCTTTCAAACCCAGATTTGAGAAGATTCCTATATACATTAAAAGGGACTTGAGTTATAAGGGCGCAGTTCTAACACAATTCTTCTGGATCAGGTATTTGTACATAAACCTGTGTGTATGTGTGTGTATATATATATATATATATATATGTATGTATATACAACAGTTGATCATCCTCAATTGAAATTACACCAGCTAAGGCCACTGTCTACTCCTTGTTGCTAATGTAACAAATCAGTTCTCCCAAATACGGTGATTCTAGTGCTCAGAAATACACTTGAATTCCCATCAGATTCTTGTTCCTGGATATTTTGCTTTATGGAATGGAGCTCAGTTACTCCTTTCCTTTTTCTCCCCTCAAGATTCCAAAGCTCAAGGAGAGCATTTTGCTGAGGCCCATGGAAGAAAACCACTGTTAATTTCCATGACACAGATGGGAAAAAGATCATAACCTCAGCTCCTCACCATCACTGTCTGGAAAAGATACTACACTCAGTTATCACTGTCAGGATATTAGACATTATCTAGTCAAATAAGATCAGGGAGGGGACTATTCAGAAAAGCAGTTCCTGCACACCTCGTTACTGAAGATGAGGAGGCAAACACGACCCCAATATCATAGGAAACACATGTGGCAATTTCTACTGCTTCTTCAAGAAATCCACATCACTTTACTGCTAAAACTCAAAGCCAAAAAAAGTTATTATCCTGGACCAACATATTTGTCTATTTTTTATAACAAGATTTTCAGAAGAAAAGGCATCTCTGTGGAGAGATTTGGTCTCATCTTTGAGTGCATACTGGCAGCAGATCCTCTACGGGGTTGCCAAATGAACTCACAAACTTGTGAGAGCCCATGTAGCTTGTTGCCTTCGTTTCATAATACAACAGCTTTTACAATCAAGAACCCTACAGACGAACTAAGAAAGCCTAAGGCAAGTTTTGAACCTATTGATTTTGTGTTGTTGAGTCATAATACACGATGCAAAGTCATCTAAAACATGATACCACGCACCCACTTCCTTATCACATGAGATCTTTTCTGGTTTAACCAATGCTTGCGATGTTTCTGAAACCAGATTGCAACTTTTCCAAGATTTGAGAGTATCTTATGAATCAGTGCACAGACAAGTCTTTCCACCAACCACCGACATGCAGTTTTGCTCAGGATGGCTAGTGAAGAGGGTGGGTGTAAGTTAGGGACCTACAACTAAACAGGAGTTTGGCCAAAACCCCTTGCCATTACAAAAAGAGCCACGATGTCTTTTGTAATCAAGAGGATCCCGGATTACAGGTGCTTATGATAACAACCTCCACAGAAAAAAATCTCACCAGAGCCCATATTATAAGCTTCATAATGGTGAAAGACCAAACAATCCCATCTTGGAATCAAACCCATAGTTGAAGACTATACAAACATATCAAAAATCAATGCTTGGATGCAATTCTCTTTCAAAAGTCAACTTGTGAATGTAGCCTGCTGAAACACAGGCTTCCACACAGTGCTTTTAAAAAAACATAGTCAGAAAATGGAATAGCTCAAGCAAAAAGTACTCTATAATGAAAATAGGACATTTATAGAGATACATGCAATGTTTAATTAAGAGAAATAATCACCACATCTTTATATCAGCCAAGGGTTTCAAAGTGATCAAAACTCCCCATATAAACCCTATTTATCCTGAGCTGAGAAGTTAGCTCTTTCTTACTCCTGAGTAAGAGGCATGGGAATTCCTCTGCAGTCTATGGAAAATATCATTTGTCTATGTACTGGTACCTGTGTGAGTAAAAGAAAGCTATTGAAACAATTCAGCTAGTATTAACTGGCTACAACATAAAATTTTTTTGTCATGCATGAACAACAAATTCTTCTTCTATCCCAATAAACAAGAAATACAAACTGTGGAAACAATTCCTCCAGTCTCATGGAATATGCATTAAAAGGTTCAACAAAAGTTATTATCTCAGATTGTACTTCTACTATTGCATTATTGATGAGTTACTTCTATTGGCATTTGTACTTCAGTTACCAGAAATTAAAGCAAATACTAAATGTCTAAATACAGCATGCCTAGAAAAAATACAAGGATTCCCTGCAGTCCCAAAGGGATTTTCAGAACCTCACAGGTATCTTCAGGTCCTATAATTCGCATTCTGCTTCTCAGCTCAGCTTGCAGATGTTTAAAAATACATGCAACAAGACAATTCACGTTTGGCTACACATCTGAGAGGTTCAAACATCTGAATTATTCTGTCTGAGGTCAACTACAATTTATGTGCCAAATTAGGTTGAAATCAAGCCGGGAAGAGCTATGAAATACTAAGATCTCTGGTGCTTGGGAACTTGTGGCTATTTATGACCAATGCACATCATCTCTGATCTTCTTCCAGGAAAAGGAGATATTTTCAGGAAACAAATATGAAATTTAAGCTTACAACTTATGAATCTGTAGGTTTCAATCATTTAAATTTTGCTGTGCAAACAGATATAAAATGTGGATTAAAATAGCAAAATTTTGTAAGTGTTCATTGCTTTTTGGAATTCTAGAAGACAAACAGATGCACATGGCATCATATGCATTTGCATGCCAACAAGATTTGCAATAAAGATAAAATCTATATCACTATACCCTTTAATATAATCAGAAAATATTTTCCAGGAGCTCAGGATCAAAGTATCTAAGAGATATATGTCTAAGTGGTATAATTCCACCAAAATGTTCTTATACTGCATAGATACAGCATTAATTATATATATATATCTGTCTTAATATAATCCAGTTAGTTACCGAGAGAACTAATGTTCACCCCAAAATGTATGGACTACTTTTTGCACAATTCAAAATTGTGAACTAGTAACTCAAGTGACTCTTACTATCCACACTCTAAAATCATTTCCTACAAATTTCTGAATGATGGATGATAGTTCCTATAACTATCTCCTGCAACATTTCAACACAATTAAGGTAGAGTTAAACAGAACTCAAGTGATTCTCCTCTTCAGGGATTCATGTTTAAGTTAATTCCCAACCCCCAGTCTAAAAGCAATCTTTGCCTTCTCTTCTCTTGGAACAGATAACACCAATATTTAAACTACTCTTGGGAAAGGACAACTTAAAACAGAATTATCCACAAAAATGCTAATGACATTAGCATTTTTTTCTTTTCTACATATACTAAATTTCAAAGCCCAAGTAGGGATTTTAAGAATCTAAAGTAGTTATCAGCCTTTAGCACTGTTAATCTCTCTCCCACTCACCTCAGCCCATTCCCATCAGCCTCCCAGTCTTATCTCTACTTTTTCCAGGAACAGAGAATAGAAAAATGAAAGAACAGTGGGGAATGGGCCAAGATGCACTTGTAGATATTTCTTTTAGTACTGAAGAACTCAATAGCACAATTCTCTACGTGCCAGCCACATTTTTCAGAAATAATCATACTACCATAAATCTGGAACAAAAGCCTCAAATATGCTTTAACGAACTGATTCCAAAAATTTTCAAGATTTCCATCTATCAAGAAGCTACAGAAAAAAAATAATTAGTGTAAGAAGTGATTTCTGGTATTTATTCCCTATTTATCTGAGATTAAACTTTAAAAAGATTTTATTCAACCAAAGTCCTCTATTTGCACCAATATACGAAATTGAACAGAAAAAAAAAATCCTTGGCAGTGAGAGAAAGAGAGTCAGAATCTACCAAATCTATCTTGTCTGACACAAAATTATGTGTGTAAAAAATGTGTGTAAAAATCTAGCTTGTTTTAGCACAAAATTAAGCTGCTTATGGTAAAGTTTTAAGGAACACAAATTATCACAATAGAAATAGAGAACACTACAGCATGCAGTTTCTAGAAATATGAATGTGAAACCTCAGTTGGATCCATTCTGTAAGCTCAGAGTGTGATGATAACTACATAATTCAATTCCTACACAAGACTTAGAGCTGCACAAAATGTAGAATACGCTATAAAAGATCCAACTTCCCTGATCACTACAGGTTCCTAATGACCACCTGTGCATTGCTTCCTTACACAAATCAGAGCAAAGCCTGGATAATATAGTTTGAGAATTTATTTTCAGTGCAACCTTTAAAAAATGCAGAACTATACATTGAAATAAGCATCTCCTATTTCAGGAGGAAAACTAACCTTGCAGGCCCCTAACCCGCAAGAATAGTCATGCCAGTACCCTGAATGCTGTCCTTGACCATGGCTAAGAGCAGACAGTTAAGGAAGAGTATAACTCTATGACATATTCCTCCTACTTTCTGGTTAAATTGGAGATTTAAACTTAACTTGAATGAGCAGAGTACATCAGGACAGTTAGATTTTATAGTCACCATGACATTTACCCTCCATGAATCTCCCTAATTCCATTTTTAACTTATTTATATCTTTGTCCTCCTTAATTTTCTCTGGCACTGAGTTCCACAACCCAACCCAGCTTCGAACTGCCAGGAAGGGTTTTAAAACTTGTTTTTCCTGGGCAGCATAAGAAACATTATTGAGCTGTTCTCTGGTTGCCTTCTCTGCACATGTCCTGCTGTAAGGAGAGCCAACTCTGAACTAATCATACTGTAAGAGAGAGACTACTCTTCTTTTTTCCCCAAATTCTTATTTAAACCAGTTCACCCTGTTGGGAACACAGCAGTAAGGAGGCTTATGGCTGCTCTAGCAATCAATCCTGACATGTTATTTTGCTCCATGAGTGTTTCTTGAGCTGACATCTATATCTAGTTATGTCTGTATTTAAATTAGCCGTAATACTTGTGAGCATTAAAATCACTATGCAGGAAAGCCCTCTGACCTGCTAGCTGATTCTCTTATCTTAACAAAGCTGCCCAAAACAGTCACTTTATACACAATCCCAAGAAAGCTGGAGGCTCAGGGACCTGCTCAGAAGTGGTAAAAAAACTCCTCTGAGGCACAGCGCATTTACCCTGAGCCCTACCAAAAAGAATAAAATGGAAGGAAAAGAAACTGATGGGGGACAATAAAGTTCAAAAATCAGACACAATTTCTTTCAATTAGAGAGAATTGATGCTAACTGAACTTCTCTGACTGAACCAATGACCAAGGGAACACATTCGTCTGTATTTCACCAGATTCAGTAAATCACTTAGTGTAATATGGAAGATATGATAGTTATAATGTGATGACATTAAGAAGGGGAAAAAATAAGACTGAATAGTAGAAAACACCATCAGTTAGTGAGATTTGTTAAGCTAAGACATGGTCCCCTCTGTTAGTGCAATTTAAACATTTCTGAGAATATTTAAAGCTAAAAGATAGAAAGAAAAACATTTGAGGAGATAATTCCACATGGAGAGGAAAAATAAAAATTAAACAGATCTCTAGCACATTGCTCTCCCCCTTTATTATCAGGAATTCTTTAATAAAAGCTGTACAAATCTGACCTCAGCCTGAAACAACCTCTACAGAGTTGCAAATGTTGATGGATGGCTATCATATACTCAACAGGCAGACAGCCCTGTGGAGAAGGGATAATTTGAGGGATGAATGGGATTAGCTGAAGTTACTTCAAAGCCCCTCTCTCTCTCTCTCCCTCCAAAGGCACTATCTCACATGAGTGCGACATTCCAGAAGAACAATGAAATTGGTAAAGCAACAGAAGGAAAACATATAAGGATGGATGAGAAAAACCCTAAGCCCTGAACAGAAGCAGAACCAAGGCTGTAAAATTTCTTCCTCTCTCTTCCAAAAGAAAATGCTAATAGTTGCTCCCCACACCTTGAAGGTGCCCTGCAATAGCACTATCATAAGGTAACACTGTTCCATTTCTACAGATGTGTTAGGACCTATGGCATGAGTATCTAAGCAAATTATATCAAAACTGTTATCTTTTTTTTCCTTAGTGTTACTCATGCCAGATGGACTAGTCTAAATATTATTAAACATCATTAAATATATTATATTTAAGCTTAACTTCTGCCAGCATGGCTAGTTAACAAGAAGAAAAAATAATATTTCAATAAATTATGTTCACAGGCTGTGGCGACAGGTGCTACCCTAAGAACACCAATACTTACACACAGTCTCAATTATTTTCCACAAATGGATAGGTACACTTATCAATCCTTCTGGCAAGATTTCCACTGCTGTCAATTGGTGGAAGATTTAAAAGGCAATCTAGGAAAGTCTATGATTTGCTATAAAAATTAGGAAGTGCTTAAGTGCCTAGATCACAGTCCAAGGGGAACTTCCACACTTACAAGATTAAATTTCATTAACTGTCCCTGGAAAGTGACCTGCTTTCTGTACTGCCACCAATGTAACCCTACTTTTACCCTGACATCTCTAAGAGATACTCAAAATAACAAGTCCTTGTCAGCACAGTGTCAACACACTTCTAGGAACAGAGTGATTACTTTACAGTAGTAAAAACCTACTGAAAATTGCTTTTACTTATTATGGTATCTACACCACATCAACACTCAATACTTTTACGAGCATTCTAAACTTACACCTGCATATATGTACAAACAGTAAGCCATAGCAATTGATGTGTTTTCAGGTTTTTTATTTGGTTGGTTGGTTTTTTCAGGGTTTTTTGTTGTTATTGTTGTTGAATTTTTTTACGAGCTAATGATGTTTATTGTCTTAGAAGCTTTTCAACGGTGACAAATACAGTATTTCAAAAAGTGCATGTCAAATCTAGCGTGCCTCTTGGAAGACAAATCAGCATGTGTTATATTTTCAAGTCTGCAAGCACAACTGTTAAGTATATTATGATCAACAGGAGGAATGCAGAGTATATCAAAAGGGAAAAATAAAATTCATAGTGATGAATTTTCTGGAAAAAATACTAAGATGCTGATAATTGTTTATATTTAAATCACTATTAACTAAACTAAGCCTTAGCCACTTCTTATTCATCTCCCTACTCCTTTTCCTCTCTCTGCTCCCAAATAAGACTGAGAAAAATTGAAATGTCTGTGTAATGAAAACTTACTCAACCTCCAACAATTTGCATTTAAAGGTGAATTAAAATTTCATTGGTTTATCCTGTAGTGGTGCTTTTTGTAAAGGCTGAATTTTTGTATGACTCTTTAGAATAAATGTTTACTAAACACACAGTGTTTAGATGCCATCCTTGTGTATATGGCCTTTTCCAGCAAAATAACTTTTCTCACTCAATTTAATCAGACACTTTTATCTCTACTCCCAGTTGTCCACACAAACAGATTTTTTTCTTTAAAATTCTGGAAGTGCCTCTCAACTGAGGTATAAAGTGCAGGAGTTTATTCTAACTGAACTTTACCTAGATCACCCAACAGAGCTCCGAGTTTCCACAAATTGCTGATTTCTGATCTTTGCCACCACTTCATTTCTCTGGAGTGTTTTCTCACCAGCATCATGCAATCACAGACATGCCCATCAGATACACAAGAGGCCTTGGGGAGCAAATCAGATTCTGGGTACAATGTGCAAAGTGGGAATATTCCTGCACACATGGGACAGGACTGAGAAGGCAGAGTCCCACTACCTCTGCCCTGGGCTTCCTAGGATGCCTAAGACATCATTCAGAGGGACAGGACAGGATGTTTCAGTCTGAGAAGAGGCATACAGATGCGCAAGGGTATCAACTGACTGGCTTTCTCATTCTGGTTTAGTGTCTGCATGGATGGGAACTGCCATATAATACTGAGTTGTGAGCTCCCACCTCTCTTGACTGTCCTTTTCTTTTTTATTTTTTTTAATTTCTCAACAGACTTTTAGAAATGGATTAAGGAGTTGAGACTCAATCTGATCTATTTCCTGTATTCTAAAGGTTCATACAAGCATCTAAGCATCATAGTAACATAACAGCAGCAACAATCAATCCAGCATTAGACCGAAAGCACTAAATTCAGCCATAACACCAGCTTTGGCCTATTGTATCACTTTTCGATTTTATGTAAGAAATTCATACAATCATAATTTCCCACCTCTTAAACCCTTTGAGAAGAAAAAAAATAATCTAAGCAATTTAAGTGAAACAGAAGCTTGGTAAAGAATTCCTTTTTTCACTGATACATAATAACCTTCTTCTAAGATCCTTCTTGGAAAAAACTTCATAAAATTTTTCTTGAAATGCTGTGGGTCTACATTACAAGTTGTGAGTGTAGGGAGAATTCTGGGAAGGATGAAGAGAAACAAAACAGATTAAAAGGAATAACAGACCGAGATCTCATTTGCAATATGGGTACAACACAGAAAAGAGTATGTTTCATGCAGTAAAATACACATATATTCTGCCACAGTTAATATCTAGTGCAAGTTCATGGTTTAGAAAGTGCCTTTGTGCCATTCTTGAAGTCACCGCATTCAAAAGGATGAAAACAGGAGTGAAAGAACACCTTTAAAATGCATTTCACATTTTCTTCTAGTCCAGAATTACAATTACTACACACTTTATAAGCCTGCAACCAGTTTTAGTAAACTGCTACTTACAGCTCTTGCATGACAGCCAGCAGATGAAAGTGGTGAGTGAGAGCTCTCATTCATTGCTGCTACAAAGCCACTGCCTTTCTGATTCCTTTCTTCAGAAACAAAGACTAAGTGGGGGGACATAAGGTAAAGGGCTATTTTTAAGAATCCGTATTTTTAAATCACTATCCAGAAGCTGGCTCAGTTGAGTTCTTACTAGTTGTCTCTCATCTTCCGCTTCTGTCTCCATAGAAACCTTGCAGCAGCATCACTTGGCTCACTAACCTGAAGTCTTCAGATTTGGCTGGTGCCAAACCTGGCCGGGCAAGCTGGTGGAGGATAACAGCAGCATCACTTCAGTGCTGAGGTTCCCATTGCTGGCCTCCTGTTGCATGGAGATCACATGTATAAAACAGAGAAGCCACCTCTACAATGTTGCACAGACCGAGGGAGAAGGTTCATCTATAGCCCAGCTGCTTCCCTTTACTCCATCACCCTTGGACAGATGCATACATGAACTGGGAAGAAGGACACACTTTCATAAACTAAACCCCACAAAGGCTAGAAAACAAGTGAAATGGAGGGACAGTCAGCTAACTGCTAAGCAGGGGACTACTCCAACTCTTTTTCCTATTTCCCTGCTTCTAGAAAAGTACACTTCTTTAGCATCGGGAAATGGATTTTTAAAAAGAAGGTCAGTCTGAACATTCTGAGGCACATTGTAACACCACCTGTGCTGTGGAAAAACACATTTGGAAAGTCTTTTGTCCATGGTATTTGTCTACTTCAATTAGTTTATCTAGGAACAAAACTGCTTTTTTTTCTAGTGTCAATCACTTCTTTTAGAGAGAGAGGGTACTGAAAAGTAATTTGTATTTATTAATTTATTGATTTATTTGAATGGTCTGCACATGAATAATGTGCTATTATTTTTTCCACCTGCTGCAACTTTTCTACCACTATTATCCCAACTGGAATATACCAAAAAAGTGACATTTTGAGCTATGAGTCACAAGGTGACCAAAACTGGGTAATCCAATGCACGAGAAGTTACTACTGACTAAAGACTGCCCAAGGGGACTACTAAAACCCAAATATGGGGAATTGCTCTCATCAAAAGGAGAGGGCATCTTCAGGCAGACAGTTTCTCAGAATGGCTTCCCCTGCCAAGCCCAGCTAATCTCATTTCAGCTTGAGTAAATTGATCTTAAAATACATCTCCTCTTCTCTCAGGCACATACTAACAGGTAGAAGTGGGTTATGAAAACAAAAACACAATAAAGACTTCTAGAAACTTGCTAACAACAAGGGAGCCTAGGGAAACACTCAAGAGCTGAGTAAGAGGTGGTAAAATGTATCCCGTGAAAATGCAGAGAAAGAAGAGGCTATCCTCACATATCTAAGAACTACTGCAATAATATATGAACACAATTCCTCCTCTTTGTAGCTATTAGGCCCTGCAGACTGTTTCTGTCCAAGAGATGTTTGAACAGTGCGCCAGATCTCCTAACAATCTAGAAGCAACAGAACTGATTTTTTGTTTTATTTTTCCAATGTATTAAAGCCTTAACCTCTATATGAAATATGCACTTGCTGAAAAAATCAAACCATGCATTATGGAACAGATTTGGAGCTTTGGTGGGTGTGGGTAGATCTAGAGGTTACACAGTTAACATGACTAATGTGAACATACATGAATATATTAGCACAATGAGTAAGTAATAGATACTCCTTACCTGTTGTTTTTAATCAAATGCTAAAGCATATTGACAATCCAAATGTCTATCATGGTGCAAGAATGCATTTGCATAATTGGCTTTTATTATATCTAGAGTTGTGAAGAATTTCTAAATATAAAGAATGTATAATGACAAATCTTAGTTTTTAAGTCAATTTCATGGACATGAAAGGTGATGAACTAAAAGGAAAAATCTCAGTTTTGTGCACCAAGTTTTGAACCAATGTGCTGCACACAGATTACAGCAGTAATCACAAGTTACTTGTCATGAAGATCGTTATTTCTGCAATATCAGTACACATATACTTACAGTGGCAAAATTCTGTGTACAAACCACTTAATAGTTCCTTCTTCCAGAGAGCAATTTTCTAAAACCATGCATTGCAATCTACTAACAAATAATTTGTTTTCCAATAAAACTTTTCATGGAGGAATAATACTCATTATTATGGATTTGTTTTAATGTCTGTTGCATTTCACTGAATGTTGTGTGACTTTGGCTTCTCATCATAGAAAGAAGAGCAGTCCTATCAAATCAGTGTTCCTGGTGTGGGACAGTACAATTGCCATCTGTGTCAATGCAACAACCGTACCAAGATGTGCCAAGTGCATATTTTTATTTGACAGAGAATCTTACAGTGCCCCAATCACTCACACACTCTCTTTCAGTTTGCCATACTTCATCAGTGACATAAACCAAATGTTAAACAGCAAAATTAAGGCTGGTTCAGTTTCCAACAATGAGATCATTTTTCAAATCTAAAGTTTCCAGCTGACGGCCAAGTGAAAGTCTTGGAGGCCTTAGTTCTCCATTCTTAGATGCAAAGGCCCTGTCACAATAACAGGAGGTCAGATTTTTAAGAAGGTAAGAAGATATTTAACAGTAATGAAAATAAGCTAGACAAGCTATTTGTAGAGATCATGTTGCTGCCTATATAGTATAGTTGCTGTAGCAAAATTGAAAAATTTAATGCTGAAAGCTAAGAATAACACTACAAAAATTAATTTCTTCATTCAAGTCAATGCCATGAGCCATGAGTGCACTGCCACCATTTTCTGATGCCACAGGCCCAGAGGAAGATGACAGTTGTTATTGAAGATAAAGATGATTTTGCACAAGTGCTTGAGGAATTACTAGCAAGAAATGAAAGAGCAAACTTCTCCTACCTCTTTAAAGCAGAGGACTGGAACCCATGTAATTAATAACAGTGGACTGAACAAAAGCAGAAGAAGCTAAAGGAAATACCTTGATGGGCTAGCGAAAAACCCACAGAGGTAACAGACTCCTCTGGAAAATGTAACCTAGCAATTTTAGTAATGCACTTGTGATTTAATCACAGGATTCCACATTTACAGCATTGTAACTAGAATTGAAACTAGAATTCAAGGGGGTCTTCATTCCCATTCAGGTTTAAGAGTATAAAATCTTTGCCTAACAGATTGACCAACAGACTAATCCAAAGGTTTTTTTGCAAGAAATGATGCTAACAGTGTGGAGCAAGAAACACCATATCAGATCCCTTTCAAGATGCCAAGTGCAGAGAAGAAAACCATCCTAATCATAACATTATTTGACACTCAAAATTACTAAGGCAGGTGGCTTTTGCTTCAGAAGGTGCAGGAGCAAGAGGGACAGGGTCATGTGCCAGAGCTGCTTGTCCACAAACACTGCTTTAGCTCCTGCTGGAGCCCCAGGACAGACCCAAAGGGCTGACATGTCCCCTCCAGCTTCGTGCCGCATCACAGCTGCCTCTCCAGTGTGGACACCAGAGTGTGAGCAGCCATGCAGTCAGCTGGATCAGGTGACTGATCTGTCTGAAAACTAACCCTACCAGGGAAAAAAAAGAAAGATCATTTTTCAGTTGATCAGCAAAGCTTTATAAATCCTTTCTACAACAAAGAGGAGGCAGGACCGGTGCTTTCTCTGGAATTGCTAGCCCAGGTCAGCAAAGCTGCTGCAATCAAAGGCTCCTGCTTGCTCCTTCATGGGCAGAATCACCACACTACTAAGCAGGTGACTGTTCGTCAGGTGATTCCCACCAGAGAGGTATATAGTTTAGTGGAGAACAGCTAGCCCTCAGTTTGAGCAAACTCAAATTACCGACCAACTGGCCCAAAAGATCTCCAGAAAAAGGTAACTACTTCTTCCTTGCATTATTCAGAGAGAACGAGATGTTACCCTGTATTTGGAGCCTGAAAATATTTGATATAATTGGTCAATAGTATCGTCAAGATGATTGAGGATGATGAAATTGATAGAGAGAGACAAAGAGAACTGCTCTTGCTCACCCAGGCTCTGGTAGAATCTATTGATTTACAGCAAACAAAACAACGCAGTAAACAATATTTAGACAACCTCACAGTTTTATTCTTGTTGCTGTTTCATTTCAAAAAAATGAATGCTATTTAAAGCTCATGAACTTTAAATTGACCACACACACACTCTTTATAAATAAACACACAGAAATCAATATTAAAGGTTATGATAGCAGGTACAAAATTATCAAACAAACAATAGGAGAGGTACTTAAGGCTGGTGCTCAATTTAGAACTGAAAGTCATGATACCATGATTAATTACACAACCATCTTTTTTCTTTTTTTGATAGGACCCCTATCTCATTAAGTGTACAGGAAGACTGAGTAATGGATTATTTAATCCAAATTACTCTGTTCTCAAGCATCTTTGGTCTGCAGAGCGATACAGACAATAGCCAAGATGGGAAAGATGTCCAGTGGGGAGGAGGAATGGCACACTGATGATACCTGGGTCAGTCATCAGATGTTAAAAGGGTTTGTGCTATTACTGCTCATCATCACATTTAAAAGTCCTCCTCTGCAATCAAAATGACATGAGCCACCCAGACACTGCTTCCATCCTCTACAAGTCTTTAGTCAATAAGATATCTCAAGAGAGAAAAAAGAACGTAATGTCCTGTGGAGAGTCAGGTACTGAGGTGTGGCAAATTACACCAGGAAATTAAGAATAAGAATACATTAGTAGCCTTAGATCAATTAGGTAAATACAAATGCATGTGTGACAACAAACATTAACAGTGATAGAGACAAATACATGTTTCTTTGTGTAAGAGCAAGAGGGTTTCCCCCAGTCTGTGCTCAGGTGGGTGACTCAGTTGTCCCAAGTGAAGGGAATAGGAGCCAAGGGCTTTTACCCCAATAAACCACTGATACTGAGCTCATCACTTGTGGCCAGGGGCAAGAGCAGGCTGGGTAAGCCAGACCTGATCCGGAAGCTACCTCATTTGCTGTCCCCAACATGTGAACTGTGCCAAAGCTGCCAGAAAACTCAAAGGACACCCCCCCCCCCATATTTAGTTGTAATTCCTCTGCACTGTTTTACTAGTATATGACCTACTGTCACCCAGTATGGTGTAAAAAACACCTTAGTCAAAACTAAGTGCACCTTCAAGAAATTTATTCTTATACAGCTTTGGCTTCATCCAAAATGCAAAAAATCATGGAAATCGATTTTACATGTCACAGCTTGTTCACTCTGGGTACATGTAAGAGAATATGCAAACATCTCATGGAAAACATGAGGGAGAGAAAGAAACCCAGCAAGATTTATGCACTTATTTATACACAACATTATGACATATTCTTCTGCCTCTCTTTCAAAACAGACTATTAGTTAATGGAGTTCACAGTCAATATATCCAAATTATGCACCTGTTTTTGGCAAGATTACATGCAAAATCACGCATTTTAGAGAGCAAAAATACAGGTTTTTCCACTGTTGTACCTTTATTTCAAAACCTGGACTATAAATTAGCCAATAAGGTGGCTGTTGACAAGAAAGAATAATGACTTTATCCACAGATGACCACTGATTAAAATAAGCTTATAAATTTTCCTGTTTTCTTGCAACAATTTGCTGGATCTTATTTATATTTTTTCATAAATGGAAAGTCTGCTACAAAAATTAAAACTGTACTACCAGTAAAGGAAACTTGTTTCATAAGCTGAAGGAACTCCCCAAAAAAGTAATGATTTTTTTTTTCTCTCACTTTTGTACTACACCAGGGTGGTGGTGAGATTTTTGCCAGTTAATGTACACCATTGTATTATGCACTACTGAAATAAAAGATAGAATGTCTGCATTCTCTTCCTTTAAGAAGAATTTTGTAGCTCTGAAGAGAGTATTTCATATTATACTTGCATTTTAGAAGACCAAACAGTAATAAGAACAGGAATAAGGATGTACTGTGTGTCCTGATCCTACAAACCCTTACTCCAAAAGAAATTTCTGCCTATGTATGATGAAATCAGTTAACTTAAATACAAATGTGCAAAAGACAAAAGATATAAACCTTTCAACAAAGCTTAATTGCTGTGCTATCAAATGAAAAATTTTCGTCAGATTAACGAACTAGCTTTTTTTCTTTACATTTGTAGAAACAAACAGTAAACATGAAATACATCACGGTCACAAAAAAATACTTCTGATTAGTATTTTTAAATGTTTTTCTAAGATATTTCTCATTCAAAAGCATTTAAAAAAACATGGTCTTTTTGTTTGGTAGTGCTTACATTAAATCCCATAAATCTACTTCCAAGTGTGCAGGACTGATTTAGGAGATTCTTATTGTATAAAGCAGACAGTAGCTGAACAGTGGACTATTACAAAGCATGCTCACAAAAAGAAAATCCAGGTTAGTTCTGTAACTAGCATCTCAGACCATTTTTAGCAATAGCTGCTAATAACTGTTACTCTTAAAAGCCCTGAAGCAGTAGCACTATTGTGAACTAACCCCAAGGAACTGCCTCTGCAAATTCTGCTATCAATCTGATGCTGAAAAGAAGCTCAGTAGTTCCAGAAACCTTCGTAAATTCCATTTCTTTGAGAATTGATTCCAGGAGCAGCTATCACTTACTCAGTATACTGGGAAAATCTGTTACCACTGTAGATTCAAATTTTAAAAATTCACCTCAGGAAGACTAAAAATTGGCTCAATTAAAATACTAACACTTGACATAACCTGGTATTAAAAATAATCTAAAAAAAGAAATTGGGCTTCAGAAAATGCTACTTTTACTTCTAGTACACTAGTTTAAAAATGCATACAATTGAAGAATTATTTTTTTCTCCGCATGTGCTAAGCTATACTGAACTCTATTATATCAAGCTATTCCTTATATTTTAAAAAGCAAAAGTTTTGGGTTTTTTAAGCAATACATTTATATACTGTCAAGTACTGAGACCAACAATTGTTCTGATTTTTCACTCTATGGACTAGTAAAGGTAGAGTAGCAAATTTTGCAGGAGCTGTATTAACATCCAGTTCCACATAGTTTTATTTACTTATTATTACTCTATCTAAAAAAACCCCAAACCCCACAAATTAAAAACAAACAAACAAACAAACAAACAAACAAACTAGCACAATATTTTGCTTCTGTTATGTATTCTGTATCACATTTGCCCATTGTATATACAACCTGAATGACTACCAGCAATTTCAATGCAACAAAATTATTACTACTCATATATAAAACTCACTCTATATTCTCAATTACCACTTAGGACAGCTCCTACTGAAAGGATTTCTAATACAGATGAAAGATTAAGAACCACACAAGTAGTACATGTCTGGAAGTAGCATATATCTGGTATTACTTTAATACAAGGAATTTGCCTATGAAACTTGAAATTTCCTACAGCCAAGACACAGTTTATTTGAATGCAAATACTTTTAGAGTTAGCAATAAGAAAGTGGCAGGCAAACAGCATAAGAAATCATACTCCTGACTTTTTAATATCCTTTCAGAATAAATAAATTCATAATTGATCAATTATATATTCAAGCAGGGAAACACAATGCTAGCATTTCATTGTCCATTGACACACAGTCTCATCACCAGAGAGCACAAATGAAATGCTAATGGCAGAGAAGATGAATGCCAATTTCCTTCACTTTGCTCCAAGTTTCAGTGGCTCTCTACAATAAAAGATAGCTGTTTGTGGAGACTGGCTTGTTCCATACCATTAACTCAGAACAAAACATATTTTTAGTGGGACAGCAGTGTTTACTTGTAAGAACTGATGAATTGTACACCACCATTTATCACTTGTAGACAAAGACATTCAGGCACAATTTTGGACATAAATCAAGGTACATGCTCCTAAATAAAAAAGGGATTGCTTAAGTCCCTAAAACTGCATAGATTGAGGTCAGATTGGCCATAGCAACCAAGAATGGTACTTAGGCCTTCAGTAAGACTTAGCAACCAATAAATGAGCTCAGATGTCTTTTCATCTCCACTGGTGTGAAAGCCAAAATTAAAAAGATTAGATCACGCTGCACCCATCACAATAGACTTCACAGTGAAAAAGTCATTTCTAGCCTTTGATTCACATCCAATAAATAACATTCATCCCCTCCATAATGAACAACTTTCAAAGTAAATTGAATCTCCATAGTGCTGCTTTCCCTCGCTGCACCGTATTTACATAACAATATATCACAGGAAGCTCAGAGTGGGTCTTGCAAATGGAAGACGTGTCTTTAGCGCTGATTACACTATACTCAGCTTTAAAATGCTTACCATTTAAACATAATGCATTGTAGATTATAATAAATAATAAACAACACCTTAAATCTTGTGATATGAAACTTTGTCATTATTTCAATATGGAAATTTCATCATAAATAACTCCCTCCCCCTTTCCTTTCCAGTCTTTCTATTTGAGGATATTCAGCAAATTCTACTTTCCAGGAGCACTGATGGCACTATCTGTACGGCATTTCTAGGAAAAGGGACAGTACATTATTTCATTTTTACTGCCTCTTTTCACACTGTTCTTCTTCTCTTTTATATATCTTTTCAAGTACTCCAACAATTCTTTTTAATGTTCCAAACACATCAGTAACCTATTACTCCAATCTCACACAAAGCACTAAATATTGTTCATTTTCCTCTCCCTAGAGCAGTAGTTATTTGTAAATAGGTGAAACTGATCACAGCTGCAGGAATATAACACAGATCTAACATAAGGAATCAGAAAACACAACCAGCAAATTTTCAGTGTATGTCATGTATTTCCCACACTCAGTTTGAGATTATTAAAAATGGATTGTCCTTCCTTTCTTACTGCAGGTTGCATAAACTGATGTTTAAAGGAAAATGTTTGAAAGAAATATATCGAAACAAAAATTCTACCCTAATTAAAAACATGCAGAAATAATTTCAGCCCTCTGCAGCAACAACTCATGTAGATTATACTATGTGAACTCAGCAGGGAACCTCATTAATTTTTAAAACTCTCTGACCCCAGTGCAGTTAAGGGTGTAAAAATAATTACAAATTAGGGTTGAGGGAGCACTGGTTTAATATTGCATGTGTGCTATCAGCTACACAACATTTTATCAGATATGGATATTTATGATAGCTAAGCATAATTTTAACATAGCCAAAATGAAGCTTCATGGTTAATTTTAAAAAGGCAAATATTAGAGATCTTATATTTTCAAGAACGTAACTATATTAGCCCCGACTTCCACAAAAAAAGCCTGCCTGCTTTCTGCGACCGTTCTCATAACACAAAGCACAGCAATTACAGGTTAAACGCTAGTAACACCCTGGATACGGCAGTAAACTAGAATATTTCTATAACAAGGCACATTTGCAATCTAACAAATTCTAACTTATTTAGAAGGCTATAAAATAGTTGGCGCAGGGTATAAATATTCTCTCTTACCTAAAACTTGTCAGAAGAAAGATCCTTCTCCATTGTTGTCACCTCCAGTGCCCCCTCTTGCCACCATGGAGATTGGTTCTGCTATGTTTATTGCTCTGTGCCTCAGTTACAGCCGTGACACTAATCTGCCTGCACAGACCAGCGAAGGGGTCTGTGTGAGTGTGCGAGTGTGTGTGTATGTGAGAAAAGAGAGCCTGCTGACTTCACAACTGGGATCCTAAACCTCAGGCCAAGTCAAGGCTGAATGAAAATGATCAAAGCTCTGTCCCTCATCAACAGAGTAGACAAGATTTCTCTACCCCCTCCCAATGAGAAGTAGGGCTGTCATTAGGGATTCCCACTAAAAAGCCTCTAACAGAGGCAGACCTTCTCCAGACTGCTAGTGCCTGCCCAGCAGCCCGTGCAGAATACAGGTAGCTATTGTTCCTGAGACAGATATGTAGCCAGCCACTCAGACTCTGACAGATCTCAACAAACCAGTGAGCCTGCCTTCAATTTAACTCTTTATTTACTAGCGCTTCACTTTTTACAAAGATCTCCTTTTGCCCTGGAGAGGGAGGGAAAGGGAAGGGAAAAAAAAATCAGTAAATTGTTCTGGTTTTATTAAGAAAAATGTTTCACGTACATAGGCAGTAATACTATGCAAATTTAGGAGTATTGACTTTCATTTTGAAATCTTGTCTAGTCTGGTGTTGGACAACACAGCAATAGCACAGTTCAGCAGTAAAACAGGATTCTAATCCTGAAAGGGAAATAATTCCTGCTCTGCCTTCCTCTGAATTCTCATAATTCATAGGGAAATAAAACAGTTTGAATAGATAACATGTATCTTTGCTCAAATATTCTAGATATTAAGACACAGAGAAGTTTAGTGCAAAGGCTTCAGCAGTTTTTCCACCAGACATCAGTTTTAAGCATTGACGGAAAATGAAGGCAGCATCTCCAGCAGAAAACTGTGCTAGAGAAAGTACATAGTTGGCCGGTTAGTTGGCATAAGAAGGAGAGAGACTCATTTCAGTCTCATAGCAGTTTTATATTTTGATACAGAGATTTTACTTGCACAAAAAGTTGTGGGTTTTTCTTAATTTTATATGACACAGAGCTTAAGTATTTGCAAAGACAGAGTCAATGAAGCTGTTAGACAAAATATCCTGACATTTACACTCTGTGCTTGACTTTTAGGAAGTCTAGCATTATTATATGAAAAGCTAATGACTCTGCATTCTGTATAACTATTATATAAGTTCAGCTCAGGTGTAGACTTCAGCTTTAAAACACTTTTTTCCCTTCTTCTTTCCCTTCTTCTGCCTAAGTCAGTCTTGACTTCATTTCAAGCAGGCTGCAGTAGGATATGTATATGCATGGGTATACTTGCCTTAAGGTGTGTGGGTTGTATTGTTTTAAGGTAATTTTAAGGCATAAATGTTGAAGATTACCAGCAAAATTTTCACATGGCAATAAAATCAGATTTATAAAAAGCACAGTTAAAAAAAAAAAAGAATTGAGACTGCTAACACAAGTGCAAATTACAGACATGATGTCAAAACCAGTATTTTAATGTGGCAGACCCTATCAACTCAGAGAAGCCTCCTCACGCATTACAAATAAACAATCATTTTATCAGCAACTTTCAACTGATACGCTAAAGAAACTACATGTGATTTAATTTGAAAGTTGACAACTGTCACTTTAGAGCATTTCAAAGCAATCTTTTATGTATGTATGGGAATTTAGGTACATTCCTACAAAAGTGCCAGGCATCCAGCGCCTTTCAAAATTCTTCCAGTGCAGCGAGGAAACAAGCAGACAAGCAGGAAAGCAAATCAGTGTTACTCAGTGTAACACACCCTGTGTGGTAGAATACCTCTAGACTACCAAAGGCATTTTAAAGAACCAGGACTTTACATTCAGAAACTTCATTGCTGTTTAATTCCAGAGTATCTCTTTCATATCAACTGTAATATCAGTCTTTAACGTTGGACTCATCAGTTTATGTAAATGCCTGGCGTTAGGTAGGAAAAAAAAGCTTTCAATTATAAGTATGTTTACAAACTAATAGTGTTCTTAGATAAAAAGATTAATTTATTATGAATTCTGAAGCATTGTGCACCAGTTTCCCTTCTATTTGAGCAAACTGGTAACGAAGTATTGCCAGAGAATGGAATTAAAGATTGATGGGAAAATATATGCCAAGAAGGTCCTCTGCTGCTAGGGTACAGCACGAAAAAGCTGTGCCAGCCCTTGCAGGTGAGAACGTGGTCATGAAGCTGTAATAACAAAAGACTGTGGAGTACACCTTACTGCTTGAGAACGTCTACCCTACCAGCATGTGCATACTGCTGAAAAATGGAGAGTACCAATAACTCTCCCATGGAAAGCCTGGTCTGAAGCCCCACCAAGGACCATGTGACAAGCTCGTGGTCATATCTGATTTAAACCTCTGGTTAGGCCTTGCTAAGTGTAATAACCTTGGGATATTTCTCCTTGAATCAAGGATCCCACGTGTCTTCCAGCGCCATGTTATCCTGGTACGTCCTCATCTGCTGCAAGCTTGGTATCTATATGAATTTGCACACCATTCAAAAATGACACAGCATTAGTAAATACCACTTTATGGGAGGATGAGAAGGAAAACTTTCTGAAAGCAGCCCATGTCAGAGCTGGGCACTTCTTGGGAAGTTTGAGAAGTTGGCGCTTGCTATGAAGGTGTGACCTGCTCCTCCTCCTCAGAAACCCTCTCTGCTTTTATTGAAGCAACCCCCAGGCTGCATCTATGAGGGAAACAACTTTTTTCAGGTTTTGAGGCAAGACTGGAGGGAAGTATTCTGCCCAACGGCTTTCACAATCTCTGGAGGTCACCTTTGAGTGGGACAATGGCCACTCTTCCCAGCCAAGTCACTAGTAACACATGTCTTGCTATAAAGTACATATTTATGGGATTTATGTAAAGGGTGATGTTTGTTTATACTGATTGGCACTAATTGGCACTATTTTTTTCTCTCTTTTTTTTTTTTTTAAACAACAAAGCCCACACAAGCACAGAGGAGAATGGAAAAGAGGGCTCCTTAAGGGGGAGGAAAAGCAAGGCATTTTTCCTTTTTTTTTTTTTTTTTATTGTACTGCTCATCTATTAGAAGCAGGCATTATGGGCACAACATTGGACAAGTAATCTCATGTACCACAGGATATTTGAACAGTTTAATGGATTTCCCAAAAGGAGAGCAAAAAGAAAGCCAGGTATGTCTTCTATAACAATCCTGCGTCTGAGAAATTTGCTTGAGAACAGACTGCTGGAGTCACTTCTTTCAGCTAACCCACACAGCCCCACTTTGTGAACAAAGCCGCATACCAGTATCACATATCCATTTTCCTTTGGAGATTCCATTTTAATGGTTCTGTAGTAAATACCTTTGTATTTAGAAATTATTCATACCAGATATTCAGTAACTAACTGTCTAATAGAGGTGAAATGCACATAATGTATTCAAATATGCAACCTCAATTAACCTTTTGCCTCCGTTTGTGGACAAACCTATCTATAAAAAGTGAGCTCCCCCAAGATCAAAAGTCAGTTTTACAACTTCACATTGTTTATGGCTAGTTCCCTATATAAAAGAACATAACATGACGTGATCTTCATGAGCTGCAATTCAAATTTAACTCACTGTTATTCTTGATCTTCATTTTCTTAATATAAAAGCTACTGTAAAACATCATATGAGAAAGCACTGATTTTTTAACTTTTTTTTAACCATGATAGTTTATTTAAAATGTGGTAACTAGATTTCATTTATCTCAGAAAATACTGGAAAATGTAAGAGAGAAAACATAAAGATATAAAAATATTTAGACTGGAGACAGTGCCTCTTTTGCTTTGGATGTGGGCAAGTACAGCACACAGTTCAGAAAAGAACTTACAATTAACATATGTTCAACTATATTTGTACACTGCAATATAAAACAACCTGGAATTACAGTTGATTAAGTATCCTTAGTCTTCCCCAAAATTTTATATGTATATTATTAAAATGCTGTGCTAAAGAGCACAACTTTTTTTCCTCTCAACTCTTTCACAGAAACATAATTAGGGTATTGCATTCTCCCCAAGATGCTTTGTGAAAGCAAATGTCAGGGATTACGACTCAGCAAGATGATTACAAACATTCTGCATAAAAGCATAGTAAACCAACATCAGAGGTACATTTCACCAGTTCATGTTCCTCCTACAGATTACACTTTTGATATGTGTTCTGTTGGGAAAAATGAGTAGATGGCAGTATCTTTTTTTTCCTCCCCGATTACTGTAGACTAATATCAACAGACCAAAACACTGTTCAAACAAATGCTTTTCTTTTCGTAAAGTTCCATATTCTGAGTCCCAAATACATACTTTATAAAACCTCACTCCATTCAACATTGACCCCAAACGCTTGCCTAGCTAACTAGTAGCACATGAATTGCAGCAACAGGACATATACACACATTGTAGAGTGAACTAAACCATCTCTTTTGAAAAAGTTTACATTTTAGATCAATCTTGTACCCAGTTCCATATTAAGACCAGAGATAAACAGAATAAATAGAACAAGATATTTTCTTTATAAAAAAAGAAACAAAAACCCCACAAAACATATCCCAAACCCACAAAACAACACCAGCACCACCCCAAATGTGACGAGCATGAATAGAATTTTTCCCCTTGCTTCCTTAAGAACACTGATTTAAATAACCAGACTACATTACAGATATTCCAGTTTGAGAATTCACTTGTTAGCAGGAATTAATATTTATCAATTGTTTTAATCATCTTTGATGGATTTGGACCTACCGTTTTAAGCACTGATCCATGGGAATTGCTGTTTTTGAAGGTCCACTTTTTGAAGTAAAGTAGCTTGATGGAGAGAAACAATTCAGGACTGCCCCTGTAGCTTCAACCTGCTGTGGATAGTTTTCTTCCTTGGAATCTTTTGATAAAAGTCAGAACACAACCTGATTTATTAATGTAGCAAAGTCATTACAATTCAGAGCTAAAAATGTTATTGGACTTCCCTCCAGCTAGTGCTGCTTAAGGAAGCCTTTAAAAAGCAATTTAATTACATTCCACAAAGTCAAATTTCCCCCCCAGATAATTGGTTTTCATTGTACGCATAAAAAGCTGCAATGAAGCCAATAAGTCAAAATACATAATTTTTTAGATTTATATTTATTACTGAAAGACTGACCTGCTTTAGACAGAATTGTATTGTCTGTGTTTTTCTACTGTTAACCTGAAATCTTTCTGTTCATAGTATAAGCACACACTATAGTAGCATTCACCAATGTACTATGACATCAGAATATAATCAAGAATTCTTCTGGCTCTTACATTTATAGACAAATAACTTTATACTATCTGTCATAGATTAAATTTTCATATATAAACTTATTGAACAAGAGTTAAAATATTAACACTGTTTAGAGAGCTTGAAACAGTCGGAAAGTACTTGCCTGGCTTCAGTCATTATCAGTATATTTTAAAACTGCCATACTAAAACAAATACTAAAACCTGTTATTGTGTGTATATATATAAAACACAATAATATATATTATCAATGGGTATATTTATATTCCAAGAGCCTGGGAACAACAGTGCTCTTTAGAACATCTTGAAACATCAGACTTGTAAAACTTGCACACTAATTACAGCACAACAACAAAAAAAAAGAAATCCAAAAGCTATCAAAGTTGTAAATGCAAAAATAGGCATGAAATTTTTCCATAATTAAAAAACTTCACAAAAACCTCACAATCAATCAAGCCCTAATATTGTTTACAGCAGATACATATGACTAAAAGAAAAATCTTCCATCTAAAGAAACCAAATGGAATAAAAATACTTACCAGATATCTTATCTTGTTTTGAATTCATGTATCTTTTTTCTTTTTTCTTTTTTTTTTCTTAGTAGAAACAAGGAGATTCAAATTTAAAAGCTGTATTAGTTACTGTCCTCCTGCTCCTGCAGCTCTTCAGTTTTAGGTACAGAGGAGCTTGGCTGGTATTGTTTTGAGATAAAGAGAATGGCCTGTGTGAGCCAAGATATTCTGCACTGTCTGATGATCTCTGCAGTGCTCTTAAACTCCTCCACCGAGACAGGTATTTTTTTGCTGTCTGTTGTCCAAACAGGTTCATCAGAGCTCTTACACCCACCTTCATTTTTCAGTATTAAAGGCCCTATGTGCTGAGAGGAGAGAGGTTTTTTCTCTCAGTATTTATTTGCTTTTGGATTGGAGGAAGAGGCTCAGAGATTTTCAATTTGAGATCAAAGACAAGTGCATGCAATGGGACGAAACATAGTTTTCTCATTTGTGCTCAGAATAGTAGTCCCTGAGTTTCCACATTCAGCCCTCCCAACTCTATAAGCTTCACGGGGTAAAAAAGATGGATAGTTATATATATACACATACACAGACACACACAGACACACAGACACACACACATTTTAAATATATTAGTTTTCCCCCTCGTAGCACTGCAGTCTCTCTATTGTCAAATAATAACTGTATCTGAAAAGAAAGCACTTAATAAGGCTAAGGTCAGACTGCTTAGACTTGGCATTTGCTGCGATAACAAATCAGAGATGATAGCATCGTACAGATTTATGAATTTTTTGCCCCCGCAGTCACAAACATCAGACGTTTACTTTATAAAGAAAGCTTTTAGATTCTTCCTGCAGTTTCCATAGTGATTTCATTTTTTCCCTTTTATCACAGATTGGCTGAAGTACTGCTACCCTTTGTGCTTTAAAAGGCTTGTGCTACCAACTGTCGATATAAAAGCACTGTAGCTAAAGCACACATGCAACACAAACTGTCAAAAAGAATTGAAATAGATAAATACTGGCTAAAAAAGGTTTCAGTATTTTCTCTGCTTGTCCTGAAGAGTACAGTAGAACAGCATTTCATCTGAATAAATGTAATTAACTTGAGCCAACCATACTACTGTTCTGCTTCCCATAACTTATGATACTTCTATATTAAAGCAGTTGTCACATACAAAAAATAATCTCTTCACAAAAAGCTGTAATACAGCCTACATCACACAAAATGCCTATGTTTGTTAGATATAAATGAAAGCATTTTTATTAGTTTTTGGAATCTTCTAAAGACATTGCTTATGCCAATTATATTCTTCCTCTTTCTAAGAAGTTTATCTATTTAGAGAGCATGATGGTTTAAGGAACAATTACACTGTTTCTGGCAAAGCAAACAATGCTTTCTCTTGCTAGAAAGATAACCACCTTTCAAAGTAAGCCTAAAGGATTAGTTTCTGTTTAACCCCTTGCTAAACAAATGAGACCATCATCTTCTCAACAAAACAGAACTCAGCTAAGTAAACACCTCTATTCAGTTATCATGCCTTTAAAAATGTAGTCTTTAGATTGGAGAATGCAAGCACAGTATTTCCCTACCCCTTTTTCAACCAGCTTAATAGGAACTGGGTGTGTGGTTTAACCCTAGCCATTTGCTTCACTCTCATGAGATTTTCTATATCGTGAGTCAGAAACAGTCTAACTTATTCAAAATACTGAATTCCTATCATGTAGAGATAAATATATTAAAAAACTCTTTGAGCTGGAAATTTTCCAGGTGACTATAAAAATAATGAGTTTCCTTACTTTCATACAAAATTGGCAAAGTTAATGCAAAACTTACAGGGACAAATATCTTAAAAACCTACAGAATACAGTAGAGTTTAGCAGATATTTTAATTTAGAGGGGAAAAAATGGGAGAAAAATCAAGCAACTTACTTTTGAATGTATTTATGGCAATTAATCATTTATTTCCAAACAGATTATCTACAGAAAACTATTTTATTGTCCTCTATTTATATGGGGAATTATACAACTGACTTTTGTTGTTGGGATATTAAAATCCACCATTAGGCATCTGCATCCACTAAACAGGCACTAACTGTGAACATAAAGTATGTTAATACTTTCAATAAAGTTTATTGGAAGAAAGAGTTTGCAGCATGGTGGAAGTGGAGCACTAAATGTAAATTGTTTACCAATAGAAATTTAAACTAAAAAGCTGACAGTTACTAAGATTATGTGGATTACTGACATACTGCACAAGTGGTCCTGGCCAAAATTGATACAGACAGATCCAGTAGTTTTTGGAAAGATGCAGAGACAGCTGTTGCTGCCCTGGGACAAGAAGATGGGCTAGCTGAGCTCCCAAAGGTCCTGTTACCCCTTGGCAAGCAGCCACCAAACTGTCACTTGTAGCAAACCAATGAGAACCTGAACCGATGCTTCATACTTATTTTCCATCAGAACCATCTCAAGGGCCATCTAATGGGTGAATTAGGCACTGTGTTCAAGTAATCAACATTATATGACTTATGATGAGAAATACTGTCTTGGTGCAGATTTTTCATGCATTGAGAAAAAAATAACACATTCTAAACATTAGTGACTAGAACCCTGACTTTCCAATAGGAGTATGACTTTTCACACTCCCTTTAAACACTGTAGTTATTTTAAAAGCCTGCATGCACACATACCTCAACACAAACCTTGAATCATCTAGAAGAATTTCTGTGTAACAAAGGGGAAATGCTGTTCCTTAAAAATAACTCATCAATAAAAAAATATAAAAAGGTTTTTTTCCTTTTTGGAGGAGTAAGGATGAGAAATCTATCTTTTGCGAAACAAAAATCATTGAAGTAAAGTTTCATCCTACCTAGAACACTCAATCATATTTTCACAGTACATTATTTTCAAACTTTACATATATAAGATGTTCAAATGGTTCCTGCAAGATTCACAAGGCAACTGACTTTACGGAGATTGTATAAAACTATTGAATTTATCCACAGTCTTTCCCTGAGCCAAGGAACCCTTATTTTTTTAGAAGTAAGACACAAACTAAGTATTTTTTTAAAACTGTTTGGGACTAAACAGGGCATTTGAAATTAAGAGTTGACTAACAATTTACATAAAAAAAAGAATTTCATGGTTCTTTGCACACGGCTCTGGATATTCTCCTTTGAGAAAACTCTTAAATACAGCAGGAATGTGCTACCTAAGTAAGTAAATATTTGTTGCTGTACACTTTTAATATAAATGATTCTTCATCATGCAGCTGACGGGCATCCTGGACATTCACTCATTCTCTTCATCAAACAAGAAGAATAAGTCAAGCTCAGAGTGTGACGATTCTTCCTCCTGTCACACACCTCAGGTAGATATCATGCAGACATTATTTGTCTTTTAGCTCAGGCAGTAGATGCCAATACTTTTAGATCTCACATTTATTTATTAAAATACACTGGGAAAAAAAAACTAAAGGGAATTCTTTCTCAACTGTTCTTCATCAATGAGATCCTTTTTCTCATCCTCCAGATCAGAGTGGCAAGGGGCTGAGGAGCAGACTAGGTGGCCAAAGAAACAGACTATGTAATTACTAGTTTCCACATATCAGCGTGCAAACTACCCCCCAGAAAAAATAAAAATTATTTTTCCTGGACACATAGGGAGGGATCATATTATCCTATAAAAGATAAAAGAAACATCCCTTGTTTCACTTGTATATTTTCTTAATTTTTTCTTCTGGGGAAAACAATTTGCTACTTTCTCTAATTTTCCAAGACTGTCCTCCACACAAAGTGTGTTTAATTGAAGACTGAAAATCTGCAACCTACTATGATACATGAACTATAAAATGTTTTAAAATGTACAGTCCTAGTTCAATCAATCAAAAACTCTGCAGTCTTAAATCATAGAATATCTCAAGTTGGAAGGGACCCATGAGGATCATTGAGTCCAACTCATTGCTCCTCAAAGGACTACCTATAACTAAATCAGATGACTAAGAGCTTCATCAAGATGTTCCTTCAACTCTGACAGGCTATGTGCTGTGACAACTTCCCAGGGAAGCCTATTTCCGTGATCAAACACCTTCTTGGTGAAGAACCTTTTCCTAATGCCCAATCTGAACTTCCCCTGATGCATCTTCATTCCATTTTCTCATGTCTAAATGGGCTCCTGATTTATTTACCCACCAGCTCTGGAAGCCAGTAGGGCATTTTCTACTCACCAGCATCAAAGCCAGTAGCATTATGAATTCCCTGTTTAAGGTATCCATCATTTCTTGATAAAGAACAACCAAAGCTCTCCACTGAGATCTTTAAATATATATTTGGAAAGAAAAATAAAGCATGCTTTTAGACAATCTTTAAGATCACAAAGTTGTTTCTCTTGTACAGTAAGTGAAGTCTAAGAAGTCATTTGCTTCCTCTGAAGAAAATAAATTACCAAAGTACAGGAGGTGCAGCATGAAGTGTCAGACTAATCATTCAGAGCTAGTTTGAAGCTCCTAGATTTAAACACTCACTTTATTTGGGTCAGTGTCAGAGAATATGGAAGTCCTTCACCGCTTTGTTTTCAGTGACATCTCAACTTGCTAAAATATGTGGATATAAAACTGTTTGCTGAAAACCTTCCTTAATGAATGTAAGCATCAGATGCATCTAGAAGAGTGCCAGCTCAGAATCAAGGACACAACTAACTGCCTATGCCAGTTCAGGAGAAAATTTGCACACAGATTTCCCCCTTCAAATAGATGGAGAGACAGAACTGTGCTACACAGAAAATCCTCAAACATGTTTTATTTTTCATTTTAAAAAGACTATTTTCAGACATTGCAAATTTTTACTAGAAGACAACTAACCTTAATTCCATTACTGTTGTACCTAACTGCACCAAGGTACAAGGGCACCTTCTTATTGTTGGAAATCAACAACTAATTACCAAGAGATAAATCCTTTTTAAACCATGTCTCTTTGAACATTACACGATTGTGTGCTTATGCATGACTACTTCTGTACTTGCATCTACAACAGCTGTGAATGCAACTATCTGAAGTTACTACAATGCATGCATTAAAAACAATGACCACTACCACCAATTTTGGCACAAGTATCCACACATTAAATTCTTGACTTAAAAACATCTGAGCATTTTCTAAAAGGGCATCCAGAAACATGATTCAAACATATCATGTTCTTTGGTCCTCTGCCCTTTTTCATGCCTGAGAAGAGTGTTTGCAGGATTAAGATGAAGGTTGCTGTGGTGGGTTTTATTTTATTATTTTCTATATATGGTTGTGTATTTACACAGGCAAGGTCAAAAATGTTCCTAACAATGAAAGCAGACATTAAAACAAGATTTGTGATGATTCTTAGCTCCTGGGAGAATTCCAGAACATTGACATGAACTCCAAGATTGTTTTATGCCTTACAGAGATGACTTTTAACACTACCAAAGAAGCTTATATTGTAGCAGATGACAGAATGACACTTTCAAACACATTTTCATCTTGGACCTTTAGACAACCTTTAGATTGGAAGAATTCATGGGATGAACTTTCTCAGAATCCCCGACTGAAATAAGGTTAATTTTAATTAGATATCACAATATAGCAAGAAGTGGCCTTAAGAAAAAGTACAAGAACAGTATTTAGAGAAAAAGGAAAATCATATTCAAAACACACACACACAAACATGGCTAACTTTACAATATATGTATATAAAGTATTTGCAGAAAGATCCTCCTAAAGTCCTCTAAACTTTGCAGAACACATATTGTTCCTTGGTTTTATGCTCCATATTTTAATTTTATTGATAGAGTTTTCCAGTAATACCTCTCATTTTTAAAAAAATGTGATCGCTTTGCAGCAGGTTTGAAACAAAAAAACAGAGAAATGCAATCCTTATCTTCCAAGGAATGCTGGATTAATAAATGGATTAAATATGATCTAACACGATGAGGGGCAAAGCCAGGCACCCCAAAACCCCAACATTTTACTTTTTGCACTCTCAACCTAAAAAAAAATAGAATCCATTTCAACTATGTAATTTATTCTTACTTATGAAATATTGAAAGAATGCCACATGAGTGTAATTTTAAATGATGTTCTTTATGCGGGAGTCTGAAGAAAATAATTTAAGAAAATATCTGCAGAAAAACATTTTACATATGGTAATAAAATAACAACCATATATTCTTTGGATGAGGAAGACCTGTACAACATTTGCATTTCAAAGACTATGTCATTGAAGAAAACTCTGATAATGTGCACAGCTCTATGAGTTTTATGCAAGTACAAGTTATTTTTTTATTAAGACAAATCCAAAGTATTTTCAAGAGTTATTTTGTTAAATCCCTTATTAAATTCAGGAGAGGCTTCGTGAAAATCTAAAGTAGTCAATACTGAACCTTAGTGCATAAAGCTGTGAATTAAGATCCAAACTTCATCATTTTAGAAAACAATTGATCTCTTAAAATAATACTTAGCATTTATTACCTACAATAATTAAGCTTCAACATGACTGGGAGGGAGGCAAGTAAAACCTCATTTTACAGACAAGAACATTTAGAGCAGACAGAGGGTTATGTACATTGTCACTGATTAGAAAGAAAAGTCTCTGATCCATAGTTGGAATTCTTTGAGCAAATCGTGAGCACATATCCACACTGTCAAGTTCCTCCTTCAACAACTTACACAGTTTCTATTAAACTGAAACAAGGAAAAGTTAGACAAATACAGAAATGAGAACATATTCTCAAAACAAAAAAACGATCCAGACAAACAATATTAGAAACGGTCAACAGCATGCCTGTCTTATTTCCACTTCCTCAGAGTTAAAAGAAATACAGAGGTGGAAGGGAAATGAAGACACATATGTAAGTATTGATAATCATAAAAATGCTGAATCCTGTCTAGATCCATTCAAGGACTTGAGGATAATTTTTACTATTAGAGTTCTGTGATTACCTGTGGGTCAGGGAGAGCAGAGAAGTGCCCATGGAGGCGATGCTGGATTCTACTGAGTAGAAAAATATCCCTCAGGGAACTAGTTTGCTCTTTTCTGAAGCAAAGCAGAAAGCACTTGGTGTTCTCTTGGACAGAAAGAACGATCTATTTGTGGTGTTTGCTCACATCTGAAAGAGTGACTTGATTACTAAGTCTTTCCAAAGTCAGCTGTATGAAGAGCTGTTCCTGTTGTTAACTTCATAGGGATGTACCCTGTCTAGCACACATGCTGCTGCAGAAGTGATGGGCAGGTGAATGTGTCATTTTCAATGACAGATGGCCTCTGAGATGAAGGATCTGAAATACACTCCATTGTCGCAATTTATATAACACACCCACAGTGGTGCTGTGCAGGAAAGAAAAGATTTAAACGTTAGTATGACAACTCTGTTTGAATTCTTTTATGTACAACCAGATCTCCCCTTGCATGCAAAGCTAAACATAGTAATATTATCTTAATTCTTCAATGTGTTTTGGAGGCATCATTGTGTAAAAGAATTGTAAGAATCAGTGTTTAAGAAAACACAGACAATCACCTATAACTCTACCTACAGTCACCCCAATCTTCCAAAGCAGCCTTATACTCAGTGGGGCAAAACAGGACTACAGAATCAGAAACAAACAAAAAAAACTGATAAGGTATCTCAGGTCTTACATGTCCAAGACTGTGTATCCAAATATCCCAAACAGTGCCTTAGAAGTTGATATTGCAGTACCTAAGCAGTGCAGAGACCTGAAAAAGTCTTGGGGTCTTCTTAAAATGAGAGAGACTCAACCTGCAAAGAATCTGGAGACATTCGGTTGGTCTTCTCATCTGAAGTAAAGTGGTATTTCTTTCAATGTATTCACACATACTTAGGATTTAGGATCACGTAAGGAGGAGTCCGGGTTTTTTCTAAGGAAAATTGGATCTTCTAATAATCTACGACACTTTCTTCTCCTAAAGATATGGACTCATTTATGGTCACATCCATTAAATATGTCAGGCAAAGCAAAGACATGAAATGGCAAAGTTTTGCATGGGCTAATAATGTCCAAAGCAGAAACAGGGATTTCCCTACTGATTTTGATTAAACTAAATCACAGAAAGCAAGCCTTATGCTAAAATATACTTGTCACCTCCTCAGGCCTGCTGTCACTGCCTCTCTTGCCTCTCTCTTACACTTGTCAGGAGAGCAAAATAATCATATAAGTGAATGTATAAAGGCCACACTGAACCAAGAGAACTTGAAAGTTTACAATTCCAGCATGCTAAAATGCAAATTAACATAATTTAAGACCAAGATAATTTTACTTTTCTCATATACTTGTTTGTTTGTTTGTTTGTTTGTTTGTTTGTTTGGGTTGAGGGTTTTTTTGCTTATACGACACCTGCTCCATTTCCTCATTTGGTGGAAGGACTATCAAAAAAGGCAGCAGTGTACTGAGAACATAATCAAAGCCTTGAGGGAATTTGAAGTAACTGGCCTGCCCAGGCACCATGCATACAGCTTGTAAAATAAACACCAAGCAGTTTGCTGATTTCAGGAGATAGAGAGTTCTTTCATAGCTACAGAGAGATCGCTCCCTTAATTTGGTCAGAGTTAATACAGAGTAACAGCAAGCAACACTGACCACCTGAAGGAGTGAAGGAATAGCATGACACACAGTAGAGTCCCTGTCTAGGTCATACTAAGATAGCGCTCCCTTAATACAAGGAAGATTTCTTCCAGACTAGACTTTGTCATATTTCGAGGCTGGGATTTGAAACATGGTTCAAGCATAGCCCAAATCCGATAGAAGTTGACTCTCAAACTGTTGCTCATGCCTCTAAACCAGCAACGATTCAAAATCTTCCCTCAACATTATTCGAAGAAAGTCTAATGAGATTACCGCACTTCTGTGCTGATACTTGTGTATTCTGAAGAAGATTAATGTCTCAGCTTTATATTACATTTGCATTCTATGTACTCATTCCATGGAAATAATACATTAAATAGTTAGCATATAATTTGGGTGCATATCAGCAAAGCATGCATCCTACTCTTAATATCGGCTTCCCACATTAACATTATTGCTAGATACTCGAAACATTATCTACATAAGTGAAATATTCTCAGTAACCTTAAAATGAGTAGCCTTAAAAAAAATAACGGATCTACATCACATCTTCAAGTTGCTTTTCAAAGCCTAGTTTCTATTATTATAATCAGTTTTCCAACTAAACTACATTTGTCATTATGAAAACAAATCTAGTCATACACACATTTTTGTCTCCTTGTGACAGACATTGCTTGAGAAAGGAACAACTAGTTTCAACCTCCAGTAAACAGCTGGTATCCTCAGATAAGAAAATCTCTGCACATGGCCAAGCTTCCAATATTGTGAAAAATGATACAGTAGAAAGAAAAAGACAACAGAAGCCCCAAGTGCTTACATGAGACAACATAATTTATAACCAATATTCATAACATAACTTAATTATCGCTTTTTTTTTTGTATTCTGTCACTAAACTGCAACCACAGCTTCCTTTGGCATCCTTGGGTTTGTTCCTGGGAAAATAAAAGGCATTACAACAGGAAATATCTGACTTTTAGTATGAGAAGATCAGAGGAGAATGACTGAAGGATAAACTTATGCAATAATTAAGCTTTGATATGTGACAGTTCACCCTTCATGACTCAGTCATAAGATCTGCATGTTCTGAAAAGTCAGAGCCAAGTTCAATCCCACTAACAATTTAGCAAGTATCTTAGGGTAGAACTAGAGTGTCTGATTGTCATTTTAGCATAAATACTGTAAGAATAATTCAAATACGTTTCTCTTCTTCGAAATCTTATCACTGTATTTAATGGTTTTATTTAAAGACATGCCTTTTATAAAACAATGACTCAGATATCAAATTGGGCAAATATCCTAAACAAAGGCAAATAAATAATATAACTTGAATAGAGGTAATTGTTGTTCAAAGTCATATTCTGGCTGATTCATAGGGATGGCATATAAAAGGCCAAACGACCAGCTTGCAGTGACCACACACACACTGCTTTCAAAATAAATTAATGAGAAAAATATCACTTAGTGATGAAAGAGTAGAAAGTTGGGAAATTCTTCATGAATAAAACCTCTTACCCCTTTTGGTATGGGAGAGACAGACACAGGAGATGTTAAATGAACTTCTTTAAAAAAAAAGTACTTTCCCTATCTTCTGCAAATGTAAAAGAAAAACTGAAGAACGTTCTACATATACTTAACCTAGACTAGGCCTAAATAAGGGACAGAGTACTATAATCTCCTTATTGGCTCTCTCTTTACTCCAGGATGCTAGTTAAAAAGAAATCACCAAAGAAGCTGTTGTCCCTTCTATGCAGTGCACCATACTCTTGGCAGGCTAGTCAGGAACAAAAAAGCATGCATGGTCCTCCTTCAATTAAGCACTCAGGGCAGACAAAGTGGCCTTCAGCTTCCATAATTAAAGAAGAAAAAGGCAGTTGGCTCACAGGCCATAAACTCTTGCTGAAAGAGCATCTAAGATATGAAAGGAGCAGGAAGAACTAAAGATCGAGATAACAAAGCTTCTAAGTAGAAAGAAAAAGGAACAAAAAAAGGGGAACAAAGAAAAATCATGCATATAGAGAATTACCAAGAAGGGCGTTTTTAAACTCTTTTTTGTTGTTGTTGTTTCTGTTTTTTAACTCCTTTATCCTTTCCATCAAATTCAATTTATTCTGATTTTTAAGTAAGCATAATCACTTCTCAGGGATTGTAAATTATTTTCTGGTTTAAAGTAAAAATTTAAGCTTTCGAATTATTCCCATCAACAATAATGAATTGCACCTCTAATATTTTAAGTCAATGACACCCAGCCATAATTCCAAACATATTTTGTTTATACTGTGTCTCATGTCATTCTGTAGGCACTTGTTTATTGTTATCTATTGAAGCATGATAGATGCCAATTCATACTAGTGGGTTGCAAAACACATTTTCTATACTTTTGAGGAAAAGGTCATTATAGTCAGCGCTTCCTTGTGGAATAGAAACAGGGATCTGAGACTTCATGAGTCTGATTGTTGATAAATTTCTTACCACTAGAACTGTCCAGGAACACCCCCACATATAAGACAGCAGGAGGTGAAAGTAGGTCACTACTTCTTCTAATTCCAAAGGAAAAAAAAACACCAAACCACAATCTCCTTTTTTTTGGATTACTCATGAAATAAGGTGTTGATTTCACATACTGTAAATCCTCAAAGGACCAGATGTTGTACTGACTGCATGAAAAAACGACAAGAATTCCCTAAACATATTTTAAGGGGCCATGAGGAAATGGAAAGAAGGAGAAAGATATTAAAGTCATATGAATTCATAATTGTCCTTTACCTATGCAGTAAGCAGAGACGTTTAAACAGAAGCTGCCTTTACAGACTCCCTACGATGACACACCAGTAGACTTATTTGGTCCAATGCTTCCTCTGGAAAACACCTAAAGCTCACTGCTGCTGTCATCCTGCACAAAGATTCAAAAGATTTTATCAGACCAAAAAGCCAGCACAAAGAATTTTATCCTGATCCAACCAGAAGCATCTGCTCACACTGCCTGCCAGTCTGTTCTGCAGACTAGTAAAAATGTACAGATGAAGAGACAGACTTAATTTCAAATGCATTAAATCATAGCCAGACTGCTATTTGGCATAATGAGAAAGACCTTCCCCACTCCTTTTCTGTTTATGTATAAAAATGCATTTGTATTGCCTGTCATTATTTGGTCTGTCTGACCTTGAGTGTTGTGGGTTTTTTGTTTTGTTTTTTTTTCCTATTTAATGTGTATGCTGAATAAAAAAAATACTGCAGTGTGACACATGCAAAGGCTTGTATAGTTCTCTAGTCTGGTAAAACAGTACATCACTGTTGTGCTTTCCATGATGGGGAGAATTGCTGTTTTAGCCTGCTCCTTTTCAATATACGTAAAAAGAACTGATTCATTTCTTTCAGTTAGTGACACTTATACATCCTTCTCATAAGCATTTTAACATGTGCTCCCCATAGTATTCCATTTCTTGAAGGTATTATGTGCCTGCTGTGGCACTGCAGCTGGAACTCTGAGCAAAGCTTCTTTCAAAGCATTAGCTTTCTGAGAAAGAGAAGCACATCACCTGGGAAGGCCAACTTCTGCCTGATATCTAACACCAGCCAATGCTACAGAAGTCCTTATACTGAGATGAACACAACGTATGCACAACAGAGTTGAAACCAAAATGATAATAAATGCCTACAAGGACATTTGGTTAGCATTCCTTGATGTATAATGCTATTTATGAACAACCATGGTTCCAGAAACCTCTTGTGCAGGTGAAAAGTTGCACTTCATGAATTAGAAAGGTCCCCACAGAGAAGAACGTGTGTGTATGCACACACTCGCACACAAGCCATAACGAGGACTCTATACATAGATCTATATTATAAAGAGATATACACACACATACAACCCTAATGTTACAGCTCCTCAGCATACTCACAGCCAACTAAAGTGTCATGCAGCATCAATTTGTGGTGACCTGCCCATGTTTTCAGAGACCTCCTCTTCTGAAACAGAAAAATACTTTAAGAATTCTAAACCAAACCACCTAAAGCAAAAGAAGCAAAGTTTTGTTTACCATGAAACCAAGACAGACAGCTATGAGTAACTCAGTTTACAAGAGAAGTGAAAACAAACACCAGTTGCCAAAGACATGCAGAACTGATGTGGGGTGAAATACAAGAATCAGTGCAAGGGAATGCTGTAAGTTTCTGTCTGGAGTACTGAGGTCTTCAGAAGTACTGAGGTTTCTTCTTTCACCTTACTCAAGCGTGTGTGTGGTGGTGGATCAGGCAAAGGTGGCTCTGAAAAGAATTTCTAAACTATATTATATTACCTGCAAAATCTGTTGGGCAGAAAGTAGTCTGATTTGCATTTATAATCCCTGGAGATATGCATTTAAATTCAAGCCAAAGGTTATTCCCCTGGTTTTAAAGTCTTCTGTTGCTATATCTAAAAGAAGAAAGTTTTGACAACTGAAATTTAGATCTTTGAGAAAAGATTCACTTAGAGACAGTGAAAAAATGTCTCTGAATACAACACCACAGGGGTCCTCCTCACAGACTGAAAGATGCCCAAATAACAGTTCTAGACCTGTCCTTTTCTAATATTTTTTTTTCTGCTTTCTTGCTTTAAAAAGAGAAAATCATCATCTTTAACTCATTTTTAGGAAATAAAATGGATCCCCTTATTAATATTGAGAAGAAACAAAAGTTACCACTCCACATGATGAACTGCAGTGACAAAAAGAGTCCTGAGGGCACATTTTTTTGCAACTGGATTTTCAATTAGCCAATCTTCATTGAACATCTGGAATTATGTTGTTTTAATATATCCTCTTCTATGACCGATATTAGTGATGTTACATCACAGTTTACTTGCTGTTCCTTTTTCCAACGGAAACAAAGGAGAAAACCACTTTTTTCTCTTTTCTTTCTTCCATTGCTTAACAAAAATCAACAGATGCAGGTCTCCTGGTCTCCTCCTCATTGATTAGCTACTGTTGGCATTCACATCCATGAGAAAAGGAAGCAAGGTTTCTCAATTATTCACTTTTCCTCTGTTAAACAACACAGTTTCCCAACTCCTACAGAAAACAGATGACAAAAGAAAGGTGAAATATTTAGGCTGCTTATTGCAGTCCATTAAGCTTAAGACAGGAAGGGAAAATTTACAATTTCAGGGAGCAGCAAAAGTGTCAAATACTGGATGGCAGGTTATTTTTTGAAATCTATGCAGAATTTCCAGAGTTATAATAAGTATATTACAAGAGTTGAGAATGTTAAAGCACTCTCAAAGTTGACTTTTCTCCAGCTCAGTTTCCTTTCACCTCTGTTTTCTAGCATTCTGCACAAGACATCACCTCCTCCCTTTCCCCTGACAACATTGGTCACTAAGATCAGAATTGTTATCAAATCTGCAATGTTCAGACCCATGTTTGCTCTTCTGATGATAGGAAATCTCACTGTATAGGTTGCAAAAGTGACCAATAAGAGTTAAATGCTATTTGGGAGAATTTCCCACTGGTGCCGATTCCATGTGTCCTGGTTCAGTTCTCTCACCATTTCTCAGCAGGGAAGGAAGATACAGTCATTAAACTCTATTTACATCAATACACTCCTCTGCAGAGATAGGTTATGTCAGAGCCCTGAGTGAGGTAGAGAGGCATCCTGCAGCCTTTCCCCCAACTCGTCCTGGGCTTTAGCTACCTGTGCTTAAGGTTAGCTCCAGTAACACCACTGGATTGGCTGCTGGGAAAAGAGCTGCAAGAAATCTGCCTCTGCCCTCAGCTCAGGAGCTGTATTTAACCTCCAGCCCTTGGCCTGTTCCTATGCTATGCTTTAGGTATATCTGGGCCTTGCTGATCTTCACCCACTGGTCCTGGCTGGACCTCATTTCCATCAGCCCGGGTCTTCAAAGAGGTTCCTGGCCCGAATGAGGAATGCTTCCCATGAGAAGAGGTTACAACGCGCAGAGACGCAGCAGCAGAGGGCAGCACACTCAACGCTGAGGACAAATCTTCAGTCCTCAAAGTGCAGAAAAACACTGAGAGGAACTTTAGAAAGCCCTGCTACGTGATCTCGTTGTCTAGCTTCCACTAGCCAGCACAACTCATGAGCAGAACTACACAGAATGTAGTTGAACTCTGTGACAGTTTTAATTTATAAACTTCAGTTCTATAATTTCTATTCAGTATGTAGACAAATAATAATTGTAGGTGATTACAAAAGTACTTGCATGGGGGGGGTAATGATATGTGAGCTCTGCATGATGGAAGGGAGAAAGATAAGGCTGAGATGCAGACCTGAGTGAAGCACAGGGTATCAAATAACTTAGCTGCTTATTTCCTTGATTTTTGTTTTTGCATTGGAGGGATACACAGTCTAGCACATTTCACTCACGCTTGATGACATTTTCTGGATGTGTTGTTTTATATTTACATTTCAAAAAATATACACAGTTAAAATTAAGATTACATCGATATAATCCACAATCAAGATTCAGGAAATAAAAACCTACTTCTACTAATTGAACTTAGCCAAGCTGTACATCCGATCCTTTAATCATTGCTATTAGTACTGTTTAGCTGTTGACAGTGTACAGAAAGCAATGTATACCTTGCAAAAAGGAAATTTCTTCCATGCAGAGCGAAACAAATGGTAATATAATAAGCATTAGAAATCTACTAGAAAAAAAAATCTATTTGTGTAAAGAATCTGAGCTGGTGTTATCCTGAGAACAGTCACTTTTCCATTTCCTGACTTGAGTTTCACAAAAACGTACTTTTATTAGAAAAATTAAATCAAAAGTTATGAGCTCTTCCAAGATACAGAAAGTACCATCACAGATGAGATGGCTAATCTCCAACTTCTGTCTCAAACAACATTCAAACCTAGATAGTTCCCCAGTTTTTCTAATTAATTAAGATGGTGGTTGCAACCAGAGAGGCAACATCTGCCTCATCATACCTTTATAAAATGAGAGTCAAAAGTGTTCTTTCCAAAAGAATTTCAAGGAGAAAAGGAGGAGACTTCTGCTCTTGCTTTAGTTTCAGCTTCTACCGTTTTACTAAAAGAAAAAATAAGTGTTTTAAAAAAACACTATACTATCAATTTCTGAGCCACCAGAATTTTGCTCATTCGTGACTCACTACAGTACAGCCAATCTGGGGCTGGACAATGACTTAGTAATAGGCAGCATTGAAAGCCAGCCCATCTACCTATTTATATCACATTTATCATAATGGCATACATTTTCCTTAGAACTATAATTTACTGTGAATGATTCCCACTTCCTATACCACATGGCAAAGAAGCATTAGAGGTTACATTTAATTTTTATTTGTTTTTTTAACCCAATTTTTGAGTTAAACAGGTTAACGCGGTCAATACTATCTGCTCTTTTAGCCTGCTCTCATTAATCACTTTCTGAACTGTTAGTTTTGCAGAAATTTAACTTTGGGGTGGAGAGGTTAAACACACTGTTTCCATAGGTATTGTCAAAAGAGACTTCTGGTGAAAGGGAGAGACCTCAAGCACACATCCCTAAAGAGGGACAGGCTGTGGCATGAACATGTGCACCAAAGAAGCCAACATGGGGAAAGAGCTCAGGCACAAAACCTGTGAAAACTTTATGTCTTTCCAAGGCTCCAAAGTAAAATTAACCACAAGATGAAATCAGCAAAAGCTCATTAGTACCAGTGGAACTGGTACCAGTGGAACTAATGGTTGTTATTACTTTACAGGGTGTATGAAGAAGAGAAATTGTCTTCTTACACAAGAAATACTGTGTTTATCATGTAGAGAAAAAAGGGAAGTAAATGGTAAAGTAGTGGTATTGTAAACACCTTTGTGTTTCTTTTGTAGGTGCTGGAAGAAAATAAATTCTGTCATGCTGGGGACTTTTAACAGCTTGTCATTAAACATCAAGAAAGGATATTGTCAGCCTATTCTCTCTCTCTCTCTTTCCAATTCCTGTTTGCCAAAAAAAAAAAGGAGAACAAAAAAGCAAAGGCACCACTTATACCCTTAAACTTAATAATAGCCTCCTATGCATTCACTGAATGGGGATTGCTGCTTGTGTTAGTATACACGACTAAGGAGAATCCATAGCTCAATGAAAATAAAATGTAAAAGAAGTTGTTGCAAAGTATAGAGCTAGAACTATTTTAAAAATATAAGAATCCCATGTTCTGCATAAGAAGATACATATTTTTATTTTTTATTATTTTAGTCCCTTCTCTTTCTTAACAATTTTGTTAATTTTTTTAAAAAGTGCTGTTGCTTCAACACTCATGTGGTAGCATGTGGACCACGCAGATATTTAAGGTTATCACAGAGGCAATGAAACAGTCAAGGTGGGATTTTTCAAGCTGAAGTTATAACTACACTTTTACTATATATCAAGAAATCTCATAGGAAACTAATCAGACTTTCAAATGAAGACCAATATTGCCTGTCAACAAAAATAGACTTGGTAAAATTTATAGATGCACAAAACTGCAGAAAATAGAGGATAGAACTAAACTAGAAAACAACCTTCAAAAAATTATTGTTAATTCCATTTGGTTAAACAGTTTTAAATGGTTCTGTGGAATACTATTTCTCTCCATTTAACAACTAGCATTATTGCTGTTTTAAGTCATTGAAGGAAATTTAGTTAACATATGATCCCAACAGAATATACCCACAGCACTGTTTTGTTCTCAGATAACAAGAGAATAAATGGAGCAGGCAGGTTACAGAGCAGACACTATGATTCCTTCGAGTTTATTAAACTTCTACAGTGAAGAACAGCCCTAAAGCACACAGCAGAGCAATCTTACCAAGCATCTCTTCTGAGGTGTGCTATTTCTTTGCAAAACTGTGACCATTCTCTTGGAAGCTCCACACCAGGCTGCTCATGTTGCTGACTGCCCATGGCCAGCTTCTCCTCAGGCAGTAGTTCCTCTGTTAAGGTCCATGTGCTGTAAGATGGAGTGTATTTACAAATGTGGTCACTAACACATGGAATGTCTGGACTGTTGCAAGTGAATCAAAATTCAAATACATGTCATAAACCCCTGGGAAAGAAACTTTGGGAACTGCTGCTTGGATCATAAAAAAGTGAAAGTAGTAGTCAGGAGGGATGAGGGCGCAATGCAGGTGGTGTGCAGTTCCTTGACTACAAAAGGCAAAGACAATGAAGGGGGAAAAAACCCCATGTCTCATTTCCTCAGAAAGTTTGCTTTTTTTTCCCTTAAAACATGTGTCAAAAAATTAAAATATTTATGTTCGCAGCAATTCTGCCATAATAGGCTGTAAAATATGAGATGAAATGAAGTTTTCTCCTCTCCACTTTCCCCTTCAGGAAGACTTATTTGCCTTACTCATATGGGACTGCCACGATGCAAACCTTGTCTTCCCTGGGAAGGAACACCAAATGCATCATCAGTGATACAGTTCAAAAGGTGATTTAAAGTACCGAGCAAAAGCACCTCCAAACCACAACCCCTCAAACCCCCACACCATCACTTAGGACATCCTAACACTGGGTTTTTTCATTAGAAAAGAATCCAAAACCTATCTGTCATAGAGGTCTCCATATCTGTCAACCCAGTCTCCAGGCTGCTGCCTAGAAAAAAAAAAAAAGGAGGCTGCAGAACCTGTCCCTTGCAGTGCTAGGCACAACCATGCTACAAACAGTCAAGGGCAGCTCTTCAGGTGCCTGGGAACAGCCATAACTTGACTTTAAAGGCTGCTGAGATGACAGTAGCAGCGAAAGAGAAGGAAAGTCCTCCCAAAACTTATCTCGCTGACTTTGGAAGCAAAATTGAAACAATCTTCAGATTGTTTCAAAACTGACTCACCCAAAACAGAAGGATGCAGTAGGAGTGCAATATGCTAATAGAGCATCCCTTTTATTTGTATGCAGATGCACAGAATTACAGGCATAAAGATGTTGGGAAGTACCTGAAATAATATATTTTCTCCGTATAAAATATTTATGACTGATCTAATCGTACATTAAATGTTTCTTAATAATGGCAAACATTTGAGGCATTATGATTGGTGAATTGCTAGGAAATCTCATGAAACTAAATGCTTAAAATGTAGAAATTACCTTCAAGTCATCTCATTTGAATGACATTATAAAAAATTATGTTCTATTCATTATTTTATATATGGTTTATTATAATAATATGGTTTAGTTTATGTAACAAAAGTATCCAATTAGATCTTTCTTAAATAGATACAAGTTTATCAGTTAACATATCCTGGGTAAACTATTCCAGCTAATGCAGCTATTGCTGTTAATGCCATGTTTTAATTCTTTCCAGTTGCTAGAGAAGTTATTTATAAGCACAGCATGGAAGGTTATACTCATGCTTCTTTGAGTGCACATGAAGATAAAGGACATTCAAGTGAAGAGAGAGAGAGTAGAAAATTAACAATTTTAAATCTCAAATCAACCCACATTTTCAATAAAAGAAAAGACAAATAGATGGACATACCATGATAAATAAAATATGTGCTTTGGCAGCTCCTGGATTTAGTAGACAAATTGATTTATATCTTTCAAGTAAGAGACAACAAGGAATACTTGGTTTTTGAAAACTGGCACACTACTTAGAAACCAGAATGTTTTCATTGAATTATGATAATTGTCTATTAACATTCTAATGCATGCTAAAACATTAGAAGCTCTTCCTTGCCTTTCTTCTCCCATTATGACAGAGATAAATTTGTCCAAATTCCCTTCCTTTCAACTCCTTTCTGTCAACACAGCTGAAGTTAAACAAAATCAGTGAGAAAAAGAAGAGGAGGAGAAGCATTTTGTTTTAAAGTGTCATTGCCTATGTTACAAATTCACAAGTATCAAAATAAATGAAGACAACTGAGAAATTATAGATGAGATCCACCAGCAATCAATCCTCACCCAAGAAAAATCCTTAGTTCTTTTTGAAAACACTGATCTAAATGCTAAACATATGACTACATTTCCTTCTTAAAAGCACCATATTTTTTGTCTTATACTAACACTGTGGCCTGATTTCTGAGGAAACTAGGCTTAATGAGATCATGGGGTTTTTTCTAGGTACAGTGACTTTTTTAACTCGTTGACCAAATTCAGCCAAATCTGAGAGTGGGATAATCATCTCATGTCTAAACAGTATTAGAAGCAATTTTTTGATTTCAATAGCTTACTATGGTAAGCACAGAGAGCACACTTTGGAATACAAACCAACATCTCAAACGCACGTGCCTGCTGAAATCTAACCGTAAGCCCCGTCAAAAAAATCCCACAGAGAAGGGTTTGTCTTCAATTACTTTTATTTCCTCCTTATTCTTTCTTTTAATGAAAAACAGCTCTACTGAATCTATAACAGTAAATAAAATGGTAAAATAGTAGCTTTTCCACCAGAATTTTAAGGACAAAAAGTTACCTGGTTATTCTGGAATCTCCATTCCGGTTTTAGCACATTTTTATCATCACAGTTCATGATGTAAGTATTATTATTTATCAGTTATTCATGATATAAGTATTATTATATACATAAAACTGTGTTTTATATGAATACTTATACATGTATATATATACACGCACATTTGCACATAAATACGTGTAAGTTGAAACTCTTCATCTTTTCTTACGCAAAAGATCTTCTGTTTATGCTGTAATGTAAGAGTTTAGCATTACTAGAAACAATCAGATTTTTTAAATCATTGTGAAAGAAAGCTAAAATGTAACCAAAAATGTAGCACTTTTTACAAGCAGTCACATGGAAAAGACAAGGGGTAATGCGTACAACTTACTCTTGAGGAGATTCTGATTGGGCACAAGAGCAAAATTTTTCATGATGAGAACAATAAGCCATTGGAATACCCTCCTCAGGGAAGTGGTGGATTTCCCAGCATTGGACACTGTGACTGGACAGGGTGCTGGGCCATCTTGTCTAGACAGTGCTTTTGGTAAGAAAGTTTGGACCAGGTGATTCTTGAGATCCCTTCCAACCTGGTATTCTATGACTCAGTGATTAGGAGAAAGTTCTTTACTGAAGAAGTGACTAAGCACTGAAACAGGATCCCCAGTGAAGTCATGGCCCCAAGCCTGATGGTGTTCAAGAAGTGTTTGGACAAAACTCTTAGATATATGGTTTAACTTTGAGGTTGCCCCATGTGGAGGCAGGAGTTGGACTCTTACGATCCTTGAGTCCCTTCAAACTCTGATTAGTCTATGATTCTATGATTCACTGTCAGGGGTTCTTGGAAAAACAGCAAACAAAAGCACATGCCGAATGGATTTTCCTCGTGAAAATAAACACGCACAGGTTTGATACACACAAAAAGCAGGAACTTGAATAATTCACAACATAAAATACACAAAAAGAAACATAATACACATAAGCCACAGACTCAAATAAGGGGAAAAAAATTAGTCCTATTCCTCATCACACCATCACACTGTGCCTTTAAATTGTCACTCACCAGTTTCAGAAACAAGTGTTTTACTACCAGTTTAAGGATCAGTTACTTTTCTGCGTTGCCTTTAGATATAACATAATACTGTTCAGCTCACTCAAGCTATTCATTGGCCACAGGTAGGCAACTCCCTTCTTTGTCCTCTTGATATACTATAATGCTACTCTGTGTACTTTATTTAATTGCAGTCTATATAAAAGGTGGATTCTCACAGCTATTACATAGGAAAATCTAAGAATATTTTCCACCAATTTGAAGGAAACACAGATGAAAATATTCAACATGATCTTAAGGACTGAGATTAGGATTATTTTATATATATAAAATATAAATTTCTGTAGAATTAGGCAAACAATGTGACCAATGCTTTGGATTCAGGGTCCATTTACAAGGAAATGTGGTTTGATGTAAATAAAGAATAATAGAGAACATGCTAAAACAGAAGCATTTTCTCAGTGCTTAATCTCTTCTTCAGCTTTCTCCTCCTTATAATTGCATAGTACAACACACTTAAATAATGATATGAGGTATTATTACTTTTAGTATAAGGAGGTTATAATTTAGCAATACTACTATTCTGTTGAAATTTTATTTATGCCTAAATAAAAGATCTCTACTTATGAAAACAGCATTAAGCAAGCATACTACCTAATTATGAATCATGGGTTGGTTGCACATTTTAAACAGATTTACAAGAGTAGCAATGTTGGTTCTCTAAAAAAAATAAAGTCAGAAAACTATAACATTAATTCTTTTAAAGCAAGATGAATAGACAATATAAGTACATTTACCCTTCCTTGGATAGTCCATCTCTTCATATGGACAAGTCTAAAGCACCTTGATCCCTCTGTCTCTTTTAATCACTTTTTCCTAGACAGAAAAATAGCAGAAGTAATGAACTGCAAAAAAAATTACAGATCTCAAATTAAACAACAGAGACCTAATAAAAAAATTATCCATTTATCACTACAAATATGACACTACTGTGCCAATATGAACCAAATTTCAAACCTTGTGGTCAATGAAGCATATAATAGATTGTCAGAAATACTGTCTGTAATATGAATACACTGAAAAAAATGCTGAGATAATTCAAAAGTATCAAAATCAGCTGAATACACCTCTAAAAAGCCTCCACCTTCCTTTCTCAATTCATAAATGGCCTTCTCCTATGTGACAGTTCGATAGAAGTAGTAAAAATAAGCTTCTGATTTCTACATTTGAAAATGTTGTGCATTACTGTGGTAAGCTAAATCATTCTTATCTGGAAATTATTTACTCTGTAATAAAAACTAATAGCAAAATAGTAATCTTTCCCTCATACTGAAGCAATCTTCTTGGAAAATTCAGGAGGCTCACTGTTATGAAGCCCACGGTGTACTAACCATGATGTTGTATGAAGTAGAATATTACAACAGAAAACACAAATGAGGAGACACACCGAAATTAATTTTTTGTGGCTGTAACTCAATCAAAACAGAAGTTAAAAAAGACTAGAAAAAAATCATACTCATTAAACTCCAGTCAAAAGCAGTCATCCCTCAACACAGGTCTGAATTTTGGTCAGCATGAATTCTACTGTTCTATGTTAAAGCTCATTAAGGAAAAGGATGGCTGCATCAAGTTGCAGTGATTCTCTTAGCAGCTTGGTTGATTGGGCTAGATTACTTCTGTAGGTCTACTTTCCAGGCCACCTGGACACAAACAGGTTAATGAAGTGCTGTGTCCCCCTCTTAGCTGACATTTTGGCCAAAATGGTTTTGGCTCTTCTGATACTGTTTCCTGGATGGGCTACTCTTCTGTTTGTGACCACTCTTTTGTTATTAAGTGAGGATGCTACAGATCTAAAATAATCCAACCTTAATATTAGAGCAATTATGTCAAGGAGGTAAAGGATAACAAATATCCCTTTATAGATTCCCTAACACCAACAATAATTAAAACCAAAGAGTATTCAGCAAGCTTTGAGTTTTTCCTTATCTTCATAGTTCAGTAAAAAATATCCCAAGCTAATCTGCTAATATACTAAATAAGGGGAAGGGAGGAGGGAAATGTATATTCTAACTATATTTTCCCCCATGAGATAAACATAATGGAATATAAAAAAAAAATCCTGGAATTATTTATAAGTAAGCCAAAATTAATAAGGAATTAAAAAGCAGGTGCACTCATTGAAAAAGATCAGAATCATCTAAGAACACACAACTGTGGTTTCTTTCAAAACACTGACAGTCTCCAACACAGAGTTCCTGAATTTGTAAACAATATCTCACCTTTGTTTTGGCCAGTGGAGAAGAGTGGCTGGTGAGGGAAGCATTTGAACACATTGCAAAGAAATTGGACTCGCTGCCTTGGAATGACGGCAACAATTCAGGGTTAAACCAACCCTGCTTTTTGATGCCAGCACATGGAGGGACGTATTATTTGCAGCTGGAATTCGGGAATGTCTGACTGCTGACAGAAAAAGAGCTGATGGCTGGGTAGAAGAAAGGGGAATAAAATATCTGTGCTTTCATTGTGCAGCTACTAGAAGGCACTCCAACACTTCAGGGGATTTTTTACCTTTTTTTTTAACTTCTTCTCCCTCAGTGCATTTAGCCCTGTAATCACACAACACAGAGAACACTTTGGTCCAAAACATTTGCCAGATATGTAATCAGGAAAGGAGGAGTCTGGAGTTTTGTTTCCTTACTGATTCCAACTGGCAAAGATTGGAATCTTTTTGCAATATTTACAGTAATTCAGAGGTAGGTTTGTATGACTAACCTTGATTTGAAAATCTGAGAGGCAAGCTAGAAATGAGATCCCAGCACAGCTTTCAGCCCGTATTCAGAGGCAAACACATCCAATAGCTCTCAGCAGTAAGCCCCAGGACTGTAAATATAATGGCAATCTGAAATCTTCGTGAGTTTCCATTTAGTATTCTTACATCGTAAGTAGTAACACGGTATTTACCAGTGATTGATATCCAAGGAACATAATCTGTCTTACAGCAGGTTATTTATTTATACATGAAGAGTCCTGCAGCTGTGCCTGGAGACAGTGGATACCCTGTGAAATGGAATGGATGCATATAAATGCCCTGTACTTGGTGTCAAGCTGTGACCTTTTATCTAAAATTCCTGAGGTGGTGCATCTTCACTCAATCCTATGGCAATGGCTTACTGATGTTAACAAAAGCGTGTGGCCAGGAACTCCTGTCTCCTCCTTCTAGTTCAGATTCCTTCATGGCTGGGATTCTTGTACATAAAAACAACCAGAAGTATTTTAAATGTATCTTCTCAGTTTGCCATATCTGCAAATAAATCAAGCAGTGAACTCAGGAACATCACACTCAAGAGCAGGCTAAAAGTCAACTCTTACTCTTTTGCTTGAGCAAAAGACAAAAGCATATTTGCAATTTAGTGCAATGCTCATTATTTGTATGAAAGGAAAGTGAGGGAAGGTAGTGCATGGGTATCTGTGCCAAACCGCATTCAAAATTATCAGCTGCTTATAGGGTAATTGGGTCCATTCTCAATATTAAAAGTTTTTTTATTTAAATTTTATGACTTTCAGATTAAGAGATGATTCCTCAGTAAATTAATAAGTAAATTGCACTAGTGGCAAGGATTCATTATCAGTTTTCCATTTCTTTGATGAAAGCACCTAACATAGAATTCCCACACAACCCTACTCAACATATAAAAGGACAATATTCAAAGTTTAGAAATTTGCAGATCTAAAAGTCAGGCAAGTCTTTTGTTCCTGCATTACAGTTATTCCTGTGAGAATCACAGTAATAATTAAAATAAATAAATAAATAGAAGGTTTTGTCTTGAAATACCTGAGACTTCAGAAACGTGCCAGTCTACCTGAACTCACATTAATATATTTAGCATCTGTGAAATTACCATCAAGCTCCTTCAAGGCATGCTGCTGTATGGAGTATCTTTATATGCACATCTTCAGGCAAGGACTTGATCTCTCTGTGATTGATAGAGGCACTTACCACAACGGAATCATAATCAAGACCCAGATCCTCTGGAGAAATAAGAACAAATAATAATGACAGTAATGCTTTAATCTCCTACTAAGCAAGAATCATCTCTGCTTTCTTGAACTGGACATTTTCTCCCCTATCATTTACATAAATAAAATGTTGAGGCTAACTGATATCACTACGACCACACTCTGGTCTTCTGCAGAATACCAGCCAGAACTAAACAACAGTGTGATGAAATAGCATACACATTAACAAGTCTGGTTTTTTTCATATTTCATTTTTTCAGCTAAAGAACTTATCTACAGAGCAGAGAGGGAAAGCTTGAAAAAGCAAAGGACAATTTTATCATACCAAGAAATCAAGTACTCCAGCACTTCAGACCACAGTTGTATGTGCTTCCTGAAAAAGGATGCATCTGTAATTCCAGGGGGACAAGGGACTATAAAAACCTGAAAAGATTTTTATGTTTGGAGGTATATGAAATATATTGTTTTGGGCCAGTAGGGAATGTCAGATAAAAAGCTAGTGCAAAAAGGCTGGGTAATGGGCTGGATTTAAAATAACAATCCTACCAAACACATGAGATTATTTGTTGCCCCACTCCTCCTCTGAGGTCCATAAAACATCCACATTCCCTGTTAACCCCTGCAAAATGTAGTTAAGACACAATGTTAGATGACGATAAACTCCAGATCTTTCAAAATAAAAAACATAACAACTAAAATGATAAATATTATATGGCAAGGAATATACCTATGGTAAACAATTCTGTGGATGGAATGTAATTTGTAATCTTATCTGTTGATTTTGGAAAAACATGTTTATTTAGAGCCTGCAATAAACAACCAAATGTTCTTTCATCAGAAAGTGAAAATCAACCAACTTAGTTAAGAATTATTCTAAGAACACTTAATAGCATCCAGGTTCAGTGACTGATTTTCTATTTTAAGGAGGAAGAGAGGTACAGCACAAACAATCTGGAGGATAAAAGCCTGACAGCGAAATCTCCACACATACCAAAGAAAATAACGTGCGTATGACAGCTACAACAGCAGCAATTTTCAGCTTCTTACTCTACTCATGCAATGCACTTTGCAGTCATCCCTCTTGCATAAATCTGTATGTTAAAATTTTGTGTTCCAATGGATCGCTGGAATGTTCCATATCTGCAAATGAGCCAGATAATACAGAGTGTGAGAAGTGATTTGTGCTATCACTGACATCAGGAGTTTTGCAGCTGTAGTTATTAACAGATATTTTTTCACCCGCAGCATTGACTAAAATCAATCACTCTGATAACCAGGCATGGCATGAGCTGTCCGCCCTGTCATTTCAGTCTGATTAATCACACATACACAGACCTTTACCTTAAAGAAGCAATTGTTCACATTTAATCACAAAGATACATTCAAGCATACTATCATAGATTACTAAATTTAAGTGCAATTTATGTCTTATAGTTTGGCAAATACGTTTATGATAATACGGCTTTGGCATATAGATGTATTGTTTCATTCATTTTACAAACATTAAAATCTAAGCTAATGTGTTGTACTTTGAATCATTTATCACATCAGATTTGTAGCTTTTGAAGCTTCCATTATACACATATCCTCATCTGCAGATTTATCCTAATAACCCAGGTAGAGATAAGTTATTACGTCTTCTTCAGACTGTGCTTGCTTGATAGTAGACATCATCTTCATCATGGATGAAATGACTTTATTTTACCTAAACATCCTACATTCTATTAACTGGCCCTTCTTTTGTTTCAGTTTTCCTTTTGACCTCGAAACAAAGCACAGTTCTTCCTTTAGATGTTGTGCAAGAGTTATTCTTTCTCTTCTGGGTTTTGGGACGGGTTTTTTGATTTTTTTGTTTGTTTGTTTTTCTTTTTAAAAGGAAAGACATCTAAGAGAGTTCTTATACAAGCACAATACTCTGCAATTAAAAGCAGACCACTCTGGTGAAAGCACACTGCTATGCTAAAAATATATTGAATTTGAGATCTGTCAAACCAGTAATATATTTGACTCTGCGAGAAACATCCTACATTCCAGATACACTTCTTGATTAGGCCTAAGCACAAAAACATTCAAGTGTCCTGGGGTCCACCACTCTTCAGCAAATCACATGGGCATATGTTTCAGTTCAGAAGCCAACAAAATATAAGAATATGCTGAAAATTGAGTATAAGCCTGAAAGTTGTGCTGATAGAATTGCACAAAACTGCAATTTTTGGCTCCATTGCTAAAGAGAAGTTGTATGTAGGAGACAGGTTATTATTTGTTATGCATATTAAGTAGGTGACTCCTTAAGCTTTTAGCTGCTTCCAAAGTATTAATTCACCAACATTTCACAATTGGGTATATTTTCTGAAGGGCCAGATCCATATGCTAAGAATTATTTTTTATTTACTGTTTCTATACTAGATAATATTTATGCTATAAAATACATACTTTTTCAAAGACTGTTGCACCTAGATCTATATATTCATTGCCTGATTAACATTTTTATATTTTACTTTTAAAGAAATGTATTTTTAAATAATTTTTAAAATATTTTAGTTATTATGGCAAAAAACCTATTAGTTAAAAATATAACACAGTGCATATAAAGTGGACCTTTCTTTCATTTGTAGCCCAGTGTGCAGGAAGCTCCCATCAACAGGTTTCTGCTCTGACTGCTCCCATCTGTGCTCTCAGGAAATGACAGGTTGGATAGGTTGACAAGCAACTAAACTCTTAAAAGAGGGGAGAAAGCATTCTTCTGCCAAAGAATTTTGAAAAGAAAAGCCAAAGTGTTGGAGACATCCAGAGAGTTGTTTATGTTTAAATAAATGGCAGAGACACAGATTCATGATCAGAATGCAAGTAATTACTCAAAACTGCACAGTGCACTTACTTCCTCAGTCCTGAACTGGGATACTGAAAGATATTGCTTTTTCTACCACATCATGCACCAACAGCATGTACATTATAAAGCTTCCAGAGGTTCAATAGTCATTCTGTAATGTAATCAACAGGAACCAGTCAGAACGTAACAGGGGTGTAATCACCACTAGAAAATTTAATAAAAGTGCCCCTTAAAATAGACAATGCTGACTTTTCAAAACATTCCTACTCATAACATCCTAGAGTATTTTTCAGAGCAAGAACAACTGTTAATTGTTAGTTTAGCAGAACACTATTGCCATTGGTCTTGATGTTGCAATGAACCTTCATCAAATAGAAAACAGGTAACAAAGAACCACACAGCAACCCATACTTTATGGAGAGTGTTTTACAGGGATACACTACAGCAAGTGATCTTATAATCTTTCTTAGGCTCTGAAAAAATATTAAAGCAAGGATTTTTGTACATATAGTCATATACAAATTGGAAATCTAGAAAAATGCAACAGCAGATCAGAACATTAGTCCATCTCCATAGCTGTTACCATCAAGGAATGCACAAAATACCCATCATTAATCAATGAGGATAGTATCTCACAAGTCACAGGTTGTGTCCACACAATTGTCTTCAATAGCTATTCATTATCCAGTTCTCTGTTGATTTCCAGTCTCTTTTTAAATCAGTTTGTACTTCAGACCTTCCAAAAAAAGGAGAGACACGCATTCTGCAGTTTAAATTCTGTGGTTCAGAGGGGAAAAAAAATGCTTTCTTTTTTTTTTCCCCTGTCTAAACCTACCAGGTCATAAGTCCCCACTTATCCCCTCTGCAGCAATCATCTTTGTATCCACCTCTACCAGAGCACTTCCCACATTCTGTGCTTAAAAGCTCCAGTATGTTCTGCCTGCCCTTTTATAGAAAGTCATCTAGGTACACTACACTGTCTTTGTTTTTTTCTGAAGACTGTTTAGTAAAGAACTGGACAAATAAATAGTTCGAAATCCAGAGTAAATTACAACTCTACTTCTCTCTTCAGAAGCTGAAGAACTGTTAACTATGTTCTACTATACCACACTTTATTAATTCAATTTCTTATACCACAGCAGCCTTCTGGAAGAACTCTTTAAAAACATTTGGAATTTATCACCTCACCTTCCTGTTTTACTGAATAATGTTTTATTAATAAAAAAGGTTAACAATGACTATCAAAATCATCTATTTGGGGATAAGAAATTTCAGCCTTTTTTGATTTTGCCTTTTAAAATGCTTTTCATGCTCAGATTTTTCTGTATTTTCTCCAACATTTTTGTAATGTTGATATTGCACTATTTCAAAAGCAATTCCTATCACTGATTTAGAAAGGCATACTAACGGTTTTCATTTCTTTATTCCCGTTCCTTATGTCTTATGCTCTAAGACATTTCAACCTGTAATTAGAAAACTGACCTGCTCTGACTAATGACAAAAAGAAAACAACACAGAATACAGGACAGGATAGGTTTCCTACTTCTGAAGAGTAAACATGAGTGGCTAATTCTTCTCACCACACACATAAAAAGTAATCTTTGAAATGTAGCAATGCATTTTTAGCCCCTTGAAAAGAAGCACTTGCTTTTACAATACAAATTTAGTTTAAAGACTTGACTATCACAAGATATCACAAAAGTCATGAATTTCACCAGTCCTTTTCTCCCCAGATCCTCATGAGTATCCTTCAAGAGAGGAACAAGGTAGTTATCCGTTAAATGGGTAGGAAGACTTTCTCTCAACAGACATACTACTTCATTGTCATATACTCTTACAAATGTGCCCAATGTCAAATTTTTACCTTATCTGTAACTGTTATATTTATTTTTAACTCATTTCCTAAATGGAAATACATTTAGGAAACAAGGAAAGCTGAATTTATCAGAACTGAATATGATACATTAATATGGCGTAAGTAATTAATTGAGGAGTATTAAATAGAATCTATTGCTACCATCCTACTCCAATCCAATGCAGCTCACAGACAGAACATGCATTTCTTAGAGTGTAAAAATGTTTTTTTCCTATTTAGCACATATCAGGAAGTCAACATTGTAGCCATCTTCTAAAAAAAAACTCTTTGGGGTGGGGCTGAGAGGCCTAATTTTTTTTTTCAAATATACTGATTTTCTCTAGAGTCTGTTAAAGACTTGTCACAAGAGAAACAATAAAGAAAAATGATGCTCTGAATTTTATCATCATGCCCTCATGTGCCAAGTCCCCAGACAGAAAGACATCAGAAAGGAAGGTTCTTACTGATTTAATACAATGACTAGGTGGAGAAAAAAAATAGAACAGAAAAAGATTCTCAGAATCTGTAATCAATACTAATATTAGGGGGGAAAGGGTAAAGGACCACATCCAAACCAGTACTATAAAATAAGGTCACTAAGATACTTTTTGTGTATATTGTACCATTAATTGATGTAAATATACATCAAAAAATCCTTCTAATAATGTAGTAAAAATTACTCTAAAAACTGCATGGTATGTTCTAACTGCTTTCAACTGTCAAGTAAGATGTTCATGATGAGATATATGTGAAAGTATGTATAAACTTTTTATTTTTTCTTTCTTTGTAATATATTTGTAATTATGACACTACCTAAATTCAGCTTCAATAACATAACCAAAATCAAGGTATTGACATACAATATATTGCTATATATCAAGAGCTGAGCAGGCCTTTCCTTTTAGTTACGTAGCAGTGATATGGTCATAATTGACATTTTTGTCACGTCATTGTGTTAAGTCCCAGTTTGTGCTGCATAAATGCACAGAAATTCAGCTGCATTTCACTGCTCTCTTTACGTTACCTGCCATTTTACTTTCTGCTCTCTTCCTCCCTGTTTCTTCCTTCCAGGCTTTCATCACATGTGAGAATTCAGTGTTTATTCTTCTGCTTGTTGATAGGAGAAAAAAAACGAACTATAGTGTCTGTACACTACATGGTCCTGAACAAAAATCAGCAAAACTGCAATCAACATCCAGATAAGGTCCTCTAGTTTCATTCTGAATATGAAGCATAATTTAAATCACAACACTAATGCCGAAGTTAAAAAGAAACAATGCACATCCCTCAAAAAAAACCCCAAACCCAAAAAAGCCCAGAACATTTTATGAAATGACAGAATGAGATGTGATTTATGCTGTACGCCTAATTCTAATTTTTCTAGAATAGATTTGATAGGACACATCAACCATATTAATATTCAAATCTATCCCTTTAAGTATCACGCAGTCACTAATCAGAGCTGAAGGGGACTGAGCTTTTCTCACAGTATTCATTCTCATTTTGAAATGACTTAATTCTGAGCTATTTTGTATTCAAAACACTTTTCTTTATGTGGCATGTAACACCTACAGTTCAAGTAGTTAAACAAACAGCACCTAATTTGATATTCTACAAAATTAATTTCAGTGGAGCAGCTGATGAAGAACAAAGGGTTTAGTATTTTATAGGTATTTCTAAAGCTTGTCCCTCCAGAATTAAATCTTCACAGCAGTCACTTCATAAACAAGATTCAGGGTTTTTCGAGGCATTACTTACATATGTGGTAGAATATATTTCACAAAACACTTTGTTGTGCTGTGGACATATAAGCATATCTTAAAGGAACTAAACTAAGTTATTGACAAGCAAAGATTTCATCAGAGAATTATAGAGCGATTGTGGTACACAAAACCAAATGGAGTTCCCATCCCCACAACATTCATACACTGGTTCTATTTAGTGGCAATGTTTGCTTCACAGTTATCACCTCTCACCCATCTAAAACTATCAGCTAAGCTTTTGCTTTTATAACAGCCCCTTTGAAGCTGTATCTACTGGTTTGTCGAATTACCACCATTTACTGATTTCCTGTATTTCAGTCTTTCTTTTTTTTTTTTTCATTTCTGATAATAAGATTCAGCTCGTCTTGTCACACTTGAATTGCCCAAGATAACCCTTGCTTTCCCAGGACATTGGTTATGAACCAGAATTATCAGAATGCAAAGGGAGATTTTTTTCCAAGTCCCATTCAAAAATCTGGAGTAGCAGGATTTTTGCCTTTGAATGTAGAAATTTAAAGCACCTACAAAGACAGACAGAACTTACTATAGTAACATGGAAAAAAAAAACAATATTAATATTCTAGTTATTTCTAGCATTTGAAAACCCATTATTTAGTCTTTTTTGTATACTGGGCCCAGCTTGAAGACACATCTTCCCATCAGCTTCAGACAGCTTTGTACAGAGCTCCCAGGAGCGGTGCAAGGTCCTCCCTCTTTCTCAGCCACAGCAGCACTCTGAAAATGTGGTTGCACATCTGTGGAAGAGAGCTCTTATTCGTCAGCATTTGTGTTAGTCACTCAAGTGACTCAGTAATGCCCTAATGTATTCAAAACAGCATGAGGGCACAGAATAAGAGAAGCCTGGGCTTGGCACTACCAGAGAACAGAGCCTCTGAGGATGGCCATGACAGCAGTTCAGGACAAACCTTTCCCCACTCCAGCAGTGTCTAAGCAAAATTCTTCTACCCATACAGTTCAGAAAAAGGAGCATAAACTCACAAAGCTGAGCTAGGAGGAGACTGAGAGAAGTATGTTTACAGGCAATTTATGCATACAACACTTACACTAAGGTCACTAATAGACCCTTGGAGCAGGTACCAATGCACACAGAAGCAGAAGGGCCAGCTTGTCTCTGAACTACATTTTCAGACACATTAAAATCTAATTGAATATATCAGTCCCACCACTCCATATTTATTTCTGATTCCACTTATACAAAAAGATGAGTCTTTTTGGCAGGAGTTTCTCCCTCCCTGCTTTTCCACATTGTTCATCAAATCACAACAGGTTTCACTACTGCAGAAGGAAATCGGTAGCAAGCTCCTTCCAAATCTGAACAAGACAAACAGACCCTTCTAGAACTTCCTAATTTCTCAGTATGATCTACAGTATTGGCATTTTTATATCAGTCTCTGACATCTTCTCTCTTGAAACCCACACATTTCACCCACTTTCTCTCCCTTTTTTGCCACGTCTACTTGGCCGGAGAGCACAGCATTCCATAAAGCTCCTTACATTGTAGGAGGGCAGCAGCAAGCACAGAACATATGGCAGAAGTTAAATGAAACTTGAATAAATCTTTTGTCTCTGAGCTTTTAGAAGAAGAAAGAATTCAGACGAGAGGAAAACAGCGGTATGAATAAAAGCACTTATTGCTTTTTGAGCATGTCTTCTACCACATTTCCACCTTAGAGTAATCCAGTCATTATACTTCTACTTTTCACTGAAGTTACATAAGCCTCACACTCCTGTTCCCTGATCAAAGATGTGGGCCTGCATGGATACACTGTACTCACCTCATCCTATGAATTTGAACACTGGTAACTGTCCCTTCAAAAGCCTACCATCAGCACTATGTAAAGCCTTTCATACAGCAACGGCAATAAATTGGTTTAGGAGCTATAAACCACTTGAAGGAGAAAGAGACTTTCCTAACAGCCCATACTGATACCCATCTTCAGTATATTCCTGTGATTCCACCCACAAAAACAGGCCAAATTTTCCATCAACACCTTGTTTCTTCCACAGGGAAGCCCTCTCTTTTGTTGAGGAAATCCTGCTTTGTTGAGAAACAGCTTCTTCAACCTTCAGTTCCTCATGTAAGAAGTGTCTCCCTTTGAGTTCTTTTTCCCATGTTATTCTTTTTCCCTTATAGATTGTATATTAAATCGTCAGCTCAGTCACAGAGAAGCAACTTTGTGCACAGCTGTTAATCACTCCAATGGCAGTGTCCCTTCCATATGCATACCAGTGCTCATAAAAAATGCTGGAGCTATCTTGTATATTTTCCACAGAAACTGGGAAAAGATACACATCATCTAATACAATAATAGGAAAAAAAATCCTCCAAAAAACATTTCTTAACCTATTTTATGATTTGACTGCTCTGTTATTGATCCTGCTTTATACTTACCATCAGGGTGGTCAAACCCTGTCTGTGCCACTGGTCTGGTGCCAGATACCTCTACAAGCCACACACAGAGGCACATAACTGCAACCTCCCCTCAACTGTGTGCTGCACTGAGTAACAGGGATCAGTGCCCAAACACGGGTTAAGAGGATTGACAAGCATCTGACAGCTGTTAGATTTCACAAAGTTTAGGTGACAATGCCTCTCACCCACCTTCCTCACCTGTGTGACCAGAGCAGAGAAGTGAGGCTGGTTGGTTAGACCACGTTGACAAGATAAATGCATGCCCTTGAAAAAGCCCCAATCCTACCGACGTCAAAAACCAATGGATTGGGTCCCCTGTCAGACACAGAAAGCAGACATCTGCTTCACTACAAATGCAAAGAGGAATTCATTAAGTCAAGCATAGTCTTATTCCAAACTAAACACTATTAACATTTGAAGTGCTTAAAATTTTTACTAATGTAAATTCCCTTCAAATTCCCTTGATTTCCTGTGTTAAATAATGATAAATGTCCAAATCATGAATTTTATTATTTCTTGTTCTTTTATTGTTAAATTTTGTTGAGGCTTCTTGATACTTTCCCTGTGCTGCTTCCCCCTCCCCACTCTATGCATTTCTCCCCCCTGCTGTGTGCATCTGCTGTGTCTCTCTCTCACTTGCTCTCTCCCCGCTGTGTACATCAACTATTTCTCCCCACCACTCCTATATGCATGTTTGCAATCTATCTCTCTCCCCCTCCTGCTGAGTGTATTCACTGCCTCTCCCCCTCCCCCAGTACGTGCATCCATCCTGTATCTTCCTCTGCCACTGCAGTGCACACAAGCCTTTTCTCAGCAACTCCTACTGGCATTCATGCACACCTTCCTCTGCCTGTCTTCCCTCATGCCCTCTCCTCTTTTTTCATCCCTCTCTTTGAGCATCCCTTATCCCTGCTCATCTTTATACTTTTCTCCCTTCCATCTCTTTGATATTCTGGTTTCTTCACTCTCCTTATCTGCATCACCCTTCTCTCGGTCTCCTCTTTGTACCATTTCTCTCCACTTCTCTCTGATCTGTTCTCACAAATTGATTCTACAGGAAAAATGTTCTGCTCTTGCTTGTGTGCAAGCTCGCATTGCAAGCCATTCAGCACTGTGTCAAATCTAATGGTAGTCAGCTTTATTTGCAAAAGAATTCTTGCTTCCTACCATCAGGCACACAGGGTAAAGTCTCCCAAAACACTTTCCTGTCCTTTTTTCCTCATATTACTGCACTACAGGGTTCACTTGCATGTAAAGATTAAGTTAAGATATGCCTGTGCATACCTGCCAGGTTCTTAATGGCAAAAGGAAAGGCTCTATTATGACACTGAGCCTAACTGCAGTTAAGGTCATGACAAACTAAACGTGCATTATTTGGTACAAAACAGCTGGATAGAAACAAATTCAAATGCATCATATGATTTTCATTTCTCTTTCCAACTGATGTATAATGACAGTGCCTTATTTAATGATCAGATAATTGACTCAACTCTCTTCCTCTTTATCAGCAAATTTCATCAACTTTCTCTTACTTTCAGTGTCCAAGTAAGTCACTTGAGGAAAAACTTAAGACTGATCACAAAACTCATCCTTAAGGAACTCCAATAGTGACACCTACACAACTCTGCACTTTCTCACTCAGTACTGTCATTTAGCTAATCACTTATATTACTTATACAGATCCCCAGTTTTCCAATTTTGACTATTAATATCCAGATATCCAGTACAGATAGATGATGTCAACCACACTCCCTTGGTCTAGAAATACATTAATTTTAGGAAAGATATCCTTTTCACCTGGCACAATGTACCATTAGTAAACCCCTGTAGCATTTATCCCACTTTGCATTATTTTCAAGCCTTAAACAATTATCTTTTCTGTAAAATGTCTCCTATTGGCTTGCTAAGGCTTTGTTTAGATTTTTCTTTTTGAAACATACATAATAGACTTGCTATATGCCCAAATCTACTTATTTTATTGGTCTTACAATAACATGTTCTTCAATAACATGTTCTACAATAACTAATTCTTTTACAAAGTCCAGGATGAAAATTCTGTAGTGTTTGGGGAAAAAAGCAGGTAATTTTCACTTTGGTTCTGCTGACTTCTACTTACATGTCTAGTCTGCTGACTTCTACTTATTTAAATGGAAGCCTAGTCTAGTCACATTTCCTTTATCACTTTTGTTCATCATGGCCACCTCTGCAGTTACCTGGTTTTTTTGTGATTACAGTCCTAGGCAGTTTGCTAACTGCCCTAGACCTCCTCCAGAGCATCTTCTTCCACTCTCTGGGAGCCAGAGGAGCACCCAGGCACAAGCAAGGCTACTGGAACTCCTGAACAGTCTGCCTGTTCAATCTCCTGTTGAAGCATTACAGAGTTATTTCATAGGCAAGGTGTTCTTGGTTATGTTACTCCCACATATCTGTAGTATGTCAAACCTAGAAGCACTACCCAAACACTACCAGAGTCTTTAGAGAAGGAGTATATTCATGTTACTGGCACCCACATAATATTCCCCCACCTAAGTCTTGCTCAGGTTTTCTAGATCATCAGCTACTTTAAAACAGATTGGAACTACAAAGCTCCCACCTGTCAGTTCTAACCCTGAACTTGGCTGGATAGTTTCTGCTTCGATTTTTGTCAAAGTCTTCTATAATTGTGGTACTTTACCAGACCAATTGGAAGTACTTCCACAGCTCCTGACAAATTACATTGAACTGTATGTGAGTTGGCAAGACAGTAAAATATTCCCTGATATTAAATTCGATTTGCTTTTCTTCCATCACAGAGGGCACTGCTAATCTCCTTCTTTTCTTTTTAAATGAGGCAGAACTTCATATTCAAATGCATAAACACACCTGGTTAACATTTTGTTGTAAATAAGTAAATTTAGTTTTAAGAATGCATGATCAATGTCATTGTAGCAAGAGGAAATTTTGGCAGTTGCACAAAGGGATGAACAATTCAGTGCTTCATATATGACCTGGGATTGAGAAACAGGCTCAGTTGATGAATACTTCTGTGAATGCGATCAACACAAAAATGAATAACATTGCCACTGACATTTTTATCACACAGTTTGAGTGTTGACACTCCAAAGAAATAATAAGAATGGTCCAAAAGATCAAAGTTCCTGTCTCGGGCTTTCTGCACTTTCAAGGAGATTATGGTACGTCAATTCATACCTGGTTCAATATTTGGAAATGTTCTTTTTCTTTCTTTATCCAAAGAACTTTAAGATTCATCTACATGACACTGTGCTAATGAATAGATTCTACAGAGAATGACAAAATAGGCAGGTCCATACCTATAAATAAAAGCTTAATAGGAAAACTAGGATATTTCTAATGAAAAGCACCTTAGAAACATGAAAGAACAGTGAAAAATATTATGTATATTCTTTTCCACGTAAAAATACCTGCAATATTTTTGTTGCCTTAATAAAGTTAAAAATTCCATTTGTATTTCAAAGAATAAGTCACCACCATATCCCAACTAGAATAAAAGCAATTTTACATTGGTCATCTAGAAACAGGTCAAACCAGTTTGAATTTCCTGCTTCTTTTGCCAAACAAACGTTCTTCATTTGAGAATAAATTTCCATGCCCTGACGGAATAAGCAGCTCACAGGAGAGTGATCTGACAAAAATGACTGAGGCTCAGGATATGAATGTAAAACTGATTGCTTGACCTGCTCTGTAACACAGCTTGTATCATGCATATGCACCTGAGAAGCTATAATTATTTGCACATCTTCTGCCTGAATGACTGCCATCCTATCTGTAATAACTTTACCAGTTAAATCACCATCTGTTTCACAGGCTTTCTAATGTTTATATCTCCCTTCTCTGTCCTAGAAAAAGAACAAAATTGTTTTCCTGCACTGTATGAGAAGAAGTATCCCTTCACTCAGCTGGGAAGCTGAGCTAACATATCTTAACTATCTCTATCAAACGAAGACACAGATTTTAGCATTCAGATGAAACTAAATGAAACCCACCATCTACTTCCCCTATAGAAACAAGATAGAGCTAGGAACACATTACATATTTTTCTTCCTCCTTCTATCCCATCTGGTAAAGTTTCTTAAACAATTATGTAACAGGTGATAATGGATGTACAAAAAACAGAACACTGACATGTACCAATAGAAATGATACAGCATTTACAAGGACCCCAAGTAGGTCCTAGGTCAATACAAACAGAGGAAATTTGGATGTTCCTAGATAAGTTATAAGCTTTGGAAACTACAGGATCTTCACAGAATTATTAACTTCCATACTGCTATTCGATTCTTCATTATTAAAAAAAATAAATAAATAAAAAAAAATACAGCAAACCAAACACCCCTCCCAAACCAAATCAAACACCAAACAAAACCAAAACCAGAAAATCTAAAATCCAACGAAGCCACATTGACCAAGCCTTGCCTGCAAAACTCAGTGAAACAGGAAACATGCCCTCACCATCAGGAATGTCTGTAATCACATTCCTTACATTTTTACTACACAATTATAAACGCATACAATGCTGGCGTCCGCTACAGGTAGCTCAGAGATTATATCTGTGCAAGTCAGAGACTTACAGAAGTCTGGCAGGAGGGGGATCTAAGGGAACCTTTGCAAAAGATGTATCAATATGGATTTGCAGAAGAATTCTGGAACAGTCAGCTCCCAGGACCCTGGATTAAAAAGTCAGAGTAGAGATCATAGTGACTATATATAAAGTCTTTCACACTGGACAAGATTAGGATTAATCAGTTTGTCTCTCTTTATGCCTCTCCTGGCCATAGTCAGAATCTTTTGGGTTTTGTTAATGCTGAAAATAGTGTTACTCAATTAAAATAACAAAAACTCATTAGAAATCAACCACTTACAAAAGGAGCTTCTGTTATGCTTCTGTGTGCTTCTCTGTTATTCAGTTTTACTGACACAAAGAAAAATTACTTTTGTTTGTCATAGTTGTTTGTCATAGCCTGCTCCCTTCCCTCTCCATGACAAGCAGTTCAGAGAGTTAGCAGTATGGTGCCATCTATCAGGAAGCACAGAGGCAAAACAATTGTGAAATCATTCTCCCAATGCACATACACCCTTAGTCATCCCCTCCTTCCCTCCCTCTCACATACAGGCCTCTTTTGTTGGAGAGATTTAGTTTGCTGGGAACTGCACCCCTATCCAGGGTGGATAAAATTTTCAAGTAAAGCAACAACTGAGCAATAAGCCTTTCTTATCTGTACCAGAGTTCTACCCTCTTGAAACTGATAAAGAGCCTTCAAGGCATTTAGTTGTCAACCTGCTTTAGGCTTGACATTCATTGCTGCAATACTGAACTATGCTGGCAGAAAAGCCAACAGCCCAGAAAAGGCTTCCCTGACCCCAAGCAACACAGGACAAAATCGCAGAACGTCATGGCAATCTCAAGAAGGAGCCCTGGGAGCTCACATGGTCCTTCTCTTGCCCCAATGCATGCTTACCTACACCTGCCCTTTCACCAGCCAAAAGCTACCTAGCATTTTATTAAAGGTTCTCCAATAGCAACATCTTCACACACATCTAGCAATAGTAAGTTCAAGTTTGAGTCAACTTTACCAAAAATATTTCCAAGCAGCCAAGCTAGATTCAAAGTTTTCAAAAGAAGTTGCAAAAGTTACCTGCACTAAAGGGAGGGAACAATATAGAAAGTAGTTCGGAAGAGATTTTGACCAAAATGATTGAGAAAAGAAAATGTACTCAATAAATTAAAAGAAAAACCTAATGGAAAATCAAGAGGGAAATTACTACAGTTCTGAAGTTTTTTGACCTATTGCCATAAGATAACGGGAGTTGTTATGCTACTTAAAAAAAATCACAGAGCGTTCTCAGTGGAGAGTCCCCTGGGACTCTGAAACCAAAGCAAGGCTCCCACACTAGTATTCTAGGATCAAAAGCAGGGCTCTGCAACCTTTGAGATGTTAACCTCTCTTTTTATTTTCAACTTCTTTTTTAATTGCAAGACCAGCAGCAGGGATAGTATCTTGGGCATACAGACTTTTATCCTCTCCAAAGAATAGAATTTCCAAACATTCAAGAGGAAGCTGGAAGCTGGCAATGCTTCTCATCTGCAAAAGGAAAGAATTTACGTACAAGGTCGGCATCTTCTTGCTGTTAAAGCAAGCAACAGCTGAAAAACTCGTCTTCATGAAGCAACTCTGCTCATCTTCCTTGTAGTCACCTTCAAAAGTCGCCTAAGATTTTGAAGAACAGGGCACTGAAACAAATGTTCAGTGTCTTTTAAAGTGTCCAGGAATGAATGGGCTGCCAGACTCATCAATTTTTAGAAACCAAGGTGACAGAACTATCAAAGAACCAGAGAAGTAACCACTGCGTTTCCTTGCCTGACCCTCTGTGATGATGTGCAGAGGAATGAAGGAGCCAAAGGCCTTATTACAGGGAAAGCACACTTTGTTCTTGTAGCTTCCAAAACAAAGCAGAATGATCTTTTCCAATGCCGCGGAAGCAATTCTACCACCAGTGTCATTTTTTCTGATGTCTGAGCTGCCTCCTTCAGAAACATTTCTCTGCCTAAACACAAGTAGCTGGTAAAAAGACAGAATACAGGTAGCTGGGCTTTGATCCACAAACCCAACAGCAATTCTTGTTAAAGGAAAGATGCACAATGAAAATAATAGTGATGGTCTGCATATGCTCATGTTTATTTGCTGTTGGATGCAAGTCCAGATAGGGAGGCAGCTAAGCACACCATCCATCTTGCAATGATAAGAAGCTCACCGCTTGGAAGGATGTGATGAACAGACACTTTGAAAACCTGACTCCCTGAAATCTGGATATCACTTTTTTTTTGGCACTTAAGTGCCCTGAATGATTATTCCAGCTCGTTTTCACAGTCTCATAGGACAAAGTCTGTCTGAAACCTGCTCTGCCATTCCCACTGCCCTTCCACCCACTCCCTCACAGCAGTCTTGGCCTTCTTTCTCCTCTTTTGTTTCAAGGGTTTTCTCCCCCCCTTCTTTTGTTTCTCAGACATAAAAAGAGAGAAAGAAAGATGATGGTTGACCTGAGGAAAGGATCAATCTAGTCACTGAGAGAAAAGAGGCCTGAAGTGGTCGCCAGTAGATGACACAAACAGGATGATCTATAGTGTTAACTGCCCTGACTACCTGTACTGCAACAAAAGAACTGTTTAAAATAATTATTCCGAAAAAGTGAAATTAAAATATGACATCCAAGCACAAATATGTAGGGAATAATACAAGTACAAGTTATCTGATAGCAAATTCACTTCATTTAAAAACAATTTGAGCTCCTTAATAAACCTTCCACTTTATATGAAAATTTTAGAAAATGTGGATCAATTCTTATACCTGTCACGTCCAGCTACAATACCAAAATAATATAATGATGAATCTATTATCAGAATGCTGGTAAGCTTTTGCTTTAAATGTGTGCTATAGAAAGCCTAATTTAAGCTAGTTTAAATTTGAAACAAGAAACAGGTGGTTGTGGAATTAGTGTTGACACGTTTTGCTTCCTGAGATAGTAAACTAAACATAACAACCAGAAGGAAATAAAAAAAAAACCTTTTTAATAAGAAAAGATTTTGTAAAATAGACATGTAATATAAAGAAGAATAGTTATAGTTACAAGTGCAACATAAAAATCTGATACTGTAAAAAAAAATCTAAGATTTCAGCTGTCATTTTAATTAAAGTATTTTACCTCTTAACAGACATATCAGTGGCATAAAAGAACTTGAACTGCATTCTGTTCTCAATTGCCTGTCATAACCTGTCAGTTCACAGTGAGATAAAATGAAATGGTATGCATAAATGCTGAAACAATAGACCATTTATTAATCAGTCTGCTTTTTGAACCATTTTCTATTGATGTATTAGGAAATCTAATTTTGTTTTACATACAGAAGCATGTATAAAGTCAATAGCAAACACTATAAGAGCAAAAGCATTTAGTGCTTTTATATACGGTATAAACTGCTGCTGCAATTAAGGTAGCAGATCTACAGAGAAACAACAGTAAAACAGTGCCAGGTATTAAAAATACTAGGAAAAAAACTATTACAGATGGCATAAGATCCAAAACATTGAACTCTAATTTTCTCTCTTGTATATACCTCACCATCTTAACCCTATAATGTAAATCACAACTTCCTAAATAATATTACACATATACTATGCCTACTCCTCTTCACCTACACCTAGATTTGTACAGGTACAGCTCTGTCTATATTGACAATTATAGGTCATGTTCATTTGCTACTGTTTTTGTATACTTATGTTACTTTGGTTTTATTCATTAGGAGGTTCATTTTACTTTTTTGACGAAGTGGCAGAACTTTGAAGAAAGCATTGGAAGCATGAGAGCTGTTATGCAGAGTAAGATGGCATTTCACTGTGCATGTGCCCAGTTGCATCTGTCCCCTACCCCTGTACTGACAGGACAACCACCTACTTCTCCCTTGGGTTTATTTGACTTGCTATAGAAGTTCCCTTCCAGCTACTTGTTGAGACAACCCTGTTTCTGCGGAGGTCACGTGGTAAAATGGGAAGCAATGAACTGGTTTATGTGCTTACTTGCTTAGTTTTTTAAAGATCAGTCACCTTTAGAGGATGCTGGGCTATTTTTGGCCTTCGAAACTAGAAGCAAGGCATGACCATAGGCAACATTGAAGCCAAGAATCTCACCGAATTCTGAGTTAGCCAGTAGCCCTTTATAAACCTCTTTCCCAAAATATCATGACTCACAGATCCTGGGTCTGAACTGACCCTGCTGTCAAAACACCCCAGAACACTCCCTTTAACAGCAGCACTGCAGGGAGTTTCTCCCAGCCTGACACACAGCGTTTGTGAGGTATCCAGGCAGCAACTTCAATTAAATATCATTTCAGCAGGAAAGACCTCTCAAGTGTAACAAAGAAGATATTACAATACCTAAACTTAATCCTTTTTACCAGATTGCCCTACCTTGCTTTGGGTCCATGACTTAGAGTAAGAAGTGACTGCATGCAATTTTCTGAGGAAGAAAATGACTGATGACAGCATATAATACTTTAAGTAAAAGTGAAGGAGATAGTCCACTATCACTTTGTTAAGACAAATAGCAACAATCTTTCCTTAAGAGGAAAGAAACCCCTTTGGTAAGCAATCCTCTCACTTCAGATGCTCCCAACCCAGTGAGGATCTTTATATCCCTCCCTTCCTTTTGGGACTGAGTTTTCCCTCATGAGCAAACACCTACTGCCACCACCTTCCTGTCAGATGCTTTTTTGGCTGAGACATGCAGAAGGTACCCTCAGAGCTGAGATGCCCCACAATGCTCTCCTTGTGATTGCCATGGCTTGTTAAAGCAGGTAACAGCAATGCCAGTGCTCAAGGACTGCCTGCGTTCCTGACTTTTCTTTCTTCAGCAGAAGCAAAGACATTTCAAGGGAATAGCCATTAATAGCAGATTCCTTGATTCACCCTGACTGGCTGTTAGGGGCCCTGAAGAATTGATACCACAGCCATGGAGACAGATCCAGAGACCATCACATCCCCAGTCACTGACAGTCAGTGGCCTTTCCAGAAATGTCAGTGCTCACAACATCTGAGAATCAGGAAAGAAAATGTAGAAAATCCTAACATATAAATAAAGGGAAGAAGCTTTCCTTCCCTGCTTTTACACCAGATAAATACTTAAGTGCATAAAATTGAGGTCATGTAGAATACAACACTATTATATCAGACATTTTAAACATTAGTTGATGCATCTTTTAAACAAACAAATGAAAACCAACCCCAAAATTCATTTGCATATCTTATTTTAAATACAGCTCAGTTTCTGTAGTGTATATACATATGTAACTCAACATAATAAGCATGAAAACAGCAGTATGTTTAAAACTGTATTCACCACATGCCCCTGACTTCATTATTTATTATTAACAAGCTAGTTTATATTGATTCATACTAGTTCTGTCGTGGCAAGCTTCAAAGTTTCAAACATCTGTCTCTAGGGGGGAAAAAGCCCCCCAAAGTAAAAACAAAACCTAAAACATTCAGAAAGAATTTTTCCTTTTATCCTCAAATACTGAAATTACCCTTCAAATTGTACTGCCTTTAGACTTGGATGGTCAATATTGATTCAAAGTTTTATACTCTTTCACTGCATCACAGACAAACAAGGGATCTTTCATTCCTTCCCCTGATTTTCCTGCTGTTAGATCTAACAAACCACAAAATCCCAGACCTCAAACTCTCCAACATTGCACGCCTGTAGTTTTGCACTGCCTCTTAAGCAAGCCCTTGGTTATACAGCTCTTTTCCTAGTTCCTAACTTCATCAAACAACAGTAAACCTAAATAATTCTATTGACTTCAGAAGTCAATTTGGGGATTCAATGCAATTCTGGATGAGGGTCAGAGAGGGGAGAAGGGCTACAAGGGGACCTGGGAACCACAGTGCTCAATACAGCATACTGCACTAGAAAGCATTCCATGATTAGGAATTTTAAAGCTCTGGGGAGCTTTTTTGCACACGTACAAGGTACGTGCTTTAAATAAAAGAAAAGCTGAATGCCAAAATGCCTAGAGGGTCAGACAGGCTCTTTGTGAACTACCAGAAAGAACCAAGACACTGGAAGAACAGTCAAGTGCCACTGTGAATGTTGCTGTCAGTTATTAAGCAAAGAAATAACACAACCTGCGCAGCAGAAAAGGCCTTGCTTCAAAATGGATATAGCAGCTCTGAGTATTTACGGGTATCCCTAGACAAACCACCTCTCAGCTTGTTAACGGAGGGTTATATGTCTTGGCAGGTCTCTGGAGACTGTGTTGCACAGACTGAAAACATCTTCATAGCAGTTTCAGCTAATAGGCCTTTCTGGTTCCTAATGGCCCCAAATAGATCTTTTCTGATACAAGCATTTTGCTTTCAGCTATCTGAAGCTTGGCAAGTGACCTATCTCCAAAACATCAGCACAGATTATTTACATGTGCCTAGTTTGGATAAACCGGTCAATACAGGGTTTCTTAAATTAAAATAGGTCTGGCAAGAAATCACATCAAACTACAGAACTTCAATACAAAACTACAGAACAGATAAATGGATCCAGTTATCATCTGAATGGCCCAATTCTCAGTGGCAATTACCAGCGTTGTTTGAGCAGGGTTGGCATCCTTCATACCTTGTTCACAAATGACAAAAGAAGCCAGCATTATTCTAAGAAACATTATTTCACAGTCTCTCCGTAACCAAAAGGATAACCACCATAGTTTAGAAAAAATAATTAATCATAATTTAGAAAAAAATAAAGAAAAACCAAAACTGCACCCCAAACCAGCTTATTTATACATAGGTCTCTATGGGAAATGATTGAGGAAAAAAAATCTGCACTTTAAATAACTTATTCTGTAATAAATAATGGGAGCATAAGTACATCTCTGTTCACAATTAAAAAGCCCCAAGAAATACTTCTCTGCTGGCATTTTGGGTAAAATTTTACCAGAGTCTTCAGTCTGTCTAATTGCTATGATAGCATACACAGCCTGCCTCAAAGCATGGAACATATGGCATCCTCAAAGGATTTGGTATCATTTTTTCTTTAGAACGTGCAAGTCAGTTGGTCATTGTTATCCCTCTGTGGAATTACTCAAACAGCTGCTACCTTCCAACTAAGAGGTAAGAAAATCTTTGTCTTTTTTGTTGCTGCTAATTTCACTGACACACTTCTGTCATATAATGAGAGTGGGTAATATGCTTATAATGCATTTTAATGTTGCATATTTGATCCATGGTGTAAACAACACTTTCCTGAAGACTGGCACCTACAAAAGGATGCATTTCATGTTGCTTGCAAAGCAATCTGAATCACAAGACCCAAGTTTAAAATTGCAAGAAACTAGTTTAATATGTAAACCTATATGAATAATGATACATTGTTGATATTCCCTCCTACAGAATCAAAAATGTGACACTTGAACCCACTTACAATGCATAAAATGTGTTGTCTTTAGAAATATTTTAAACTCTTTATCATCAAATAGATTATTTCTTATAAGATGGTTCTTTACTTACCAAATAATGATTTGCTAAAATGTATTTTCAGGTTATGATTGGAAAGTAGACATGTCTAACAATACCTTATTTATTCTACATACAGCAGGGTTACGAATTTCATAGTTTTCTGAGTTCTTATCTTCCACGGTTCACAGATCCCATCTCTCCTTGATCATCAGGGTATCTCCCCAAATTGAACTTTTTTTTTCTTTCTATTCTTTCAAACTGACAAATTTTTCATTCTCTTTCAGAAGACTAATGAAATAATAAGTAAAGTGAGAAACAGAACACACCACCAGAAGATACAATCATAAATGACTAAAAACCCAAATCTCACAAAGTAGAGGAAAAAATGGTAATGAGAAAAGGAGATAATAAAATCATGATCGTGCATCACATGTGAACCATATATGAACATCACAACCTCACGCATGTGATGGGAGGGAGGAGGGAAAAAAAAAGGCAAAATCAAAAGAGCTGCCCAAATTTAAAAATTAAGTCATAGGAATGTTCTTAAAGTAATCATCCTGAATCTAGCAAGACAATTGCCCAAGCTTTGTTTTCCCTACTTTTTCCTTCTTTTGAGTCTTAATTGTAGCTCACTTTCTTCATTACACGTATGACCTTTTCCAGTCATATGGAGGAACACTAATGAAAAAGTGTGGAAGAACATTAATGAAAAACAGTTAACAGTTTAAAGTTTCCAGACTGCATGACAACCGTTATTTTTATAGGCTAAAGACTGCAGCCTTATTACAGTTTACTAATAAATAATTCATACTATTATAGAAGAAGTGCATAAAGTTCCTCCTGATACCTCAAAGGCTCACATTAAATCATATTTTCAAAAACGTTATGAATTCCAACACCTCTATATCAAAGAACAACCTGTTCTGAAAAAAAGAAAATAATTTTACTAGATGTTAAATGCCAACAGTACATTCTTGGCCCTGCAACAGATGCAGCAAGCAGGCAATACATCACTGGAAAACACTAACTACAGTAAATTGTACAAAATGACTCAATAAGGAAAGAATTCACAAAGCATCCCATCCACAGTATACAGCCAGTGAGAATCTTTCCATTAACTTCAAAGACTTTTAGATAACTGCTAACAGACACAGATCAGCAACAGTGTTGGTTTAATATGATTACCTACCACCTCCTGCCCCCTTCCACTCTCCCATCCCCCCGCCCCGTTTCAGATGTAATGAGAAAGGCAGAGAACATACAAGTTAGACGTATGTTAACCTCAGCAAATATAACTTTCAACTATTTCAGAAGTACCAATAATTCAAAGAATTTATTAGAATTCATAATACTCTGGGATACACCCTTTCATGGTTAGATCCTGTGCAAAATTCACAAATATAAAACACTTCAAAAAAAAAAAAATGAGTGTGATGTGATGCACCATTTTTCCTAGACTTTTATAGCTTCTCCCATTCCTATAATCTTATAGAAAGACATTCATCACAATTTTTATGAAAAATATCTTTTTTTTATCAGGGCTCCTTCCCACAAAAAAAAACCCAGAAACTATTAATTTTTTCTTTTCCACTTACTAAAGTAGAGCATCCTTAAGAACATCAAAATCTTTTCACTGGGATCTAAGTTACCTTGAGAACAGACACACATTATTGGCCAAGACATGAAACAGACATTTTTCAATTATTTCAAATTTCAGAAGTTATAAGAGATAACCACGTATATACACATGCACATTTACCTTACACGCATTGTATGGTAAGGGTATATTCTTGTCTATAAGCCCATCATCAGCTTGAAAATAAAATTACTAGTGAGGTGACAGTATCATTCCCTTATGGCAGAGCCAAAAAGTTCCAGATAATTATCATCATTTTACAATTTTCACTGATGGAAGTCAAGAGTTTCCATGGTACAGAGGGAGAGATTTTCTTGTCAAATCATTTGTAAGATCTATTTGAAAGAAGCTTTACTACATACTTTTCCAAGCATTATTTGCACTTAAGCCTAGTAGTGTAGGGAAACCAAAGACATTTAAACAATAATACTTCAGGCAGTTTGCCTGCTTATTAGGTCGTGCAAGTTTAGTTAACTTTGAAAAATAAGTAACCACAATGCACCTATGCACCTTCTGAAATTAAGAGCTTTATAACAAAGTTTATCAATCATTTACTCTACTGCCTTAGTAGGCTACGTGAGCTCTAAACAAAAAACATGTTACACGTAACACATGGTTACATCTCAAAGCCTGCATAAAAAACAAAACAATGAGCAGACACGCACAGAGATGACAGCCCCGTCCCCTAAGTGTCCTCCTTCTGCCCTATAAGGACACGTTAGGTTTTGGTCTCCCCTGCCAGAAGCCACGCTTTTCATTTTTCACCTGCTTCTAAGCAGGGGAAGGAATCCCTACTCAGAAGTGTGCCTTCTAAGAAATAAAACGAAATCAAACAAGCGTTTTGACAATTCATGAAACAAAAAGTCAAAGCTAAAAAGCCGCAGGCTCCTCCAGAAGTGTCAGCAGGCTGGGATGGGGTGAGAAGAATTTCAAGACTTCAAAAGACAGTTCAAAAGCCAAATCTCTTGTTCCCCAAGTGAGTGAGTGATGGTCTTTCATTGCTGATGACACTGTAATGGCCCGTTCACACCTTCGTGAACTTTCTTCATTAAGTGCCAGCAACCTGCTAAGCAAATGGATGATCTTCTTCAGTGAATCTCAGAGCAGGGGACAAATCTTTCTTTCAGCAATGTATGTTTCAGCAGTTTCATCCCCTTCACCATCCTTCTTCAGCTCCCACCTCCAAAACTCATGCCTTCTTCTGTGTTGCCATCTCCAAAACTACCCTTGAATGTATGAATGATTTTAAACCACAACATTCAGCAAGCAAGAAGACAGTAGGATAGGACTCTTAACTACCCATCTATAGGGCTGTGAGATTGCAGCACAGAAATTCAGCCTGCTCTGATCACATACGGATTGCAGTCGGTACTTCTCTCATGTATGCAAGACATCACCCGTAACTTCCCAGGTTACGCACAGAGAAAAGGAAAAAGCTAACACCTCCCTTTCTTACATATGGCTCTAGCATATGCTAAACAGACAGCAGAATGGTAGAGCGGCAGACGAGGAAGTAAAAACCTCTGTTTCAATCTATGGAGTGAACAGGATCTATTCCAGCAGTTTAATACCAGCCGTTTGTCAAAATATGGTAGACTGAGCTCCTGTGGTAAAACGAGGTAAAGATTTAAGGGATGATCATCTGGTTGACAGCCTGCAAGTCACACTGTTAGTGCAGTTACTGGCAGGATTACATAGAGTCGTCAGATAGAAGGAACGCTGTTCTCAGTTAAAATAAAAACATAAAATTCTTAAACCTATATTATTACCCTGCAGTATTAGAAAACAAGGAAGTGTTTCTGATCTGTGTTTCTGAGAAAAAAAATGACAAAGTTGAGAGAGAGAGAGATCTAGGCTAGATCATGGCAATGGTACCTAATATTAAAAGGCAAAATACTTCCAATTTTAAATTTTTTTGGTTTAAAAATTTCAACTGTTGGCTTCTTTTTTCCTGAGTTGGAAGAAGTAATCCACTGATCCCATAGTGAAATGGCAAATGATATTTTACTGATGTTTACTCATGTTACTGAACTCTGGATTTTTACCATGGGGGTTAAAACCAGTTAAAAACATGCCTAATGAAGTTTAGACTTCTGACAGTTTTTGTTTGCCACAAAGAGAGGGAATGTTTGCAACTAAAGAATTTATTCTCACTTTACAGGCATAACACAGAGTTGTGGGCTCAATCCCCTATGTGAAGAGATACTGATTTTGTGTTACAAGAAATAAATAATCTGGTTTTATTATAAGCAAATTGAATGTAGTGGAAAAATAGAGGGTGGTGGGATATTTTTCTCTTCTTTCATTTAATTCCAAGAGTTTTAGGTGCCTCGTGGAGACTGTAAGGTGAAAGGCCCCGTCTGGGCCCGATGCCAGGAAAACATCGCGATCAGGACAGGGAAGAAAATATATGAAAATGGAAAATACACCCTAGTCACATGGCTGGCCTTTGTGTGTGGACAGACTCCCCTGTTCATGTACAGAGGGGTACGTCATCAATCAATCAGGAAGGAGGGTGACACCCCCTCCCAAATTCGAAAAACTACCTTTTAAGGTAAAATACCTGTTACCTGTTGAGTATTTAACATCTTAAGTGGCCAAGAGGGTACAAAAAGGGCACGTTTTTCAAACCGTATGTGCTTTTCAATGCCATGTGACTTGGGATTGCACCCAGCGCTGCAATAAAGGATTTCTTGCTGCAATTTTCCTTGTCCTGCAAGTATTTTTTGCCGTTTAATAAATTGAAAGCAAGGATTTTTCTTACAGTGTGCTCAAATCACAGTTCTATGTCTGGTTACCTGCAATCAGAGAAAATCAGGCAGGTAGCAAAGTACTACAAGCACTGTGCCAAACCTAGAGTACCTGATAGACATACTTAGCATCATCCCAGCCCATACTGACATATCAGCCAGCTTAAGAATCTGTTGAGGAAGAGTAAGGTTTTTCTACAATGCTGATCAAATAGTCACTGACAGAGATGGTTTATCCTTCGTTGGAGCTCCTCTGATCCCAGAAATGCAGTCAGGATCTTTTCTTGGCCCAATTCTCTCAAATAAACTGATCCAGACTGTTAAAATGAGAGAAAGAAATCTATTTTTCCCCCCCTTTTTTCCATAGGTTAATTTTCTAACAGTGTAGTGAACTGTAGCGATTCATCAAGCATCAGATTCGAAAACCAGTGCCTGGAAGGACAAAATTCCAGTAAGAAACCCAGGAGGCATGAAAGCCATCCCCAGCAGCAGCAAGCCATTAGAACACTCTGGTCCTTTTGTATAATCTTAGCCTATGTCCAAAAGGTCAGCAATTATGTTGTTAGCAGTAAGCAGAGAAGAGAGGAAATGGCAAGGAAGACAACTACTAGAAGGTTTTTACACAGCCTTTCACAACAACCAGTGAAGTATTAATTCTGCCCATATTTTGCATAGGCAGGCGTAAAAGTGATTTTTATAGCTACAGATTAACAATTAAACTTAAAAGCACTACAGAGACACTTTAGTACAGAGCACTAATTTGACAACTTTAGAAGCAGCAAGTGGGTTCAGATGAGGAGAAAGATTTGAGTTTTTATTACTAACTTGGGTGGGAAGCTAAAAAAAATTGAAAGCAGTCTGACAGATGCCAGAGAAGCAATTGAACTAAGGTAAACTTGGAAGTCCATAAGAGTTGTACGGAAAGCTAAAAACAATTTTATCCCAATCCACTGCTAGCCTGTTCACCCAGAGGGAAGCAGAAAGTTTTGAAGCCCTGAGTCAGGGAAACCAGGTGTCCATCCACAGAGCAACTTAAAAACCAAAAGTTTTAAACAAAATAACTGTACACCTTGCTTCAAAAACCATAAACTGCATATTCCAGGCCTCAAAAATATTATGGTCCTTACATTAGAAGCAGTGCAACTTATGGAAATCACTAGGCTACCTAGCTCAAAGCTTCAAGTAAAAATAAAAAAATAAATGCCTTAGCTTTTAAAAACAAAGAGAACAATTGCAATGTAAGATCTCACAGAGTTAAGAAACCTGTCTAAGATCAGCTTTCAGGGCTTAAACAACAATTCAGAGAATACACACCACTACAGATCTCTACAGGATACACAGCTTTGTTAGTGGTACCATGTCTTGAAGTATTTCCCATATGAATTCTAAAAAATAGCATCAGGGTGGGATTCTGTGTTTACTGCTTCCTAGGGGTCCATAATTTATAAATGAAAATATAGTATTTGTTAAAAATGAAGAACCAGATCCTTCAACTTGTCTCAGGATCTTAGGCAGAATGACAGTTCCTTCCTTGCATCATTAATTAAAAAGAAACACATCTCCTAAGATGATACTCTGGCTCAGCTATCTAGTAATCTCATCATATTCCAACTGCATTCTCTGTTTCATCAGCACAAAGAGCCTCCAAAGAGTTTGCACAGGGATAACTTGCAGCTATGTATATAATGTCAATAAATGCTATACCAAAAATGGACTAAATCCAGCTTGCTTGTTTTCAGTTACCTCTCATTCTTCTTAGCTTTTGACAGCAAACAGTAGGACAAACTTTGATTTTTGTCTTTGTAGGGCCTTTTTGTTTTCTTTGGTTTTTTTAATAAACTAAAGCATCCAGATATAGACATGATATCACAAAATGAACACATTTAAGGGCAATAAAGTATTTTGTAGAATCACCTATCAGCCTAGAATTGCAATTTTAAAATCAAAGTTACGTGATAACAATTCTCTGTAAATATATAAAACTACCGGGAAACCATACTTAATTGAGCAGAAATGTAAAGCAGCTCACTTTACTGTACTCTAGTGATGTCAGATAACAAAGATTAAAAAACATAAAAAAGTGTATAAAGGGAATACTGGGAACAGTCTGGCAGAAAAGGTGGAGATAACTGATGGAGACAGAGAAAAGGAAAATATATTAACTTAATTTTCCCCTTTGACCCAAAATCTATACTAGTAGTTATAAAGACAGACAAAACTGAGTGTATTTATACACCTTAAATAATAATATACTAAATAACAAAATAGTAAATAAAACTTACTTGTGATGTCAATATCAGAAACTGAACTGGAACTGTAATAAACTGGAACAGTGATAGATTCAGCCCACACAAAAGTGTGCATATACCTCTTCTTACTGTTTCCATCACTAAACAAATTCATGCCCAGTTATATGTAGTCACTAGTCCCAGTTGCTGTTAAAAATCCACACATCATCAATCAAGCTCAACTGCTCACACAGAATGTATTATTGGAAGGTCAGTATAACACTGGACAGCCAAGGTAATGTTGATGAGAGAAAGATTATAAAATAAGTTTGACATTTTTATGCTAAATCAATACTGAGTGATGTGTGGATAAAAAAATTAATTTATCCCAAAGTGATAAACTACCACTGCTTCAATCATTGCACAAAACAGCTTGGGCAGTTATCCTCACATTTTCCACAACAAATCTGTGTCCCTCCATAGGCTACACATAACCTATTCTGTGCAGAAAAGAACTTCCCATACACTGCAGTTTGCAAGTGGAATAAATCAATCTCAAATTTAAGCTGATAACTGCTACATAAATTAAGAATGGATTACCATAGCATTCAGACAGTCATTACTAGCTTTCCTTAAAAAAAAAAAGGCAGTAATCCTACTACAAGACTTTTCAAATACAAAACCACTAAAATCCATAAAAGAAATGTATTAGCTCTTTACTAGACAAATTATCAAACAACATAAAAATCTCTCTGTAGACTACTTGAATACATACTTTACCTAAGCCTTCTCCATGGAAAACTTCAATTGCATCAGTCTTATGTTCACACTTGACTTGCTTTGTGTACCATGGGTCTATACTACCTCTCAGCTGGAAGGTCAATAAACAGTTGAGAAATTATCAAGAGCAGCTTTTTTAATCATGTTCCAGCACAAAGAGTCTAGCATTTTCAGTCTGATTCAGAATTTTGACAGACTTCCTAAGAGCCCGACAGTGGTTAGGGTTGGTTTCACCTTGTCCTCATACAGACCACAGAAACTTCACAATCAGGTGCTACACCTCAGCTGAGATGCCATAGCTGAGAAATAAGCACTGGACATGACACACAGAGTATGTTCAGCCAGGAGATCAGGTCCTTGGTCCATTACGTTCATGTTATTGCTCTGCTCCATATAAGCATAAAGTGGATGACCTCCAGGTCAATACAAGGCATGCCAGAGCCCAAGATCTCCATAAAGGCACAACCAAAGACTGTTCATACTCCTTCTTTCATATGCAGTGTACTAAATCAGTCTGTAGATGCACTAGATTAGAGAGAAGAAAAAATATTATGTTGAAGAAAATTTTTTTTCCCCCCGATTTTCAAATTGTGATCTGTCAAATGTGGTTGTAGTTATCCATGCACAATATGAAATAATTTTTAAAAAACCCTACAATGTAGGTAGAGGAATATCACAGAAACTTATAAATTACCTTCTGAGAGAAAAAAACCAAAACATTTATGTTGAACATACATTGTACAGAGAGTAAGGTATGTCAATATCAACTAAAGGAAAGGAAGAACTCTGACGATGACCTGAAAGGACTATAATTCACAGGTTGAAGAAAGTGGGTTACTCAAATATAGTCTTACAGAACATGTCTTAAGACATTCTCCAGGTAAGGCTGCTAAAAGCAAACAAATAAAACAACACAAACAAACAAAAAGCATACTTAAACCAGACAGTTGCCTCAAGTAACAGCATAAAATCAGGATGATCAAAACATAAGAGTTTCTGTTAGACTTCAAATCTTTTCAAAAATATATCTTCTCTAGTCAGCTGAATATAAGAAACATCTGATTGAAGGAAAAAAACACTCTGACTGCCAGAAAACCACACTACCTTGATTCCCATGAATATAACTTGTTCTCCATGATGAGAAAGGGGAATGGCACAGAATTTCTGAAAACCTTCTGATAAAATTGGGATTCACGGGCTTCTCAGGCTGCTTGCTGCATCACAGGGAGATGCAACTTTGGGAGACTGTAATTAAGACCAAGGGCTGATGATCTTTAAAGGTCCCTTCCAACCCAGACTATTCTATGATTCTATGACTTTCAGGCACTGAGCAAAGTCAAGGAAGATCATGGTACTCATGTAGCTCACCATATACTGAGCAAAGCACATGCTCCGGCAAAAGCCTGTGCAAAATTGAAATATTTGTACTTTTCTGACCTAGCATCTTCCAATAAAAAATTGTTTCCTTCAGTCAGTAGAGTTTTAAAACAATTACAAACAACAGGAAAATGATAAATGCAAACTCACTCAACTATTAAGTGGAAGAGTTAGAAATAATGCTCTGCAGTCTCTGCCATCTGTAGTTGTGGTCTGTTACCACAAAATCCTTCTACTAAAATTTCCACCTGCTGCTTTTTCCCCGATTCTCATATTTCTTAGCTTCCATGAGGACATACAAGATTGGGGAGCTGATCTTGTTGGGTATAAAAAATGGTAAAAAATGGAGAACACTTTGTTTCATTTTACTGGGTTGTTTTTCAGATGGATCAGTCCCTTAATTTGGTCACTGCACTGACCACACCACACTTCTGTCAATAAAGATGAATGGTTGACAGTGGGAAGGGGCATCAGGGAGCAGCAACATCAATCTGATCCTGCCAGAACATTTTACAACAGCAAATCACAGACTTTTCATTAAATTAATTAACCTTGATTTAATTAACAAGTGAATTAAGTCAGTTCTCTTTCAGAAACGAAAACCCACGTTGTCAATAAGATCCTAGACTCATGCCAAGCTCACATCCTAAGGTGCTACATCTGCTTTTGAGCAGACACTTTAGGCAAAGGTTAGTAATATTTAACAAGGTCAGAATCTCTCAGTGTCACAAGGGCTTGTAAAATCATACATCTCTGCATCTGAAGCCCTCTGAATTCCTGATGTGAAGAAAAAAACTCATGTGCCACATCCTCCTGCTGTACATCCTCCTGTACTGCCTTTTAAGCATAGAACTAAGTGATTACTGCTAGCTCAGGAGAGATCTGCACGTTGTCTTGTGGAGGGCAAATGCACAGGGCGAACATGCAGTGATAGGACAAGGAGTAATAGTTTTGAACTGAAAGAGAGCAGGTTTAGATTAGATATTAGAATGAAATTTTTTACCACAAAAGGAGTTAGGCACTGGCACATGTTGTCCAGAAAACTTGTGAATGCCCCATCCCTGGAAGTACTCAAGGCCAGGTTAGATGGGGCTTGGAGCAACCTGGTCTGGTGGAAGGTGTCCCTGCCCACAGCATGGGGGTTGGAACTAGATGGGCTTTAAGGTCCCTTCCAATCCAAACCATTCTATCATTCTATAACATGTCACTGCAGTCCCCAACAGCCTCACATCTGCTTTCCATAGTTATTCAAGAGGTGGAAATACGATTTGGAAATTAAAGCTGATTCTTAATATAATCTTTTCTGAGAACAGAAATAATATGATTACTCAATGTTACACTTAGTAGGTTGCCTCAGGTGAGAGGAAGTGTATATCCATATATCAAGTCTGTGGATTCTCTTCACCGTCTTTTACGTTTATCTTTTACATTATGAATCCCTTTTACTTCATAATTCCCTTTTACTTCTTAGCAATGCTTTGCTTGGGGAACGTTATAATACATCATCAAGTATCTTTTATGCTTGTGCAAATGCTCATATCCTTAGTCTTAATTCTTCATTAAGACAACTATCATCTGTTGTTCTGCAGGATGGAGTTTTTAAACCAGAAATAAAAATGCATCAAAATGACCTCATATTTTAAAACTACAAGAATGGTGTAACTAAGGTAATCGCTTCTCTAGTATTCTGCATTCAATCCTACACAAAATCAATAGTGAGAAATATCACTAGACAAAATGATACAATCCTGATAGATTATGTGTTGATTTACATGAACGTCAACATATTGGGAAACATTACAAACCATTTAATCTACCACCAGAGTAGAGAACATTTAGGAATGAAAAAATACCAACAGTGCTTCATACATACAATTTGGCTTTAGGGACCAGATGTATTATAGCTTCCATATGTCTCAGCCTACTAAATGCATTTTTAATGGCAAGTTCTTGCAGAGCAAAATCTGCACAGTTGCTTGGGTAGTCTGTCAAAAGGTGAAATTTGCCCTGAACTTTATTTCAATGATGCTTCTCTATGTTCTGGGAGCCCCACAGAGGTCAAAAAAGGGACAGAAGCATCTGAGTGTTATTTCCTAACACAAACCATAATAAGCCTTTTTGGATATTCCACCAACGTCAAGGGCATTAAATATAGATTATTGTTCTTATGACTCAGTATTTCAGGTCATACTGATTAAGTATGTTGAAACTTCCCCCAGATAGTGGTAGATCATTAGTACTGGAGCACTACCACACCAATTACACATTTGTTTATCAGAACAAAACTGTTGCAAGAAATTGTCCCTCAATCAACAACACTCTGGGTGCTGCAGTTCCTCAGGCCTTTCAAATTCAGAACATTTTTTCTTGTTGTGTACTGGCTCTAAAGGGCCCAAAGACCTTCAGTGAAATGAAACCTAGCAGAGTCCTAAGTTTCACTGTAAAAGCAGAAGTTCAGAACAAACAAGGCACAGAATATTCATACATGAAAACTATTTTTTTCCAGGAGGAATAAAGGGCATCTTAAACCTTTAAATATGTCAAAGACCACTCTTCAGCATGTGTTTTGTTTCTTAAGGAAACTAAGAACAGTGAGATAATTTTGCAGTTGCTTGGGCTTGCGTCAAGCACTGAAACAGATCAGAGTTGCACTAGCATAATTACAAATCAAACACTCTGTAACAGTATCTTTAAAATTGGATGTAAGATATTTTCACTTAATACTCTTGAAGTACTATGATAGGCACAGTACCTCCGTTGATAAAGGCCAAGGCCTTATGCCAATACATGGTATATGTATTATACTTAATTTTGCTGTCTCTGAAACTAAGTATACAGGTCTGCATCATCTACAGAAAAAAAAACGCTTATGAAATGAGATATGGCTTCTAGATAAGTAATTAATATTTGCAATCAGCAAAATTTTTTTAGAGTCATGGAAGAAGAATTAAAACAATTAAGAATTAAAACATGACTGCTCAGTAAACAGGCCATATTTCTAGTGATGTGCATCATCTAAACCATAAGAATATGCCAGGTTTTGTTCTGGAGCAAGCTTTTCTGTTTTACCAAAGAATATGCAAACAACCTCACTCAGAAGTAAGACTAAAACAGGTCAGACTGAATTGAAATATGTCCTCTCATTTAAGAAGTTCCGTGAATTTAAGAGACTGCCAGTACTTAGTTTGAACATTTTGAAAACCTTCTGTGCATTCCCTTCCATCTACTTCAATCTGGACAGGAGACATGAGACTTAGTGACAAGACTTCTCAGCCCTGTCTTTGATTTAAGATGATATATGTGGTGTTATCTTCAGAACTCTAGATTCCTACAGACTTCTATATTAAAAACAGGTTATTGTGTTTTAAGTTATAGTGATTAGATTTGCTTGTTTATTCAGAAGGTATGCTCCCTGTGAGCAAATTAACTGGAGTGAAAGAAAATTGTTTTCTTGTTCACTTACCTAGACAACTCTTCAAAATTTTATTGAACGTATAACATTTTGTATTTATATAAATACCATCATTAAATTACTTTACTTTTATAGAAAAGCTTGTAGCATTTTGCTTATACAAACTGCAGGTGAACTAGTCTTGCCCTCAGCGTTTACCCTTCAAACTGTTCCGGCCAACTGGAAAAGGAAGTGTGGTGCAGAGAGAAAATACAATACAGAAGATATCCTTTTCATGTACGTAAATTCTGCTTTTTTCTCCCACTTGAAAACAATGTCTCTAAAGATAAATTGTTCAGAGTACACATGCAAAACAGGGAAACTTATCTGAACTTCCTCAATAAACTGATAAAAGGTCTGTTATTAAAGCAGTCAAATAGATTTACACAGTGTAGGAAAATGCTTAAGCAAGAAGGATTAATTACTACTAAAGTGACTCCCAAACCATTAAATTTTATCAAATGCACTTTCTTTGATCAGTTAGTTCTTGACAGCTGTCAAAATGTTAAGCTTTAAAAATATCACCAAGCTTAGAACTACCTCCAGAGGATTTTGATTTTTGTATTAACATCCCTGTAAGGTTGGCACTATCAGCTTCGCACTGATAATTTTCTTATTTTCAACAAATTATTAGTGAATAAAGGTATAAGATATAATGCAATAATGAAAGAAAACTTGAATTAGAGTTTCAGAGTTAACAAAATTATCTGGCAAATATTAAAATGCAATTCATCAGATTATCACAAGTCTCACACAGTTCCCACAGCTTCTTCCTGCTGAGTAATGACGACTGTCTGAAAGGTAACAGGACTACAACAGTTTGACAATATTACAGCATGATCACTGTGACAATGCTCATGCGATTGCATTTTGCTCAGCTATTCAGTCATTCAGGTGGGGTGCTTAAGTAGACTGCTGACATGTGAAAACAATGCTTCTTTGAACATTTTAGTGAAGCACTTATCCTGCAAATGTCATTGTTGTTTTGATCATGGTGTTCATAAAACGGTTAAGGGCTAATGGAAGCTCCAAGTGAACTCTATGCAATCCAAAACAAACAAAAAAAAGTCTCTGAAATATTATCAGCTTTCTACTGCACTATATTATAGTGTTGCAGAACAGCACAATATCCTGTGCCTTACCCAAGGCATCATGCTAAAATAACAAGTTACTCTGACTTTCCTCCAGTTTTATTCAGCACACATTATACTTCTACTAAAATACAGAGCACTACCTCTTTACAGAATTTTTAAGCAAGAGTCTGTCCCCATTCACGAGAGAAACAATTTTAAATCACCTTCTCAAGAGAGAAATCTAGGAGGAAAATGTTCTATTAAAAAATGTTTCTATATAAACTGTTGCATCTAACATGTTCAAGCTTTATTCTGTATAACAGTATTTTTCCTTGATGCACGTACACATTGATAAATCAAGTTTCTCCTAGGTTAAACCCTGTGAGAAACAGATTCATTTGTATTCCCTCATCTTCACAAAATCCATTTGGCCCAAGATGCAGGACCAGTAGTAGCCAGATTTAATAGACCAAAGACCACTCTACAATACAAAGGAAAACTACATACCACTGGAAAAGACAAATATCTGTCAATGGAAAGGTAGGAATTAAGGCCCATTGCTGAACTTGCTGAGTGAAACATAAAGACTATTTGAAAATTATATTCTCTAACTATGAACAAAACGTAGGATTTTTGAGTTTACTTACAATGAGAAAGAAGTATGAATGCTTGCCTAGGACCTAACACTAAAATCAGTAGATCAAGCTGAAAGAGAGGTAATTTTTAGAAAGTCATTGTAAAATGGCTTGGGAAAAAATTCAGAATTGTTCTGCTGAAGACTACCTTACTGTCACAGTCATTTACAAGACCTGTGATAGAGTTGCCTTGTGATTCCATGCTGTAGGATCCTAAGCAGGACTCAGTGTTCCCAGCCGAGGTACCACGCAGCCTTCTCATTCCTCCAGACCCCACCAGCCCCTCAGGTACAGGCTGGTCAGAGTCCCAGTCCCAGAAGAGTGGGAAGTCTCCAAGTGCTGCCATCCCTGAGCACTGCTTCCACAACCAGAAGCTCAGTTCTCATCTTGCTTATTATGAAGACTGCAGAACAGCCCACAGGAAGCACTGAAAACAACTGAATAACAACCAGCATTGCTCACATTTAATCCAGCAAGCTGTCAGTGATGGGAATTTCACTGATTAAAAACACAAACTTGTAACTTTAATTTGGTGAAGTGACCCAAGTAAGTGTTAGAGACCTTTTTGCTTGCTTTGCCTGAAAGTTTTCCACTGAAACCCTGGATTAGGATATTTTTCAGGCAGCTGTAGTGCCTGGGTATACACCTCTACTGTCCTGCAGCTGCTGCCTTGAGAGATGGTGGCAGATTTTGCTGTAAGAGTCCATTGGCTTACTGAAGTTGCATTAGGGGGATAAAATTTGTGCACAACAAAATCTGGCTCAGTTTCCAATTTTTTTCGAAAGTGCAAAAGAAAGAATTCATCTTAATGAATGTTTGGAATCTGGCTTCCTTTAAGGTACTACACTGACTTTGCAAGATCAACAACCAAACAAATAAGGCAAATGATTACCACATCTCTGATTTAGATAAACTGGAAGCAGTGCTTTCCACAAGAAGACCTCCATGACATACTAGCTTTCCTCTGGAAAAGTAAGACTTTTCAGTCCTACATTAATAAAGTATTTGTTTTGGGTTTTTTTGAGTTACAATAGACTGCCAACACAAAATTGGTGTTTTGTCAGTAAAGAAATCCATTGCAGTACTGAATAAAAAAAAAAAAACCAACAAAACAAAACATTACACTTTAGATAGAAATTTAAAAAGAATGAAACTACCAGTTATGAATTTTTCTTGTAAAATAGAAGAGTGTTTACATCAGTAAAAGAGGGGTGGTGGAGATTAGAATTCAGATTAAGACATGACCAGACGCATGGAAGTAAGCAGGTGAGAAGTAAAAGTAGACCACATAGCAAGAAATAACTCAGAAACAAATCATTAAAAGCCAGTTAGCATCCCAAAGAGGAAAGACAGGCAATGCAGGAACAGATTGATAATTATAAACTGTGAAAAGAACATTATGATTACAAGATGATAATGCTGCATAGATGAAAACTGTTAAAAAACAGCAAGCCAACAAAATACAGAGAAAACCAAGATAAGTTAAAAAGAAAACATCTTCAGTATGTGAAAAATCTTCTGTCTGCAGAAGATTTAGCATTTACTTTCTTCATTTCTAGCTTTACACTTTCTCTGGCTCACAGTATCACATACATAGAATCCTTTGCTCCAGTGAAGAAGACAACCATCACACTTTGTATAACAACCTTTACAGTAGAATTTGGTGTTGATCTCATACTTAACAGCTCTCTTCAGTGACAAAAAGGCAGCTATGCAAGCAGCTTCACCATTCAGCCAGGTAATTCTGACTGCCGTAGCTAACGGTGCACTATTCATGGCATGGCAAATTAAGCCGTTTAAAAAAACCCAAACAAACAAACAAAACCAAAATAATATCTGCACTTCCATCCCTCAAAAGTTTAGCTCCCCCAAACAGCAAATTATATCAGGCAAGCAAAAACACTCATCTAGAATATGAGGCCAGACAACAGGATAGGAACAGGACTAACACTGCCTCAGTGGCAGATAAGTAAATCATATTAATTTAGCTGAGTCATGAAAGCACATTTGAAAATCCTAAGCATTTTCCATGCCAGCTGAAGATCTATCAATGAAACAGTCATAGATAGGAATATAATTAGAAGTTGAGTAGCTTTCTGTAAGAGCTTTGTCAAAATACCCCTCTCTGGCATTATCCATTTCTGTGTAATACAATGCCTTTCCCAAATCTTCGTTTGCGAAGCCCAGCCATGACAGTAATACAATGCCACTGGACTAAGCTCTACGTGTATTTTTGATGAGTTTGTCACAAATTAAGTTAAAGTGGGCTGTCTACATCTCATCTCTGGCCTCATTTTTACCACTACTAGCCTTCCCCATCACCTGCTACATCCTGCAGCAAGCCCAAGGTCACTAACACTCACCTGGAGCTCTTGGCAGCTGGCATCTCTGGAAACACTGGACCCTTAAAGGAGCTGAATCAGTACTTCCGGATTTTAACAGTCTTCAAAAACTTAGTATCCAGTAGGTCACACTTGAAATTTGGCCAACTTCACAGTCTCCACAGGAAGAGGATGAAGTAATTACATTTAAAGTGGCGAATAGACTTTCCCTTAGCTGCTTTCTCCCCTGACCAGGAGCTGTTAACAACAAAATCTCTTACAAGTTTCAAAAGCAACTTTATCCTCAGGCTGCTGAGGATATCAGCATAAAGAGTCACATAAAGAGTCATTGAGGAATCGGGTACTCAACAGACCCTTGTAACAAGCAGGTGTCATTTGCTTCTTTTATAGCTTCCTGTACAGCTTTGGGCTATAAGTATTTCCCGAGAACTCGGATAATGCCAGGCACACTGTCTGCAGTGGGCTACAGGCATCCACCTGGGTGACAAACAGGATGCGACAAAAATTTGTGTTCTCTTGCATAGTAGCCCATCTAATACCAAAATCTCACACAATTCCTATCTGCACAGGCTAGGCAAGCAATGAAAATGAAAGAATCCAGGGTCCTAAAGAGGCTTTTGAGAGACAGTGTATTTCTGGCAAATGAACATCTGAAGAACAGTACAAACATTTTGATACTACTCCAAAACAGCTCAAAGTCTGTCTTGAGAAGTATCAATAACAAAGAGCAAAAGCCTCCAGAACATAAAAGCTGTTGACAAAACTGTCAGCGCTGTACAGCATTTGACAAGAAATACAAGAGCGAATCTGGAGCTTAGAGGAAAGAAAACAAAATCTACCACTCAACCTGCAGCCACCCAGCACTCATCCCTTAACCCAGAACCAAGCCTGACCCTCACCACTGCCTTGCCCATGCACAGACAGTAAAAACCAGTAGACACATTACACAGACAAAACTGTCCTCATGACTAGACTTGGATACAAAACCTTAATAAAAAACCTTAATAAAAGATTTTGCATTCACTTTATACTAACATTACTAGATGGGAAAACAAAAGCCTAGTATCCTTTAAAAACAAAGCACATTTTCTTCTTGAATTCGAGACTGAAAGACACATAGAAAGGAACACTATAGAAGAAATAACACACTTCTTTGAAAATCATTTCTGGTTTGAATACACTTTCATTTCAGAAACATAAAGGAAAAGTTCATTTCATCTTTCTGGTCAATGAGAAAAGAGAGAACTGACTAATTGAAACCTTACTTGTGTTACAACTGTTAACAAAAAATTCTTTTTCCCCCTATTGTTAATAAGCAAGGAGTCCCAATTATTTCTTTGTAGGTCATTCTTTTCTTTTCTCTCTTTTTATTAGAAAAGTGAAAAGAAATTGGAGTGGGAAACAGAAATAGGGTAAACAAAAAAGAAAAGGTAGTTTTCTGCTATTATCATAAAATGGTAAAGATTAGTTTGAAGAGAAACTTTGTTGTTAAAGACCATAAGGAAATGAAAAATTGCAACCAATTGTATTATGACATCCACTAATCTCCTAAGATTCATAAATTAATTCAATACATTCATCCTCTCAGTATGAACCTATTCTGTTGCTGATTCTTAATAACTACTAGAATAAACATAATAAATTTACTTAAAATTTCAGTTACAAATCACACTCTACTATTTCTTCATTTTACATTTTCACCCTTCTAGAACATTCAAACTATTTCTTTACATTTCTATATACAACTTTTACAAGGACTTAAAAGTCCTGAATGAAACAGGTACTAAGGGGGGAGGAAACCTTTCACATTCTTCTTTCATAAATTAAAGCTCTCAGTCATTTATGTTTTTTTTTTAATCGCCTCCCTTTTTTCTTTCCCCAGGGAGGCCTAGAAGAGATAAAGCTTCTATTGCTCTGTATGGAAATGGAATATATTGAAAAGCAGATCGAAAATTTTTTCTATGCTATAGGATGTGGTTTATTTTTAGATGGTAATAGAGCTTAGCCCTAGCATTTCATTAACATAGGGTTTTGTCTGCTTTCATTTCTAAAGTTAGATCTTATTTTGGTTTGTCATTAAAATGAAGCACAGTCCTTGCCTCTCTAGCCTAAATAACATACAGATGAGTCACAAAATGAGCTTCTGTTTGACTTGCTAGTTGTAAGAAGCTTTGGGAATCTAACATTAGCCTTTTTTGGAGGTGGAGAGAAAGGAGAAGAGGTTGCTTTTGTTTGTCATTCATATGACAGACCACACTCTCAAATAATTTCAATTTTTTGTGTGCCTCCAATATAAAGTTGCAGTATTATAGTTTACAACTTTATCGTGTTCATGGTTCTGTATGGAAATCTAATAGAAATAGAGCCTTTCAAAAAACAAAACCTGTGATTTATCAGTGTTCAGCAATGCTGAAGTACAAGGGACATGAAGATTTTACGTGAACAATAACACTGACTCTATCAAAAAAATAAGAATAATCTTGAACACGAACTAAAATTTCTGCCAAGTTTCTTGTCACTATCCCGAGCAATTAAGAAGAGAGCAACATAGGAAAAACTTGCCACAAACCTTGAAAGATGTATTAACATCCCTAATTTACAGATAAGGAAATTATGCACAGATGTTATACCCAGAGAGGAACATGTACCTAACTGAGAATTAACATCCAGAATTAGCATGCTCACATCTGAATAGATATATTGCAGAGCAGCACTCAACCCACACCTGTATAATTGCATCAAGTGGTAATCTTAGGTAACAGGGTTGTTGCTAGGATCCCTAGGAATCTCTCTCAATCTGCTCCTCACTAATTCAAGCCAATGATTTGACTTTGGATGCTTTCAGAGAGAACTTGCTTGCCCTATTTGAGTGGAGAGGTTTTTAGCTCACAGACATGTTTTGAGTGGGCTTTTTTGCCTACATAGATTCCTTCTGTCTATTTGTTTCTGCTGAACCCATATTACAACTCTAGTGCACAAATGTTTGTGTTATTGCAGCTCATGGAAAGATGATGATGGAGGGCAATAGAGATGTTTTACAGCATTTAATCCAGGCAGATTGTAATTTTCTGGCACTGGCAGTAGTGACATTACAAACACTGACAAGGCAAAGCGAAACACCTACCACATGATTCAGCTTTTCAAGGCTCTTGGTTCTACTAAAACTTGCAAACCTGGTGCAAGAAGATAGCTAGTGTGCTGGAAGCACACCATTGTTCACAAACAGTAACAGGATCATGTAAGAAAAATTCCTGTTGGAACTATGTGAAGAACTTGCCATGACCCATGTTAACAGAGACATATAACACATGTCCAAGGCTAGCCTGCTAACTCTTAGTAAATCAAGTGAGGAGATCTTTGGTTTATTCTAAAGACATGCCAAAGATACTGCTAGTGTGAATGCGATTATATTGACTGCTAAGTGGCCTTCTGCACCTCTCTGAAGCCATCAGTTCCACAGGAATGTCTGCTGTTCACTAAAGACAAAAAGTAGTAACACTTCAATATGATACACAAACATGGTGAGAAAGGAAGGGATGCAAACATCAAAATGTGCCACTCAAAGTCCGCAATACCAGTTTACAGAGGAAACCTAGTATTTATCTGCTTTGATATTTTTAGGCAGTGTGTTTGCCCAAACATTACAAGGGACTCTATCTTGACATATAAACATGCACTCCAACATCCAATCAAACATTACAAGGGACTCTATCTTGACATATAAACATGCACTCCAACATCCAACCACAACTGCTGTTCTCCCTGTCTTTTCTGTATTAACAATACAGCATCTTGCATTCTGTGGAGTGCTGGAGGTCTGTGAAAGGTCCTATGTACACTAAATCCCTGTTTATTACTCTGCTGTCCTACATGCAATTTTCTTTCTACATTAGTAATATCCAGAGACCTCCAAGTTCCATCTTTACAATAATTTATCATGTTTCTAACAATACAGTGAACTTTTCCAGAAGTATCCTGTCAAACATACTGAGGAAACTTCTTAGAAGTCCATATGCATGTGCAAAGGACTTAAAAATTATGATACTCCAATTTATTATTATTTGATTCCAGATTAGTCCTAATCTTTCTTTATGTGGAAGATTTAAAAATGTAGGAAACAAATTTATTAGTCTAGGCTTCCACATTGCTCTGGATTAACAAGAGATTTTCTCAACTCTGCCATTTTTTTCTTTTCTGCTGTAATTTCCTTTATATACTATATTACAGTTCTTTCTTTTTCAGGCTGGATCTTTACAAATTTTTGATTTTAGTGTGCTTTTTATCTGCCATAAGAATGGCTCCAACATTTCTAATCATGCTTTTCTCCTTCTGATCTCTCTGATTTCCTGATTTGACATCCTAACAGTGTTTTGCAAGTGATGTCCTTTTTCCTCCATTAGCTAAGTATGGATAAATTCTATTATTAATCTCTTAATGGTGTACATAGTAAGTACATAACAGTTGTTTCATCTGTTTAAAATCCAAACTCTATCTGAAAACTACATCAGAAGATGAGAGTAAGGCCAGTAAATAATAACTTTTCCCCCTCAGCAGCATATCCTTTCTGCTACCTAGAAACTAATTAGCACAACACAATCACATATTTTCTGTATAATAAACAAGCAAGTTTTATAGGCAAAATAAATTACATCATGAAACATCAGCTACTGCATAATCATATTTTTTATGTAATGAAGTGCTTTAGGATGACCTCTGATCTGCTACTCCTTCTCTGAAGCAGTAAAATCACACTATAAAACACCTGAGGCAGTTCAAATTACTAACCTAGGTTGTTGGAGCTTTGGGCTGTTTTTTGTGTACACTTTTAAAGTATAACTTTGGTAAATGATCATCTAAAAGAATTTTTTTCTCAGAAAGATATACAAAAGAATAAAACACAGTTATAAAAATAAAGTCATTGGTATTGTCTAGCTACTATGTTAAAAATTCAATGCACAACATGAACTTAATATTTAAGTATTAAATACATATAAAATATTTGTAAAAGGTACTTTACTTCAGGCAAGTCAATACACTTGGTTTTTTATGCTGACATTTTGCATATGTGTTTTTGAAAACATTATATTTACCAGCAACATGAATTCAGATAGTCCATGAAACATGGTATCCTGACTCCAAAACTAGTTTTTAAACAAGAGCTAATTAAGTGCTTATCACTGAATGTTGAGACTCTGTGCCAAAATGCACTGCAAAAGTTGACAGCAAAGCTCACAGCATAGTAGCCTGGGAATAAAACCTGATATTCCTCTTCACAGTTCCCTGCTAATAAAGGCATTAACTTAAGAGCACATATAAAGGGAAGTGAGGACCTCCTGCTGCCTCTCTGATAAGGTGTTGGTGGCAAATGGGCAATTTCCATACATGTGGCAATTTACTAGTGTTACAACCCATACCCAAATGCCTGGAGGCACTGAAGTGCCAGTCAGGAGAACAGGATCAGCATTAACGTATAATTACAAAAGAAGCAGAAAAAAAGAAAACTGCAAAAAAAAAAAAAATAAAAAACCTCTGAATTAATGCTTCAGTGAAAGTTTCTTTGTAGATGTGTTTTTAGAGGCACAATCTGAACTTCCATTTCCTCAGAGGCACAATACTATTCACTTTTATGAAATACTAAGCCAAGGCAGTAACCCTTCTTTTCCCTATGACCATTCCTCTGAGTTTGCAAATAGCCAGATTCATCCAGAATTAAGCAAGTTGTGGCAAAAGTAAATAATCTTGTTATGAATGGAGATGCACATTGTAATAGAAACCAAAAAAGTTTGCAAGACAGTTGGACTCAAATCAATACCACCTAGGGCTTCATGAATAATTAAAAATATCCTATGCTTGCCTTACTGAGGAAAATACCACAGGAAAGAGAGATCAGTTGTCCCCTCTGTTCATTATTTATCACACCATAATGTCTGGGAACTGTTTACCTTTCTCTTTTTAATGAACATCTCCAGCTGATATTAGTAACACAGCAAATTATCTATCTCACTGAAATACAGACTTGAATTTCAAGACACACTGTCAAGGTCAAGTTCCTTTTGTTTAGAAGGCTACATATATATATATATATATATATATATATATATATCTATCTATATATATATATATATGTAGCCAAGTAGCTGTGTTAAAAGCAGCATCTAATATTACTGTAGGTAAGAGGAGGTACACTGTTAAAACTTTCAGAAGATTTTCTAGACTTTTCAGTTTGTTCACTTCATATAATTGGTAACGACTATAAATAAGTGGATTTTTTCCATGAAAAACACCTAATCAAGTTCCAAACTGTCCCCCAACCCAGAAAGTAATTGGGGAGAAAAAAAAAACCAAACCAAAACTCAACAACCAGAAAAATTAAATACAGATTTCAAGTTCATGAAACATTTCTTCTGCTTGGGAGCCAAGCAAACTACAAGATTTCGACAAAATATTTTTGTCCCTTACATTTCATACATTAATTTTATTCTGTGGCAAGAAGAAAAAAAAGGCACATACATCCCATTGCGCATGCTTAGAGTTATGTGGTTTACTGGTCTTTAATGAACAAATACATTCTCTTCTAAATTCATTAATTCTAGGCCACATATCTCTTAAAACTACTTTTTCTTTATAGGACATGTTATCTGCAGTTGTGCTGTGCAACAGCCCAAAGCACAGTCCTTGTCACCACCTGAACAGCTAACACCTTTTACTGGTTAACAACCATCACATTTTCCTAGAACAGATACAACCATATACCCAATGGCTGATGAATGATTCAAAAAGTAAATGTCTTTGCTCTGCACTTTCTAAAGCAAATGTCAGGTGGCTTTCACTGCAGTATGATGCCTACATCATCAGTACACAAATCCAACTGCATGTCACTTCCTACCCCTTCCTAAATACTGAGCCTGTTGGATGAAGCTGTGCTAAACAGAACTGTAACAAGCATGGTCACAAGTACACCCCAAACAGCCACATGTTCACTCAAGTCTTGGTGCATGTTCAAGGGAGACAGATTTTATGTTCAACATACAGAGTACACAGCCCTGTAATGTTCTCTAAAATTTCGCAAACATTTTTCATATGCAAAAGGAGTATCTAGTATGTATAGGCTTGCTTCCACCCCCTCTACTTCCTACAGTGCAATTTTTAAGGAATGAGTTCTTATCCATTAAGTATTAGGACACAGAAAAAGCAAAAATTTGTGCTCTAAGGAATTTGGCAAATGAGCAGTAAATATTTACCAGCTGCTAAGATCAGCTGGCTGTTTTGAATTTAATCTAAGTATAATTAAACAAACAAACAATCAAGATATTGGGATTGGCTTTAACAGTGTGGAATAATACCATCAAACATTCTTCTATTTTAAAGTTATACCAGCATTAATGGCAATCAATGCAAATTCTTTCTTTTACTGCTAGACAAGTAGTAGTTTTTGGTTAACTCACAACACCATAAGAGCTTCATAAGTCATTGCGAGATATTTGTAAGTATTGCTATGTGAGAAGCATTTCATTTTTAAAAAGTTCACTGTCATATCATTAAAATGTTTTGCCAAAGCAAGATTGTCTCCAAAGAAATCACAGTTTTGTCTAAATGAATATCAATTCTTCATTTAGCAAACATTTCCTAAATGAGAACTGTTGACTTTTGGTTTGCTTGCTTAACATGGACTTTTGCCTAAGGCACTTTCTTTATTTATTTAGGAAAAACTATTAAAGTTTTTCTTATTCCTTTTTTTTTAATTATTTTTTCAAGCATTTGAAATTTCAAGGTCAAATCTCAATATGAAGGTTTTCAAACTGCAAGTCATACATTACTGGAAGGTACAGATGAGGGTTTTGAGCTTTTAACAAAGCACAAGTTCTTTTCAAATTTATATAGAAGTTAAATAGATGCTAGTAAAAGCAAAGCAGCATAAGGTGTCTTAATCCTTCCAACCATTAAATTCTAGTAGAATGCCAGGCTTCCTCTAGATATGAACAGCTTGTAAAACAAACAAAAAACCCTCCGATTCTCACCCACTCTAGGTTAGCCTTATAAGAAATATAATCATTATTTTTATGAAAATCTGAGACTATTGAAATAATAAAGATTAAAATATCTTTTCACAGCTGTGGAAGACCTGAACTTTTCTAGCACATTTCTTAAGTAAAACTGGTATATATGTATGCCTAGGATTACAACTATAAAATATTACAGTACAGAACAATAAATGGCACTTAAATTCCACAGTAGTTAAATTCCCAGTGCAATAATCCACAACCTCTACAATTCCCACAGCACAGAACTACTGAAGTTTGTCCTCCACAAAGTTCAGGAAAACAGCTTTTTAACGTGGAAAATTCTGAACCAGTATGATTTTCTAGCATTTAGCTTGCACATTGTTTCTTATTTGTTTCCTTAGGACTTTTTTTGGTGACTTGTTGCCTTTACTTACAGATTTCCTGATTAAAAGTAAAAAGACAAAAAAACTCACTAAGTATTTTTAAAATCTTCCTCCCAAAAATATATGCAAATTCATTCTCTCCTTCTAAATCCTGCTGTTATTATTTTTAAGTCAATTAATTTCATATGTAAGATTGGATGAAGACTAGAGAGGAAAAGAGAAACATGCTCAAGTCAGTGCCTGTAACCGTACTCAGTGGCTTTGTTTTAGTGTTTAATTTTTGTCACTTACTGGGTATTCACTTTGTTAAGTCTTCAAGAAAAAGATAATTCAATGATGAAAGTAAATTAAAAAGCAAGTTTGACATTGACATAAAGACCCATCTATTCAGTTAAAAAGGTAAATCTAAGATGCCTTCAACCACTCAAATAAAGTATATGGGTTAAGAGACTGATGTGTCAAATGTAAGAGGGGCAGTAATCAGAAATAAAACAACATGAAGAACAGACTGCACATGGTCAGAAAAAACATGATACAGATCAAATGGGATCTGTCTTAACAGACAATTAACCAAATATTTCTTTTCAGTTTTTAAAGAGCAAAACTGAAAACACTAGAAACATGCAGCTGACTGTGGGGTAGCATAGTGTCCTAAGAATTAAGAAGTTGTTAATTCAATGCTCAAGATTAGTCATACTATAAAGCTGACATTTGATATTTTTCTTGAACACATGAGCTTCTGAGCTCAGCCAAGAAGAACAGAGATGCACAGATAACTCATCACTGCACATATAACCTCACATTAGTGGTCCCTAACAGAGGATGGGAGATGGAAAAGATTCAGATATTACCTGTTTGAATCCCAACACTAAGAGAGAGAACAAACAACACAAAAAAAAATTTGGCTGAGAAAGAGAAAATACAGTGGTGTCTACCGCATATCTTGCTGTTGAGCATTTCCAGCTGTGGTTAGGGGCTGGGGACTATTGCCCCATACTGAATACAGAAAACTACATAGATGCAGCTCATACAAGCAGTCTGATAGCTAAAAGTGAGCTAATTAGCTCCTGGGTGCAAATGATTTGGGATCCAATACAGCTTTTAATTGCATTGTATCTCCGCCCTTGGAGACACTCAAAAACCATCTGTATGTATTCCTGGGCAGCCTGCTCTAGGTAGCCCTGCTTGAGCAGGAGGACTGGACCACATGACCTCCAGAGGTCCTTTCCAACCTCAGCCCATCCGTGATTCTGTGATGAAGAAGTCACACTAATGAGAAGGGCCCTGAACACACCTTTCTTCAGAGCTTTAAGCAAAGTCCAGCTGAGTGGCTGAGTCCAAACTCAACTATGCTGCTGAGAAGCATCACTGTGAAGTAGAAGGGAGGTTCTAGCCCACCTTTTCCTTGGGAGCTGCTTTTTGGCTGTGGCTGTACCACTGGCTCCCCTCACTGTTTCACTATAGGCTATGACTGTGTCTGCTCTTCCACCACCCTGATCATCACCCTGGCCCAGATTTGCTGGCTCAAACGTGCCCCAATTTACTGCGGGCTTTCTGGGAAATCACTGGTCAGACTCTGCCCCTGACTGCTGCCTCCAGACCTAATCCCAGCCCTGACTCACCACTCAGGACCCTGTCTCCTTATTGGCATGATTGGCATGACCTTGTTACAATGCAGGGTTCCCAACCAACTCCTGCTGGTGGAGAAGTCAGATCTTTCTGCCCCCCAACAGCATAAAGACAAATTCATTCAATCAATAAAAAAAAAAAAAAAAAGACAATTCAGTGGTATATTGGCACTAAATGTCAAAAGTCCAGGTATCGAGAGGATAAACAAGACAGTATTTTTATTTTTTATGCTAAACCAACATGAGATAAGTACAACCATATCTGCAAATACAGCAGGAATTCCCAGTGCATGCTAATATGTAATAAGCATAATACAAGTTACAATATAATACAATCTAAACACACAGAGGATAAAAGAACACTAGATTTATCTGGTAATACTACAAGGAATGCAAGATAATAGCAAATGCTATATTTAAATAAATACTATATTTGGAGTCTGAAGGAGTCTAAAATACTCCAAAGACTATAAACACATTATAGGAAGAGTATAAAATTGGCATTTCTTAGCTAGGGATATCGGTAGGTATAGTCAGCCAACATCATAGTAAGTAGCAGGGGAGTAGAAAAAATATCTAGTTAACACATCAGGACAACCTCCTATTTTAACAAAAGGCTCCCTTTGATCCTTAGTGCCTCTGAACAAAAAAAAAAAAAGCAAGCATTTCTTTCATTAGAGAAAGAAAAAAAGGGAAGACTTGTTCTGAAGTTCTTCCAGAGTAAACTCCAGTTCTCAGCAAATTTAATTCCTTGGGAAAACATATCAAGTTCACTCTGATAGAACTGGTAGACAGAAAAGGAAAAAGAGATATTTCTACAAGCTTAAAAAAGAAAGTGTTTCTTTTTACCTGCACTGTCCTGAGATGTGCTCAAAAGAAGCAACCATGAGGAAAATTATAGTACTATTGAGCTTCAGACCAGCCTTTTTTTTTTTTAATGCAATGTAAATTAAACTGAAAAGCCAATTAGGAAAAATGGTGAGCTCTTACTTTTATTAGAGATAGCTTTTGTTTCATTTTCTAAGAGCCTGGAAAATTTGTCCATTGGCAAATTTCTAAGGGATAACATGGTTTGTGAGTTTTCTGCCCTCATAACTTGCTGTAGGCATGCACTCTTTATGCCTTCCAGAATCAACACCTAGGAAAGGATTATTCTGGTCCTGTCCCAAACATTATTTACAACTTTCACATGAACTTGATTTTACATGTTGTATTTTAAAGGCAGGTGTTTAAAATTGGGTATTTAAACACATGGTTGAGCTTCTGAGCAACAAGATAGGCAAGTTTTAGAGCTGCTTTTAAATGCTTGTACAAAGCCAATCTGGAAAGGGAAGGGGAGGGTTCTGTTTAGAAGGAGATCTGACATTTCAGCTGACCAGAAGATGACACACGAAAAGTGACTCCTTCTTGGCCCACACCTGTAACCATGAATTTGCCTGATGACTAGGGCTCTGGGCTGACTCCACTGCCATCCCCCTGCTGGCTTCAAATTCTTCTCATATCAAGAGCGTATTTCAGTAAAGGGGGAACCATTGTTTTTTGTGGCTTTACATGCCATTTCTGGGTTTGGCAGAATTTCTCTGAACTCATCTAAACTCCAAACCAAATTTTTCTGAGTCAAGAAAAACAGTGAGAATGAGAACAAAACTACTTCTTCCCCTGCAGCTGCTCCAGGCATTTTTCAGTAGACCTTTAGTAAAAGATCTCCGTGACACATTTTCAGTGGCACTTCACCTCCTGACATTTGACTAGACACAGTGTGAAATTCTTTACTGGTGAAGGAAGGACGAATGCATGATGAGGAATGCAGGAACAATTATGATGCCAAGGTACAGAAAACAGATGCATTTAAAAAAAGACATATAAATATCTTCCAACCTCAGAGATATGTTTGTAATTCAGTTTTGAAAACCTGAAGTGTCCTAGAGTTTGTATGCAGTAGACATCTGCAATGCATATGGAAGAGATTCAACACCTTTATTTTTACTAAATAATCAGACTAGTTCTTCCCTTTGTGGGGAAGCCTCCTTTCTAATTCAATTCAAACAGGACTGCATTAGGGGAAACAACACAAGCAGAGCTTCATATGGTCCCACTCACAAGCTAAATACAACCTGCTTAGATGACAAAGTAAGAAGCTACTTACAAGACTTGAGGCTCCAGTGCTTGGGCCATCTCAAGTGGTATCTCAATGAAGCAAAACACTAAAACCAAACAAACAAACATATAAACATCATTAGCGACAGCTAATATCCACCTCACAGTCTCAGTACTAGTGGGGCTTATGCTAGAAGTAAGAAAGTCTGGAAAAGGAAACTCCTGTCACACATGCAGTTTCTCTCACCTCACTTGTAAACAGCCTTGTAGAAAAAGAAACAGCAAACACCCCAGAGAGAGACCAAACAGGAATGCGTAGATGGCCATTTTGAAGTCAAAACAGCTTGATTAGTTTTTGGTTTTGTTGTGTGGAGTTTTGGAGTCTTTTTTGTTTGGTTGAGGTTTTTTTTTGGGGGGGGTTGTTCTGATGTTTGGGGTTTTTTTTAATCACTAAACATCAGTGTATGTGTTGGTCAAAACTACTGATTCAATCTTCTTAAGGAATTAAATGGGTATCATTGCATTTCCTATTCATGAATCCAAATTCATAGATGATTCTGAACTACAAATATCCCAGAGACAAGGAGCCTACCTAAAAAAAAAACCAAAAAAACCCAAAAAACCCACCAAAACAAAAACCAGGTCTAGTGGCAGTGTGCTATACTGTGGAAATCAAAACATTTGCTAATCTCAGCTTTTCTAAACACACATGTCCCAGCTGCCACATGCTCTCAAGTCTTCTGATCTGTGTCTGTAAGGTGTATCTTTAATATCACTGAAAAATAAAGATTGCCATTTCCCAGCTAAATGGACTGGAAGACTTTTAAAGTTTCTGGACAGAATTAGTGGTAAATTTTAAAAGGCCAAACTATTGCATCCCTTACCAGCCATTTCAATTTACTGACAAACATGCAAGTAAAACTCATTCCACCACTTGCAATAACATGAATCATTCCCACACAACACCTCTAAGCAATATTACTCCCCAAAATTCATGACAATAGAAAATTTTCAAGTGAGAGATAACCTTACATATTCCATAAAATATACTTTATATGAAATTCACTTATGTTTAGGTTTGATCACACTGACATTAATGAAGACTAAATATGGCCTTTAGTTTTTAAAATAAAGTGACTTCCTAAAATGTTACCCGTTCAAGAGATTTTTTTTCCTGCACCTCCCTTGGTTAGTCTGCTAAAGAAAAATCACTTCCTCTAGACTTACTGTTTCAATTTACACAGTCATCTCAGATTCCCCAAGGTGATGCTGCTAGATGCTGGAAAAGAAAAACTGCTGAATTAAAAGTTTTGGCAGAGAAAACTTCTCTGACTTTTTGGCAAAATGATACTAAAGAGTACAGAGTTTCATAAAAAGGAATGGCTCTTCTGAAATCTCATTAGAATCTATGTATGATTTATAAATTAGATGTAGAACATGCACTACCTCTAAATAATAGTTAATGTGCCTGTATTTAAATTTATTGTTAAATGGTTAATAAAGAAGACTGGCTTTATCTTCAGCTTGGTAAATCTATATTTTCCAATTGTCACAATCTAGTAGAAAGCATTTATTCAACTCTAAGCACTGCTAAGAAACAATATTTGCTGCCATTTTCTGACAAGAAGTGATACTGGCTGTCACCTGTATAATGTAAATAGATGCATGCAACTTAGACACACAGGGACAGAAAAGGAAAGGAGTCTATGTTTTTATAATTAATATTGTTGGGGGTTTTAAAATATTTCTTTATTAAATATTTCTTTATTATGTTCCTTGCCTTCTGCTTCACATAGTTAAATATGCTCTCTGGGATAATCCTTCATTTTTAAACATTGACAAAAATCTAAGAATCCTGACAAAAAACATTCAGTTGAAGAATGACTTTTCACTGCCACCTCCTCAGCTCATAGAGCTTCCTGTTTGCAACCTTTTTCCCTTTCCATAATTTCACAAAATCCACTTAACTACAGATTCCTTTATGGGATAATTAGACTTTAAAATCTTAAACCAGATGCATCTTTTATATTTTATTATTTCACATATATACAGATAGCAGCAGTGACCTTCAGGGTTGAATGCATGAGGAACATGCAGCCTCTAAAGTATCTTAAAAGTATACTAGCACTAGTATCTCAGGCATACATAACATGCATATGCAGATTGCCACTAAAAGGAAAATCTACCTTTAAGATTGAGTAATGAAAAACTTCAAAGTATCTTATGTTGTCTGATCTTCTAGCATACAATTTGGCAGTAGAACAACATAGTAAAGAATTCCCATTAGATAAATAGAGCAATAAACCAACAAATTATTTTATATCAAAGCCAGTTCATTATTTTATTACTACTCAGGACTAAAAAGAGAGAAATCTTACATGATCACTTAATACACCTACAGATTTGTATTAGCTTTCCTGGTCCTTGAGCATAACAATACACCTACCTGCAAGAGATTAAAAATTACTGTCAAAACATTTGATATCTCACAGTATCACACAGTGCTTAAATGGGTTTTCCTCCAGAAGTATTTCCTGAGCATATTGCAGTTGCTTGTCATGAACTTTTCCAAAGTTTCCCCCAAAATTTGTCATTACTTTCTCTACCTAAAGCCCCTTAGGCATAAAATAAAATTGCATTTAATTTACATTTTTAAAACCAAATTTATAGAACACAAGTATCACATTTTTCTTAATCATCAATATTTTTCTATAATTATGTGGAAAAATATTCACAATATTTTTCACCACTTTTAACAAACAACATGTAAAAACATTAAAATACAGTGGTTAAAAATGAAACTGAATATTACCCATGCTGCTGAGGTGTGGTTTGCTAATAATTACTGATTTTTTTTAAAGAGTGTGATCTATAGCAGCATTTTAATCTCCATTTAAAACATAAATGCATGCATGTTACTGTATTAGAACATAGAAATTAATAAAGATAACATACGAAAAGCCTCTTGCCTAGAGACTGACCTTTTCAAGCTTATTCCAGTACTTTACTTGCTCCTAGTTATTGTTCAATATTCCTTTCCCAAAAGCACATTAATAATAATAATAAAAGAAGTCTAACAGCTATGATAGCTGATTTAGAGGTTCAAATTCTTTACTGCAGCAATGAGATGGTTTTTAAAAAGGCAAAATGCCAGTCATGAGATTCTACCAGACTATTGGTAAACTACTGACAGCAGCACTACAGCAAATCAATCAACAATGCAAAAAGCTGACAAAGAAAGAAGAAAATAAAGGCTTGAACAACTTTGCAGTTTACACGCTTTTGTTGACAAATTGTGCTGCCTAATGGCATTTTATCTTGTATTACAGGAAAATTCTAGATTTTGGTGCTAGAAGAGGTCAACAAAATCCAAATAAACTTCAAATTTCGGACTACGTACAAAAAAACAAACTATGAAAAAGGCATCAAGATGGCCATGTTCCAAAACAGAAATAACTATTAAAAGGGGCCTTGGAAACAAAAGAACTTTGCTAATATTTTTTTCCATATTTTTTCAGGTTGCTATTTCTAACTAAATTATTTGCATTAAACTTGAAATCTAGCTGGGAGTTAGAATTTTCTCAGTTGACTAATTGACTTTGCCTCACATGCATAAAAACTCACTAGATTAAATTACAAGCAATCAGTGGTATTTTTCATTTGAAACAGCCTTCAGTGAGCCTCATTTATAAACAAACAAGACACAGCATTATTAATTTATTAATGGACTCAGTGTAGTATATAATGGCATCATTAATACCAAAGTCACTTCTGTTCATGTAAATAATCGGAATTCCAGGAGGGGGAAAATTAACATGACAAATGGGAGAAAATGTAGAAACCTTAAGTGTGCAAAACAATTTTTTAAAATGCCTGTTGAGGCCAGTGGCTGACCAGGTCCTGATGAGAAATGGCTGCATGTAGCTGTCAAAAGGAAACAGTGGAATTGGCCTGCCCCTCTGAATTGCCCCCATATCACACCAGTTTAAATCAACTCTCTAAAACACTGGCAATAATTAGCTTTAGAAAACATCAGTACTAAGTATGGTTGCTTATTTTTGTCAGGACCCTTGGGACTGTGCTCCATGGGTGAAGGTCACCCTTGGCTCCCCATCTCTTGGGACCTGCCAGCTCTTGCTGCTCCATGATAATTTTAACTGAAACAGACAAGAACATCAAAGTGAAAGACAGATGGTGGAGTACTGAAACAATGGATTTACGTTCACAGAATAAACAGAATTTCCAGCTACATCTGCCTATTCACACATTTAAATACTTTAGCTTAGGATGCAGGGTTTTTTAACTATATTGTTAGATTTTATTCCTTACTTGCAGTACATAATTTTACAAGATTCTACAGAAACTTCACAAACCTTTTGAGCCCACAGTCAACACTGTCTTTAGCGCCTTCATTTTAATTCATGTGCTTTTTTAATATCTATTTGCCACTGGCTTTAGGAGAGCACTTGACAGCCTGAGCCACACTTCTCTTGGGCAGACATAAACCAAAAACCTAGTTTTTTTTAAGACCTTTTTCTGTGGCAAAAAAAGTGAAAGAAGCAGAGGTGTGCAAATTAAAGAAATAATTTATATAAAAAAACCCCCTGTCAACCCAACAGCTTTCTAAGTCATATCTTGTCTCCTGGCTTGACAGGGTCCATGCTACAGGCACCAAGTCACAGACAACCATGAGAGAATGTGCAGGGCAGGGAGAGAGTGAGCAATGTAGGAGCTAGAAGAGGCTGCAATTAGATGGGGAAAGAAAATTTATAAGAGACATGAGAAGGAAGAGAAGCCGAGCACTGAAGGGCTAACAGCACAGGTAAACCAGAGAAGCTGTCCACATTCCAACAGCTTGATAAATTAAGCATTTTCAGCTATTAAAAGTCAATTGACAGCTCAGTCACATCCTTTACCTTTGGTATATTTAGAAAGGAAAATGATTCCTCTTTGTCTTTCCCAGGCACATTCCCACTTTTACAGTCCATTTCTGACCCCAGAAACTATTAATGTCTCTGTTACAGAACGCACAGCCCCACCAGCCCCACTGACTAAGGTCTGCCCACCCGCCCCCACATTACCCTCACGATTCTCCTTCAACTGCCTCAATACCCCTGCCCCATTCAAACATCTACTGGTACCTGTGCCATTGTTGAGGTTGAGGCAGAAGAGACAAAGGCTCATGAGCCCAGTTCTCAACTTTTACTAGAAATGCCTCCAAATGCAGCCTTTAAACTCTTCAAAATAAAATTTCTCATTTTATAGCAAAGATTTCAAACTCCCAGTGATTCTGTACAAAGCAAGGACAAGGCAGAAAAACAAGGATGTGCATAAAGGTAGCAAATGTCTGATGTCACATTTCAGGTTCCTAATTTTTCCAAGAACTGGGAGAATACTGTATGCACTTATCTCCATTACTGAGGGCACACATTAGGTCTTTCCCAATAAGCACAGGTTGCTTTCCTCCATTAAACCAATTCTGCAAACTTTGTAGGAACCCACAGACATCCTCATGCATGAACCCACAGACCACTATCAGCTTTCCCAGAAGAAAAAAAAAGGAAAATTAAGAAAAATTAATCAAGGCAGCTGGGAATATATTTTTTTTTTTCACATTGAAAGACGGACGGGAGCAGAGAAAGGAGAAGTACCACTGTTTATTTTTAAAAAGTCATTCTAAATTGATTTAGCCCAGAAAGTTCAAACCTACTTTCATACATTGGATTACTGTGAGGGTTTGTCTCTCTGATTAGCACTGGGATACTAGAAGAATTGATTAACATTTATTCCTGTATAAATTATAACAGCAATTGATTCTTCTCTACTATCTGCAATTGATCTGAAAGCAGATACAACAGAACCAGTCCAAAGAAGAGGAAAAAGTAGTGTCCCTAAAAAGAAGGGGAAAGTCACTGAACTAAGCTAAAGGTGACTATCAAGGAATCAACCAATTAATGTTTCCTGTGCATATCCATATATCTTTCATGTTTTGGAAGAAGACAGGTAAGGAAATGCCAAAATGAAGAGCATGAGCTGTACTTGATGAGCCAAAAGAAGGGCTTCCAATAGCAAGAAATAAGATGAATTCACTCCTATGTCACTAAAACTGAAAAGCATCTGGCATACAATATTCTATACATAACTTTTCTAGAAATTTTGCAGTTTACAAATTTACCTCCCAATGATAAATATTAAGTCTGAAAATGCTATACATTGAATAAAGGACAAGAAGCATTGAATCACAACCAAAAATATTTTGCTTCTTATTTACTGTAGTGAGAACATGCAGCCTATCTGTTAATACCCCAGCAGCCACTGACAGGAAGGAGCTTGAAATGTATCCAGAATGTGTGACAATGTCTGGGATAGGGAAATGTTTCTTGGTTAATTCCATAAGAATAATCCCTGATGTTGGTGGCCTAGATGGTTGGTGGAATTGCAAAATAATTTAGACTGGAATGTCATTTGGCCCCAAGTCCTCCTTCGAATTTGTTGCTGAATCTGACTTTGAAGTTAAATCACATCATTAGGGATGAACAATATTCAGTTAAAGCTTTGGGCATTTCCACTGATGGATATGCCCTTGATGGGCACTTTTCCTAGTGCTTAATCATTATCATATGTGAAAAATTATTCACTTCTAATATCTAACCAGATTTGTCTTGTAACTTGTGCTGTTGCTTCTCACTCATTGACTGCACAATCCTAAGAGAGGTCATATCTACTATCACCCATTAGATAACTGAAGATACCACTAAGATCACACACAAACCTTCTTTTCTCCAGATTGAATAACCCAGAGACTTTAGTCCCTCCTCATGTATCATTTCTCCAACACTCATCTTGGCGACCCCACACTGGACTCTCTACAGACATTTTTCTTGTGCTGGGAGCCCAAAGTTGCACATGGTAATTCAGCTGCAAACTCACAAATGGCAACAAAAGATGTAAAAAGGAAAAAAAAAAAGAAAAAAACAAATCAAACCAAAACAAAAAATTAATAATTTCTACCTGTTCTCTGCATCCTTCTTATTACAATGCAAAATGTGGCTCATTTTCATGACACAGATGCACTGCTGACTTGTGTTCAGCTTTTCCAAAACAATGACCAGGTCTTTTTCAACAGAACTGTGTTCCATACTGCCCTTGCACAGAATGACTCTCCAGAACTGTAAAACCACCACAAGCTTACCAATGGCTTTCCCTCTGCCAAAGACCTGAAAGAGAAAGCCATCCAGGATAAACTGGCATGTGAAGGTTAAGAGCTCTGCCACAGAAAGATGAATGGATGCTCTACCCCAGCAGTTGTAATCTTTTCTTTCACATGTCTATCTCTGTCCATAACTAAACAAGCTAAATCCAGAATCTAACCTGAAGTATAACTAATCTGCTCTCTATAATTCTGCAGCGAGTTGTTCCATTTCAATGCAAAATGCCAACAGAAGCAGATTTATCAGCTTTTGTCACTGTCAAATACTCAAAAGGTATTCAGCATTTCAAATTTTAAAACTTTATAAGGACCGAACACAAACTTTTATCTAACATACAGAGTAAGAAAGTGTAAAAGGCCAAAGCAAAATATTTATAATATGTGTATGCCACAGAGCAGGGTATCAGGATGGGAATTTGAGGATGCAAAACCCAGCCATACAATTTCTCCCCTGTAAAAATGCAACAGATGTGATAATAAGGCTAAGGATAGGAACTTTACAGGCCTTATACTCACATCCCTTCAAAGTGCAATACAAAGCAGAAGGTATACATATTCTATATGTATATTCACCAGATTACATTTATCTCCCTCAAATATCTGATGTATGTAAAAAACTGAACTAACACTTGTTACTTCAGTTCTGATTCATGAGGTATTTTACCTAGCAAGCTATTATCATTTCAAAGTCCTCCTAACTTTTTGATGCTTCGCTATGATCATAATAGACTCTATTTTAAATATTTCCAGATGATATAGCATTGCCCAGAGAATACACCAACCCTTTACAATAAACACTAATGAATCCTACTATTTAAGCAGCAGTTTCTTCTTGCACAATACTTAACATCAATTGCATCAGTTTGGTACAGCTTATTATCCTAATAATAATGAGTCTCTTTTTCCCCATGCCAAAAATTAATGAGGTGCCATCATTTTTTGATAATGGATACACTGAACAGTGTAGTTGTACTGTCCTTAAGGATGGTTAAACTATAGACTCTCTGGAAAGGAGTTTAGACCCTGTCAATGTGAATATACTCTTTAGCTGAGCAAATAGTCCAGCCTTATAAATTCTATTGCCAGCTGGCAGATTGAAAACAATTCAGCAAACCCTTTATAGAGAAAAAATATGATCTGTACAAAATGTTAACATGAAAGCTTAGCCATGCTGGTAGCATAACATATAAAATTGACAGCTGAATAGTTAGTTATGACTCCCAAGCTTCCAAAACTTGTAGTTAAATCCCTATATGTATTTTGCTGCTACACTATACTTCTCAATTAATGGCAACTTTTAACTACTCTATATGAAAGAAGCAGCGTTAAGCCCCTCAACAACAAAGCTTTTCGGTATGCACTGAAATTTCTCTTGAGTCTGTCTGAAAAGACAGTGTAGAAACATGGGAATCAAGAGAGGAAATGCAACCAAAATGTTGTTTGAAATAAAATGAAAATGGTACACAGAATATCTGAAGTTGGAAGGGATGCTGGCAGGTCACCTAGTCCAACCCCCTGCTCAAAGCAGGGCCAACTACAACATGTTGACCATGGATGTGTCCAGTTGGGTTTTAAATGCCTCCAAAGATGGAGATGTCATAGGGTTTCAGGGCATACCGATCTGGAAGTCTTTGACCACTCTCACAGTAGTAAAATTTCTTACATTTAAATTGAATAACCTGTATTTGAATTTGTGCTCATTGCCCCTTGTCCTGTCACTGGGCACCACTGAGAAGAGCCTATCTCAGTCTTTTTTTACCCCTGCCCCAACAGATGGGGTAGGGGGAATAAGAGGATCTGGAAATAATACTCACTGGTTGTGAACTATAATTTAACTATCTGCATTAGACTTACAAAAAGTATGGACAACATCCAGACAAAGGCCTTTCTCCACATACTTGTGATTAGATACCACTTCTCAACATCCAGGAAAATATATTGTATATGTATGTATAAAAATAATCTATATTATATACACCATAGAATATAAATAGAAAGCTTGCGGACTTCCTAGGTAAAAAGAAAGGTGTCATGTGTATGACAGAAATAGGTAGTACTCATTTACAGAATTTCACTCTTTTCAGTAACTAAAAAGGATGTTTCAATAATTAAAAAGATAGTTTAAGTAAAACTATCTTTCATATTTTATTGAAAATCTCTTTTGATTCTATTCTAGAAAACATGTCAGCTTCCTTTTGGCTCTTATTCTTTGTGTCTATCCAGTAATGTTCATATTTACATTTTCCAGTAAAAAAATAAATTATCTTGAGAATATATAATTACTAAAAATTACTATTTTTAACCAATAAAAATACTCCAAATACAGCATTGAACTAAGCATTTTTTCAATACTTTAGATTTTAGTGAGGTTTTTTGTTTGTTTTTCAGCAGGGTGTTTGTTTGGTTGGAGGGTAAAGGAGAGGGCTTTTAGATAGAAACTCTATTCCTAATGTAATGCTCTTCCTTTATCCTGTCACAGTATCTATATTAATGAAAAAAGCATGGCAAAAGTAGTCCACCACGCTTTGTGTTAAGGTTTGATATACTGTACACAATTTCTGGTATTTTAAAATACATTAGGATATTACAGAAAGAAGGGGGTTATATAAAATAAAGGAAAAGACATTTTGGTTTTCCACAAGAGCTCTACACTCCTGACAGATGCAGCTTTGCTTGTGCCATGACATTTATTTATGAATCTGTAGAGACCGAGGAGCCATGGAACTGTTCTGGTTAATACATATGTCATAACTACATCCAGGTAAGAAAGAGGACTGCACCCATAAATGAAGAGAGAGAGTAGTGTGATAATTCACATTGCATTTAGAACAAAGGGAACCGTACTAATACTATCAAATAACACTGCATAGAAACTTAAACTACATTGATTTCTTCAAGAAATTCCTGAAGATTTGCCGGAATGTGGTTAGCAATACAATTAGCTGGCTCTGTTCGATACGAGATTTTTTTTTTTTCAGTTCAGCTGTTAAAAAAGTGAAATTCCTTTAACAAAATCCTCCAGAGGTCAGCTTTGCTAAGAAGTGAAACTGTCAGGCTTCTCATCCTTCCTTAGTAATTGCACACTTGATGCAACTGTAAAATGTATCCGTTGCTGCAAGCTGTTCTTTTCAGTGAAGTAAAAGAGAAAATTTTCCAACTATTTGCAACCTACAGATCATTAAAAACAATCCCATACACACAGCCACCAGAAGCACGTAGAGTTACACTGTTTTCCTGACTCCTTTCTGCAAGCTTCAATTACTCTTTTTAACTTTCGAGTAAAAAGACATTCTACGCACAAATTTTAGGTTACATAATAATGCTTTGGAAGAGCCTGAACACATTTCTTTAAAGTTTGCCAAGTCTTTAAAATTTCACTGACACAATTTTTACACCAAAAGTATCAAATATTTCTATACTCATTACACTTGCCATACATTCATTGCATCCTGTACAGGTTAATGCAGTTTCTAAAAAGAAAAAAAATAAAAAAAGTAGAAAGAATAGAAATCTGTGAGGACCACCTAAAGGTATAGGAAATCAATAAAAAGTAACTGTCTGGCTTCAGACAGTTTTCAGATGGGAGAAAATGCAAACCCGTACTTTATAATAAAATATAACTACAAAGCTCTAACACAGAACAAAAAGTCTGTTTCCTCACAGACAAACACTGTGGTTCACGAACTCTGTGGGCCTCAAATACCAGGCAGAGCCATAAGACTTCTTTAAAAGCTGAAACAGGTAAAAAATGTCCAGCTTCAAACAGGACTACAAAACATTTTGGACTTGAGCAATGTCGTCAAATTGTAAGGGAAGAATTGGAACAAAGTAACTTAGATTCCATTTGCATAAAAATCTTCTAGTCTTCTTGACAAGTCTTTCAGGAAAAAAAGGACAAATAATGAGCAGTTCAGCAGCAGTCTCTACTCACTGTCACTGCCACTGCTGTATCTCAGCAGCATCATCTGTTTTTACACAAGTAAGAGACTTCCAGATCCATGTTTTTAAGAAGTGTCCCAAACTCATTTACTTCAACCATCTGAAAATCTCAAAAGCTGATACATTGTTTTTGAGAAGTATTCCAGTTTGAAATCTGCTATCTTCTACCAGCCTTTGTTATATCATGCTCCCCGTTTAAAATAAAACTAGATGATGACATTTTACATGCCCAAGGATCTCTTCGCTTTCTTGGCCTCTGCAGGACACACTCTCTTCTACCCAAAGACCACTGAGTAACCTTCATCCTCTCAGCTGCACATGCCATCGCTTTTCCCTCACCATATTGAGGAGGGTTCAAAATCCCCACCCCCCATTTCCCCCTCCATCTGCTTCATACTACGTTCATCCAGTCTTCCATCCCATCTGTCATGCCAGAACCCCGGCCACCTCTTTCGTCCCCTGTGTGGGCTTATGCACACCTGAATCATCTCCCCACACTGCCAAATCATTCTTTTCTTGCAGACTTAGAAACAAATCACTATGCGAGTTAACATTTTAGAACCAAAAAGGGGATGGTGAGGCTTTTAATACGGAAGGTAGCCGTTCATTCAAGGTAATCACTGACTGGTTTATCTTCTATAGCCACAAAGAAACAATGAAGTTGATGGTGCAACTATTCCTCTGCTCTGCCAGTCATCATCAAAGTGACTCAAATTCCACCCAGAGATGCCTGAAAGAACTCTTAAAATTGCCAGATTGATTAGTGTTTCTAGAGTTACTATACCATAGACTTCCACAGAAATGCCATTCAAAGCAAACGACCATTTCAATCAGCCAAAACACGAAAAAGACAATCAAATGTCAAAATATTTCTGGCTTACATCGCTGTCAGTTCAAGCTTAAATATAAAATAATGGTAATATGCAAAACTTCCATTCTAACAGTCATCAGTCATTGTCCAATAATTCTCTACAATTTTAAATCACATCTTTAATAATCATGTGGGAGCATGGGCAGTATCATAGAAAAAGTATAAAATAAATGTGAGTTAAAATTACACAACTGAACAACCAGTAATAACATCTTATTTAAATTTAAATAGGCAGTTCTGAAAAAGACTGGAGGAGAAAAAGATCTAACTCTTCAATGGGAAAATTAACTAACAAAACATACACATTTAAAGTTTCTTGCTCTCACCTTTATTGTAATTAGTATATTAATCAAACTACAACTGCAAAATAAGATTAAATTACGAAAAACTCTGCCTCAGAGAACTGATGACTCAATTATCAGGGTAGCACTTGAGGAAGTTAAATATAAAATATAAAATAGATAAATAAAAGCCTCCACTGCCACCTTCCTTCTCTTCTGAAGAGAATACCATTCTGAAGATATCCATCTGTAAAATATGTGAAACCTATCAAATTGCTGGGGAAAGGAAGGATAAAAAAAACGGAATGCACTGTAAGTTTGTTCTGCTGATTTTTTCTATCTAAGCATCTGCTATTGGCCTCTCCTGGAGATGGGATACAGCATAAACCTCACAGCTATTCTGACCCCCCTAGTACAGACATTCTCATGTCACATCAGGGTGAAAGAGTTTGCTTTCTCTGAGCCAAATTCCTTGACTAAAAAGAGGAAAGAGAAAGGTAACAGTACACCAAAGAAAATTTGTTTGTAGCTCCTATTCTGTGCAGATCATGGCTTGCACCCAGCTGCCTGTAGAAGCTCCCAGCAAAAGCTGACACTCGCACTACCAGGGCTGTCCTATTGTCTGCTCACACTCCAACTTATGGAAAAAAGGATGGATGTAGCCACATGGAACCTTGGAACCTAAGTTACCCTGTTGTCCTACAGCAACTTCAGCACCAGCAACACCCATACAGAGCTCCATACCATGCTGCCAATCCAAACACAGAGGGTAGGACAGCAACAGGATTCACATCCCTGTCTGGTCTAGTTCCCACCTTCTTCCCCAAGACCCCATGTCTCAGTTTAACAAGATTACAACTTTGAAATTAGGCAGCTTCAAACAAAAAGTGTGGAAAAGGAAAAGAACAGCTCTTCATTAACAAAATCTGAATAAACAACAAATGGTGCAATCAAAATTTTCAAAAGAAACAAAACAAAGTCCCAGTTCCCCAGGTGGGGGGAGGGAGGGGAAGGGCTGAAGGGAAAAACTGTTCCCGGCAGCTCAACAGCTGCTCGCAGCCAGGTGAGCGGCCGGTGGCTTCACAGCCAGCAGTGAAAGTCCTTTTTTTCCACAGGCAGTCCCAGGTCAGGCAGCTCTGATAATGCAGCCTCACGCCTCGAGGGCAGAACACCTCGCTCCGAGATGGGTCGGTCGGTCGCTCTCAGTCATCCTCCACGAGGTGTCCGGTGGGAAAAAACTTCCCCTCAGGAAAAAAGAAAAGGAGGCGACCAGAAAAAAAAAAAGAAAAAAAAAAAAAAAAAAAAAAAAAAAAACACCACAGAAAAAACCGAAAAGCAGCTCCCGCTTTTTCCCTCAGTGGAAAACCCAGTCCCCGGACAAAGGACTCCCGAGGTGTGGCCCCCGCCCGGTCATTTTAGGGAACCTCCCCGTCCCCCCGCTCCCGCGCTGCCCAGCGCAAGTGTGCTTTGCCATCCTGTAATTCTATACAGTGACTTTAACAAGAAAAGTCCTATTTTTCCTAATTCGTCCTTTGATAATGTTAATGTCACCTGTGGTTTTATGGGGAAAAAAATAAATATGGTAGACTTTTCCAAGGATTTTACTTTTTCAAAAGTCCCAAGAAAGTCAGGAAAACATGTGGGGTTACAAATTTGTATCGGCATTTATTTGGGAGGAAAAAATAGCCACTCATAATGATGGCTTAATGCTGCTTGTTTAATTGATGAGGCAAAACTATTATGTTAAGTTTTATATAAAAAAATCAAGCACTGATTTATAGCAGACATGTACTTCTGTGTATTGCTATATACACATAGCACAAATCTTTCATTTTTAAAATCAGGTAGACCAAAAGATACAAACCAGAAATCCATCATGCACTCAGAACAAAATATTATCCTGGATTTGACAACGGGTGGGAGTAACAGCATACTTGTGTTTGTCTGGCTGTGGATGCACAGCAACACAATACAATACATACTAAGGAAAATTCATCCTTGGTTGTAAAAAAAAAAAAAAAATTATTATTCATATGACAAGTTAATTTTTATAGAGAAAATAAGATAATTATTTGGGCTTTTTAGAAACATGTGTCTAGGTGGTAAAGTCCATGACAGATTAATGGGCAAAATACAGGCAGGACAGCTGGGAGTTTACAGTAAATGAAGTATATAACACATCTGACAATTTTTCTACTGCACATAGCACATATATACATATATGCTCATTTACAAAGCCCTAGTGGTTGAATTAAATTAAACCATTTTCTGACTCATAAATTGGCCAATTTTAAGAAGCTTGGCTGTCAGGTCTATTTTAAAGAAAGATTCATTAAGCGGTAGCCTCCATTTCTTTCTTTGCAAGACAACATGAGATGCAGTTAATGATTTGAAAAAGAATCTGTAGGCTGCAACTAATGATCCATTTGGGTCAAAGTTTCTATTGAACCTGTTTATTTCCATTTACAAGAGATTTCCATGTCTTGTACAAAAGACATTTACATTTCTGGGTGGATGTCCTTTCAACGAACAGCCCACTGGATCTGCTGAGACTCCATATCATATGAAACTTGCATATCCCAAGAAATATACATATTTTTGAATGTCCTAATCAAAGACTCAGATAGTAAAATTGTATTAATTTGATGATATAAATGACAGTGCAATCTAGTACTTCACTACTTGGAAAGCACTTATTTTTCTGAAGTTATTTTGTCTTTTTTATACACATGGGATAAGTGTGGGAAACCTGTTAGATACCTAGTGGTTTTGAATATATTAACTGATTCAAGGCAGAATAATACAAAGCTGGTTACATAATAACCAAGGAAGAGAGTTATGATGAGGAGAAAAGTGTTGATTAAGCTGGCATAAGCAGCTCAACTATTAAATGCAGATCCACAACAGAAACACAGTTTCCTACAACTCCAACTAGAGAACAGACATTGAAGTGATCCTGAACTTGCATGGGTGGAGAGGGGAGGGTAAGGAGAGCTGTAACACAGCAAAAGATCAGATGAAGCAGAAGGGTTGCTACTATTTTTACTAAGTAAAATACAGCAGGTAAACATTTTCCCATTCATTTCTAAAGTCATATGTTCATAGACACACCCGCTCTGAGGAAAGGCTTTTGTTTTAAGAAGCCACTAAATTTGCCATATCTAAATGCTATCACATTGCTCATTATGTCTAACATCACATTTTCAACAGATTTCTTTAACTGGGAGCCTGGTTGGCAAAGCAGCGTTTAATTCTGTCACCTTTTCCAATATTCTTCAAAGCTACCTGATGAAATAACACCAAAATTCCTTAAAAATCAAGTTTTTATACTCCTTCATTCATTGATGTTGCCATCAGATATCACATATATATACATATGTACACACAGAGTCTGGATAAATTTCACACCAATTTCAATGTCAACATTTCAGCCCAAAAACCCCACAAACTTTGCTACAACACTGCTAACCTTTTTACCTTAGTGAAACCAGAAGCAGAAAAAGCAACAATTTTAAAAACAAAAATGAGTCTAGAAGCCACTTGATAAAAGACAGCATTTGTTTTGATAGGTAGATTTCCTACCAGATTGTTATGAAAAACTTTCTGCAAATAGTTTTGGGGTTTTTTTCAGAGGACATAGCTCTGTGCCAAAATATGTCCTTTCAAATTTTCAAAGCCCTCCTCAACTGATAACTCTTCTACCCAAAACAGCAGCTTGTTCTGCTCTAGAAAAATAGATTGCATGTCCCTGTGAAGCGTAGTTATTTACAGTATCAGATCAAATGTGTATACGAATCGGTTCCAATCTAAGGAATCTGTTCCAAGTAGGCAGTTTTCTTTCCTGACAATGAAATAACTGATGCAAAAGAAGCAGTGGCAGTGGTAGAGCCTCTTGTTTACTGAATAAACAGAGTTGAGTTAAAGGATGGCAACTCTGTCAAATCACAATAGGACAGCCTAACTAGAAGGAAAAATTAGATAGAAGTTAAATGTTTACTTTCCATTTTTCTTCATTTTGTTATATGTCAGCTGGAAAAGAAATTCTGGCTGTAACACATGGCCTCATTATCAGTTAGAATTACTATCTTCTTTCCCACATTTTTTCTAAATTATTGCCCTTTCAGTTTCTGATAACTACCAAATATACAGTTCTTCTACAAAATAGTCAGGTCAGACCACTCACAATTTCAATAAATTGAAGGATTATAGACTGAGCTCCTGACAAAATTGTTGATTGCCCTCCTATTAAGATTCTCATCTGATATAAATGATCCTGAACTTTATATCTCAACTTTCATTGGGTTTGAGCATACTTACAGTCTGCTTCCTCTTATGGGATGCTATTAACAATCATTACAAACAACTTCTCAAAAGGAACATAACATATCCTAATACTCTGGAGCATTGTATCTGCATGTTGCAGGTACCTTTATTCTAAATTATCCTCCCACTCCACTATTACCTCACCTCCCACTCTCTGCAATAAAAACAAGATTTGCTTGATTTATAAAGGAAGTAAACATTTCAGTAGTTTATAATAGCATAAAATGGACTGATTATGGTTCAGTGATACATCTGCACAATTGCTTGATCTATAATTTAACCACATTGTATTATTTCAGCTTTACACTTTAATTGGCTTTGAAAGAAAGGTAGGGAAACTACATTTTTATGCCATTTATGCAAGATGGAGTCCTGATATTTTCTAACACACAAAATGACATTTGAAATACTGAAAAAAAGTAAGTCTCAGAAGACACCAAATGACTGAAGACTGCCATTATTCAGGCTCAACAGGAATCCCATTCTCTTCTTTAGATTTGTATGAATAAATGAAGATCTCCAAGACTACCATTCACCTTGTATAACTTATTTTATTATACATATAGTAAAAAAACCAAAATATTACAAATTTCCCAGACCAGTTTGTTCCCGCTATAGCAGAAGGAATTCTACCTGAAAGTCAACGTGGTTTCAGAGCCAACAGGAGTACCACAGACATGGTATTTGTACTCAGACAACTGCAAGAGAAGTGTAGGGAACAGAACAAAGGTCTCTGTGTAACCTTTGTCGACCTCACCAAGGCTTTCTCGATACTGTGAGCAGAAGAGGTCTCTGGCAGATTTTGGAACGTTTAGGTTGTCCCCCCAAGTTCCTTAAAATGATCATCTCACTCCATGAGGATCAGTCAGATATGGCAATGCACTTCCTGAGCCCTTTCTAATAACCAATGGTGTGAAACAAGGCTGCGTTCTCGCACCACCCCTATTCACAGTCTTTTTCAGCATGATGCTCCAAAGGGCCATGGCAGACCTCGAGGATCAGGACGGTATCTACATTCGATATCATACTGATGGAAGCCTTTTCAAACTAAGGCGACTGAAGGCCCACACCAAGACCTTAAACCATCTTGTCTGGGAGCTGCTTTATGCTGATGACGCCACCCTTTTGGCCCACACAGAAGCAGCTCTGCAGCGTTTAACATCCTGCTTTGCAGACGCTGCTGAGCTCTTTGGGCTGGAAGTCAGCTTGAAGAAGACAGAGGTCCTCCATCAACCTGCACCTCAGGAAGTCTTCCATCATCCCCATATCACCATTGGCATATCAGTGCTCAAATCAGTCCAGCAGTTTAATTACCTAGGTAGCCTCATCTCCTTGGATGGTAAGACTGACGGAGAGATAGACAACAGGTTAGCAAAGGCATATAGTGCCTTCAGAAAGCTTCATAAAAGAGTTTGGCGTAATAAACACTTGAAGAAAAGTACAAAGATCACTGTTTACAGAACCATAGTGCTGTCTACTCTCTTATGTGGATCTGAATCATGGGTCATCTACCGTCACCACCTGCGACTTCTAGAACACTTCCATCAATGCTGCCTCGGTACCATCCTAAACATCCACTGGTCAGATTATGTGACCAATACATCTGTTCTAGAACAAGCAGCAGTCACAAGTATTGAGGCCATGTTGCTGAGAACACAGCTGTCCTGGGCAGGGCACGTCTCCAGGATGAAGGACCACCGCCTCCCTAAGGTCTTGCTTTATGGTGAACTTGCCACCGGCTGCCGCAAGAGAGGAGCCCTGAAGAGAAGATACAAGGACTCCCTGAAACAACATCTCAGCCTTGGCCATATTGATCAACATAACTGGTCTACTCTGGCCTCCAATCGGGAGGTCTGGAGACACACCATCTATAACGCTGCTGATGCTTTTGAGAAAGCACACAGGATCACTCTTGAGGAGAAAAGACAATGCAGAAAGAATCGTGTCTTGAAGAATTTACCACCTAAAGAGTCTTTCTGCTGTGCCTTTTGCAACCGGACGTGCCTGTCTCGTATTGGCCTCTTTAGCCACCAACGCGCTTGTAGCAAATGTGGGTAGAGCCCTCCCCAAATCTTTGTTCGCGAAGCCCAGCCATGATGATGATTGTTCCCAAGACATCCATGCTCTCACACATTTTTACAAGTTTTCTCAGAATTAAAAATAAGAAAATCCAACTAAAACTCAGTCCATTAAAATAGATTTTTCAGCTAGATCAGTCCCTCGTTCTGTTCACAATGAAGCTACACAACAGTGGGTGCATTAACCAAGTAGGGATATGGGCTGTCTGCAGAGAAAAGCAAAAGAGCAGGAGAAAGAAATGAGGAAGGGTGGCAGGGGGAGGAGGACGGTGTGAGAGAGTGGAGAGAAAAAGGAATAGCACACTGCTGTGCTTTTGGTGGCAGTGCCAGCTTACAGCCATGAGGAGTTCACAGAATCAGTTTCAGGTCAGTGCTTATCTGTGGCCCTGCTTCACACAGCTATTTAAAGCAAGTTTTGGTGAATAATTATGCTTCCAGTAAAACTATCCTCTAGGACTGGATGTCCAGGATCTGCTAGTCCTTCCCTAGTAGACTTTGAATCATAGCACAGAGCCGTGGAGTTCATCCTGACCAAGTCCTCACTCAAAGCCAGGCCAAATATTGTGCTGCATCAGGTCACTCAGGGCCATGTTCAGCCAATTTTTGAATGTCTCTAAAGAATCAAAGAGAGACTGATACTGTGCACCTGTAATTTAAGAGAATATCTGCTGCATGCCAAATGCAGGTTAACCATTTGCACCAATCTTCCATTTTAATAGTTTTATTTATGCTCATTTATTTAAAGATTCCAGACTCTACTTCATATCACATTGCTAAGAGACAAAAAATGGAGAAAAATTATGAAATCACCACTTCAGCTCTCAATAATATAAGGATTCAGGGTTTCAGGAGGGAAAAGAACCACCTTTGAAGAACTGAAGTGCAATCATTTTAAGGGAAACAGAATGTTCTCACAGCCTTTTGCATCACTTCACCTTGGTTAAACAAACAAACAAACAAAGACAGCTCACATTCTGACTATGGAAAATTCTGTAGCTTCACTGGAAAAGCAAGCTACAGGAGAAACAAATTATTATTGCCATGAAACACCACCCACTTCTAAAGCAAGCTAGACAGCTACTTCCCTGAAAAATGACTCGGCTATTTAAGCTGGATGCAGGCACCTCTCACCAGTCTAAATAAATCTTCAGGCAGGGAATTTGAGGAAGCTAATGGGGTAGCTCCAGTGACAGTAGAGGAAAGATGAAGAGTAGTGGAACGAGGTTGCCTCTGCCTCATTCACTGCTATTTCCTTCCAACTCCTGTCTACAAGGGCAAAAAAAAATGGAGCAGTGGTGACAGTGCCAGCACCAGCAGCAAGAAAGAAGAATTTGGCACCTGAGACCAGAAAAGCCTCAGGTGCACCACTGATACTGATTACCTTTCTTCTACTGCAGGCCCTGAGAGACATAAGAAAAAAAGTTTGATTTATTTATAATGCTATGTATACTGAAAACACCTTTGTTGACTTGAGCTCAACATATTTATAGCTTATTAAGTAAATCAGATCATTCTAACAAAGAACAAGCCACTGGGACATATTCCAAGGGAGAAAAATACATAAAAACAGATGCTTACAATCAATTTAGTTTGTTTTCAGAACTATATAGTAACTGCACAGTTATAGCAGTCTCCTTTTATTGATTTATTTCATCTTTAAGAAACATTTCAAGAAGGCTAAAGCATTTCACATACAGTTAATGGGATAAACAGCTATTTCACCTGCTCTTCAAGGCATCCAGTACCTAGCCTGCATTGCTAGACTAAAAGAGATTCTCATCTGACAGCTCTTCAGTGACTTACACAGTAGAGTACAGCAGAGTGTCGTGAGTAAAATTATATTAAAAACTCTTCCAGATACCTCTCCATCCCGAAAGGTACATTTCACTCTCACACCCTAGTCAGAAAAAGGTAGAAAACACAAAATAGTTTGAGATTGACTTGGGTGAAAAACTGAGAAAAACTGACGGAGACTCTACACTACTCACACATGTAAACCTGCATTATTTCCAAATTGAATACCGAAGACTATTTCGTTAAGATGCATTTTATCATTATTTTCAGGAGGCTCATATTACTTTGATCAAAATGTGCTCAGACAATAAATATAGAATCATTAAGGCTGGAAAAAACCTTCAATATTGAGTCCAACCATTTAACTAGGACCACCATGTTTACCGCTAAACCATATCCCCAAGTGCCACATCCACATGCCTTTTGAATACCTTCAGGGATTGTACCATCCAGGGATGGTACATATGGCACAGCTCACACATGCAATAAGCTTTCACATTCACCTCTCCCACAGCTCCCTACTGGTATGTCTGGCAATATTCCTTGATCAGTTCTCCACACATATACACTGAGCATGTTTGCATACCCACGATATGCATCCTCCTCTCCACTAACTACTCTGCCTATACTTTTGACTCAAGTTAAAATTCCCATTCATACACCCATTCTACTCAAAAGCACACAACTGCTCTGCTCCTGAAAACATTCTACACTGTAACCACTCACAACTCTTGCTCATTTTATGTAAGGTATATTCTAATTGTGAAATGTTATAATAAAGCAATCTTATGTAGAGTATTTGATCCCAAGACCTTGGATGCTTTGGATCTTTCTGCTGATCATGTCCTACACTACCACTGCTTTAATGAAAGTAAAGTATACTATAAGACTATTGTAACCATTTAGTTCTTTTTCCATTGGGAAGACTCAAAACTCAGAAGGGTAGTTAAATATTATGAAAACTTAAAAACTCAGCATGACACCAGTCCTTCTAGGCGCCCTACTTTATGACAGACCAAATTCTTTACATAACATACTCAGGAGCAAATTAGCAAATTTGCATAATTTTCTATTTTGGTTATTCATTCTTCACTATTGTTTGCAAATACTTAAACTCTGGACTGACTAAATGGTCTCTGTTGCCTCTCTCCTTCCTCTTCAGCAAACACCTTTAGACAACATAGATTTTTGCCAGCATTTCTATTTCACTTCTCTTCCTATAACACAGTATGGGAAAGTAGTTGTCCTCTTCCCTTCTTCCCATTTTAGAAAAGCATAAACAGTTTCTCAATGTATATACACAAGATATATCTGTAACTAGTTCAGAGTCCTTGGCAGGGTTTTCCTGCACAACTTTAAACCAAAATTCTTACCTTTTAGTGAAATCCTAGGAAAGTACTGCTCATTTGTATTGAACCACGAAAGATTTTAATATTCGTATAAGAGAAACTGTATTTTAGACCATAACAAATGTAAGAGTATCTTAAGTACCTGGAAAAAAACTGCAGATTTGACTGTCCCTTTTACATGAGTGTCAGCACAGCAAATGCCAGTCAATGCTCAGATGTTCAACAAAAGAAAATGACCTAAAATGGAGTCCAGAAATGCGTTAATTTTAATAATAAATAAATGGTATATTTAAATGGCACATTCCTTTATGAAATAGTCTCTGCAAATAGGTTTTAAAACAAATTTTTACTGAGATGAAGAACAAAAAGCCTGCACACTGGGGCAGCTGATATACTTGTGGAATTTATTAAGTTCAGCATAAATACTAAGACTAAATGAGCTTCTTTAATTTCCGTAATGAAATTGTTTTTGTAAAGTTAAAAATACTGTAATGAGGCCAAAACGGTGTGCTTTCAGAGACTCCCATGGTGAAACAAATGAGATTTTAGCTCCTCTAATTGGGCATACTGCAAGCTGGGCCTGATGCTGTCCTCAGCACAGGATGTTTGTTATCCCTAACAAAAAGAGGTCTACAGCTGTCAGCATAATATCATATAGCTTCTCTGAAGCCAAGCCATCAGAAGGAAGGCTGCTGCTCTCTGACTGGGACCACCCAAAGGGAGAGATCAAGTAGAGAACAGCTCTACTCTTCCCTGATTAAGAAGTTATTCTTAAGGTAATTTGTTTACAGCTATCACAGAGAAGCTTTTGAAGCAAAGATTGAGTATTCCCAAAATCCTCCAAGAGAATTTTATTTGATTAAATAATGAATATGGATATTCCTTTACTCTTTCATTCCCACCTACCTCTTTTCCCCCTGCTTATTAGATCTCATTACCTGTCAACACAGGCCTTTGGAGCCTGTCTGTTCCAGAGGAAAAAGAAAACTGTTAGAGGCATTGTGTTGCAGATTTTGGCAATACAGATGCTGGTTTGCTGCCATGTGCAATGTAGCAGTGCCAACCTCCAAGCCTTTAAGAATGTAAGGCTCATTTTGAATAAATATTATTTTCATTTTTCCCGTACACTAGCTCTCAGATATAAGTAGTAGGAAAAAAAATACCCAGCTTAACTTAGCAGCAGTAAAAACCAGCCAGTTAATTCTTTCACAACTAAATCATGATTCCATATTTGAAGTAAGAACAATAATTCTATAGAGGAAGAAAACTGATTATTCAGGGCTGAAACAAAGGGAATGTGACTCCATATACTTTTAGAAACCCCATACAAGGATATTTAATTCCAATTAGTTACATGAAGCAGAGAGTTCCCTATAAATGCACACTGATGGAGATTTCTACTCCTTTGCTCTAGACCTAAGCCTTCATTCTAAGATCAAGCTTTTAAACCCACACCATAACATTTTACTGGACTAAAAATGTCATGCCATAATTTTAAAGTGACTTTCTTACTATTTTAAATTTTCTATAATGATTCTATTCATTGTTTTGTCACACTTGGAATGTTAACATATTTTTATATCTAGCCTTTCACTCCTTTCCTGATTTTCTGCTCTGCTCTCACTCCTCGAGATTTCAATTGTCAACCTGCTACAAATAAAAAATGGGAATTTTTACAGCAAGGCTTTCAGAAGCTTGATACTTACCACGTGTTCTACAATTCACCCCTCTGCTGACTCATAAAAAGATAGGGAATATAGTCTTTATAATGAGAGAGCAAAACACACGAACTTCTAATTTACTTTTATTTATTGTTCATCAAAAGAGGTTAAAAAAAGTAAAATAAAAAAATGAAGGTACAGGAGAAACAACAGGCAAAATTTTAAATTATCAAAATCAATGCATTTTTTGTAAATGGCTTTTGCCTCTGTGCTTAGGCTTTGGAGAGTGCAAAAGTGTGTAGCAAAACTGCACAGAAGGAAGGAGAAATAGGATTCTCCCCCAGCAACCTGAATGTTGCCAGAATTGTATAAGGCATTCATTTTAAAATATAGCACAGAGGGTAAATATTTAGAAACTCTTGTGATATTATGCTCTATGACTTATTTCCTAGACTCCTGTGTACTGCATTAATGTTTTGTAAGGGAATGTAGGGAAATATTAGCAGGAAGTAAGAAAATCATTAAGTTTTTTCATTTTAATTCAAACTTATTCATTAAAGCCACCCAAAAAACCTCTACAGTACATGAATCAGATTCAAATAATGAGATATTTTAATTAATTTGAACTTGGGACTTCACTTTGGATCACAGAAATCTTCTTAAAGGATGCTCAGAAGACCAGTATGGGGTAAAAGCAAAATATCACATTACTAGAAGTTCAAAGAAAAAATATCTTGAGAGCCTCCTACAAAGACAAGAATGATTCCAAGGAAAAAAAAAGTAATGGAAAATTTATTACAAGTTTTGCAAGACTGTTTTAAGAGTATTCAAGAGTACTTATCTTTGTGTCTACTATGATACAGTAGGCTAAATAAAAATTCTATACCTATTGCATACAGTTTATTATTATGTGTAGTGAATTACTCAAAGTATACTATTTTAGGTTTTGAAAAAGCATAGAAAGTCTGAGCACCTTGTGCCTGTATACTTACACTGTGAAACATGTTATTAAGCTGTGTATCTACATTAAGCTGGAACAAGGGTCTAGATTATACAGCCTAAGGGACAAATTTAAAGATTAAAAAGCTAACAGCCTCCTGAAATAGGCCTAAGACAGATTGTAACTGGCAACTGGCTGTCAGTTTTCAGAAACACCACCACTAGATGACCATGTGTTGAAAAAAAATTTAAAACATTAACATATAAAAATATGCATCATCTCAGTGTTAACAATAGCGGCAGAAGGTTTTTTAATAGACCATTTGTGTCTTACTATTTAATTTGAATCTAACAAATCTACTGATTTATTTTGGTTAGCCCTTTAAAAAATAGGATATCTTCTAAAATCTTTCTCTTATGCTTGGATTGTAAACGGGGAAAATGTTAACCATGCAAAATATCTTTGTCTCACTGTTTTCCTTTTACCTACTGTTAAGAGGATGAACAAATTACATTGTCCCATCTGAGCAAGATCTATTCTGACACAAAGCAAATAATAAATCTCTCCCTGTTGAGAGTTCTGCTTTCTAATAAATTTACCCATTATTTTAGTCTACAAGATTAAATGTTATAAAAATCTATAATATGAAGCACACACAAAATGTACATACATATATACACACAAACTTTGGGGTTAAACCACATTTTGGTATTTGCATTATTTCACAAATAACATGTCACCTTTATTTAAGCTGATAGGGCCAGCATTTCTTTTCTATCAACTGAAGCAACTAATTTACTTTCATTGTTCATCCAGCAGTACAATGTACCACCCGCTTATTGTGATTCTCTCTGGTTAGACATTAAAAAAGAAACAAACAAAAAAACCAACCAAACAAAAAAAACTCCAACACTTCCCCCCCCCCCCCCCATTCTGTAATTTAAATTTGTACAAATGTAATCTTAAATTCTTCAATTCTCTTGGGCATTTTGTGAGTGGAAATGCTGGGATTTTTACAGCACCGCACCTGTGCATGCACATTGTGATTAATATAGGACAAATCCTTCAGGCATATTGTAACCGATGCAGCAAAGCTGAACTTATTTGAAGCACTGCAAAATTATCTGCTTCTTCAACTGATAATTTATTTCTTCATGACCAGACAGGTATAGAAGATTAAGCACTTCTTTTTTTCATTGTTGTACAAAAGTAGAAGATGACATATGCTGGTAAAAGGGCAGAAATTAGTGTTATAACTGGTTCTAATAACTTGGAAATAATTTGCTTTTTAGTTCAGATTAATATTTTAAACAATTTCATAAGTTTTATAAAGTCTAAGTCATAATGGGATGAGGAATCCTATCTAGTCAAGTTTTCTTTGCTATTTTTGTCACCAAGACAATTTCTATTGCCTGTAAACATTCACAACCCCACCAAATGCTAGTTCACACTTACTGCTGAAAATCAGAAAAAGGAACCAGAAACATGTTATGTTCAGTCTGCTACTTCATTTTGGGTTAAGAGACTACAGTTTTGACAGTAGGGCCATCTGCTGTTAACTTTCTGTCTCATCATAGTACCAGTCCAGTCAAAAGCAATTAAGTGTGTTTTGCCATTATGATGTGCAGATAATTATGATAAATTACAGTTTTTAAATCAGCCTCAAATTATGCATATGGTAGGTATTTTCCTTGCAGTTACTGATGTAAAAATATTCCTGCATTTGCAAAATATTTCAGCTATTTTATTGATGATGTTAGTTCCGTAATGAGATATCTACAAGAAAATTTCTTGGGCACAGAGCCTGACAGTCATTAGAAATCTATTTATATCTCAGCAAGACATTTTGCCAAGTAGATAGAGTTGTAACATTTTGCACTGACATTACACAAAATGCTCTGAAAATGGTCTATTTCATTGTGTCACAAAAAAGTCAAAAACATATGCAAACACATATATAAGTAGCCAGAAGAATATTTTACTTTTGGTTACAATGCAGAATTATTCAGAAGTTTAACATACATTGAAAAACCTGATAAAAATATCATTTTAAGGAACTACATGCCAATGCTCTTTTGTGTCGAGCTCCCTTTGGCATTGCTCAAGTGATCCCCAGGATTAGCCAGGCATAAATAAGCAACAATTCAAAGTGGAGTCAATAAAAATCTGTCCTCTGCTCTAACACTGGATTTGTCTTGAGGGTATTTTTCTGATATGGATGGGGGCATGCTGTCATACTGTCTCCAAAGTTTAACTGAAAAACCACCACTGTTAATATTTTAACTTCTTTTTATAATGTTTCCTCAGTATTTCTTTCATAGTGAGTGGACTTCCTGAGAAATAATCAGGCTGTACAATGCAACCACATGTTCTTTGCCACACCAGGATTGAGTGATAATCCAGGACCCTTCATACATCTAGTTCTCACCGGGAATGTGAGACCCGCTATGAAAGATGGCTCATAAATCCTGGACACTAACAGCAACCAGCAGCACCTAGTCATGGCAAGCCAGAGAGGAATGATGAGGAAGAGGGGAAAGGAGAAAAAAAAAAATTACACAGTGAGGCCAGCAGGAGCAGAATCAAATCTCAGCTCTGTTAAACACAGTGTCTGTCTGTCAATGGTCTTATCATCTACTTGTCAGCATGTCCATACAGTGTTCAAATACAAATCAGAGAGTTAGTTACCAAAAACAACTATCAATTGAATTTCAAATTCCAAAACTTTTAGTCAAAGACATGAGTGGTATGAATTGATATTTAAATCTTTTTCCTCACACAATGCAGCTGAGCAATACTTCCATTTAGCAGCAACACAGAAGGAAATCAAGTGGTCAACATTGGCTCTGTTTAAATTTCAGCTAGCTTGCTCTTCAGCTGTGACTGCAATAACAATGTAGACTCAGAAACAGGAGATACCAACAAAACAATAGCAGAATATCCCTATATGTGTCTTCTGATTCTGAGCACTTTGAGACAGGAAAGGATAAGATATTTGGTTAAAACGAATGGAGCCTTTATATAATTCTGCTTGTAGAAGAGATACATGTTTTCTCCATATCCCTCAGGTAGCTGCCGTTAACAGCTGCCAGTGTGTTACCATACTTTTTTCTCCTTGGCAGGACAGGCAAATTGGTCCCCACAGATCAGATGCCAGTCAACATGGCAAAAGGAACTGTGCTGAACATAATTTCTCCTCCTGTAACACTAAGTTGTTTTTAAAATGTTTGGTTGCATCAGACCGCTGCTTGGGGTGAGCTGTTGCTTCTAGATTTGTTTTCTTTTGAGCACAACATTAAGTTGTACCCAATTTCCATAATCAATTAAGAAAATGCAATGGATATTTTTATTTCAGAACTGCAACAAAATTTAACAAACCATTCAACTGAAAAAGGTCTTGTTAAAAAAGCTATTGAAAACTTAATGTTCAGCTAATTTTTGCCTTAAAGATTAGTTTTGCACAGTATCGCAACAGCTAAATTTTACTACTTAATATAGTTCTCTACCAAGTTTTTCTGAAGAGGATATTTGCTTTCCAAGTCTTCATGTCTAACACAAGATATTGTAATTTTTAATGGGGAGAGTTGCATGTAGCCTATAAGCTACAGTGTGTAAATGTACAAACATAGAAAATATATCCACATCTTGGCTGCTGCTTCAGAACAATTTTTTTTGCCCTTTGTAAAAAAGTCCACTTTCCAAATAAAAACAAGAACTGCTCTCTCTACTTGACTAATTAGCTTGAATTCATGCACGAGCCAGTGTACTCACAGTATTAATGCAGGTGGCTACTCAGATGAGAATAACATTCACTGAATCTTTGGAAACTAATCCTGACTTCTACCTTCTTAAAAACATATGTCAAAATCCAGAACAACTAAACAGAAATGCAAATCCAATTCAGCAAGATAAGTCTTCCCTTAAAGCAGAGAAGTTCTCAGAATAGTTTTACTACAAATCTGCTTTCAAAAAACAAATCTTATTACAAAACATAATTAGCACCATAGCTAGAATTAATAATGCATTAAAGGGAAATGGACTTAGTTGGACAAAAAATTAACCAGACTTGGGGAGGCCATCTCAATGGGGATGTTTCTTTTTGGTTACAGTATTGTATGCGCATTTTCAATGTTGCATGAATAATAATTAGCATGCTCATATTCCAACTAAGAAGCACTACCCCCAAACTGAAGTTTATACAAATCATATCTCCAGTTTACAGATAAAAATTTTCCTTGTCTATCGCTTGATATTCCAGGAAGCCCATCCACAAGAAGGAATACAATTTGAGGGGACCATGGCACTTGAGTAATTCTCCAGTACAGTTACAACTACCAACAAATAAAAATCTGGGGAGAAAATGGGAGAGAAAAACCAAACCAAAACTCTTTCACTTTTGTTCTCTAACATACTTCCATTTGAGAAATGAGAATGTGTATTATTAAACCAGGTAAGGTACATAGGACAACATCTACAAAACATTAGCCATCATTAATGACTACGTGACCACTTTTGGCAGCTACAGTACAGTGAAGATGTGCTCCCTAGAAAGCAATGTCTTGGTGTTCTATGTCAGTAGAACAACAGTCCGGATCTTGGTGGACGCATCAAGCTCCTCTTTGGTCTTCAGCAACCAATTTGGGAGTGATTTTTTTTTTTTTTTGTAAGATGGAAAGTAGATTGGTCATTTGAGCCCTGTTTCAAATTAATCTCTTCTTAAATCTAAATAGTGAAAGGCAAAGAAAGTGAAACACTTGAATTCTCTGAGACTAAATTTAAGAAACACCAGCCTTCACCGTCCTCACTTGCATCAACTGTATCTTCAAATTTAATCTCACTTCCATGGCATTTCAAACATTTTCTGCAAAGATCTATTGCAAGTTTTAATGTTTAGTAATGACTGAAAAACCTTGATATTTTTCATTCAAAAATCAACATCCCCATTTCATGCAACACTGAGGACTTCTGTATCAACTGAGCTGTGGTACAACTCTCTATGGGCACTCAGAAGGAACTATTAGCATTTAATACCTATCTTTAGAACTCTCTTCTGTAACTGCTCTCTCCCTTTTGGTCCATTATCTCTCAAGAGTGGCTTCATCTGCCTGAAAGCACCCTTCTGCCACGAGCCTGGCAGCCAAAACCCCTGCAGTACTTTGAGGGAAGTACAGAGTGGGCTGGAAAAACCTATGGCACAACCTTTCAAAAAGATATCACATCAATCTTCCCAGGAATGTCAAAGACACCAATTAACACGCGAGAGCAATATCCAAGCACACAGGACAATGGTAGGGAAATGGTAGGTGAAAAAAAAAGTCCCTAAATTCATCTGTTTAGCGTACATAAAAAGGAGATAAACTTTAAACATTTAAATGCCACTGGACTTGCTTTGTTATCATCCATTTTCACCCTCCACTGAACCAGTTATCTGTGTTCCCAGGCAGGCTCAATGACCTTGAAGAGCTCAGTAGTATTAACAATGCAGGTTCCCCTCTTTACCAATGGGCATCTGTGATCACTAGAGCTAAAACACACAAAGCGCACTTACTGAGTTGCATTATTTGGCACAAGACCTGTTGTTTTTGCCCTCAAAGTACTGTGTATGCCTGAAGTGCTTTGAGATAGAGCAGGAATCACTGCACCTCCAGGAAAAATAACTGTAGCTGTGTTATTGTCCCAAATCTATCAACTAACAGGATTTACCAAAAGGAAAATATCTACCTAAAAGCACAATGTGTTCAGTATATCTTAGCATAGGCAACAGTAAAAGTAAGTACCTTTTTCAGTTTTCAAACCTGCCCAAGTAACAGATCAAGGAACAAGATAGTCGTCTTTGGACATACAGACATACAATGCAGCATCTCAGATATCTTCAAAATGCAGACTCTGCCTGAGCACCCTTTTTCTGAAATAGAATGTCTGCTAGAAGAGGATATCATCATTACTTTTGTTATCCAAAGTCAGAAAATCATAAGTCTTTAAGCAATGCAGAAATGAGCAATAAATTGTCTGACAATGCTGTCCTTTAACTCAGATTCAACACTAGCCCTGGCTGTGCCCACTTCCAGTACATGGTAATATGCTAGCACAAGGGCAATTGAAATCTTCTATATTCTTTTTACTATTTTTATAACATTGATTCAGATCCTTAGCAAAAGAAGCAGAAGCAGTAAAAGTAGAAATATTCACCCAGAGTATCTGAAAAGTATAGATAAATTTCAAGACACCTCAGTCATAGTTTGAAATAAAAATCTGCTGATTTCTGGTATGGATCAGCTTGCTGAATTGCTTTGATTACTAATCCACAGCCAAGCTCTTTTTTATTTATTCATTTACTCATTTGTTTCAGGGTTATAAAAATGTGTTTCATAATAAATATGGAGAGTGACAACACTGTGCTGATTAACAAATATGATGTTCCCAATTTCTTTAACAGATTTCATTTTTTTGTGTCTGCAAAATTGTCAGTCCTAAATTTTATCCACACCTTTGCCGTCACAACTTGGGGTTGGCTTTCTTTGGATATGCTAAATTAATAGATGATGACAAAGCTTTAAAAACAACAAGAAGAAAGAGTCTATGTAGAGCACTTCAGCACTTGTCAGGTCACACCTGGAATACTGTGTTCAGTTTTGATCCCCACTATACAAAATAGATGTAGACAGGCTGGAGAGGGTCCAGAGAAGGGTTGCAAAGGTTATCAGAGGGCTGGGAAGCCTGCCATGTCTGAAAGGACAGGGTTTGTTCACCCTGGGAAAAGGAGGCATTATCACCATGTTCCAGTAGTTAGAGTGGTTCAAGTGTGAATATAAAGAAGAGGAAGACTCCCTTTTTACAAGGAATCATGTGGAAAAGACAAGGTGTTCTGGGTACAAGTCACTCCTGAGGAGATTCTGATTGGACACAGGAATAAAGTTTTTCACAATGAGAACAGCCAGCCATTGGAATAACCTCCCCAGGGAAGTGGTGGATTCCCCAGTGTTGGACACGTCTAGGATTCAGCTGGACAGGTACTGGGCAACCTTGTTTAGACCTTGATTTTGCCATGAAAGTTTGGACCAGATGAACCTTCCTACCATGGTTCTATGATTCTGTGGATTGTGTTATAAAGACACATTCTCCTCTAGCAGAGGACAACTGTGAGCTGCAAACCACAGAAGGCTAAGAGACTATCCTGGGGAAATACAAATACAGGCATGTGGATATTCACTCTGCTCTATGCACCTCCTATAGGCCACTAACAGACTGAGCTTTTCACATCTCTGGTCTGGCCTAATGCAGAATATCTGCATGAACTAATTTCCCAAAAGAAACAGAAAAGACAAAAAAAACCTCAAACCCAAACCCCAAATAACTAGTTCTTTTTTAGAGAAGACTCAGTTGATGAACTGAAAAATTTGGGTTGTAGGGGACTTCATGAAGGTACAACTCCTCACTCTAAAAAGAGACAGCTCAGATGCTTGATCAGCTTGTTGACAGACTGAGTTCTTAACAACTCAAGAGCAGAGTTGTTATAACAGCCTTTTCTGATGTTAACCCTCATCATTTTTCATTTTCATTCTCATCTTCCTGAACTTCTCTTGCAGCAGCTTTTTGTTGCCTTCTCATTTTAGTAAGGACCTCCAAGAAAAGTCTTGCTCCAAATTCTCTATAATCTCCTTTTAGACAATTGAAGACACAACTCAAACTTCCCCTTCGGTCTTTTATTCTCTATACTTAGCCAATCCAACACTCAGCTTTTTATGTTCCCTTTTTATCTTGGTGTTCTTCAAAGCTTTCTAGCCAGGCAGCCCTCACCATATAGTGTTGCATACAGTTGTTCCATTCTAACTGCAGCAATTTGCATTTGTCTTTGCTGTAAGCAATGTTTCTACAAGCCCATTTCTTCAGACTGTTGAGAGCACTCTAAAGAGCAGCCCTGTGCTCCTGCAAATCAAACCCTTTCCTCCAAAAGAGCAACACTGGGCAAACTTAATGAGATTGCATACAATAGAATCATACAGGTTATTATGAAGAAGCTGAGCAGTACTGGCTCCAGCGCTGAGCCCTGTGAAACTTCTAGGTCACCAGCAACTGGTGACAAGCTGAACTTCAGACCACTGACCCTAAGTCTTTGAGTCTAGCAGTCAAGGCTGTTTTACAGCTACCTTACTCTGCCTAATTAGCATCTTACCAGTTTAGCCACAAAGATATTACTGAACCCTGAACTCCAGGGTTCTAATCTTGCTATTCACCTTCCTTACTTCCCTCATGATCTTAAACTCCACCACATTTATGGTTGTATAGCTGAAGCTACCGTAGACCTTAACACTCTTCACCAGGTCCTTGTTACTCATGAACAGCAGATCACCATCTTTGACTGATGGGGCAGCATTTACATCAAAAAACATCCTCAACACATCCCGAAGATCTCCTCGGTTGCATGCACCGCAAAATGTTACCCATTCAGCAGATGCTGGCAGGTCAAAGTTGGTCACAAGAAACAGCATTTTCAATCAAGCTTCCTCCAGTTCTCTAAAGAAGGTCTCAGACAATTCCTTTTTTTGATCAGGCAGTCTGAAGTAGATGCTCACTGAGAGGCATTCATGTTGGACTCTCCTTTGTTCTTGACCAGCTTCTCACTCCTTCCAAAGCAAATCTGGATCTGCAAATTCAAGTCTTTCTTTCATCTCACCAGCTGATACTTCCAAAAGAGTCTGCATTCATCCACTGCAGCACACCACTTGTGTGAGCTATCCCACACCACATTTCTGTGACCCTAAAGAGGTATTGTGATGGTACACAGACTTTGTATTCCTCCTTCTTGCTTCATATGTTCTATGTGTTTCTGTACAGGTACTTCAGATAGGCCACCAGGGAAAGCGTGAAAGGCTTGCTTATAATTCTGCAATTTAAGTACATCTCTGGCTCTCATTCCTCCACTTCTCTCCTTCATTTCCTGAAAGAAGACTTATTGAAGGTAGAGATTCATTGAAAGTGGTAATATCTTAGCTAAGGCTCAAACCCTTCTCCCTAGATTAACAAAAGCAGTTGTGTGTGCGCTAGAGAGCAACAACCCTATTACTTTCCAGCCAGGCTGCTCACTTTCCCTCACTCCTGCAGTCAGGAAGAACACCTTGGACAATGTGAATCTAATACATGTTGACATAATGCTTACTTGAAACTGTAAATTACCTGAAAGGATAGTTCTAAAAACTACTAGCACCCATGCAGCTTACTCAAAGCTTTTTAGACAGCTGTTCAGATTTAAGATCATATGTGAATCCTTCTTCCCTGAGGATGATCCTCACATTAGAAGGACATTAATTTATGTTTATATTGTTGAAGAACAGATCAGTAGAAACCACAGAACTCCAAAGGTGTACAAGATACATGGCTGCCCCTGTGATGAGCTACTGAAATTACAGGAAGACAACAACTATAGGCAGTTTGGTTATGCAATGAGATAAAGATATACATTACCCTTTCACCACATGTTCCAACAATGCTTCTTTTTCTACTACTTCATATCTCTGTGAAGCAGAATTTTCTGGAAAATCTGTTGTTAAAAACAAGTACAGTAACCTGCTGAGTACTGAGAATGAGCTACTTTTATGTCTGAAACTTCCCACTGTTCCTAAACAGATTTGTGACTCCATGCAGACTCATCTATCTCATTAATAAGAAATACTATTAGGAAAAAGACAGAAACCTTTGAATTTAATTAAAATTCAAGTACATTTTGTCTGAATGCACATTTTTATATATGTTGTTACATACAAAAGGAAGAACATTATAAAATTGTATCTACGCACTTGCTTACAGAGAAAGAATAATCAGCCAATATTTTGAGAGAGTGCTATGAAAACATTCCAACAGCAGGGGAAAAGATACCAACTACTAAAGTTTGTCAATTCCTGCTTAGACCTTATCTTTCTATGCTGTGGCCTACTCCAAAAGTTACACAGAGAAAAAGGATGCATCTTGCTACCATAATTTCAAAGTGAAATTCAAATGTGTTCCAGTGTAAATAAAAACAGTTGAAATGCAAAAGAGCATGGAAATCCACTGACCAATTATTGAATGGTTTGGGTTGGAAGGGACCTTTAAAGGTCATCTAGTCCTGCTATGACCAGGGACATCTTCAACCAGATCAGGTTGCTTAGAACCCCACCTAACCTGACCCTGAATCACAATTCCCGTTAACATTATAATGTGACTAGGAGGATGCATCAATATAAAAGTCTCGATCATATAAACATATTTTTAAGTAACCTTGTAATTTCAGAGGACTACTTCACAGTTGCTTTAGATAACTTTGTAGACTGTCTGCATAACGCGAAACACAAAGCCTAGCCACTGTAGTTTTTTTTTAATTACATAGTCAGTGGATATCACAAAACCTATAATCCCCTTTCAAAAGTTAAAACTAACAAAAAATATGTATTATCAAGAAAACATCCAGAAGAAGAGAGGAGGCTCATAAAGGTGTTGTGGAGAGAGAGGAGTGGGGGGAAAGCTTAAAGATTCCTTTAGTTACAGAAGACAAAGCAGAAATAAGCATACAGCTAAACCAGAATAAGTTTCAACTGTTCTTCATCTGAATTGTAAAATTTTTCTACTGATATCACTGAGAGCACACTTATTTTACTTTTTCTTCCCCACAAACTCAGGAAGGAGAAGGATTACCCGAGGAGGTTCACTGGACTTAAGACAGTTAATGAAAAATTCTGCCCTCATGCTCAGTGTCGTACATTCTGTTTTGCACAATAACTGACAAACACAACAAGATTCAAATAAATATCCACTTTGTTATAAAAGCTGAAGGCCAGTAAAAAAAGCAATCAAACTGAACCCAACAATAACAACTTCAGTGTCATAAGGGACCCTCTGCTTCAGAAGCAAAACACATCTGAGGAAGCCCATGCACATGGTAGGTCTCTCCTGCAGCCTGAATATTACATATTACACTTGAAGACTGGCATTTTGAACCAATTTCCTGAGGTAAAGTCTCAGTGACTTTTACTACTCCTTTGATGAAAAGGTATCAAAGGGGAGACATTTGTCTTGCTCCTGTTTCAAATTCAATTTCTTCAGATACGTTCTGTGGTATCCAATCTCCAACATGAGAACTTACTGATAAGATCCTCTGGTCACCCCTGCACACATGAGGTAGAGCAATAGTGAATTCCAAGAGGCACAGCTACGAAGTACACCCCCAGACAGCTTCTGGAAGCACAGCTTCTGCAGCCTGAGCACAGCCACCAGACTGCAATAAAGGCAACCCTACTTGAGGCTCAGAGAACATTTCTCCCTGACTCAGAGCTTCATCCTTAGCAAGTAGAGAAATAACACGAATTTCATTTGAGCAGGTTGCTACTGTGGCAGAATGGGAAAGAAAGGTAGAGTAATATGACAGCCCCACACTTCATGACATGCTGCTGGACTGAGTAACGTGCACACAACGGACCCACCTGGTGTACCTCTGGAAGCATACACTGCCAGTCCAGAGCACTCCATCAGTTTACCTACCCAATACATGTGAGGTGACTTCAGTCTGACAACAAGCTCACGGACTACAGTCACACTGTAGCTTAAAAGCGGTGATATCCTAAAGTCAGATCAACAAGGTCCCAGTGGTAGTTCAGAAATGAGTGTTACAGAGATCAATATCCAGCTCAGAGGCCATACTCCTGGAGACCGAGATGATAAGGGCTGGAAGCTCAACCTCATAAGAGGTTATAGCCTGACCAGGAAAAGCAGCAGCAATTATGTCCCTGTAATCTATCAGGGTCCTACACCTGTGAGATCCAGCACTCCAGATCAGGTTCTGGTCAAGACAGAAGACCCAGCGTAAGTGATGAACCTCCCAAACATCATCCAGGCAACTTTCTTTTCTGGGTCAGATCAAGAGGCCATCTAAACCAGCCGAAAACAGCTCATACTTGGATAAAGAACATAAGAAATGGCAAGTATGGAATGGTCATTCTCAAATTTTACCTCCTGGCTTCTAGTAGAGCAGAAAGCTTTTTTTTCTTTTCACTGTAGGCACTCTTTCCATTTAATTCTACCCCAACAGAGTACACTGAAAGCTATAAATATCAAAGCAGATCCACAGTCTTCCACCAGTTCCATGGCTACAAACACCTCACTTATATAGTTGTAACAGCCTTTTAGTTCCTGAGGTACAATACTGAGGCTCCCTTGTGATGACAACACCCATTCACTATCACACATTCAGTATCACACTTGCAGGAGCTATTGATTTGACAACTTAGTGGCATTAACATATTCGACAAAGGTTGACATTGACCTGTGATACCTAGTGTTCCATACAGAACACCTTATTTCTGGGAAGTCATGAGTCTTTTTTCTAATGAAGAAAATTGGCATGAAAGTTTCTTTTATAAACAAAAATATTGTATGCCAAGGAAAATACTCTTCATTTTCAGAAGCAGCAGTTTCCTGAGGACAGGGGAAAAAAAATCCAAACCAAAGCAAAACAAATCAGACCAAAACCCAACATACAGCACACGCAAACAAACACAACAACAAGAAAACTTGGTCCCTCAAGTCAGGGTCCCAGAAACTTGTTCAACTTTTGCTTGACAAACTTCAGAATTCGGAAACTTTGAAAGTTTTCCACTGCAGTAAAAGGTAGAGCTTTAAAAAAACAACAAGACTTTAATTAGACATTAAGTAAGATAGCCCTTTCCCAGCTCCATCCCCTAGGGTATGTTCAAAGGAAGCTGCATTTGAACAATTTTCAGCACTGGTAAACAGCAGTCTGGGGAAAGAGCATTAACTTTCAAGGCTTTGCTTCTACAATCTGACAGAATCAGGCAGGTTGGAAAACTCTACCAACCTATCTCTGAAATACACCACAACATTTTAATGAAAACAGTTTTGTGCTTGTATCTTTGATCTAGGATCAAAGATTATCACTCCAGATGAAGCTGAACCAAGTATCCAGGTATTTCAAATACTGAATGACAGGCCAACTGAGGATTAAAGGTCAGGCCAACAGCCTGAAATGTAGTAAAAACAGACAATACTGAAGAACATTTAGAAATGCATATAACCTTCAGGCTTGCTGTAAGTTTACTCAAAGCGAGACAGTATGATCTATTCAAGTTAGGCTCCAAGCTGGATGCCTTAAGACAGGGTTGAGCTCATGACTGTGGTATCAATTTGCTGCATGATCTATTCTTTTGGATTCACTACTGACAGGGCAGATTTATTCTGCAGTTTTACATGAGTACCATGGGACTAAAACCCTATGCGATTTATATCATTTTACTTTGGGCTTCTTGCTGTCTGTCCAAAATGCTTTTGCATGCTGGTTTTTCATACAGCTGAAAATGAAGCTGAGGCCTCCTCAACAATTGTGGTTTCTCAAGGAAACCACAATATACCAAATATATATGAAATTATTACTACTCACAGAATAAATTCCCTGATATAGCATATTGATGAGGGCAAGAATGCTCTTTCCAATGGTTTACTTTGCTGTTGACTTTAAGTTTCACTTCCATGTAATAGCTTTTTGAGTCTTTTCATCAGAGATAAGAAAGTCCCTGAAAAGTTCTTCTAGCTTAATACTGGCTATCAGATAGTCAAAACGTTACCAATAATTCATTGAGGGCCACTCGTGGTCTTAATGTTTTGATTGAGATTTGCAAAACCACCACAGACTTTATTACAGGTCCATTGGAGCAACTAAATCCAAGCAGTAACTTCACCAACTGCCCCAGACCTCTCTTTTACAAATGCTTTTTGGATTATCTCCTGCCTGCAATCAGCCGTCTGCAGCAAACCTTATTCAGCTACGTGTTGACTGGTATGGCATCACAGGAAACAATAATAACTTCTACTCCTTGCATCAGCTTGACACTAGAGTACTACTGTAGAGATACTGCACAGATACTACTTCAAAATATGAACATATTAACAAAAATCACACACACACACATAAAAAAAGGCAAAAAAGGTGATTTTTGTAACAATCTCATCTTGCAAAACAAAGTTTTGCCAGGTTTCCAGAAAAGGTGGATATTCACACCACTGAAGCTTAGCAGGCACTAATATCCTGCAGCTCTTCAATACACAACAGAGAAAAAAAGCCTTCTCCAGGCATAAATTCAGAGCAGAGACCCAGTATAAGCACTTTGCAGAAAAAAATTTTTCCAGAAGTGAAGAAAGGATAAAAGGAACACCAGAGAAACTATCTGACTGAGGCATAGTGGTTCACACTAGAACACAGAGAAAGAGAAAAAATCCTCATTATGTCATACTGTTTCTTCAGGCTGGCAGAATTCAATGAATCAGAATTCTGATATGACTGGATTACTGCCTTCTCATATTCTTTGAGGAGTCTTGCTCTCGGCAATTCTGAATGATGGCCACAGGAAATAGATTTCATGGATGTTCTGATAAGAAGATAAACAGAGGTCATATCCTCCCAGTATAGAGATGATAATGTTTATCTAGGTTTGGCTTCTGTGGCTATACAATTTAATTAACCTTATGGCAATATCAGCATAATCTGTGGTAGAATAAAAGATGAGGCTTGAGTTGTCTCACTGATTTCAGTTTTAATGTGAAGTTTCAAAGCAGTGTTTGAGAAAGTTGAACAGAAAGATTCCTATCATATCCTACGAGATTCCTGAGCAGAACAAAAAAGTACTGTAAATTACCTTCAATATGCAAACTAATGATCAACTATTTTATTTGTTTTTGTGCCAGTGTGATTAGCATCTTTTAATGTTACCAACATTAAAAGCTGCATTGGGAAAAGGTGGTAATGTGGGTTTATGTCATCCACAACTCAATGGTTTCAAGGACTCAAGGATTCATGGGTGCTCATCACCTGGATAGTTAATAATCTCATTGATGGTCCCGTATTTGTTTAGAGAGTAGGTATCTTTAAGATAAAGGACTCAGGTCCTTGAGTCAATTTTATGTAAATCATGAGATCATAAGCACAAATTATGCATTTTGCAGGAGGGATGTATTTTGACAGTTTGCACTATGAAGAGCAATGGTAACACAATTCACCTTGAGAACACCTGAAAGTTAGTCAGAGCATATGGCAAATAATTCACAGTAAGTGGCAGATGGAACAGAGATCTTCCTGTGGAATGAAGATCAGATCTCCAGCCCCGTAGACTTTCAGAGCTTTGTGAAACAAAATATTTTATGATTTTCTGGTATTATTCAGAGAGTTTAACACTTCCTAGATGACTTACATTATTCAGGAATTTCTTACAGTAGCATTTTGACCTTAGTCTTACTTCTTGTCTTTTATTCTTAAAGAAAAAAAAAAGGGAAAATCTTTTCATTAGAGGAAACAAAAACATAAACTTTGTCATGGTTAGATTTTTTCAGTTTCAGACTAAACCAGACGATAATCATTTGGTCAATTCTTGCTCAAAACATTTCTGCACCCAGCTATAATAAACACTTAAGAGTCATAGGAGTTGCAAAGCACGTAAGAATCCATAATCCAGGCTATAGCAGTCACAGTCAGCAGAGTTTCATGAAGGGAAAGTCCTGCTTGTCAAACCTGATTTTCTTCTATGACAGGGTAACTCATCTACTTGATCTAGGCAAACCAGTAGGTGTAATCCTTTTAGACTTCAGCAAAGTTTTTGATACCATCTCTCACAGTATCCTTCTGGACAAAATGTCCAGCATACAGCTGGATAACTGCGTTACACAATGGGTGAGCAACTTGCTCACAGGTTGGGTATAAGGAGTTATAGTGAATGGAGTGACATCAGGCATCCTGTCACTACTGGGGTTCTGCAGAGCTCCATCCTTGGCCCAGTTCTCTTCAACACCTTCATTAACGGCGTGGACACAGGACTGGAAGGAATATTGTTTGCCAACTATACTAAATTAGGAGGAGCTGTCAACTCCCTTGAGGGCAGAAAGGCCCTGCAGAGAGACCTCAACAAATTAGAGGACTGGGCAATCACCAACCATATGAAGTTTAACAAGGGCAGATGCCAGATTCTGCACCTGGAACAGGAGGCTGGAGAGCAGTGCTGTGGAAAAGGACGTGGGGGTCATGGTCAATGGCAAGTCGAATATGAGTCAGCAGAGTGCCTTGGAGGGCCAACTCTGTCCTGTGTCCTGTTAAGCACAGCATCACCAGCTGGTCAAAGGAGGTGATTGTCCTGTTCTGTTCTGCCCTAGTGCAGCCTCACCTTGAGAACTCTGTGCACTTTTAGGCTCCGCAAAAGAAAAAAGACATAAAGCCACTAGAGAGCATCCAAGGCAGGGCCACGAGGGTGGTGAGGGGTCTAGAGGGGAAGCCTTAAAAAGAGCAGTTGAGGCTGCTTGTTTTGTTCAGCCTGGAGAAGAAGAAACTGAGGACAGACCTCATTGTGGTCTACAACTTCCTCATAAGAGGAACAGGAGAGGCAAGTACCGATCTCTTCACTCTCATGACCAGCGACATAGAACAGGCTTGCCAGGTAAGTAATCACCAAAGTTTGTAGTACTTTAGTAACCAAATACTCAGCTGTCTGAGTTCAAGAAGCATTTAGACTATGCTCTCAGGCACACAGTGTTATTCTTGGAGTGCCCTGCACAGGGCCAGGAGCTGGACTTGATCCTGATGGGTCCTTTCCAACACAGCATATTCTGTGATTCTATGATATCTGCTCCTCCATCCGGAATGTGGGTAGAACCGTATCAATCTTGGAGAAAGATGAAGAAACCCATGCAATGTTGTTCCACTATGTCATATACAAAACAAAGAAGTTTGAACACTTCACGTACTGATATATGATATCTTAAGTACACTTTAAAGTGCAGATCACTTTTAGAATAACTCGGCTGATACTTCAAACGTAGAAAGGAAAGATCTATGCCAGACATAGATCTCAGATCTCCTCTTTCACCCAAGACCTCTTCCTTCCTCCAGGTAATTTTTGTGAAAATAGTTATTTTCACTCAGAATATTCTTAGGAATATAAATTGCTGTAATACAAAGGTTGCTAGCCAGTGAGATCAAATGTGCAATCTGCCTAACACCACGTGTTGGATATAGATAATAACATGTTATGTCTTATTTCTTGTTTTAATTTTGCCTGTGGATTTGTAAGGCTGGACTCTTCTATGAGTGATGGGATTGCAAACATATGCCTTAACTTTCCATTCCAGCCCCTGCCACCCAGGTGTTCTTCAATGCTTATTATGGAAGACCGAGTGATTACTGACATTTCTCAAAGGAAAGGATAAAAAAAGTGGTAAATGCAACAAAGAAGTGCCATAGTGGCCTGGAATAATTTCAGAAGGGAAACTGAATGCAGGGCACAAAAATTTTTATATTGTATATTATAAAAGTCTCATCAATGCAACCAAAGAATAATTAGAAGCTCATAAACAATCTTTTTGGATTAATTTGCAGTCCGTGTCTGGTCATCTGTGACTGAATTTCAGTCAACAGAAGGAACAGAAGAGCAAGAACAGGACCTTAAACTAACTGTTCTTCGAGCAGCTAAACTAATTTGCCGCCGCTTTCAGTATCTCCTGCTGCTGCTCACAGTGGAGAAACTCCTCCAGCCTTTGACCACGGCACCCGATCCACTGTTCTGGGCTTCTGCAGCCCCAGCCGGGGGCTGGGGGGGGCCTAGCCCCCAGTGGGGCTCCTGGACCCCTCTCTCCTCGTGGTCTAAAACATGGCCACTTCTCTTCCAACTACCTCATCATCCTTCTTTTCCGGTCTGGTGTGATATGTTTTAATTTTGCAGGGGCGCTGATTGGGTCAATCCCAACAGGCACCACCCCCTCGGGGGTCACCATTTTTTTTAACTCCAGAGGGAAAAACACTTTTTTTCCCCACCACAGTGGGTCTCTAACTCTGTGTCAACACCAATTTCATACAACCTCTAAGACCACAAAAATTTTAAGATCTTGCTTTAAATTGGCCAGAAGATCCATTTGTTATTAGAGCACAGACAGACATGGAGTAACTGCATATGCCTCATTTCCTTAAGCAGAAAGACAACGAAATAGGTAAGAGGATGCATTTTACATCCTTTTCATGTCACTCTGAGTGCCGTCTAAAATTTTCGAATTTTTAACTTACGTCACCTAGTGCACATCTATTGGGAAATGGCAGAATGTCAAATATAAAAAATACTCAAAAATGTCTTAAGCCTAGTGATACGCATCCCATCATTATGCAGCTAGTTTAAATAAATAAATAAAATCTGTAATGTTTAGCTAGATAAATACAATAGATAAATACCAGCAATAAAATGACTAGTGCTTTGCTGCCTTGACAGTAACTCAACATAAAAGATTTTTAAAAATGTTTCCTGTCACGTAAATGAGCTAAAATGCTGCTTCCTGAATAATAAATATTTGGACCATGCTGTGCTACAGCAAGTCCTTATAAACAGAATATGCAGTTAACAATAGAGATAATGGAAAAACTGACACCTTAAACATTTTGTTATTTTGCATTTTTTTTCTGAAATACAGCAGTAAAACACTGTATGACACACTGCAGAGAAGTCCAAGAAAAGGACTCGGCAATTAAATTTCCCGAATTAATGACATTTTTGACATTTCTCTTCCATTAAGAAACTTCATGACATATGGTACGTTTTTTGTTCTGCTTTTTGCTAGAAAAAACCAATCAGAATAATGATAGTAATTGGTAAACAGATGAGTGAGTGAGAAATCCCAGAAGCAATCTCATATTAAAAGGCCACACTACGTATTACTGAGGAATACTGCTCTATAACATTTTTGGTTGACTCATAGATGATTTATTTTGCTCTGGGTTGCTTGGTTTTTTTTTTCTTCAAACAAAACTTTCCAGAAAACAAGATAACACATTAAGAAGGTCTCAGAAGGTCACATAATCCAGCTCCTGCCCCTGGTAGGATCAATCACTTCTGCTACAGACATCAACATAACTTCTCCAACTAAGACTTCTGGTAGCAGAGACCTCCACAGCTCTCTCCAGGTGTTAGAGGAGGTTACTTCCCTCATTGACTTTCACAAAAGTAATTTCCTAACATCTAACCGGAATCATTCTCATTGCAAAATAATTCACTGCTTCTCCTGTTCTCAGTAGGCCTTGTAATTGCTCATTCTCATTATTCATGCCTCCTTGATTCTGCTGTTTACCTCGTTTTTCTTTAATTTTAGTGTCCCAAATGTGATACATCACTTTTGACAATATCCTATTATACACAACAAAATATACTGCTATTTATAAATTATTTTTAAACAGCACAGTGTTGATTCACATTTAGCACAGTATCCAGTACAGCTATCATAACCTTTTCTTCGGTTTTGTCTAAGCAGGTGCTCCTTCACCTTGTATTTGTGCAGCTAATTATTCCAAAGTGTAGCACATTGCAAAAGTCCTTACTAAATTTCACCCAACTGTTTATGAACTATTGCTTCAGCATGTTTAACTTAATCCTGTCCTTCGAACTTCCTGCTTCTTCCTCCTCATGAGCACCTGCAAAGTAAATAAGTATGCTGAGCAGACCCAAACTAAACCCTCCAGAAACACATTCATTCCCCTATTCAATAGCAGATGCTTCACACAATTAGTATGCACAGTTTCTTAACTACTGGTTGATGCAGCTGTTTCATCTACCATGTATTTCTTTTGCTCGCTTCTAAGTGCAGCATGCAAAAAAACTGTGTCCAGGTGTTTAATGCAAGATGCATTTCTCATCCATAGCCTCTCTGACTCTAAGAGGTCAGCCACTTTTATTATATTAAAATTAAATTAGACTGGTTTGAAAAGCATTGCTCTCAATCAAGACGCCCTGTTTGGTTTTTTTTCAAAGTATTTGCCAAAGATTGTAAGCTCTAGCACTTTTCTTGAACTTAAGTTAGGTACATTGTTTGCAATGCTCTGAACCTCTTCTTTCACTTCCATTCTCTTTTTCCCATCTTTCTGAAAACTCATTCTCTGCCAATGTTTTCTTGAACATAAATATTTTACCCATTTGTCTAAATGGGATGACATCCATCATGATTAGCCAATACAATAACAATCTTTTTCTTCCGCTTTCTACCTCTATATCATTTACAGTTATCATGTTAGCTACATGAGATCACCATTAAATCCCTTTTCTCCCTTTAATGATTACCCATAAACTTTCATGCCCAAATTCCACCGCAGTTGGAACCTCAGAACAAGCATGTACAACCTTGATAAGCCAATGTCACTCCTGTTAATAAGGCAATATAAATATTCAAGTCTCTTCACCAAATTTTTTATAGCATGTAACTTTGACAGCTCTTCCTCTTTATTTCTTGCATGTCTTGTATGGCATTTAGAAACTTAAAATGGACAGCAGACTGCTGCTTTTTTTTGTCCTTTCCCCCAGAAGCCCATCAATCATGAAGCAGATATCAATATGTCCCGAGGTTACCAATTATATATACTTTAACATCACTATGCCATTTTTACACTTCATTGACTCTCGTATCAAGTTTTCCAGAAGAGATAAAAGCCACATTCCCATCCCAGCAACCACTAACTCAAAGTGTTATAACCAGTGTCATTCTTGCTCATCTACCAAACCAGATTTTAACAACAGGAACCTCAAAACCAAAAAGCCCAGCTGGACAACGCAAGTGTGAATCTTGGCTATAACAGAAATGTCTCCCCCCTCAAGCTGGACCTGTCTGTGATAAAACAAAGCAGTTTATCATCTCCAAGAAAGGATACACACAAACCATATCTGTGACTCTTTCACCCCATCTCACCTCCCCCACATACAAGAACTCCACTTTTAAGTCTCCCAGACAAGCAAACTACATGCAGTGCACTCTCTCAAATAGAGGCAAATAAAAAGTATTTTTCATTGAAATTGGAACAGATTAGCAGTAGCCATTTTGAAAAGAGTATTGGGACTTCCAAAACTGAAAAAATAACTTTAAAGTAAATATCTCTCAAGAATATATTCAATTGCATTTTAATTTTAAGTGCTATGAAAGTAGGTTGGAAAAACTGAACCAACTGTCTTTTAGTCTTGCTGTTAGAAAAAGATAAAAGGAAAGAAAATTAGACCTTTGTTGTTTTGGTTTTTGCTTAACCTCAACGCTTTCAGGAAGTGAGATTCCAAGAAGTTTTGCTCAAATTACTTTAAATCTGTCAAAAAGAAAAGAAAAGACAACAGTCTTAGACTTTACCACTACAATTTGACTTTTAGAAATATGTAGATCTTATTGAGATTGTAGGTTGTAGTTTATCAGATTTAGTGGGAATTTTTTCTACACTCCTTCACACTTTCCTAAGGTCAGAAACCAATGACTATACAGACAGTGACAAGAGCCTGTAAGCAGTGAGAGACAGCAAATAAACATTTTTCTAACAGAAAAAACATACATATTTTTTTACGAGTATCTATAAACCCCACACTAACTACACCGATGAGGAGCATGCATATGGACATGCACACACAGATCCCCATCTCATTTTATTAGTAATGAACTAAATCATTGGGAATACGTAATAAATGTCATTCATTGTTCTCTCCTGTAAGTTGCTGGACAGCTTTGGTATGTGTCCAAGCTCACTCTTTTGCCCAAGCTCACTAGATCAAAGTCCAGCCTGGAAAGTAGGAAAAAAGCCTCTGCACTGATTGCAGTCTCCGGTCTCAGGGTATCACAAGCCCATAACTCTGCATATGACCTAAGTTTAGCTATTATCCTTATCTCAATTTCCAGAGGTGCTGTGCTATACAAAAACAACTGGTTTCACTGGAATTTGGGGTGGTGAGTATAACTAGCAGAGTTAAAACATGGATCTTCAGAAGCCATATTAAATTTGAATATCTAGTACTAGCAGGGTTTAGAAGACTTGTTAGCTGGCAGACACAGGAAATGCTATACAACCCCAAATTTCTTCTTGTCTTTCCCTTCCTTTCTCTCCTCTCCCAATAGTAGATATTGTATTAAGTTTACAAATGAAGATTCTGATTTCAACAGTGCTTTGGGAGAGGAAGAAGGATTCCCCATTGTTTTCATTAAAATTATGATATTGTAATTTAGAAAAAAGGCATCACACCTCACATAATGGATGCCAAAAAAGGAATGGCAATAACTCTCAGGAATTACTTATTGCCAAATTCTTCTTACCAGCAAGAGCAGGGCATATGTGAATTGCTAGTAGTAGTACTACCTTAGCCATATTCTTTCCTATGTTTCTTCACCCACCAAGATGTACCTGTCATCTTAAACGTGACCAGCCGAACCTTAGCCCCATAGGTGGGAAACAACCTGAACTGATTAATTTGTTTAACAAGAAGTGAAACGCCATTGGATTGCCTCTAGCCCACTGGTAGTAATTAATTATACAAACATGCCCTATATAAACCTTCCAAGGGGATTCTAACACCCACAGCCCCACAATCCATTCTCAAATGCTGTTTTATGTTAACTCCACAAAACATGCAAAACATCAGACCTGAAAAAGGAAAATGCAATTGCTAGTAAGAAATTAACTCCACTGTTAATACTCTCTTCCTTTCCCTGAATCACAAAGCCAGGTAAAAGATATTTTGCAGATTTCTACTCTTTCAGCTTTTATTCTTTTGTCACTACCTTAATATTGCCTCAATGTAACTACAGTATTTGGGGGTTTGTTTGGTTGTTTTTTTATAAAAGCTACTTGGCAAAGTCCAATATCACTCACAATATACCAAAAGCATAAATATTAAAAATAAAAAACAAATTATATTGAAGCAGCTATAATATCAGCAAGCCTCTCTCTTCTTACTACGTAACCTTTTATTAAAATCTAATACTAACACCAGATTAATGTGACAGCCATGAGTATACAAACCAAGTTACAAAGGAAATAAGCTTTTATTACTTTTTCAAAGATACAGCTAGCTTAAAAGTAACAGAGGGATGATGAAAATCGCTAAGGGGGGAAAATAAAACCCAGAGTATTTCTGGAAAAAAATATTCAAATTGCTAAGCAGTTAATTGGATTGCCAGGCCACATTTAATACAGCAATTCTCCTTACACAAAGTCTTTTCTTGTCCTATGTATTTCCCCACATATAAGACAAGTACAAGAGAATTTAAATAAAACTTTAGCATTTGAGGCATTTCAGTACTTATGATGGAGTTATGCACTAGTACACAGCACCAATACAGACAATAACCAGGAACAGTAACAAAAAATAGAACTGGATTAGTCAGATGCCAAAAATATGCATAATAAACCACCTCAAAATAGCTTTTGTCCTGCTGGAATTCTCCAGGAGTGCTATGACTTCAAATGCAACAGTTGCAGAGCTCCAGCTGGAAGAGTCCTTCTCAAAAAGTCATCAGACATCAGTGAGTCATTCTTTAGTGAACATTAATGATAGAAAGCTTCAGTGCCATTAGTGAAGTTGAATGTTAAACTTTTTCTAAACCATTGAACAGATGTTTCAGCCTTTATGTTAGCATGACTTTTTTCTAATTGCCTCTATTACATCCTACCAGAAACCTGTTGTTCTGGCAACTCTGCACAGGACTTGAACTTCAGACGAAACTTTTCTCATCTCCTTCCACCTCTGCAGTTCCTTTTGCCAATTCCCTTGCAGAGGGAACAGCAGCTAACACTTATGCTCCTAACAGAGCCAGGTCTTACAAGCAGATGAAGAGACAAGGCTACAGAAGTAACAACAGCAGAGGAAGGAGGAATATTTGTCACAGGTGTGTCTGAGCACCAGAAAAGCACAGTGGTGGGACAGGAAGGAGCACTGAGCAGAAAGGGGCCAGACACCACTCGAACTATCCTATTTACCTTAGTCCCTCAGCAAAAATTCATTGTCATAGGTTAACGGCCTGTTAATCACAGAACAGGTCTTCAGAATGAGCTGTAATTAAGCCTTTTCTCTTCTTTACTCCTCCTTGCCCTTAAAGGCCATTTACTGCACATCCTTCTGCCCCATGAGAGTCCCACGAGGCTGGAAATGAAACCAACACAGTTTTTTATTTTCAGAGGACATAACTGCAAATGGCTTCCAGCTGAAATACTAGAAATCTTTTCAAGTAAAGCGACTTGCTATGACTCATTGGCTAATGTCATAAGCCTGTGGCACAAAGCATCTTAAAGAAGATAGTTTTGTCTAACTGCTTATTAAATAGAGTCAGTTTTTATATTACTATGTTTTTGTTTTCTTTCTACATCTCAAATAATCTAATTTCTCGACAATTAAGGAGTTTGCTTTAATATACTCCTGCTGATTTAAACAGAAAACAATATAACTAAAAGGGTATAACCTTTATTAGGTCAGTGGTAGTTTCAATAGGTTGCAGTAAATTAAAAATTTCATTATACGCAATTAACCAACTTCATCAATATAATTGTCATTTTCTTCACTCTTTTGCCTTAGTATATTTAGTATATGCTAATAATTATATTGAGATATACACTCATACATGTGCATACCTATAATGTCCACCTACTACACCTCTATATTACTTGCAGGTAAAAGTCAGTAATATGTTTCTGAAAACCAGTTAAGAAACTACACCTAACAAACAGTTTCCCATCATGGACAGTACTGTAAGAATCACCTTTACAGTGGTGTAAGTAAAACACAGGCAGGCATATCTGTTCCTTATTGGCTCATTATTCAATCATTCTCTAATAAAGCAGAGCCTATTTGTTTTCCAATTACAGAGCCATGGCAAGAGTCAGAACCTGGACTGAAATCTAAAATGCCATGGCACAATGCAATGCTGCTCCACTAGCTGATACAACATTGGTCTAAAACTTCATGTTTCCAACTTTGCAAAAAAGGGAGTTATGTTATGCAACTAGTATAAAAAAAAGTCCAAAAATGTTATGATTGTCTATCTTGCAGAAGGGAAGCAATTTTCAGCCGAGTAATTGGTACATTTTCTTAGTGCATTATGTTTCTCAAAACATGTTACTGTAGGTGGAGATTAGCATCCCTTTTCTTCAAGAGGAAAATTACTTGTCTTCTATAGTGACTGGAGCTGTCATTCCAAGAGCTGACAAATGTTAACAATCTCTGGAGGTGTTCTTTACAAACATCTCAAAAATAAATAAATAAATTCAGATAAAGAATCCAATGACCAAAGAAAGGTTATAAATAGAAAGAAAATACCACAGTTTGAATATTCAAATGCATTGTCCATTCCAACATAAGGACAACTATTTTAAACTATTTTAAAATAGCTTAATAGTCACCTTAGCAACTAATATGTAACTTTGGCAGAGAAAGAACACAGAAATATTATTTATTAACAAAACAAAAACTTTGCTGTACCTCCCATTTTGCAGATAACATCAAAGAGGAAATGAAAGTAGACAATAGGTCCTTTCCAGCCATCCAATCTAGTAATCAGTGCAGATAAATTAGCAAAACCCTTACATCTGCATTTAGAAAACTGTACAGATATTTTTCTTTAAATCGTATGTTTGTTATTCTTCATCATATTCTCACTGCATTTTGTTGAAGCTGTTTCCAGTGCTTTCAACAACAGAATATGAAGATGTACTGCATTATCTTACATGCTGAAAGCAGGTCCACAAAATCCAAACAAACTAATTAGCTAATATCAAATTATTAAACCACAATAACTACCATAATTTTTTTAAATTATGATGCCAATGCCCCAAATATTAAATATTAAATATTTAAAATTTCAACAATAAAACTCATCTCTGTTTAAAAAATGGATAGCAATACACTAATATACACAAAACGAAAAGACACACAAACACTTTTCTTTCTTTGCAAGAAATTGTCAACCGTACAACAAAGAGCTTTACTGAGATACTTTCTCTTACCCTTTCTGTAATACTTTAAAATAGCAGCTATTAAAATCAGAACCAAGTGGTGAAGCCTCTTTTCCCAAGGTGAGACTTTTCCTGGGAGCCACTACCAACATGTCAGAAAACCTTAGCTAAAATTACAACTATGCATGATGTAGGACAACCTTCAGAGAACTATAGTCTGAACAACAATCAAAATAATAGGAAAAAAATTAGCAGTCAATACAGCTCACTAATGTAATATCCAAGAAAAGTAGGAAAGAAAGAACAGACTAGGAGATTCTCATTATACTTTCAACTTTTCATTTCTCAATCTCTCAATGTAAACCAAGGATTTAATTTTAATATAAACTTTGTGCTCTATCAGATGAATAACAGAAATATAAATAAATCAGCCTAGCAACTAGTTTAGCCCAGGGCTGTAAGTAACTCTTTCAAATGAACCAAGAAGCATGAATTCTCAATGCATTTAAAGAACCTCCTTCTTGGAAAGGATCGACCTTCTTCATCCTGCTCAGAGTTAGAATTGAGCACATTACCTTTGAGCACATGATCATCATGAGATGGGTTCTGGCCAAGACACAACTCCATGTAAATTCATAGACTCTAAACAATGCAATTTAGAAATTGCGGACAAAAAATTTGCTATGGGGAGGAGGGGACAGAAAGCTTAAAATACTAATGACTTCAATCTTACTACAGAATTAGATCTCAAGAATAAAGAAGGCAAAGCAATACAGATTGAGGGCATTCAAGCAGGCAGTGTTTTTTAGGATCAGACTATACCTGCTTTGTGTAGTAAAACAAGAAGTGACAGCTTCAAATCAAGAACTGCAAAATACCCCACTGGATACAAGGCAGAGCTTCGTGTTTTCTTAGCCCTTCACCTTCTCCATTAGGAGGTCTGAACTTTGCCAGATGCAGTGCCTGGTTTCAGCATTTTCTTTCAGTTACTGTGGAAACAGATTACATCCCCTCATTCCACAGGTGGAAGGGACACAAGGCAGCCCACTATGGATGAGCTACACCTGCCCCAACTAAGAAACATGTTTCATGTATCCTCTCACACTTAGCCAATTATTTACATCCTACAAAGTTTAGGAAACAGAATTATTCAGCAGGATCAGATTTGTAGAAGAAAGGTAGACACCAAAATTTTCTTCTGCTGATTAGATGAAAAAGAGAACCTAGACCATTTAAGCCTCTGAAAGGCTTAAATGAAAGACATTGTAATTTACTTCATTCAGTTCATTACATGAAAGTTCATAGAGTGGAGAAAGGAAGGAAGTTGTGATACCCTATCAATCAATAAAAGGTCATTATTTTTAAAGTAAAAGTAATTAATATGTATTGTAGAAAATAATTGTGCAATATGCATTATTATATACAGAATACATTCTGCCATTATACAGGTTAAGAGCCTAAGAAAAATATTGACTGTTTCTCCTAAAGACAGAATGTCACATTCATACTTTTTACATCTTTAAGTAGGACTGGGATTATTCCTTAGGTGACTGAAGCATGCACTACAGTTCATACACTGACTTGATGCAACACCTGTTATTAGTGACTTATTCGATCATACAACTTCCTTTTTTGCAAATAGGAACAGCTTTTTTGTCATTAGCCATGGTGAGATGCCAATTTAACTTATACTGGAACAAGGAAGATGCAGGAATAAGCCAAACTTAAAACTTTCTGATACTAAACAGCAGGTTGCCTGATGTCTTCAGCATTAGCATTGAAGTTCACTGCAGCTCAACTCATTTTGTATCAGCAGAGATTTATATCAAGCAGTGGGAAAGCATGTCAGCTTCTGGTTCTGTCTTACAGAATTACCATCAAGAACACAGATAAAATAAAAGCAAAGTAAGGGGAACATTTCATGTGCTATCAAAACTTGCAAAGGTTACTCTGGTGCTAGAAGTATTTTCTAAACATCTTGCCCTTTGAGATACACTTGAAATGAAAGATTTTCTTTTCTCTTCTAACTGAATTGTATCATGAAGTAGAATTCTATATACATGCAAGCCAGTATCAAACTACATAATTTTCTTTGTTTACACCATTCTGAAGTAAAATTTACTGTTCATTCATCCTTTTTTTGTATTCTTAGGCTGAATTTCCCAAAGGTGTAAAACAGTGCCAACTGCAAACATTGACAAGGGCCTTTTGATGATCTCACATTTAAGCTGAAACTTGGTATGTACCATGCCCTTACTTACATTTTAGCTTAGATTGGTTTGGGTTGGAGGGGACCTTTAAAGGTCATCTAGCCCATGTCCTTGCCATGGGCAGGGACATCTTTGGTATTATGAAGAAGGCACCATTTTTTCTTCATAATCCTTTCCCCTGAAAATAGATACTTTTGCTACACAGAAATTGAAATTTGTGTTTGAAAGACCAAACTTCCTTCCTCCTTTTATAAACCACAAAAATAATTATCCCACCACAAACTCATCAAACAACAACAATTTACTTTTTTTTAAACACAGGTTAAAAACTGCCTATCTCATTAGCATGACAGAAATAAGGATTTTATCATCAAAAATCAGCAAAGTCTTCTACAGAATATCAATTTAACTAACAGTATATTAACCCTGCAGCTCTGACAGCTTATGTTAATTTAACAACTAAGAAAATAATTAGGGTTTCTTCACTTAACCAGTTAGTAAAAAAATGTAGGACTAGCTACTGAAGTCTGGAACAGTTTGTTGCATGTAAGACCTGCATAAACATTCCTTAGAAATGACTACATATCCTAGTCTTGCTTTGCAATTTTTGCTTTATGGTATTTACATCCTTTAAAATTTTTTCAAAAATTATTCCTGTTATAAGCATTTTCTGGCTTTGAAAAATTATAGTATTAGACTATTTAAATTGAGGAAAAAAGCACCTTAAGAGTGATATATGGGTAATTTACATCCTGAAAAAGAAAATCACATTTTCTGTCCGGGAAACAGCAACAGAAAACCTAAGTAATTGTGATATCTCCTCTCTGATTCGTAAGCAAAAATATTTTCAATAGCAATCTCAAATTTTCTCTTTGTTCAAATATACAGCTGTGAACATACTTTTTCAAACACAGCACAATTACTTAAAAGCAAGGAAATTTCACTGCCTTAAGACAGAACTTCTTTATTGGAAAATGTTTGACATCACCAAGTCAAAGAGAGCCCACATCCAAAAAATCCCTATTGTTCTACAGCATTCCATTCCTGTTACATCAGCCCAATATTTGTGACAAATTAACTCTACCCTGCAGCCAAGTGAATTTATATCAACGACTTCTTATGGAGGAAAGTAAAACCAGCACAGTCAAGATCTCTGCCCATCAGACAAAGAAAGCTGTCATTCTGCTTAACTTCTACAATGAATGTCCTCAGACCCACGGGAGAGAAAAGAAACACTATTTGGCATTTAAACTTGAGGTGCCAGGATGCATTAAAGCGGAAAACAAGCCTGGATTGATTACTCCGATTTAAAAGGTCACGAATTGCTAAGGTTTTTTGTTTGTTTTAATGCATATTTAGTTGATTTACAAGGCAATTGTTTTAAATTGTAAATTATAACCCTGTATAATGGGTACTGCCTTAATTAGATTTTAACTATATGCTAATCTGAAAGGGAGGGGGTTGTTTCATGCTTTCTCAAGGTCTGCTGATAAAGACTGCATAGCCCATAAAAATATTGATTCAGAACAATATAACTAACTTTTATAATCGAGTATATTCTTGTGGTTTAAAGTGCAGGGCTTTCACAAATGATAGCCTTTTTAAAACATTAAATTTTATTTGAAAGTACCATTTTTGTTTCCCTCATATGACCAGCAATTTACAACAACCCTTTTCCAAACAGATGTGGAGAGGAAAGCAGTGCAGAGTAGAACAGAGTTACAGTAAAATAAGTAGACCAACTCATAAAGGCTTCATCTGTGCTGTGTGGTTTCAAGATACATCATTAAAATCAAAGTTTAGCTCTGTCTCAAAATCAAACCAAAGACTTTCTAGAATAAGCAGTATAAAAACTTTTTCACCTTCAACATTTCACTCAGGCTTTGCTCATGGACTCATACAAACCCATAGCCATCTGTACTGATCATTTCATTTTTAATCCTAACAAATTTACCACAGGGATGACCAAAGAAAAGATAGAAAGCTTATCAGAACAATCAGCAGTAAAATAGCTGAAGTGCAATTTTCACTCATGACCTCATCTTTGAAAAACAAACTTTTTCAAAAGCATTTCTACTTAAAGAAAATAAACATTCTTCAGGCAGCAATGTCAAATTTAAGTCACTGGAAATAGAGAAGAAATAAGGCCAGGATGCCTGTTGCATCCATTAGACTAGGAAATGAATAACAACCAAACCAGCCTCACCCTTGAATGTCTGGATTTGGGCTTGCAGATCCCAAAACTAGAGGAGCAGTCAGAAGGGAGCAGAGGATGGCTGCACAGCTAACAGGATTTTTCAATCCAATACAGCCACCACTGAAAAATTGCTTTAATTTGGTGGTTACCACCTATTGCTCTAATATCTTGGTAACAGGAAGAAACATAAATATGTGCTTAAATATGCTGCTGACATCACACAAAAGTTAAAGGCTAATCTTACTTCCTTTACATCAATTACTCCAATGGAAAATTGGTATGGAGGCAGTTCTGTTGAATCTGACCTTTGCAGCTGCATCGCTGTCTGAAACCACTGACCAAAATTACTGCATAAAGACTGGTCCACCCCTTCCCATATCTTAATTTTCCACACACAGCCACCAAATTTCATCTTTAGAGTTTTGATTAACACACGTATTATCACATGGTTTAAAATGTATTTAAGGAAACTAGTTTAGACTTACTTAACTGTTTCAGAAAGGCTCTGTGTTAGAGCATGGTTAGCAATTTCTTTACAGGTAAGCTGTCCCTACACAGCATATAGAAAACCTATGAAAAGTCACAAGTACCTTCTCATGCTTCTGAAATAGCTAAAGACCAAAGATTTAATGAGATGCAAAAATAATGCCCATACGCTTTTCTCCATTATGCATCACTTCAAAAGTTCTCTTCTGGACTAAAGTGCATCTTAAGTTACTTCTAGAGCTTACATGCATAGAAGTCCAGAAATGGATCCATCCAAATGCTCAAATAATGTGCACTAATGTGCACATCCAAATGCTCAAATGTGCACTAAAATCTGAGCAAAGCTGCACAGAAAGTCATACCCAGCAATGCAATGAGATGTGGGAAGCAAATTAATTTTGATTTGTCAAAGCTGCCCATCTGGAGCTGTTAGTCACTTCTACGTTTACATTGGAACTTCAGAGTGCACCTTAGTGAAAATACACGCTCCTCCTGAAGCTGCAGAGCTAACATCCATCTTAGCACAAACTTAATTTCTGTCCTGAGCAGCATTCCAGACACTATATACCATATCTATGACCTTTTTTATGGCTTTTGTTTTGTCGTTTGGGGGGTTTGTTGCTGTTTTTAACTTGGGGGTACTTTACTAAAGCAAATTGCTTCTTTCCACAGTGCATTGTCAATGACAATCCTGCACACTAAAATGGTATTAAGTCTTCATAATGAGATTTTCTGTTGGTGCCCAGAAAAACATCTGCAAGAAAGGGTTTATTCAGAACTAGGTTTTTACACTAAAATATTATTGTTCGTGTTCCCTCTTCCTCACAGCTGCTGATGATTATATGTTCAAGATGAAACACAGGCAGAGGTTGGTTCTGAAATACAGACCTTAAATATTGCCCTTTTATTTCACTGTTTATCTTCTGATCTCACTCTTGGCATCCACAGTTTATAATCAACAAACATTTTTAAAAGCGTTCATATTTTAATTACAGATACAGGTAGAAATAATTCAAAAGAATACAGGAAAAAAGACCTTCACACTCAAAGGGCTGGCTGTCTCCAAAACCCTGCCTGCCTATTTCACCCAGCAGATAGAGTGCTGTTGGAAGGGAATTTAAAATGTCCTCTGGTGATAATAACTAGAATTTCCCAATGTCAGACGCACACCTGTGCCCAAAGTCACCCCATGCAACATTGCTGTGTTTCTGCATGCTGCTGGTGTGCCTATGAAGGAATTCACTTCAGTGTGCTGAACAGCCTGATTTCTGAAGCTCTCACCTAGCAATGAAGCAAGTATGTACTCAGCTTCTAGGAATGAAAGGACCCTAGGGTTTAAGTGCATCATCCACACGCATTTTGGAAACAGGCATTTGTTTAATGCACGTGTTTGTCTTTAAACATAACCTCTGGACACCAATATTACATTAACAGTGACCACCATTAGTCAGGATGCAAGAGTAAACAGAACTGATACAAACAATTATGAATTTCTTTCTGACTAATTGAACAAAATTATTCATGTTGGAAGGGACCCCTGGAGGTCATCTGGTCGAATTGCCTACTTAAAGCAGGGCCAATTACAGCAGGTTGCTCAGTCCTGCATCCAATCAGGATTTGAATATCTCCAAGGATGGAGATGCCACAAACTCTCTGGGCAGCCTGCTCCATTGTTCAGGTGCCCTGAAAGAATAAATCTTTACTGCATCCAACAGATTTTCCCGTATTTCAGCTAGTGCCCACTGCCTCTCATGCTGCCACTACGGACCAGTGAGAAGAGCCTGACTCCATCTTCTTTACTCTCCCCCCTCAGTCAGGTCATTACACACATGGATAAGATCCCCCCGAACTTACCTTCTCCAGGCTGAACACTCCCAGCTCTCTCAGGCTCTCTGTGCATGTCAGATGCTCCAAGGCCTTTGATCCTCTCCATGGCACTTTGCTGGACACACTCCAGCATCTTGTAGTGAGATAGCACTAGACACAACCCTGCAGCTGTGTCTCACCAAGGCTGAGTAAAGGGGAGTAGGATAAGTGAGGGTGTCATTTTAACTAGATTCAGGGTTCATACACTCTTCCCACATGGCTGAGAAGGAATAACCAATCTAAAAGCTAGAGCAATCTTTTCTCATACTTCTGAACTACAGAATTTGAATTTATACTCCAAAAGTTCACACTCCTGTGAAAGTAAAACCATTTTCATCCTGATGTGTAAATCTGAGTTAATAAAATCTTTGGGCTTGTTACCACATAACCCATAAAGTAAAATACAATCACAATTGTCCTTCTGCTTGTCCAAGCTTATCATTCTGATACCAAAAGCAGTATACCTGAACAAGTATATTTCTCCAGTATCAGAGAATTACCAAATAAAAGAAAATTATCATTCATATAAAACCATTATGACCTCCATCCTTCAGAACTTCCAGTAAAATAACACCAAATTAGAGACTTATAGCTAACAATAATAATAGCTAATGCAAAATCTACAGGACTCCATTTTTGTATTTGTGTACATATATAAATCAAATACCCATACACACAATTCTAAAAGAGGACCCAGATCATCTTAGAAGTTCTGAGCAAACACAGGAGTAAACATAGCTAAAGTTTAAAACTCTTTCTGTGATGATTCATTTGTTTTTGCCATGTGTCTTGTGCAATGGGATCTATATATTAGGACAATGAAACTGCCTTCCTCTGCGTGGGCAGTACCTAGCGTGCTGTCAAGGCTACTGAAATACAAGCAGAAACAATAAGATTAAAACAGCTTTTGAATGCAGGATATTTAAACAAAATTTAGAAAATAGATTTCCTGCCCTTTTTTTTTTTTTTTGAAGCTGAATTCCACCTTACCAGATGACATAGTTCAGCTCTTTGTACCAGAAACTTAGGTAAGACATTGCATTACAAAAACAACTGATGTGAAGGGCATTTTTAAAAGAGCATCAGTGTAGTTATTAGAACCAGCCACTTGCTCCTTAATGTGAATACATGTTCCAGCTGCTTTTTTAAAAAGGTGGTCTAACTCCACACAACTTTTCACTTCCTAACGTTTAATATTTTAGAAAAGAACTGAAAAAATTAACAAAGGCATGAACACATCCCATTTTTGTACTACTGAGAGAAATCCTTCTAAAGTAATGTGGTCCTGTGATTCAAAATCTTGCACAGGCCCCCCTCTATACCTTCAGGACTATATATAATACCATACAAGTGGATGCCTAGAATATCCTTGACCTAAGAAATATTGGAGTGACAAACATTATCATATCCTGAAGACAGTCTCTAAATAAGTGTCTGGTTAACTTCAAGTAATTGCCCTTTTCAGGATTATAACTTTTTCTTTGTCATCTGTGAATATACATATAGATACATATTTATCAGTAAAGGTTTAAAACTACAGCAGTAGGTAAGTGCAAGTTCACTCTGTCCATGGATCAGGAAGACATTTCTTAGTAGGATACAATCAGACTGTATGTAGCATCATACATATCCAAATTCCATAGCTTTTCTGTTTTTTTTTTTCTGGCTGCTGTTGTGTACAAGGCACCTTTGTGCAAAAAAACTGTTTGGGTACCTATTCTCACCTGTTTAGGTATTTTACTGCCTTTTTGCTTTCTTTAGATTTTTCCAGATATAATTATGAAGTACTAGTCAGTCAAAAATCCCATTTTTCTAGTAGGTATTCATAAAATTGGAGTTTAGAGAACAAAAATCCCATACAAGCCATTATGCCTTCTTTACCACCTCTTAAAGTCCCAGTGTTAAGCTCTTGCCATTCAGCAGAAGATTGTATTTATAATTTAGGAGAAATTATTTCAAGTTAAGGTAAAACTGCCAATGAAGTTCAGCCAAAGCAGAAGGTATTTTCAGGTCCAGTCCTAACAGCATTTTATCTCTCTGCCCCCTTCCCTCCAGTCCCCCTGCCATCAATTCTGGTTCTCAGGTCCATGTACCTGTATGGAACTGACACTTTAGTTCAGTGACAAACAGGAACTGTTTTGAAAAGTGATTAATTCCACAACAGTTATGAAGTACTCCAAAACAGTCACTCAACAGGCTGTCACTAGCATAACATGGTATTATTTTAATCTACACACTGCAGATATTCTTCCTTTATGTTATAGGATCTTTAGGTATGAATTTGAATTTGACTTCTCCCTGCTTTGCAGAAAGAACAAAAATGATGTCAAATCTCTTTTTGTTCAGGTATAAAACTTGCTGCTAGAGACTAAATACTGAAATTTGAAGGCACAGCCTTATTAAATATTAATATTCAGCTGGATTTTTATATTCTATTTCAATATATTTGTGGCCAATAACCATCCATTTTCCCTCACTTGCAGAAGCTGAGCAGGTGTGCAGGTAACTGGTTACCAAGACAACATACTGGCAGGGGATTAGAGCAGACACTTGTATGTGTATAACTCTGAATAATGCAAACACTGTTAAGTGATACATTTTTCATTATTTGAATATCACATGATGTTTTATGCCATTTAATTTTTTTTTTTTGCCTGTTGAACATGCTTCTGTTAAGGACCCAATTCAAACCTCACAAGCAAATGTAATTATAGTTTCATTATAAGAATGAAAATACCACTTTATGCATTTCTTCCATGAGCTCAATAAGCACTTATACAAACATCTGTTCCATTTCCTACATCTCACATTTAGAAGGACTAAGCAGCAAGACACAGACATTTATAAAAACAAAAGTAAGATGAAGAAATGTATCAGAACTTTATCAAATATACCTGCACTTCACTAAGAAGGCTGGGTACTTTGACAAGGCATATCTTTGCAGTAATTCTCATCTCAGTGCTCTAGAGACAGATACGAGTCCTTTAACAATATCTTAAATTTTGTTTTGTTGAACTGTGGAAAGCACTGCAGAACATTTGTAAGTGTTATATCAACAAACTGTGAATTCAAATGTTAAGCAACAACCTTTAATAAAAGAAATGAGCACAGGTAAATAGAAGCCACATATTAAAAAGCCTTTCTGTTCTTAGGGATGACTTGAAATGCTCCTGTTCGAAACAAAACCTTTATAGAGATTTGAATACATACCAGCACATACTAATTTTAATGGTTCATTTTTATTTTACACGTACTGCCAGACAACAGAAAACCTATGGCCCTCTCCATATGTCTCATAATAACAGCACACTTTAACTACCAAAATATGTCATCTAGGAATGCGCAAAATAATGAGAGGTGGCCCTTTCTTGATACAAGATCAAACAGCTATGTTTTATAATTCAGCGAACCTCAATCCCCATTTTATTCATGACAATGGTCTATAATATGAGAGAGACAAATGCTTAAGTTTCTTCATGTGGACAGAAAATGTGAAGTGCTACTGTCATTCTGCTTTCAGCAACATGAGGGACAGAGGTCCAAGTATACAGTCCTTCAAACATGTATTTCTAGAACTGGAACTAGAAGCAAAACTTTAAGTGCTGCCACTTTAAATCTGTAAATTTCAAAATGAAAAAGGTAAAACCTGATGTATATTCATGGATTCTCCTAGGCTTTTCAAAGGCAAAGAAGGACAGAAAAGACAAGTTCATGTGCTTTTCATCCTCCTTCTGTACTGTAACTGCTTTCTGCTATGAGCAAACCACCTTCCCTTTCCCAAAAGTGTAGCAACACTTGTTCTGCCTCAACAAACATTTTCAGATATATTTCAAAATCTTTATCAAAGTTAAATCTCCCTAAAATGCTTAAAGTTACTTGGGTTTAAATCTCACTTCCAACTTTTCACTGACATAGAGGCAGAAGACATAGAGGCATCTGGTGGATGTTATAAGTGCTTCTAGTAATTGAAACTATCTTTCCAAATACCTGGTAGCTAAATAACTCACCTGTCCCCGTGCCTCTGCAACTCCCACTAAAATCAAAAATATCTTTGAAAAATCTGCACATTCAGGAACTAAGGGTAGACAAGAATTAAGGGTAGAAGCTCAACAGCTGAGTATCTGAAAACAAGCTTAGACTGCTGAAGTTCATGGGCATGCAGTAAGTGGTTTTGTATTTCTTAGTACTGTGGCTTTAGGGCCTTCAATATCACAGAAAGCCAGCAGAAATTAGACTCCCTGAGCTTGAAAACCCTTACTCAAAGTCTTTACAGATTAAAGATGCAAACCCTGGAAACACTTCAGCACACATGACTGACCACTGGAGAAATTCCATTCAGTTCAATGAAGCAACTTGCATGGCCAAAAATTATGCTTTTAATTAACTACCTCCTGGATTAGCCTTTTTATTTTTGCTTTAGATTGCTCAGAGAAGATGAGAGACCTAACCTGTCAGCTGTCAATTAGACTGGGTTGCAGTTCTCAGACTACCTTCCTCCAAAGAAACAGCCATCTGTTTCACATTGCAAACATCACTAATGTGTCATCCTGCTTTATACTGAATTTAAGAGAAATACCTCTTAAAATCAAAGATCAAATCATGCAGAGACACTTGTAGGGTTAATACCTCCATAAGCTCACTGAAGTCAGTGAAACTTTACAATAGAATTTATTTTTCTAACTTCCATAAGTGTTCTGTCACAAATGTCCTCAATGGCTTTCTCAGGATGCCAAGGACACCCCAACCCCACTGTCCCTGCCCAGCCCCCCAGGCCATCAGTCCCTGCCCCAGCAACTCGGCAGGAGTGCCAGTCTCCAGCTCCCCACAGCCCTGCCCTGCCTGGCCACTGGCCTGCATTCTCAACTACCCACAGTAATGAAGGAAGATAAGAGATAATGCGCATTAATCGAAATTCCAGATAAAACAAGATGTATTGAAATTAAAAATGGTACAAGTATATTTCAGACTGTAATTTTTAAATAGTTCAACTAGATCTCTGCTTCTATTGCTTTTCACAGAATATTTGTGCCTAACATGCAACAGTGGTATAAAACACAGTTGAAGTTTCTTGCCATTAGAAGGCAGACCAGTATCTGCCTTTAACCTATCACAAGCACAAAGTGCTGGAGAAACCTTGGCAAACACCAAATGCCCACCCAGCCACTTGCTCACTAATCTTCAGCAGGACAGAGGAAGAAAACAGGATGACGAAGCTTGTGGGCGGAGATAAAGGGAGGAATATTGCTTACCAATTACCTTCACATGCAAGACAGATTTGACATGAGGAAAATTTCTTCAATTTGTTGCCAAGAGAAACACAGAAACATTAAACCCTTTCTCCTTTCCCTCCCAGACTTGACTTCACTCCTTCAGACCTCTCCACTCTCCAACTCCTGAGCAGCACAGGGGGAACAAGGGGACAGAGGCATTACAGTCAGTACACAGTGTTTCCTCTCCGCCACCTCTTCCCTCTCAATCTTTTGCCCTGCTCCAGCAGGCTCTTCCCAAAGGCTGTAGTCCTTAAGGAAAAATTTTGGCTCCAGTAGGGGCTCCTCCTCAGGCTGCAGTATCTGCTCAGGCACTGTGAAGCATCTCCTGCTGATGCTCCTCCTCCTCCTCCGACCTCTGTTTCCCTCTGCTGCTTGTCACACTTTACCCCCTTCTTTCTCTGTCCAGCCTTTTTTACCCCCTTGTCAGTTGTGGCTGATGGGCTCTACTGTGTCCTGTTGTGGGTCCATCCACTAGAGCTGCCATGTCCAGCACGGGGCAGACCCTGGGCTCTTCTCATAGAGACCACCACTGCAGCTCATCACCTTCAAAACCCTCCAGGGACACCCAGTTCAATGCCCAACAGAATCTAGGTGCAACACCTAAAAGTTCTTGGAAAGAGACTGAACAGTATATCAAAGTCTCAAATCTCAGACAGAATCTAAACATCATGGCATTGCCCACAAGGAATTACAGATTAGAATGGGCCAAAAGATGAAAACAACGCTTATGATACAGCATAGAGCTCTGGGAATGTTAAGGAACAGCAGGAAAGAATTCATTCTCTCAAAATAGAACCATAAAGAAAACCATTTCAGCTCTTAGGGATGGGGGGAGATGGTTTACTGAACTTAAAATCTGGTCATCTTCACAATATAAGCAAAATTTCTCAATGGCATTTACAGCAGTAGGACTGCAAAAGCCTAAGCAGTGCTGACCTCAGTGGGAGCACAGAACAGTTTGTGTCAGAGACATCACAGGCAGGTGAATAATTATCCACTCTGCTCCAGCCATTTGAGAGCTATTGGGTTTTGAGATTTTGTGATTCTTAATCTTTGTTTTATTGTGCTCATATCATGATCAATTATATAGGGTTGAAGTTGGTGCATTTGCCCAAGTGTTTGTCATTTCAGTTATCTCTGCTGTTGTCAAACTTTGGTCTCTAAGCTTTCTTCATTAAAAAGCATATGCTTGTATCAATACACACTACATTTGCTTTACAGCATTTCCCTTGCTGAAGGGGGCTCTCTTACTTGCCTTCAAAGAGGGGTTTTCAAAGATGTGACATAAACATGACCCTGTTCAACTTAATTACAATGGAAAGAGAGAATTCCTGTGGTCTCTGGCACTTCAAACATTACAAAACAGAGACTTCAACTCAATCAGATGTTAAAAAACTTGTTTGCAAACACAGGTTTAGTTTAAGCATCCATAAGATTCTAATATGTTATATTTTATTTTCTTGAGGCTTTGTATGTTATCTATTTAAGTGAGAATCTAATTCTACATTTTTAATAATAAACCTAAAGCATTTAAACTAATAGCTTTAAAAGATTCAATACCAATAACAGCCACCCTATTAGTCATTATCACACACATAGCTGCCTATACAAACTGTGATGGCCTCCAGTAAACAAAACTGGAATAGAAATTAAATTTTCACACTAATATAAATACAACTCAGCAACTACTCTTTCATAAGTGATACTGTTTATATATCAAAGTAATATTTTTCAGGCAAAATAAATTATAATATCCAATAGTACTATCTTTCCATATGTTTTGAGTGGGATTTTTTGTTTCGTTTTTTAAAATCAAAGCACTGCTGTAATTTGATCTTCTAATTCGTTACCATAGCCCGAAACTTCTGAATTGCAAAACACCAATTTCTGCATCCTGCTGTTGATTCTTCTTTAATGAAAGAGAGCAAACACTGCTGGCCATCCTCTCCAGCCTTTCAAATACCTTTTACACAATCAACTTTATAGTTCTACTGAATCCTGTAGAGTTAAACGGAAGGATTTCTGATAAGGTTTTCTATCAAATCCAGTGCCACTCCAGAAAATGAGCATTAACAGTGTTTACAAAACTGCTCCACCATTTCCTCCCACTAACAAGGAAAAAAAATAAGCCAACTATACAGATTTTAAAATCCTGTTATCTTCCATACTTTCAGTGTCTAAAACTGGGAGAATTGCAGTTGCTTCAAACGTCTTTCTTCACAGCAAGAGACAGTTACAGGCACCTGTAAAGGTAACATTTTCAGCTGAGAACTCTTACAGGAATTGCTTTCCCTGGACATCCACTTCTGTCAATGCATACACCAAGATGATGAGTGCTACAACACCCGCAGTGGCAATTTCTCATCGTGTTTCTCCCTCATCCAGAGGGACAGCTAATTGATTTTATAGTCGTGGCTAAAATTTAGTCCACTTGAATCTGAGGCAACATGGCCAGAAGAAAACAAATGTAAAAATCTAGCAAGGATGTCAACTCATGCTTAAAGGGGTGTGGTATGCCTCCAGTGTGCATTACATGCTGAGACTGTGTTTTGATACTCATACAGAAAACAAGTAATTGCATTCTTTCTGCATACACAATCATCTATTCTTCATGCTCACATTTAGCACAGATGTAAAACACCCCGACACCCTACAACAACCTCCAGTTGTAGAGCAGAACAATGGAAGACACAAATCTGGTGTGGAACAAAAAGAGTCAGAGGTCAAGGGCACTGTCAACGGGCATGGAGGACCTGCATGCTACGGAGCTAGTTAGATCTGCTTTCTCTGATGATCACAATTATAGAAAGAAAGTAGATTGCATCTCAGATGAAAAAAAAGGTAAAATCCCTGCTGGTTCCCAATAAGCAAGCAGCAGAATTCTTGAAGCCTACCTAGCATTTTTATATCATCATGGTCCAGACACACCTAACCAAACATTTATTCCTTTCCCAAATACTAAGTAAAGAGATAGCTAAAAATATGTGTCTTAAAGCTCTTGCTATAGGCTCACCTCTACCTGTCAGAAAAAGCATGGTCAGACCATGTCCAGACACAGCAGTATTACTGAGATGAACTTTGTAACAGCACAGTTCAGCATGAATCTCACAGTACTAGAGCTACCAAACCCTGCCAGAACTGAACAGGTTCTTCACAAGGTCAGTTTTCCCATAGTCTTTAATTTCCTGATCACACACTGACAGCTGGAACACCATTTTGCACCTGGACAAAAGATGTGGACATCCTCCTCCCACCACTCAGCGCTGTCTCCTCAGGTCACAAACTGCTTCAGCTTCCAGAGTGCTACAATTTGTCAGGTGGATGGATCACGGTGGACAAGGCAGCAGATGTGGATATTTAAGTAAAGATAACAAAGGCAGCATACCACTAATAATTTTTTCTGTGCCCTTTTAAGCCCGGTACCCTTACTTAATTTCTATGTTTTCACAGAAGCACCAGATGAAGACTAAAAACACCCCGTGCTGCTTTTCAGTTTCATTTGCTTTCAGAAGGTAACAAAGAGTCCATGAATTGTCCACACAGAATTAGACTGGTACAGTTTAGATTAATTCAGAACTCACTGCATAGTTATGTCCTTATCATAGAGCAATTACAGGTGGCTAAAATGTTTCAAAAACCAGGTTGCTTTTGCACCACTCAGATCATTCTTTGTTGTGTGAACTTTCTCCAGAAAGAAAAAGCTAGCATCAAAAGTCTGCAAAGCCCCTAATTGCTAGACTTCTAAAAACATCCAGAAAGATAGATCAATGCATTCAAATTCTTCCACAGAAACACTTTAAAATTCTGTGGCTTATTTTGTGATCTGCTCCACTGGCAACAGAGCTCTGGAGTATTTCAGAAATATTGAGCCTCTCCCTCAGTAGGTCACAGAAGGCCCAATGCTAAAAAGAAGCATCTAGCTTCAGATTAATTAAAAGATTTACCTGCAGTACTTTTTACGAAACATGCATGCACTGGCTCTCATTGTCTTCTCTTTGTTATTTGAAAGACAACTCATATCCTTCTGCTCTCCCACAATAATTTTCTTTATTTCCACAAAATCATTAAAAAACAAAACAAAACAAACAAAAAAACCAAAAACAAACAAACAAAAAAAAAAAGAGACAGAGCTATTAAATCGGCCTCTACCCAAGGGAAGAAAGTCTTCTAAGAGAAGGGTCCAGCCCCAAATAGTTACTAACTTCAAGTGAAGGAGAAACAGTAAAAGGAGATCTTACACATGGAAAAGGGTAACTGCTGAATGTGTTCTGCTATGCTAAAACTCACAAGCACGTGTCCTCAGAGTTCATGAGATACAAAGATAAAGGCCCTGTAGCTGGGAAAGAAAAAAAAAAACAAACCACAACAAAAAGCCCCCCACACCCAGCATACGAAAGAAGCGTGAAGTTCTTCATTGGAGTAGATCTCATGTGAAATGTACACACAGCTTCCAAAAGAAATTACTATCTCCACTCATTAAAAAACAAACAAACAAACAAAAAACCACAAGACCTGATGCTGAACACTGGAGCAGACACATGACAGCTAATAACAATGAGTTTTCAGGGATAGAAATTACTGAGATGGAAGCAAAATCCAAAAAGCTTATTGCTGTCAAGTCTGGGCAGCAGAACAATCTTAATCACAGAACACCAAAAGAACTGGTACATGAAATTGCAAGTCTGATAGCACAGATATTAAATAAATCCATCAAATGAGGGAGTACCACATGACTGAAGAAAGTCAAATATGGTACCTACACTTGGGAGGAAAGATAGAGGGGAAAAAAGTCGTTTTGGTAATACAGACACATCAGTCATCTACAGATAGCACACAAATCTTGAAGAAAGAACAGAAAACAAAAGCATATAAAATGAATTACAGAAGACCAATCATGGCATACTAGTCCAAAATGTCTCTTTTCTATTTTATTCCCTCAAAAAATGTTGTGAATATAATATGTTTGGATTTTAATAAATCAATTGGCAAAGCACTATATAGGCTAAACTGGGAAAAGTGGGAAAAGTCCACAAAAGTATAAGATGTATAAGTCACATAAACTAAACAAGAGCAAGGAAAAAGTACCAGAAAGAAAGCTCATTAATAAGGAATGACAATGGCCTCCAAGGACATAGAGTTGATCATCAGAAGGGAAAAATCATGACAATGAACAGTTTAAGATGCAGCACATGTAACAATTGTGAGTGCAAGTGCAGGATGATTCCAAACCATCAGCACAGTACCATCATGAGACCAGGAACGTGAGCCAAGAGAACAGGCAAATGCAATTGATGTTGCTTTCACAACTGTTTTGAAGAAGGGCCCTAAGGCTGGCCAGAGGCTTGAGGTGGATCACATTACTGAGATACTGGATCTCAATACTGAGGTTTCTAAAGACAAGCACAAGTTTTCTCCAGCAGACTTGAGTCTTCAATCTCAAAAGCTAGATTCTATTAAAAACCTCCAAAACCAGAATACTCAAATTGAGCTTGAACCTGGTCACCTGGTACTGAACTTTACTCTGTGGCAACTGTGCTGCTATCAGTAAGCTCAAAGGTATTTCAGGTGTGTCTACAGGGGCTCACTTGCAGCAACAACTCTACTGTAAAGCATGCTCATGAGGTAAAAGCCATGTTTCTTCATGTAAAAACCACTGTGATTTATCTAAGCCAAAATGAAGAAAAAAAAAACCAACCAAAAAACCAGTCCTTCACACCAGAGGAGTATATGGGCATTTGTAATATGGGCACAAATAAATTTAAACTCAAAATTACACAGGTCTGACAGCTAAAGAGTTTGGTTCTAGAGCAGCTTTTCAGTAAAACGAACAATGGGGAGTTATTTGACTGATGCGAGGATGAAGCTGAGCTGGTTTTGAGGAGAAGCTTCACCTGCAGAGGACTATATGGTGCACCTGACAGTGTTAGCAGAGAATGAACCCAATGACTGGGTAGCACTGCCCACCAATCAACACCAAACCAAGCCACATCTACCCATGCCATCCCATTCTCTCCTTTTCTCTCTGCTTGTGTGTGTCACTCACTTGCTATGTCTTTTCTCAATTCAGATGGCAAACCCTCCAGGGCTGTAACTTGTTAGTTATACATAGGGTTCCTGACAGAAGCCCTAGTAAAGCCTCAAGGCTTTAGCAAACATATTTAGAAATTATGCAGGCGTGGATAAAGCAGTGGAGCTTAATAGGTGGGCAGGATCCATGAGCACGGTCAGTGAAACTGATGTCTAATGTGGCAGTGCAGTGGGAATTTAGACTGGTTGAGCTGTTAGATCAGATAATTTTTATTTGCTTCCTCCTGTATGGAACTGGTAAAATTCATACTATAAACTCAATCACAAAATATTGCACACATAAGAAAAAAAAAAACCCTCAAGACAAATCCTATTTTGGATAACTTTCATCCTATTTAAATCATGTCTCAGGTTAGGTTACATCTATAAATAACAATATGTTTTGCCAAAACAATGTGAGAATGATGTAAATATATAGATAATATATAGATAATATTAATATATTTTATATATATAAACATATATATAATCGAAGCTCAAATAAGGTACACATGAACATTTTACAAAACAAAAAGTATAACAACTCTCTGAATCCAGTGGCAAAAGACGCTTATCTCTGCATGAGAAAACTCAAAGTGCAAATGCAGTGGCAGCACTTTTGTTACACAAACAGACAGAAATCGACGTGCAAAACCTGTTACCCAGTCCTGGATCCAAAGACAGAATTTAGGCTCTCACAGGGATCCCTTCCTCAGGCTTGTGTAGCTCTTTATAGAAACAAGGGAGAGATGAGGTTTGAGGACCAAAAAAGACATTCAGAGACATCTCTGAGCAGACACAGAATATTCCAGTAGAACTCCTGTCTTCCAAGGCAACCTCCCTCCCTTTCCCACCTTGAGTCACCAGGGCCCATGTCCAAACCCCTCCTGTCTCATTCCTTCCCTCTTTCCACCTTCTGACACAGTCTGGCTTATATTTCATCTGCATTTAAATAACCTGCTGATCACCTGGTGCTTTGGATATAGAAGCTCTTTTTCTGTTTCAGATTGCAATTTAACCTCAGCCTGAAGCAACAAGGAACTTCTTAGGAAGATGTGCTTAAACATACAGTAAACCCTGGGCTGCAACATTCTTGCTTGCTCAGCAAGGATGGAACATGTGCTGCTTAATTGCACAGAGGTGACAGGTAAGCTTTCAGAATGTTATTACTGACACATATTTTTCAGAGGCTTCTAAACTTGGCAAGAATTAAATAGAAGCAGCAGAGTATTTTCCTCTAAAAATGCAGACTTCTGCCAAACCTACTCTGCAAAGCCCCTTCAGCTGTGGTTGAAGGGGCTTTTGCAAGTGACAAAACATTTTTTCCCCCCACACATTAATTCTCAAAAATAACCATAAACATTTTGATGAGGCAACAAACAAAAAAGACAGACAGCGTGAAAACTTTCAATACCAATATTTAAGTTTATTACAGCTTACCGTGAGGGAGCTAGCAGGCCTGATAGAAAAGAGTATTCCCATCTTACAGTTCAGTAAGATAAATGTTTTTGATGCCTTGAGTTCCATATTAAACTCACTCCAAAGAACAGACTACATGTAGAGCAAAGGGTATTTACTGTAGCAGAAATACCAGAAAGCATTTAGAAATAAGAAAAAAAGAAAGTCTTCTCTATGAAGTTTAATTTTGAAAAAGACTCGATAATTTAAGTTGGGTTATCTGGTACAGATGAAATTGGAATGAAATTTTAGGCCAGAAAAGAAACATAACCAGCATCAAGAACTACTTTCAACTTCATGGAAACCACAAACAGGAGGCTTAGAGAACAGAAATACCAGCTCAATCTGCTCCAGTGGGAACTGCAGTCAGCAGAAATACTAATTCCATTGTATTAAGCAGGGGGAAAAAAAAAAAAAAAAGAAAAAAAAGCACATTGACTAAGATCTGAACACACTGTTTACAAAACTGACTAACAGTATATGCCGGTCTGGTAAACAGCAGACTGGTTCTCTCTGTATACTTCAAGTCACCATAGCATGCTGAACAGACTGCAGCACTGTAAAGCCTATACATTAGAGAACGACCAAGGCAAGCCACTCCAGATTATGTTAAGGTTTCATTTATGAAGGGACAAATTTCTCTCATTTGACCAGGGTTAGGCAGTTTAACAGTAAATATAATGATAACCAGCCTATGCAAGTACTTCCATTTTTGATGGCAAGGCTAGAGGTAAAGAAGCACTAGAGGAAACAGCTTAACAAATCCTAACAATGACAGCAACACCTGCACTGTACAGAGAGGGAACCAGACAAGTCTTTATTGCTGCTGTTGATTGCACAGAAAGAGGAGCTTATCCACAATGTACCAAGTTAGCCAAAACTGTCTTCCTCCCAAATTAATGTAAGATGGCTGAAAAACCTACCATGCAGTCTGACAGTGCTCCTCTAGTAAATTCTGAGCCTGACAGTTTCAACATCTACAGCACAAAGCTCAAAGAATGCAATGGGGAAGAGCTGGAATAATGCACACTGGTTTCAGGGGTGCATGGGGACGCTGCAAGTAATGGTGAGCAACCAGATAAAAATGAGAGGTACTGATGGGACATCATCCCCCACTGGGGATTTGGAGATGCTGGATTTCAACTTGAGTGGACAGGTGAAGAGTGAACAATACTACAGGGAACCAGACTTCATTGATGCAAATATTCACAAATTATTGTTTCTTCATTTGTTGTGGTTATGTCCCATCCAATCCAAACTTGCCGTGGTGAAAGGTACAGATAGAGGGAAAGAAGAAGTATAATACAACATTCCCTCTGTATCCCATTCCAAATGCCTCTGCATCCAGCCCCTGTTGCTCATGCATGCATCCTTTCTCACCTTCACTCCTCTGCGTAGTGCAGTTTTATATGAGTGTGAGAAAAACAAGGCTGCTGGAGCACACAGGTGGGATTCTCACATCTAATAACTTCTCAAATATTACTGCAAATCCCTTGCAATTCTCTCCAGAGACATCTTACTCCACTTATTATTTCATTTCCTGTTTGTTCCATTGTAAGTTTCCTTTTATTTAATTTCATGCAGCTTGGCAGAATAACATCAAGCAATTAAAATGAGGCACATATAACACTCACAAAACTACTGCAGAAGTCTCCAATGTTCTCTATATCGTTTGAATTAATTCACATTTCACAGATACTGGCCTACAATGTCTCTTTTACTCTGCACTTCATTCCCATTAGCAGATATTATAGTTAAATTATATAATTGAATCATTATTCATCAGCAAAACATCTAACTATCCACCTTCAATGTCTCTCATGCTAGAGTCAGCCCAGAGATGACGAGTCCCAAGGCAGGAAAGTTTCAGCAGCAGGAATGCAACCATTGATCTTGGCACACAGCCACGCAGTAGGTGTTCACTCACTGTAGAAATTGCTCCTTGAGTGTGGGACCTCACCATACCAAAAACATAAGCTTTAATTTAAGAAGAAAACACATTCTCCATTCTCACAGTCATGAAATCATTGACATGGACCAAATGAAATCCAATGCAATATCATCTTCCTTACTCTGGAGACAGCCTGAGCAAATCTGAAAAATTAAAAACAGAGTTGTTCAGCTAATCCAGTTGATTCCGAAACCTAAATAGGGGAGGGGGACAGGAGGGGAGGGGGGAAGGTCTTAATCAATTTTGTGTCCCTGATGAGCTTCTCAGGAACATCTAGTTAAAACTGTCAATCTAAATTCAAAACTGTTGAAGTGTTCATCATCCTTTACTAAGCTATAAAAAGTCAAAACTCTTTCCAGCTCCTCTTTTAAAACTCTACAATGCAGTGAAGCAGTGTCAATATAAAAGTATAGCATCTTAGCACAGAACATACAGAAAAATTATGTGAAATGTAACTCAATTCATAAGTTTCAGGTATGTGTTTATATGCTGCACTCCTCCTTTTCCATTAGAAGTTGCTAAATTGTTTCTAGTTTACTGCAAAATTAGACCAGGATATATGTCCTATCTTCTATCGCATCTTTGCAACTCTATGCTGGTGTGCTAAAAACTTCAGCTCAGGAGCTGCAAGGAAATCTTCACTGCAAGTCTAATTTGCCCAGCAACCACATAACGTAGAGCAATCTCTCTGAACACCGTGTTTCAAAATATCATGCATTTATTCACTCAGTCCTTACAGAAGCACAGTTAAAACATGCATGAGAGGTTTAATTTTTGAAACCACTAATAAACAGATCATCCGCAACTTCGAATCACAAGGGGGCACCACATTCACTGCACTATTTCAGGCCAATTAGCACACTGTTTGGGAATGAGCTCTTAAAACAACCAGTGAATTGCAACATGAAAATAACAGTTTCCCAATTGTTCTAATTAATACAGAACAGGAAACTTAAGGAAATCCTCTGCTGGTATAGATCCATCTAATTCAGTTGAGCTCTGTTACTAATAATTTCAGCTTTATTACTTAGAAAGTATTCAAGTAACATTTCATTTGAAAGGAAAAATCTCTGGCACTTCGTGTGGATCACCACATGCCTATTAAGATAAAATTAATCACAGGTTTTCTATCTCAGCTTTGGTGGTTTTCATAGTTTCTCACTGCTGTAGCAGTGAGTCTATACTTCCTCCCTGTAAGTGAACACTACTGTCTAGAAGTTAAAGAAGTTCCCTACGTCTTTCCATTGTCACGTTTATTCCCAGAGTATGAAACTCCTACGCTCTGTACTCGTTGGTTATGTCTTTCCCCCAGTTTCAGGATAACCACCTCTTCACATAAGGCAGCTTTACAATCTCAGAAAGCAAAGTCACAGAATCACAGAATCAACCAGGTTGGAAAAGACCTCTGAGATCACTGAGTCCAACCCATGACCCAACACCACCCTGTCAACTAGACCATGGCACTAAGTGCCACATGCAGTCTTTTCTTAAATACCTCCAGGGACAGTGACTCCACCACCTCCCTGGGCAGCCCATTCAAATGTCTGATCACTCTCTCTCTAAAGAATTTCTTTCTAATGTCTAACCTAAACCTCCCCTGGCAGAGCTTAAGACCATGCCCTCTTGTCCTGCTGCTGGTTGCCTGGGAGAAGAGATCAATGCCCATCTGGCTACAACCTCCTTTTAGGGAGTTCTAGAGAGTGATGAGGTCTCCCCTGAGCCTCCTCTTCTCCAGGCTAAACAGCCCCAGCTCCCTCAGCCTCTCCTCATAGGGCCTGCACTCCAGTCCCTTCACCAGCCTTGTTGCCCTTCTTTGGACACTCTCCAGCACCTCAGTGTCCTTCCTAAACTGAGGGGCCCAGAGCTGGACACAGTACTCCAGGTGTGGCCTCACCAGTGCTGAGTACAGGGGCAGAATCACTGCCCTGATCCTGTTGGCCACGCTATTCCTGATCCAGGCCAGGATGCCATTGGCCTTCTTGGCCACCTGGGCACACTGCTGGCTCATGTTCAGCTTCCCTTTCTGCCTGGCTGCTCTCCAGCCACTCTGTCCCCAGCCTGTAGTGCTGCAGGGGGTTGTTGTGGCCAAAGCACAGAACCCCACACTTGGCCTTGTTAAACACCATACGATTGGATTCAGCCCATTTATCCAGCCTGTCCAGGGTCCTCTGCAGAGCCCTCCTACCCTCCAGCAGATTGACACTCCCCCCCAACTTGGTGTCATTTGCAAATTTGCTGAAGGTGCTCTCGATGCTCTCCTTCAGATCATTAATAAAGATATTAAAATCCAGCCATTCATCTTCAGCCAAGCAATCAAGAAACACATAAGTTTCACTTTTTAAAGCTACTATTCCTTAAAATGGGATAATACTTGTTTCAAATTTATTTACAAGTTGTTTATCCAACTCATGCAGCTCAACAAAATTAGAGGTTCATTATTCTGCCCTGCCTTAGCCACATTTTAGATGCTTTATTTTCAGCTAAAACCACAAGTTAATCTCTGCTTGCTTTCCCAATACATTTCAAACCAAATAACCATCAACCTTCACATATGGTCTCAAGCAGACATTTGACTTTGTTTTTGTTTTCCTCTGCTTCAACACCTCCTCAGATTACTCAGCTTAATTCTCTCATACCAAACACGCATTAGCATCCAGTCTTGTTTTATTTACTACCTCCTCCTGGGCTTCACCCACTCAAGATCTCCCTTATGGTTCTTCAGATCTGAAGCTGTATAGTGCCGAGCACACGGTGCTTGTTTTCCCTGTACTACAAATTCATGCTACAAGCATCAGTGTGACTCAACTCCAAATGAGCATTAGAACAGTACTTGCATTAATTGTTAGTTATTTCCGACAGCCCTGGAGAGTCTTCACATTAAGAAATAGTCTCTTGAAACCTTTTTAAGCTTGTTCCCCCATTACATGGCAACCGAAGACCAAAATGAACAGAAAAAATAAGAGGGTAGACACTAGAAATACCCATTAAGAAAAGCTACACAGAAGGCAAAGAAGGTGCTACTCTACTGTTTTAACATAAAATGTACACAATGAAACTACTATAAACTGAGAAGATCTTTTTTTAAGGAAAAACAAAAACATTGAACTCCAAATTAACTGGCACAAAACATGATGTTCCTACAGACCACAGGAGAAAGTCATGTACATTGAATGTGAAATATTCCCCATTACACTGCATTAAAGTAGATAAAGAAAAAAGAAAAAAAAAGCAGATCTTCGCCCAACAGACCCAAGGAAAACCTTCTTTCTGGGCTTGTTATTCAGTAATTACTCACCACACCGTGTTGCACACCATCCTCAGGCACCAGATTCAAGCTAATATCAGAAACAGAGTATCAATCCAAACTACAGTGCTTAAGCCAGGACTTAACCCTAACATTTCAGAAACATGGAGTAAAGTAGAAGTACCTCTTTCCCAACTTGGCAAACTTCGCTTTTATGCAGATTTGTGATGCTGTTCTTTATTGCTTTATTTCAGCCTATTTGTCAGGAATATACTGCTTTTCTCCAAGTAAACAGAATAGCACTCTACTACATTTTCTAATAATAAAAGCAGAAGCACAACATCACTGCAGTGATAGATGAAGAACAAATAAAAGCCATCATAAAGTAGCTAGAATGAAGAAAAATGTTTTAAAAATAAATATTTAAAATAGCTCATAAAGAACTATGCAGACACTGCTTTAACTAACATTATTAAAGTCTTTGAACCCTGAACCATTGCTTTTGCATAATGTCATACCCCCAAAATGTGGGTGTTCCCTTGTTTCTGATGTAAATGCCAATGGTCATTACCATTAGTAAACAAGTGAAAGATAAAAACAGTCCACAGACTCTAGGGAAAAATAAGAAAAAGGGAGGAAAAGGTGTTTCAGTCATGTGAAAATGACTCCATGACTTCACAAGCACCTTGCTCTTCCTTGTCCTCGCTCCTTTAAGCACACTACTCAACAGCAGTGCTCAGCACAGGCAGCAAAGCTGAAGTGAACCTGGACATGCCTGCAGACTGATGAAGGGCAGGATGTACACATACTACCCAAGGTTGAGCTCTTAAATTATCTACTTGGGCTTCCAGTCATACCTTCAATGGAGGGAAATGTTTCCCCAGGGACTTACGCTCCTACGTGCCCTCGCAGAACTGGTGTCTTCACTGGGTGGAGAGGGGACCCAGCAAGGCTAGCCAGACAAGTTCGGCATCCATTCTCTTCTCCAAATGCTAGGGACATTTTTAAGCCAGACCCACTAGGAAGACAGCCAAATAAAGTCTTAAATGATACATTCAGTGTCCAAGGTCCCCCTCCAGGCACAGCATGTGAGAAAGCATGCGTCACCAGATCTCCAACCAGTGAACCCTTCTGCAGATGGATGACATACACCCACACATACTTCTCCTGGCCTCTTCCATAGCAACTAGAAGCACCAACCACCAAAAGTCTCCTTGTTGCGCCTGTGGTGGCATCATAGGTGTAACACATCTCCAAACGCCTTCTCCTACCCAGAGTGCTATTATAGGACAGCAACCTGAAGGCTCATTAGTGAAGATGTTACCCAGGGATGTTGCTCTCTGCTCCACCTCTCAGCTCTGCACTGAACATAACATTTAGTTTGAAGTATCTCTCTCAATGAAAAACTGAGGAACAAAGGCATCTGTAGTGCCTATACCACCTACTGAGAACTTTTTTTACCCTAGGACCAGAGTTGTATGCTACCAAAACTAATAGATTACCCCAGGAGAAGGCAGTGTCCTCAATGGCACAACAGGAAAAAACCATTCTCTCAGACAAACTTGATCAACTTCTTGCCGCAAGTCCATTTAAAACTCTGAGCAAACGTCTTCATTAAACAACTAATACATAAGACTAAAGCTAAAACAAAGCCATGTAACTCAATCCTAAGAAATGTGATAAAAGAACCCACAAAAATTAACAAAAAATTCTTCTCCTTCCTGAACTACAGCCCTTTCACACATAAGCACAGTCTCAGAACTCTTGTCAAGTTGAAATGGCTACAAAGGAAGAAAAAGGTGTCTCTGAGGGCATGCTCTGCTGTGCACTGAAGCCTAAAAGAGTGGAAACTAGTGAGACAGAGGCTTTAAAACCTCCTTGTTGCCTTTAGTTCTTATTTCCTCTCCAACTGACCAGAGGCTGATAGGAAATTTTCTTATTGTTAGAGAGATACAAACACAATAGTCAAAGTAGCTCAGAACCCAATCAACACCTTACACAGTGGCCACAAATAACAATTCTGATCACAATTCCTCACCCTGTTGAATTAGCTTTAAGGTCATCTGGCCTTATTCTTGGTATTTTTTTTCCTATCACATTGCTAACTCCTTTAATCCATAAAGAATAGCCTGACTTGAATTTCCAAAAAGTGAAAACAAGTGTATGAATCCATGCTAAAATGTCCCTTCAAGCATCTAAGTATAAAAGCCAAATGCTAAAGTTGCCACCTGGCCCCTGTAAGCACCTGGAGGACCCACGTTCTCTACTGCAAGGTACATGAAGAACCACTAAAATCCTGACAACACTGAGTAACCTTATGCCATAGTTTCTATCCAGGCTCTGGAAGGCACTAAATAAGATTGTCCCATGACCAGGCTCATTCACAGGACCAGAACCAACATGAAGACACACTCTCACTCACACTCTCTCTCTCTCTCTATATATATATATACGCTACACAAAGGTGACCATCGATAGAGCACTGGTTCTGTGCACAAGGTTTTGGAGTTGAGGGATGGTATCTTAAAATTCCTCCCAAATCCATGTCAAAGGGAACAGGAAGATGAGACTGTATGCAGCCTAGCCACCCCGGAGTCATGTCTGGCACTTTCTCTTAGTTATCTCACACAGATGAGACATTAGCAAGGATGGCTGTTCTCCAACAGCTGCCAGACCTTGTGTTAAGGTGACTATTTCAAAATTTAAGATAACTTTCCTGGCAAATGAGAGTGAATTTGGTGATTAGTAAAAGCTAACTAAAAGATGAAATGTTCATAGGACACTTACCATGAATGAGGAGAATTTTACCTCTAGTCCCTGCTCTACCTGAATTGAAACAGAAATACTGAGTAATCCTTCTGTTTGGCCGTCTTGAGCTCCACTACATAATCTTTCCCTGCAGCCAAGAGGTGCAGCAGGGCACCCCAAAATGCCAAAAAACACTTGGACCTTTGACTATAGGGTCATATGCAGTCTTCTTCTACTATTAGAGGTATAGAATTACAACAACACTGGATTAAAGAAGGTCTAGTCCTTTATGAAAGAGATTATAAATATTGACTAAAATAGTTTAAACTACTTTTCTCCTTGCTCTTAGCTTAGGAAGTTTACTTTTTTCACAGTAGAATGAAATGGGCCAATGCAAAAGAGGTCATCTGGTAGCATCCTATTTCTTCTTTCACTCTCCCTTCTATCCCTAGAAAGTAAGGTAAGTCCTGGTGAATATGTCATACCTTAATTACCAAGAACAATAATCAATTAAGAAAAATCATTAAGGGCATATTGCTTTCATGTAGCTCTAAAATGAAATTTAAATCACTTTGCATCTCTTCAGCGTATATTTAAGAGGCTTCTTCAAACCGGACCTAACCTGCTACACCAAACCACTGCCGTGCCGCGTCCATCTCAGGAGGATGGGCACGGGCAGAAGGAAGCCCGTTTCGGCCGCGGTGGTCACGGCTCCCGCTGATGGGTAACTTACCGGCTGCGGCCGCCCCCGCCACGCCTGCCCCGCCCGGCTCTCAGCTCGGCACAGCCGCTCCCCCGCAGTCGCAGCCCGGTTTGGGGCCGGGATTCACCCACGAGCCCGGCGTGGAGCGGGGAGGGGGCGCCGAGTCCGCATCCAGCGCAGGGCGGCCCTGCCCTCTGCGGGGGCCGGGAGGTACTGCGGGGGCGAACACCGCGGCGGGGCCGGCACACGGATATTAACCAGGGCGGGTCTAATAGGAAGGTATAACCGCGGGATAAAGCGCGGCGCTAGGGACCCACGGGAGCCTTTTCAGCAGTCACGGGCAGAACCTCTACGGAGCAGGAGCCCACAGGTACCGCACCTCCGCTCCCGCCCCGCAGGGCACAGCAGCGGGTGAGGCGGGGAGCAGCGGCGCTCCTCCCGGGGCCGCCGCCCTCCCGGCCCCCCATCGCCTGCCCGCGGGCGGCCCTGCAGCCGGGACGGCGGCCGCGGGGAAAAGGCTGTGCCCGAGCCGCCTGGGGAGCTGCGCGGCGGGGAAAGGAGATGTCGCCCGTCCGAACACGTGGGCTGCGGGCACAGAGCAGCGGGTCTGCTGCCGCCCCCACGGCGACTGTCTCATGCCCCCCAAGCTGAGCGAGGTCCCACTCATTGCCCCTTAGCTCCATCCTTCCCTCCACCTCTTCCATGTCAGTGTTCATCTCACAACCCCACAGGTACCAATTTATTGTCATGTTTTTAAAAAAGCCTTCAGACGAGCTCTCTAAAGTCTGATCATTTAACATATCCCACCCTCGGGGACGTTAATTTGATCCCTGATGCTGAAATAGCAGAAGGAGTAGCTGTACTGCTTTCTCCTCCAGAGAAGCCAAGGCATTATCAGGAAAACCCAATATGTGGCCGAGATAAGTATATGGATAGAAAAGTTTGTTTACGTTCAGCCTTGGTGTGATGGAGTGGATGCTCATTGAAAGAAGCATTTCAAGGACCTGGAGGGCTCCTGTTATTGAATCCTCAGTGCTGTGACTCAGTGTGTGGCAAGGGCTGTAAATCCTTGAGAGTTGCTTTCATTCTTAGATGCTCTTAACACACAGCAACAGTGGCAAGAAACGTCTTCATCTTTTCCTCTGCAGCTGGAGCTGGCTTCTATTAGCTGAGCCTTGTGGTCCCTAGGTTAGGCTACCACCTAGTAATTTACTAGAAAGAGCAGCTTCAGTGTAGAAAAACATGAAACAGCTGATCTGCTGTGTAAGGGAGATATTAGAGGGATTTATTTTTTTTTAAGCATGTCGATTTTGAGGAGCAGTTACACTAGCATTTAAGGTTTTCCCTTCAATTGTAGATCAGCTTTAAGGTCCCCATCTTCAAGGGAGATTAGCAGGTGAACCAGGTTAATTGTTCAGTCATCATTAGGTCTGTCTCTCCTTCTCCCTCCTTCCTAAAGATGCTATTTATGATCAACAAGTAGTAGGCTTTCTCAAGCTCGATGTCAGTTCCTGGGAAAGGACGATAAAATACAAAAACAACACAGCGATCTGAGAGGTGGACTCTCCCCAGTAGTCATACTCTCTGTGCAAAAAGGACACTGCTAAACTGATTGACAGCATTGTAATCAACTCCCTAAGAAAGATAAATCTCCATGGTCCTGCTCAATACTCTCCCTAATAACTCTGGTACTATGTATGCAGAGACTAAACTGATGGAAGGCAAAAGTGACAAGCAGAGTAAATCATCGGTGAAATCTAAGGACTAGATGTGAAATATTTTGGTTTCTTTACTGTTGAGGAATACATTCAGTGCAGGTAGCTCTGTGTGCAGCTGCAGTGAGAGCTGCAGGTTGAGTTCTGGGTGGCGAGAGCCACAGGCAAGGGGCCGTGACCTGCCGACCCTTTGCATAACAAAGGGCCCGGGGACCCGTGGCGCCGGCCAGGGAACCGGACACTCAGAGACACGGCAGGAGTCAAGGACTCCCAGACTTTGCCCGCTCAGACTGTAAGGGGATAAAAGTCCAGGGTTTCCTTTGTTCACAGTCCCTCCTCGGAGAAACCAGCTCGAGCTGTTATTTTGTTATTTAGTTATTGCACCACAATTAAATTATTTTAAGGATCGGGACGTCTGAGACTCTGCTACGGGGAAACCTGGGATCAAGCCGGTAAGAAAACCTGGTCTGACTGTGTGAGTGTTGGGTGTGCAGCTGCCAAGGGGCTTCGGTCCCAGCTCAGGTGGTGCGAGTGTGACTGCCAGTGTGGCTCCTGGATGATCGGACAGGGAAGTTTCCTTAACATTTTACCTTACCCTGAGAGCTCTTGACAAAGATGATTATTAGGTGGTGACTAGACTTATCATTTCTGCAAGTGTAAAAGCCTTGGTCATTGTTGAGAATGAAATACTGACAAGCTACCAATTCCCTAGCTCAGTACAAGACTACTCTTCCCATGAAGTTTGCCACACAACTGCCACTTAAATAAGGCAGAAACAAAAGTCAAATGCTTTCAACAGCAAAATAAATACACATGCTTCATGACTTGGCATTGAATGTGTAAGAGGTCAGCAGCAATTAAGTACTGTCAATTAACTAAATGAAACCGAAGTGTATTTCAACTTTAAGAAGATAAACATTTT